>NC_083627.1:11982152-12619788 GCF_963584025.1 Labrus mixtus | reverse complement strand
TCCTGCCTCCTGCTCACAGCTCGTCATGAAGGAGGAGGAGTGAGCTTCGAAAGTTTCTCAGGGTAAATAAAGGTTAAAGCTGTTCTCTCCTCTCAGGTGGGCCTTCACCCTCATCATCATCTCGTCCTACACGGCACCTGGCGGCCTTCCTCACCGTCCAGAGGATGGAGGCCCCTATCGAGTCTCCGGACGACCTGGCTGACCAGACTAACATCCAGTACGGGACGATCCACGGAGGGTCCACCATGACCTTCTTCATGGTGAGACTCGTAACAAATGCAGTTTTTCATGGAGCCCTTAAAGAGACATGGACTGAAAACATTAATGTTTTGAACCGGAAACATTGGCTCACATGAAAAGGTTTTGTGTGTTCACAAGAACGTTTTAAGAGCTTGTGAGGAAGTTTAATGTATGTACCAGTGTGTGCATGTGAAGCTCTTTGAGATCTCTCCGGCTGCAGAGATGGCCGAAGACCGTTTAGCTCATCTTATGAGACAGTACGGCAGAAACTGTCAGGTGCACATTACATATTTTCTAGTGATCGTATGAAACTTTCTGCTGCACAAGAAAATATTCTCGTCAGCACGGGAAACCTTTTTTTTTGCCTGTATCCCCAGAAGGTCTCAGTGATAAATAGAACGACAGTAAAGTACTTGAAGCAGAAATACCAAACACAGTATCGCTGTCTAGTTGTGTCCCTGAAATAAAGAGCATCTCAGAAACTCAAAAATCATACAAATCTAAATCTCCTTAAAGATGACAACAATGATTCCATCAAAGACATTAATAAGACTTTACTCCAATCCCATCCTGCGGAGCTAAATGAGTAAAAAGCTGTTTTAATCATGTCTAGCAAGGTGTAAATGTTGTGATTTTCCAAGGATGGTGCGTTCTATTTACCTCAGAAGTCAGATGTAGGAGCCGGGAATGACCCCTGAGTTCACCGCATTCCAGTTAAAAGTTGGTGACAAAGTCGGAAAAGCAGCATGGACGCCTCCAGGAGTCGGCTACCTTTGTTTTTATTTTTTAGCTAATACCTGGCGATAGCAACACACCTTTGTGATAGTCTGTGTGCAGAAGCTTGCACAAGACTATCATTGTGATTGATTTAATTACACAAAAGTCTAAGTCGCTAATAAACACTTTAATGTACAGCTTATACTTTACTGTTGAATCACGGAGCAGCCATCTTGGATTTTGAGCCAGAGTTGCAGGGTCGGAGTTTTTTCGACTTCAGGGGAACGCACCACAAGCCCTCTAAAAACGTAATTTCACAGTAGAATAAGATAATAATAATCTCTAAACAAACTTTGTGCTAGAAACCATTGAGCTGTAAAAACGTATATACAATTTAAGTAAACTATCTTTTAACATGTGTCTCTGGTGTCCGTGCAAAACCCTAACCTTTTCTCTTTCACTCTCCTCCACCCCTTTCCTCTCCTCCACCTCCAGAACTCGCGGTACCAGACGTACCAGCGGATGTGGAACTACATGTACTCCAAGCAGCCCAGCGTGTTCGTGAAGAGTACCGAGGAGGGCATCGCCCGCGTCCTCAACTCCAAGTACGCCTTCCTGATGGAGAGCACCATGAACGAGTACTACCGCAGCCTGAACTGCAACCTGACGCAGATCGGAGGGCTGCTGGACACCAAAGGATACGGCATCGGCATGCCTCTGGGTGAGTTAGGCTATTTTCTAAAACGTATATTCTGATAAGACGACCGCAAAGGTTAAAAAAAATCTGCAGCCGGAGAAGTTAAGGAAGTATTTCAATCTCAGGATCTTAGGATCCTTTTTGTAATGTTGTCACACACTAAGAGTAAATATATAACTCCGTCAAATGGCAAAAACAAAGAGAATCTGCTGGAACAACTCCAAGACCTGTTATCCATTTAGTATAGAGAAATAGGTCCCAGCTTTATAGGAAGACTATATGTGACTTTCAGAGCAGAAACGCAAACTTTCTCTTCAGACACGCCTCCTTCATCCCTCAGCTCCCCTCCACACTTGCCCCGCCCCGTGTTCCCTGCGAGTGTCTGTGAGACGGAGAGAGGCCGACATGTGTTGATAGGACATCGGTTTCAGGTGGCGATGCCGATCTCATGGTTGATTAGATTCTTTTGTTTTCCTTTTTTCTTGGTACAAAGCCTGTTTCTCTTTACAGGCCTAAGAAAATCTTTCCTTGGGTTTCTACTTTTTCGAATCCAGCACCCACTGAGGGGTGTGGGTGTCTTTTTTGATTTTTCATTGAGCCTCTGAGTGAAACATAAAAGAAGCTGAAGGAAGTGTCGTCCCATCTGTGTGAACAGAACATACAGAATGTGCATATAAAGCCTTTTAAGATACCACAATCACCTTTTGTTTCTACGCGTGTGAGAGCAATTAAGAGTCTCACAATTTGGCACAATTTAGTAAAGGCCAATCAGATGGCAGGTTTTCATCAAGAACATAAACAGAACTATTCTGCTACTTTGTGTATCCTCTCTCCTTTGTTTATTTGCAGTGTTTCTGTGTGTAGTCGGCTGTCACATCACATATTGTCCGCGATATATTGAGGCTGTGTTACAGTCCACCCGGCTCCTCGAGTGTCGGTTCAGTTTCAGCAGTTAACCGGGTCAGAGTCTCAGTGCAGCTGCTCCTCCTGGTAAATTAAATCCATCCTGAGTCCAATTTGGCGTCGGCCTGGCCTCGCCGTCCGCCTCAGACTTGTTTCTGGTGATAAGTGTTAGCGCATAGATTAGCATGGTTAATGGGGGGAAGGGAGGAACAGATGTGGAGAGCAGAGAGAGAACAGCAGGAGGACGGAGAGGGAGAAATAAGATTAGCTTTTTGGGGGGGAATCGGTCTGTCAGTCAACCTGCCTGTTAAGTAATTAAAATAAAATCAGCAGAATCATTCAGGTGCACCCTGATCCACGCCGTCTCTCATGTTAACCACGCTGACTGACAGTGAGCGATTAGCATCAGCAAGAAAGTCTGAATATGAGAACCCACAGCTGCTCTAAAGTCAGTTTGATGTTGGGTTTGGAGGGGTTAATTTTACATAAAACGATGCAACACAAAGAAACAAAACACTTCCTGATTAATTGTACGGAAGAGGATTATGCACTTCACGGAAAGAAGTCAAAATGTCGAGAATAAAGTCGAGAGTGTTGTTCTAGAGTCGATGCTCACGCAGGTTGCCATGTGGTGGACACTGAAGCTTCAGTGTTTAGCCAGCTCTGCATCGGTCTGTAAACCTTTCTGTGTTCTAACCTCTCTCCATTTTTCAAAAGCATCTCCAGTCTTCTACTTTTTTCTTGAACTGCATAATGAAAAACAAATCTTCCTCCTCTCACTTTTTATTTCTCATGTCTGGCCCAAATCCCCCTCTGATATAGTGTCATTCTATATTATGTAAATGCTGTAAATAGTGTGACATACTTATAGGAAAGAACAGCCAAACTGTTTCTGATCTTGGCGGGAACAGGATCTCTGATATGTGACCCATACCTGTAAATAAATCTTACCTGAAGTGAATCGTTGTCTTGGAAACTTTCCAGATGAGGTATTTGACTTCCAAAGAGAAAGTGCATGTATGAATTTATATCGGCGCAAAAAGAAAAGGTAGTCAGGAGGTGACGATGAATCATTTGGTATCTGTAAAATATGGAGGATCTAACGAGTAAAAGTGTCATCACTTTGTCACGGGCTTATCTCGCTGCTGTCCGTCACTCTGTGAAAGTCATCCTCACTTTTTAATGGAATAAGAAAGAAGATGAATGGAGAAGAGGACGGGGACGAAGTCGGGGTGAAAGCTTCATAATTTACAGCTGCAGACGACCAAAAAAATGACTGACGGGTATGAATGAAATATAATGACGACTCAGAGATTACCTTCCCGCTCGATCCTCTCTCTGTTAGTTTAAAGGGTAGCAGTGTATGTTATATTTACATCCTACCTTTTTCTTTGTATTTTATCAGGTTGTTACATTTCATGTTTTCACGTTTCATCTCATTTCATCTCATTTAACTCATCCTGACACATTTACACATTTTTTTATTTAACAAACAAGAATACAGACATGAAGGAAGTCCAGTAAAGACAGAGGAGGACGGAGGAAAAAACAGGACGCTGAGGGGGTCCTTCAGTGTCTTCCTTTGAATTAATTTATTTACATTTTATTATTCCTCTCGATCTGCTTCCTTTACCCAGTTAACCAGGTTTCTCATGTATTCCTCTTCTCTGTTTCTCCGCCTATAAGTTCTTCTTTCCGTCACTGTTGGTAGGAATCTCATAAATTCATTCAACTTCTCATTGTGGATATATCATTTTAAAACTATCAACCATCTTATGGAGCGGCGGTAGCCCGTTGTTATGATACGAGAAGACCATTTTCACACTGCTGTCGGTCACCACTCGTATTATAGGTAACCTACTAATGGAGAATAATGTCTGATAAAACGTTTTTAAAAATGGTGCTGGCGTTGTCAGCCCTTGGTCTTTTAGTGGAAAAAGAAAAGGCGGAGGCGACAAATAAGGAGAAACCGCACTAATGGGTGAAAGCATGGATACTACAGCGGCTTGCTCAAGGGCTTTCCTGAACCTCTGTCGTGAGGTGAAGATAAATGAAACCTCCCAACAGCCAATCAGAGAGATCCCTCTCACCAACCGCGCTGGCCGACGCCGATTCAACATGTCGAATCAGCCAAAAAAAGACAGACGGACACAATACAAAAACTTGGACGACGACCGCTCACTTGACGGTCCAACTAGGACGATCTCCTTGGTGTGTCAGGGTCTTTAGACGCCTCATAGCAGCAGATCGATATTTGGAGAGGAGCCAAGTGTATGTTGTGAGCTGAAAAGGTAAATAGGATTTACTGAGGTTGAGGAAATGTAGATGTCTGACATTTACACCTCAAGGTAATGTCTTCTTCCTACAGAAAATAAGCAACGCTGTTAACATGAAAAGACACGATGCTGCTGCTGCATAAAGTCAAACTTTATAATTCCCCATGCCCATACACAGAAGTCTGTATTTATTTTGGAATAAAGCAGAACAAAGACCTCAGGTGTGACGCGAGATTCAAAACAACAGCAGGCTTCTTTGATTTGTCTGAAAGAAGCACCTGCCGCGTCGTCTCTTTCTGGACTCTCTCAGTATTTCTCAGTTTATCAGCACATCTGCTCCCTGAAAGGAAAAGTCGATATTAAAACCCACGGAGCAGCAGAGAACAGGCTGTGTGTGTTATTTTAAGCCCAACATGTTGAACGAACGCTGAGGTGAGCAGGTGAGCTCCGGGTGCCTTTTTTCTCCCATGGAAACACAGTTCAGTTCAGTTCAGTTTATTGCCATTTGTAGCATGAAAACCACATTGGAAAACATTTGCAAGAGGTAGACAGTACAATTGGACACAGGACAATGAGTTTAAAAAACAGGCAAGACACCGAACACAGGAGCTGAATGAGCGGCATGCAGAGATGTTTCATAAAAGGTGCTCTAACAAAATATGAATAGAGAGAAAATTCTAACTATTATGCAGTCAAACATTCTGACCTTGGCTGAAGCTTTTCTTCAAAAGCACCTCTTTAGAAATATGGCTCCATTTATGTGCAAGTTTTGATCCATCTCTTGAGACATGGAACTCATCGATTGGACGGTTCTGTCCTCTTGCACCTTCACTTCACTTTAGCAAGAAGGAACCAGACGGGTTGTTGCATTTGATTCATGTTTGTTTTGTCAGATGGGAGCCTCAGTCTGTTTTTCAGAGAGACGCTGAATGACTCTGCGTTTCTGGTGTCTCTGCAGGCTCTCCGTTCAGAGACGAGATCACTCTGGGGATCTTGCAGCTGCAGGAGAACAACAGGCTGGAGATCCTGAAGAGACGCTGGTGGGAGGGAGGACAGTGTCCCAAAGAGGAGGACCACCGGGCCAAAGGTGGGTGACACAAACAGCTGACCCTGTTTACAGATCTTCATAATGAGGGCACAGATTGGAGAATGGTAAATGGACTTGAGTTTGTATTTTCTTTTCTTCTGACTACTCAAAGCACTTTAACACCAATCTATACACAGTTACACACCGCCATCAAAGCAGTTAAGAGACGGCTGACTCTACCACTGAGCCCCACCCGCCAGATTATAGACCAGAGTCACACAGCGGCCATTTTCAAGTGAAGTCACACTCAGGGAAGGAAGTTTGAGAAGTGTGGAAATGACAAAATGCACACGAAACCAGCACAAACAAATCGATAAATATGATCATGATGAGCCCTAAAAAGGGTCCAAAACCGACTATGGTTCAAATGTTTTGTCTAAGCAACTTCCCGCCACTAGATGGGGCAGAAGCTCGTACTCATGCACTTTCTCTTCCTGCTCCACTTCCTGGATGTAAACTAGCACAGTGGACAGGCCGCTTGACCCCAAACTGAGTAGAGCGGTTTGGCAGTATGTTACAGGAAATTTGACAGGGGCTGGGAGGAGGTTCTGACTTGAGCCCGGGGCCACAGAGGCTCCTTGAGGACCCGCTTGGCGCCATCACCACAAACAATCCAGCATCAGCACTAATGGCCCCGCCTGCCCTTCCTTGCAGCTCCCTTTAGGTGTGGAGCCGCATGAGGATCTGTCAGGAGTGAGGTTGTTGTACTATCAACATTTGAAACTACTGTTAAAAGGTGGGAAGGTTCCATATCGTTGCTTTAACCCGCAAGAAGGACTGAATGCTGGTGGTGTTAGCCAACGTTAGCCATGGCAAACCAGTTTGACATTGTTCACCAGCACACACTGTGATCCCGTCCCGTGTTTAGCCGTGTTAAATACACTGTGTTCAATTTACAGGCGGAGGAACATTATGTGGTGGGCCAAAGTAGTGCTAAAGGGAAGTGGCTTGGTAGCGGAAATTCACAAGTACCTCATACAACCCCAAATACACAACCATCCGTTTAATATTTGTGTTTAATCAACAGAGAAATTAGTCTCTAGGAACATCCCTGAACTGATGATAGTGCTGCAGAAGAAGTCAAATCTTTCTGCTAAATTTAAACGTGATCCACCTGCTCAGAGATTTTACCCCGTATATGAATCACCAACAGATGCAACAATGGTACAAAGCTATAATAATCAATCAGTTCTAATCAAAGGAATAATTTTTCATTCTGTCATTCTTGAGCTGTTAAATGTTTGAGGTGTAAAAATCACAGACAACAGAACTGCCCTCACCATCCTCCGACACATTCTGTTCCAACGTCTCGGCCTGGCCCTTGTTTGCGTCCTCATCGATCACATCCCTGACTTTTTCCTTCAGTGTTTCTAGTATTGACCCGTGTTAGTTTTTCTTCCCGTGTGTAACGAGATGAGACGGTTTCTGTTCATCGACTGTCTTGCTGCGATCATGTTTTTAAGGAGACGATCATTATGGGAATGTGAGTCCTGTCTGAGTATTGATCAGCTACTCTCTGTCATCCGTTCCTACAGCTTTTTCTCATTCCCAGAGCGAGGGGGAAACAAGGTCACACAGCAGAGTGTGTGTGTGTGTGTGTGTGTGTGTGTGTGTGTGTGTGTGTGTGTTTGTAAGTGTTAGTGCCTGGGAAAATCAAGCCATTAAGATCCTGTTAAGACCCATTAAAGCTAATCAAGTGTCTCTTTGTTGCTGATCGTGCAGTGTACTCAGTGGCGTTTTTCTTTTGTTTAGTCAGTGTGTGTGTGTGTGTGTGTGTGTGTGTGTGTGTGTGCGTGCGTGCGTGCGTGCGTGCGTGCGTGCGTGTGTGTGTGTTCCTCTAAAGCCTAACTGTCCTCACAGAGAAAGAAAAGTGCTGTAATGGAGGCGTTCTGGTCCTTTCACTGAACTAGTTCTATAATTTGAGAGCAGGGGGTTCATTGCAGTCGTGTTGTTGTTAGGAGCTCAGTTATTACCATCCAGTGGATGTTAGGCAGAATTTTGTTGTTTTGTTTATATAACTTTCTGAAGTAACAGTGTAGAGATTACACAAATACAGGTTTATTTATACAAATTAGTTAATTTATTTGTATGTCACGTTTTATATTTGTATATTTGTATTTGTATGCATATTTATACATATAATTTCCATATGTATAAATCTTTTTGAGACAATTCTATCTCCGTAGTACATTGGCTCATTGAATTGGGATAATAATTGGTTATTTGTATTTTGAATCATTGCTTGCTGCTTTCTGAACATTAAGACTGATACACTCTGTAATCTATGAGATATTAACTTTAGCAAAGTTAATGGCACATGACAGAGATAATATGAAAGACATTTCAAGTCCACACTGACCATGTACGAGTAGCTCGACTGATTTTTATTTGATCATGCATCGTTTGTTGTGCAGTGTACAGGTAAGCACTGCTCCCGACAAGTTGGATAAATTTGTAGCATGTTGTCTGACCACGACAACAGTGATGTCGTATTTCAACATTCATCTTCTATCTCTGTAGCCATCCGTTCCTCACATCTCTCTCTGTAAAGTGTATAAAACATGGACATAGTGTCTGTGACGTCGTCCATTGGTTACTGATAAAGGCAAACGATGGATATGGCCTTATTGGAACTTCAATCAACCTAACAGGAGCCCCAATGCGTCCATCTGTCAGTCAACACGACCAAACTCCTAACTGGCTCTCTGATTGGTCCACTGACCACCAATCAGAAAGCTCCCTCTCATAGTATATATCATAGCATCATAGTATTGTTGCTGGGCTACTTCTGGTCAGACAAACATTCACAGGGGCTGGGAAATTGTGACCTAAAGTCATTATACACGACTATAAAAAAAAGTCCCATCTCCTGTTAAGTTTTTACCAATAAAGAAATGAGCTATAGAGACCAAAATGTGTTTTTGTAGCAGCCTGTAAACGTCTTTATTTCTGCTGTAAAGTTCGACATTTTAACATGGGGCTCAATGGTGACTGACTCACTGTTGGAGAAATTCTCCAGTGGACACTTTTTTGCACACAGTCTTGGCATGGAGAGTTTGTTGCTTGATTATTCATCAAGAAAAGTTTTTGTTGGCACTGTTATAATCAGTGTAAATAAAGAAACGTGTTTAACAGATATGATTCATTAAAGCTCCTCTCTGCGTTCTTGTGTGTCTTTCTTGTGTTTCAGGTCTCGGTATGGAGAACATCGGTGGGATTTTCGTGGTGCTGATCTGCGGCCTCATCATCGCCGTCTTTGTGGCCATCATGGAGTTTGTGTGGTCGACGCGGCGCACTGCAGAGACGGACGAGGTAAACCTTCATCATCACCCTCCTACTCCTCCTCCTCTTCCTCTCTCGTCCTCCTCCTCCTGCCCCGCCCCCGGCCTCAGCATCAGCTCAAACTCCTCAGTAGGTCATCCGCCTGTGTGTGTGTGTGTGTGTGTGTGTGTGTGTGTGTGTGTGTGTGTGTGTGTGTGTGTGTGTTGATCAGAATGTGCTTTATTGAAATGGTCATACAATTTTTCACCAGCTTATTAACTCCTGACGTTGGGTAAATGATTGTGGGACAACTAGATGCGTGCAGAGATCCAAACAAATACTTTATTATGCTCCTAAAGCAAAGTTTTCAGGTATCAGTTTTCAAGTATCAGTACTTTATGGAGATAGAATTGTCTCAAAAAGATTTATACATATCGAAATGATATGTATAAATATGCACACAAATACAAATATACAAATATAAAACGTGACATACAAATAAATTAACTAATTTGTATAAATAAATGTGTATTTGTAAATATATTTTCGAGATTTGAAAATAAATATGCTTGACTTTGTGTGTGGATTCTGCATTTGTGGATCGCTTTTGGGCTTTTCTCTCGATGACGTTATTTTGAGACATTATTACCGCACACTGCCATCCACAAATAAATACCCCCGAATTCGAATGCGAATACACCAATACACCCTCCCCTGAACAACCAGTAGATGGCAGTGTTGTGCAGCCACCGCTGGTTATGGTTATGGTTAGGTATTTGGCAGACGCTTTTATCCAAATTTACCGTCTACGACTGCTGCAGGATCAACAACATCCAGTACATCATCAAGTACATTGGCTCATTGAATTGGGGTAATAATTGGTTATTTGTATTTTGAATCATTGCTTGCTGCTTTCTGAACATTAAGACTGATACACTCTGTAATCTATGAGATATTAACTTTAGTAAAGTTAATGGCACATGACAGAGATGATATGAAAGACATTTCAAGTCCACACTGACCATGTACGAGTAGCTCGACTGATTTTTATTTGATCATGCATCGTTTGTTGTGCAGTGTACAGGTAAGCACTGCTCCCGACAAGTTGGATGAATTTGTAGCATGTTGTCTGACCACGACAACAGTGATGTCGTATTTCAACATTCATCTTCTATCTCTGTAGCCATCCGTTCCTCACATCTCTCTCTCTCTCTCTCCCTCTCTCTCTCTCTCTCTCTCTCTCTCTCTCTCTCTCTCACTCAGGTGTCCGTCTGTCAGGAGATGCTCACAGAGTTTAGAAACGCCGTCTCCTGTAAGAAGAGTTCTCGTTCTCGCCGCCGTCGCCCTCTGAGCAGCGCCGGGGGCGGAGTTCTACGACATCCGTCCCGTCTGGCTCTTGCCGCCCCTCGCCCAATCCGTCTGGTCCGTGACATGCGTCTGAGCAACGGCAAACTGTACAGCGGTGCTGGTCCTCTGACGGGGGGCCCGCCGGGGCTGGGACTTGGAGGAGGTCATGACTTGGGCCCGGGGCCACAGAGGCTCCTGGAGGACCCGCTTGGCGCCAACGCCACAAACAATCCAGCATCAGCCCTGGTGGCCCCGCCTGCCCTGCCCCGCAGCTTCCTTCAGGGATGCAGCCACGTGAGGATCTGTCAGGAGTGCCGGCGGATTCAGAGCCTACGGCCAGCCACACTGACCCCTCCCCCTCCTCCTCCTCCCTCCTCTTCCTCCTCAGCCTCCTCCTGCTCCCGGGTCCCTCAGTCAGGCCCGACGCCAGGTCACCACCGCCACAACCCCCACCACCTTCTCCACTACCATCATGGCTCCATGTCTCTGCCCCGCCTCCCCCCGCCGCCTCCTCCAATCCCAGCAGACAGAGCCGACAGTGACGGGGGAGGGGGGGCAGGGAGTCCACGACGAACCAACACCAAACCACCACCACCGCCTCGGCCGCTGCCCCCTCCAAAGACGCCAACACGCCCACCAACAGACTTACTGGGAGGGCACGACTGAGCGTAAAGGCGAGCTGGATCAGTCTAAACTTTACCCAGTGGGGGGTTGAAACCTTTATAACCTGTTTTCAGGGTCATTCATAAACAACCTTGGCGCAGTGGATCATACCAACAACCTTTCAGAGGGGAGGACGGATCAAACCATTCCGAATCAAACATTGAATTTTGGATAAAACAAGCCGACATTTTCAGAGTGTTTGGATCAGACGGGCTTCAGACGATGGACAGGAAGTGACTGCCAATAGACGCCATCCTGACACCTTGTTTGTCCCGCCTACATCCCTGCCTCCCCTTCCTGGCCAATCAGCTCGCTCCGTGCTGAGTGAGGAGGAGTCAGAGACACTGAGAGACGGACTGTTTATCAGCACTGATGTTTTACTGTTTGAATACTGAACCAGCTGTTTGTATAGCGGGAAATGTAAACACACACACACACACACACACACACACACACACACACACACACACACACACACAAACACACACACATGGTAGCAGAGCAGCTGTACAGTAACCATCTGTCAATCATGTGGATGTCTCTGGAGTCAAAGGACAAGCTGTCGTTTTTATTCCAGTCAGTGGAGCTCAGTCTGTACACACACACACACACACACACACACACACACACACGCACACACACACACACACACACACACACATTCACAGGTAAACTTGGAGGGCAAACTAGAAAAAAAATGCATTTCTGATTGTACTTTCCTTCCTGTGAGAGCGTCCAATCTGAGCGTCACCTCTTTACTTTTTTTTATAGTTTCCGTTTTAATGGTAACCTTGTGTTTCTCATCTTTAATTGATTTTATGATTTTTATAATTGAGTTCAAACAATCCATAAAGCGACCAATCATACTGATCTATAAACCAACAGAAGTGCTGATATTGATTGTCGATCCCACACATTATTGATCAACAGTTCCCAGTCTGTAGGCTGCGTTCCAGATGTGAATCTGTTCCTGCACATTTTTAACGGTTAATGGTTTTATTTCAGAGCAGTGCCTGGAGTTTGTGTTTGTTTTATAATTTTTATATCATGTTTGCATAGAAACTGTGCAGAAAGTGTTTCAAACCAGCAGCACCCGAGACAAAGAAATGGTCAATAGAAATTAGAAAAATGTGCAGGAGTGTGTGTGTGTGTGTGTGTGTGTGTGTGTGTGTGTGTGTGCATGTGTGTGCATGTGTGTGTGTGTGCGTCTGTGTGTGTGTGTGTGTGTGTGTTTAATTGTTTGTCTGCTGTTTTTTTTTCTCCTCCCTCAGATTCGTACCAGCAGAGCTCAGATTATCAGCAGGACGGAGACGACAGATGATGATATTATTCTGATGATTCTATCGTTCCTTGTTATCGATAACGGTGATCTCATTGTTCATTGTGATCGATGGCGATGATTCTATCGTTCATTATTATTGATATTGACGTGTGGGTGACTGTAGGAGGGGTCCAGCCCTCTGATGTTCAATATATAGACACACGTTTGTAATAAAAAAAACATTCAATGTAACAAAAATTTGTTCAGTTTCTATGTCTGACCTCCTGACGTTTACTTTGTACAGTCCAGGTTCGATGAAGGCTCTATCTATCCATCCATCCATCCATCCGTCTATCCATCATCCATCCATCAATCCATCCATCCATCCATCTGTCTATTCATCATCCATCATCCATCCATCCATCATCAACCCATCCATCCATCCATCCATCCATCATACATCCATCCGTCAATCCATCCAACCATCCATCATCTATCATCCATCATCCATGTATCCATCCATCCATCATCCATCCATCATCTAACCATCCATCTATCATCCATCCTACAATTCTACAATTCACTTAGCAAACACTTTTATCCAAAGCGACGTACACCAGAGTACAACACAAGCAAGGGTCTAGAAAAAATGGAACAATGTCAGTAAGAGCAAGATTGGACACACAGGTGCTGACAGGCATCGCACAGAGGCAAAGCACAACATTGACGGCAGTTCTTGAGAGCTCTAATCAGTATAGAAACCATCTTATAAGTCGTCGTTTATCAAACAAAAACCATCGTCACAACCATCATCATCATCATCAATAATATCGAGACCATCATCATTAAGTTAGTAGGTATTCATGAAAGAGCTGGGTCTTTAGCTTTTTCTTAAAGGTGCAGAGGGACTCTGCAGATCGAATGGAGTTTGGAAGTTCATTCCACCACCAGGGGGAGAAGAGTCTAGTCAGCGTCTTAGGACCCTGTTGTGAAGGTTGGATCAGACGCCTTTCATTGGCAGAGCGTAGTGGGCGGGAGGGAGTGTAGACCTGGATGAGAGAGTTAAAGTAAGGAGGAGCCGTTTTTGTCGCTGTTTTGTAAGCGAGCAGCAGAGTTTTAAATTTGATGCGAGCAGTAACTGGGAGCCAGTTTAAGGAGATGAACAGCAGAGTGACATGTGCTCTTTTAGGAAGGTTGAAGACCAGTCGTGCTGCTGCATTTTGTATCATCTGCAGGGGTTTGATAGTGCATGTAGGAAGACCTGCAAGTAGAGAGTTGCAATAGTCGATGCGTGATATCACAAGAGCCTGTACCAGGAGCTGTGTAGCATGTTCTGACAGGTAAGGTCTGATCTTCCTGATGTTGTACAGGGCAAATCGACATGACCGGGCAATCGAGGTTACTTGAACCTTAAAAGTTAGCTGGTCATCAATCATGACACCCAGGTTCCGGGCAGACTTTGTGGGCATGAGTTTCGTTGTTCCAAGCTGGATATTGATCTGTGGTTGCATAGAGGGACTGGCTGGGATGACAAGGAGCTCAGTCTTTGAAAGATTGAGTTGAAGGTGGCGTTCATTCATCCATTTAGAGATATCAGCAAGGCATGACAAGATTCTCGCAGAGACTGTAACATCGTCTGGCGGGAATGACAGGAAGAGCTGGGTATCGTCAGCATAGCAGTGGTATGAGAAGCCATGAGAGCGGATTATTGAACCAAGTGAGCTTGTGTATATGGAGAAGAGAAGGGGACCAAGCACTGACCCTTGAGGTACCCCTGTGGATAAGCTGTGCGCTTTGGACACTTCTCCCTTCCATGACACTCTAAAGGATCTGTAGGTATGTAAGATATGTAGGACACGAACCAGCAGAGGGCAGATCCTGAGATGTTCAGAGAGTGTGGATAGGAGGATTTGATGGTTGACTGTGTCAAAGGCAGCAGACAGGTCTAGCAGTAATAGAACTGATGACTGACCTGCAGCTCTGGCAGCTCATAGCAATTCTGTTACTGACAGTAGTGCAGTTTCAGTAGAGTGGCCCCGCTTAAAGCCTGACTGATTTGGGTCAAACAGATCATTTCTGGACAGGAACTCAGAGACTTGCTTAAAGACTGTGCGCTCTGGAGGAGAATGAGACAACTCTTTGTCTAATGAAATTAATGAATTGTAACATTGTCTTTGCTTATAGTCATTTATGTTTGGATTTTTGCTATTTTCTCTCTGCTGACCTCAGCCCTGCTCTTTGCTCTCTTATGACTTCAGTGAGCCATGGACTAGGGTGGGTTTTGCGAGCGGGTTTGGACACCAGAGGGCAGAGCTTGTTCAGAGATGAGGCTAATGTGGAGCAGAGTGTGTCTGTAGCCTCGTCTGTAGAGTGTGGTAAAGACCTTATGGGCAGGCATGGCAGCCATTACACCATGTGTGGGTGTGCCTGAGGAAGTTCCGGCAAGGAGATTGTGAATTGAATAAAGAAGTGGTCTGATAGATGCAGAGGGGTGACAGTCAGGTTTGCTGTCGAGCAGTTCAGAGTCATAATTAAATCAAGAGTGTTGCCAGCTTTGTGGGTAGGAGGAGTTGGGACTTGCGTGAGGTCAAATGAGGATAGGAGAGCAAGGAAGTCTGTTGCCTGGGCTTTATCAGTGTGTATATTCATGTCTCCCATTACAATCAGTGGAGTTCCATCATCAGGGATTTCTGAGAGTAGCATGTCCAGTTCCACAACAAAATCATTCAGATTACACCCTGGTGGGCGGTAAATGATAGCAATGTACATTTTAATAGGAGCAGTAACCAAGATTGTGTGATATTCAAATGAGGAGTTGTTGCTCAGTGGGAAGAGTTTATTGAATTTCCAGGTGTTAGAAATGAGGATACCTGTGCCACCTCCACGTCCAACAGAGGTGGCTGGTGTGACTTGTTCTGCTGGCAGTTTCGGATTCAGACTCTTTTAAGCTTGGATTTTCGTGAAAATCCCGCCCCAGATTTTCAGCTTGCAATCAACAGAGGGTGTGACACGCGTCAACTTCCTCTCTTGTTGATGCTCAGAGAATGAAACTTAAGTGCTCAGCCCAAACAAAGCCTGACAACGACCCACTATCAATATCTACTCAAAGCAAGTTTCGATTCACCCACCTAGCTGACAAGACCTTCCTAGTTTTCAGATCAGAGCTTGTTCTTGTTCCATCATCTATCCATCCATCCATCCATCCATCATCCATACACCCATAATCCTTCCTTCATCCTTCCTTCATCTTTTATACATCCATCCATCGACCAATCCATCCATCCATCATTCATCCATTCACAAGTGAGTCCAGGTTTTCTGATGATACTTTTCTGAATTTTGTTTTGTAGTGTTTTGTTTGTTGATTTTCTGACAGTTTGTTTATTGTTTTATTGTTTTGTTTGGTCAATGACAGAAACAGCAAACAAAAATACAACAAAGTCAGCAGGTAAAGGTGGTGCAGATGTTTTACTCGTACTTTTCAGCACATGACCCCGTAACTAAGGGAACCAGAGAGTGAGTTCCTGAAGCTGCTCAGTGAGTTGAGTTCAGCCAGCAGAGGGCGCTGCAGGACAGAAGAAAACAAACCCACAGAGCAGAAAGAGAAAAGCTCTGCACCATAGACTACAAATAACAGTCTGTTATTGACAGCCTGTGCTCTGCACCTACAGAAGTTTATTTAACATAAACATAAAAATGTATAAAAAAAAAAACATTGAATATAACAAAAATACTGATTTGTGCAGTTTTTATGTCTGACGTTTACTTTTTACAGTCCAGGTTCTATCCATCCATCTATCCGTCCATCCATCGTCCATCCATCAATCCATCCATCCATCCATCCATCCATCTATTCATCATCCATCATCCATCATCCATCCATCATCCATCTATCCGTCCATCCATCCATCATCCATCCATCCGTCAATCCATCCATCCATCATCTATCCATCCATCATTTATCCATTCATCATCAACCCGTCTATCCATTCATCCGTCCATCCAGCCATCCATCCATCATCTATCCATCCATCATCCTTCCATCATCTATCCAGCCATCATCCATGTATCCATCCATCATCCATCCATAATTCTTCCATAATCCATCCATCATCCATCCATCCATCATTGTCCACCCATCATCTATCCATCCATCATCCATGTATCCATACATCATCCATGTATCCATACATCCACGCACATGACCCCATAACTAAGGGAACCAGAGATGCCTTTTACGGCTGAGACAGAAGTGAGTTCCTGAAGCTGCTGCTGTAAAACCAGAGTTCAGCCAGCAGAGGGCGCTGCAGGACAGAAGAAAACAAACCCACAGAGCAGAAAGAGAAAAGCTCTGCACCATAGACTACAAATAACAGTCTGTTATTGACAGCCTGTGCTCTGCACCTACAGAAGTTTATTTAACATTAACATAAAAATGTATAGAAGTTTTAAAAAAAAGTATCAAACAAAATACATGAACTTTAATATCTAAATGTATGTTTTTTTAATCTTTTTCTTCAAAAAATCTAGAATTAGAGCATCGACTGAACATTAGAAGCACATTTTTTTATTGTTTTATTTTATAGTTTTGTAAAGAATATAAAACTGCACGGGTGCTGTTGGCCTAGCGGTTAGTTCTCACGCCTTATGTGCAGAGGCTTTGGTGCTCGAGGGTGGCTGGCTCAGGGTTTGGGTCCGGCCTGTGGCTCCTGTCCCGTGTGTCGTGCCCCACTCTCTTTCTCCCTGATCTTTGACTCTATCTGCTGTCCTGTCTCTAAAATAACTGTCGACACACTCAAAGGTAGAAGTTTAGATTAAGGTAGAATGAAAGTAACTCCATTAGGGAGCAGGTTCATCATAGTGACTCTGAGTTAAAGACAGATGTTTGATGTGTATGAACAAAAAGAGGGATTTAAATGTTTACATCTCCATGAAGTTTGAAGACTTCATTGTTTGTCTTAACAGCGACAGACGGATGAATCCACCAATCAGAGAAGTCCTATTTGTCATTTCTATTTGAGGACATTAAACAGCTGTTGATCATATCTGATGTTGAAATTTGGGAACTTAAATGTTTCTCAGTAAGTTCAGAATGATCAGATTTCATGGGAACAAAATGTTTCGGTGGTTCATCTCTGATAAAAACACACACGCATGCATTTATCTGTAATATTATTTTTCTGTGAAATCTCAGAGCTGAAGACTGAGCGACGCCTCCTGATTAGACACACACACACACACACACACACACACACACACACACACACACACACACACAGGCAAACAGAGAGAGAAACAGACGACCAGAGATTTGAACAAAACTGTCTGACTTTGATAATTCAGTTTGAAGGCTTCATTCAAAGAAAGGTTTCACCTTATTTAAAAACATTTTGCACATCAGAACACGACTAGATCATATTTAAAAGAGACAAAGTGACAATAATGAAAGTGGAAATTGCCTGTTCATTGCTCCTTTGAAGAAAAGCAGAATAAGAATAAAAGTAATTTATTTTTAGACAAAAAGAGCTGGCAGTTTACATCACATGATAACCTTTCCCCCGAGGTCAGCTTGGACATGTAGGCCGGGTGCCGCTGCGTCTGCGACGGACAGAAGGGTGCAAGAGAGGGAATCTCAAACACTGCCAGTGAGCCTTTTTCACTTTGACCTCCTGCCCCTCTAAAGTTCTCTGCATGGCCCTGATCATGCCCCACATGTCTGTGTTGAGTTCACGCATTCAAATAGCTCATACCCACATTGTACCGCAAAAGCATCTCTGTGTCAGACTGTGAGGAGGGACGGGAAAGTTGGTTTCAGGTTTTTGACCGGAGGACGCAGCATGCAGAGGAAAAGACGTTTAGAATAAACATCGTTGTCATGTCCGGACACTGATGGCGTGCAGGGTGTCAAGACTCCACATAATCAGGAAGATTACAATATCAATAAAAGCACGATAATAGAAATTACGATTATTTTAAAGTGGTCACATAAACACCAGCTTAGTATCATAACAATAAGAAGATCTTAATTGAAGACGGCTGAACAAATTCACTGAGATGAAAGAGTTTTTTTTCTTTCTATGAGACAACTTTTAGAGAAAACCTTTACCTAAGGCCTTCTAGTAAGACTTGATATTTGCAAAAATTAACACAAAACTTGTGTTTTTCAGCCTATGACTTCATTAACTCAGTCGTCTTTTGAGTGACAGCGATCTACTTAAAGGAGCAATATATAACTGACACTTAGTGGTTACTTCAGTGTTTATCCAGCTCTGCATCAGTCTGTAAACCTTTCTGCGTTCTAACCTCTCTCCATTTTTCAAAAGCATCTCCAATATTGATCCTAGTTTGAGCACGTTTCTGCTCGTGGAGCTTATTAGAAACATGCAGAGGCTTTTCAGGTCGGCTACAATCACTTCTATCTGAACCAGTTCTCTCGCCCGCTTCCATCGTTGCAACACCTGTTGGTTTGACCTGACAACTGGTCTCATATCGGGATAACAGAGGGGCGTCCAAAACGGCCGTGTGGGGGTGCTTTAAAACCGTCTACCTTCTCTGGCCCAAACAAATCCAGAGCATTCAGGACCAGAATCTAAAGTTAGAAGGAGGACATACTGGCTGCTGCATTGTTGTCAGAGAAGCCAGCACTTCAACATAGCATGTTTCCTTAATGTCTGATCATATAGTGAGGTCACTTTATCATTTCACTCACTACACGTCTCACTGACTGGACCTATAACGACATTTTCTGTAGTTTGAGGTCGTGAAATAGATCTAAAGGATGGCTACAACTCATGTGAATTCTTGACTTTGAAACTGAAGACTACAATAATCTTCATGTAGACCACAGAAACGTTTAACAGCTTTCAGGTGAACAGAGGCCGAGCATGTTTTCTCTGTGAATCCATGATTCAGCATCCTGACGGACAATTTTTTGACGGACAATGATGACTTCATGTTTCTGCTGAAGGAGGTTCTCAGGAAACAATGACTTCAAGACGACAGACGGGAGGAAAGGTGAGCAGCGACGTGATAAATGTGTGCATCATGACATCCTGTCACTGACTTACTGTAAAATGACTTCTGATGGAAGATGTTGTGATATTCTGCGTTATTAATAACTCTGATGACGAGCTCAGATGAAATCATTTGGTAAATTCCCTTCATGTCAAGATTCTGTCGTTGGTACATTTGTCTCAGTGTAAAGTGTTTTGGGTTTTGTAATTTTGTTTAATAAAATGTAAACATGATTCTCAAAATGAAAATTTGCCTCAAGCTTCGTAAAAATGTTTCACACTTTGTAATTTTGTTTTGCACTTCCCAGCCACCGTACTGTGGAGAGCGATAGTTGTTTCATCAATCTGAAGACACAACAAAATCTGAAAAGACACTTCTGATCTTTGGAACATTCTGAGGAGCACTACTTCATGTACAGTATTTCCCCGTTCTAACACACATATATTTGCTCTGGCGTTTGTTTCTTTATTGCCACGCCCACCCTCTGTTCCTCTACCTCGTGTTTCTCTCTCCTGCTCCGCCTCCCAGTCACCTGGATCCTGTTCACCTGGGAGGTCCACCTGCCTTCAATCAGCTCATTAACCTGCAGAGAGATGGTCAAACCGCGGCCTACCTCCAACTCATCCACAGATTGGTATTTGTCCCCGTGTGCACCCTTTGTGTTTATCTACATGATACTGAGTGTTGATTTTAAATCTTTTGCAGCTTTGGTTTTATTTCAAATATTTCTGAATCTCAAAGATTAAAAACAAGAAACACATGTCGCGAATGTAAAACGCAGTATTTTCTAGCGTGCAGTCAGATCCAGTCCGTCCTGTCCTTCAGCCTCGCGCTCTTCATTTGTTCATGTAAATATCAAACTCATAAATGTGACACCTGTCGGCCCCCTCAGTGTGTGTAAACAGAGAGGAGTTACAGACGCCGTCAGGAGTCAGGACGTGAAAGTGCTGAAAACAAAAGATGCTCGGAGTGGAGTGTCAGTATCCCAGGAGTCACAGAGAGGGAACACCTGAGATCTCACCTGAGTATTTTCTACTTTTCTGAGCGTCAGTACTACTTTATAAAAATCATGTTTTAAGTGATTAGAGGTTATTTTAGTGATGAAACAAGTTGTCAGGGTCATGCTGTATAGAATTCTGCCTCCTCCGTATATTATGCATTAATCACTGAGGAGGTTGATTTAAGGATAATAAACCTTTAAATCCATCATGTGTCTCTCCCCTCTGACACAGAAGCTGACATTTATGAATCATCACAGAAATATTTCCAGCAATGAGACCAACCCTGCAGCCGCTGCCACTCCCCTTCTTCCTCTCCTATCAGCTCCTCGAGGAGACGTCTCCTCTGCAGTCGTAAAACTGTGGCATCATCACACTGAAGGTGAATTAATCAGACACACAGATTAACCCTCTGTAGTTTTTCTGTTTGAGCTCGATGTGTCTCTGGTGAGATTTTTTACACCTCACAGAAAGAACTTTTAGATATTGAAGTTTATGTTTGGTTGTTTTGCATGTTTAGCTGCCGAGCTTCGTTGAAACTTGCAGACGTTCAGATTAATCTGCTCTGCAGGTCTCACAGTTAATGTGGCAACAAATGAGTCACAAATGATTGAAGAATGAAGATGAATTTATGGCCCCTCACTTGAATCATAACGTCCAATAAAGGCTTTAAGATTTCTGCACATTGAAGCGATAAGAATGGGAGAGAGCAGAAGTTTTGTGTTTCCTGTCATCTTTTTATTTCATAAAAATATATTTATTAAAGATATATTTATATTTTCTGACATAATTCAAGCACTGAAGCTGTGTACTTGTCCTCATGAGATAAGCACGTTAGCATGTGTTCATATTTCTTTTAAAGAAACTCCATAACTCTACGGCTACGGCTGGAAAAAAACATCTAAACCTGTCAAAACACCACGAGACAACATCTGCAAAATATCTGATGGGACAAATGGGTGTGACTAATGTCAGATCTATGATAATGGAAAGTCAAATTATAGATCTTTATTTTGGCATTCACACTCCTGCTGGATGTCTCTCCTGAATTTTTAGTTTGTAGTTTAAAATCACAGATTGCTTTGAGTTTGTGAAATATGACGATCTGCTGATGACACCTCATGATCATGATAGGTTATTTGAAACTAGCTCCGCCCCTTTTATTTGAACATGACATAATTTCTGGTATTGTCACCGGTTTCAAAATTCTGCAGAAGGCAGTAAGCGTTGCGAAATTCTGCAGAAGGCAGTAGGTGTTGCTCAACTTCAGATTTTTTTAAGTCGACAGTCAAAAAATGTTGATTTGTAAAACTGAATGTATATGCTGCTGAAAGCTGAGAATTAACACATAAAGAAACAGCAGGCTGGGACAGCTGCAATAAAGTATGCAACAACACGTCTGCTACACCTCCCTTTGTGAATGAGCGTGAAGAAAAAACTCAGGTGAAGAAAAAGTTCCTGCCAACTTACTGTCATCGTGCTCAGTCACAGTTTTAGATTGTCTATCCTGATAAGCGATTAGTCGATTACAGGCATGAAGCGTCATCACAGCTGTAAAGTCTGAGTGACCATTAAGGCTCAAATATTCTCGCTTTAGAACCTCGCGTATGCGTAGACAAACGGCTGAGTCGTGAACATAAATGTTCACATACCTTCTTCTGTACGAGTGTTACTGGAGGATTCCTCTAGAGGGAGCACTACATAAATCAGGTCACGTAAAACACTATAGTAGAGATGATTTGTCGCCAGCTATTATGGCACGTTGTTTGTTGCTATGCCGTGGCAATGACACATCATAGAGAGGGTAGTTGCAGACCTGATCTGTTTACTTTGCTTCAAACCTCTCCTCCATCGTTGTAGCTGCTCTCTGGTGTCTCTGATGTTGTCATTTCCGGTCTCATCACCATAAAACTCTACACTGCTCCTAGTGGTTATATGTATATTGCATCTCATGGACGCGTGTCGTTAATTTCTGAGGACGTGCTCAACCAACGCTCTACACCACCTCAGGATACACAATGCTGATGTAATGCGTTCAGGTAGTTAAAAGCAAGTTTTAGAAGGAAGAACACTACAGGCAAGTTTAATCAACTGGTGCTCATTATTTAAACAAACAAGCGGAGAATGTGTCGGAACCGGAAACTGGCGATATAACAAGCAGACTGCGTTTGTAGGCGAGGTATAGCAGATCTACGCACACACCAACGTGCCTGTATGTCGTGTTCATGACGGCGTGCACCACTATGGTGTAGATTTAATGCAGAAGCATAAATCAGTCTTTACTCTCGCTCCAGCGTGAGGTCAGTAAGAGCAGATAACCTAAAGATATGTCGAACACTTTGTAAAGGCCTCAGGTCTGATTTTTTTTCCTCTGTGAGCTTCCATACCTGTGAAACAAGAGAGGCTCTGTGTTTAAACTGTGAGTTATCAATGTGCCATGCCGCCACACAAGGCTGTTATTACTCTACTCTGTAATCACACACACGCACGCGTACACACACACACACACACACGACCTGCTGCTACAGGCCCACACACTGATGTGCTCCTGCAGCAAAAAGGTCTCAGGCATTAGCTACACTCGGAGTGTGTTTACATCGGCTCTGAATCCTGATGTTATCCTTTAGCGACCAGCTTCATTCACTCTGCCTGAGTTTATTAACCGCTTCACCACAAGGGGGCGCTAAAAACACTGAAACATGCTGCTGGCAATTGTTCTTTGAAGTTTTTATGGTGCTACTTTTTGTAGGTTTTTCTGTTGACAAGTGACACAAGGAAAGAAAATGACAAGATGAGAAACATTAACACATTCGAAATAACTTTGCCTTTTCTTTTTTGTTAGAAAAACACATACCTCTTACCTCTTAACCAAACTGAACTAGCCTATTTTGATTCTTTATGAGTTCTGAGGCCTTTTTAAAGGTCACAAAAACATTTTGAAAGATTTAAGAGCTGCAAAAATAATAAAAAACATTTGACAATTCAAAAAAGCCTTTAATTTTTTGGGGGTTGTAAATGTTGTTTTTGTGCACTGACAGCTTGAAACCAGTACTGAAGCCTCCGCTCTCCTCCAGAGACACACCTCCAACCCCCCTCCAGCTGAGTTTGCATAAAGAAGTTTAGCATAAGCTACGGACAAAGTTGCCCCTGTCTGGAGCTGCATTGTTATGTTAGCATGCTAATGTTAGTGCTCTTTAGTTAGCTCGTAGCTTCACGTTGCATGTACATTGACACGAATGACCATGATCTAAAAACTCTTACTTGACATCCAAATAAGCGTATGTTGAAAAGAAGCATGTAAGAGTATGTTCTTCTCT
Source organism: Labrus mixtus (assembly GCF_963584025.1). Taxonomy (NCBI): domain Eukaryota; kingdom Metazoa; phylum Chordata; class Actinopteri; order Labriformes; family Labridae; genus Labrus; species Labrus mixtus. The sequence continues at coordinate 12,596,007 of NC_083627.1, read as the reverse complement.
CTAGTCCTTGATTAAAACAGCTTTTATACACAAGGGGAGGAGCCAGCTGTCCTGTCCATACAAACACGGCTCTGACAACAACACAGCCAGCGGGACTCGAGCTTCTCACTCATTGTAGACAGTCATGACTCAGAGACACATTTACAGCAGATACCTTATTTATTTATGTTTAACATATATTACATTCTCCTTTGAAGCAGACAAAATGTGAATAGTGATTCGTGACTCAGACGTTTAAAGATTTCACCCACAAAGTTTAGCATGATACCTGAACAAGGTGACATGGGGCTTATGTGAATGTCTGAGGTTCTACAGGTGATTGCTCATTTTTTTTAAAAAGTCTCCATTAAATCCTGCAGGTGGCAAAAAGATGAAAAAGTTAAAGAATCATTGAAATCCTGAAAAATTCATCCTGAGGGGAACATTAATGTCTCAATCATGCGGTAATGACGAGGCCTTCATGAGTTGCAGAAGAATTGTACGTCCTTTTTTCGTAGTGAAGAACCTGAAAAAGGAGTAGGTGTTGTCACGGGGGAGTGTTTCCTGGTTGCATTTTCCCGGTTGAAAGCACACATTCCTGACTAAATGCTGCAGGCGTGTTCAGACCTGTCAGTGTTACCTGATTCAACACACACACACACACACACACACACACACACACAGAAACATGAGACGAGTGTGCAGAGCAGTAGGAGGGACAGTCCTCTGGTTTCATTGAGGTTTCTTTGAGGTTTCTTGATGAGGTTTTGAACTAACGTGACTTTTGATCGCACAGTTTTAGAGCTCAGAGACACTTTCCATCTTAACTCTGACTTCATGAGTGGATCCAATTTTGATCTCCCTTTCATGGAGTCGACCTGAGGAGCAGCAGGTTTTACAACAAGATGACTGACAGCTCACTCACTTCCCGTCAACATGAACCCTCCTCCTGCTCCTGATTGGATGAACTCACCTCCTACTGGGCTCTCATTGGCACTTGATTTCAGTATTTTAACGTAAAAATATGACAGTGAAAGCTGTGGCTCAGTTGGTAAAGTTGGTCATCTCTCAACTGGAAGATGGGGTGGTTAGTTCCCTAGCTCCTGCAGCCCCGTGTCCGCTGAGTCCTTAGGCAAGACACTTAACCCCAAGTTGCTGCCGCTGCTTCGTCTGCAGCGTATGAATGGATAATTTAATACTGATGGACTTTTTAAACAGCAGCCTCTACCATCAGTTGTGACCTGCAGAGTAAGAGGGCTTTGAGATGTCAGAAGAAATATTCAAGCTGGAGTCCATTTACCATTTAATGACTTAAACTATAAGTTTCTGTGCCACATTCGACCATCTTTGTTGTCTTTCAGGCAAATGAGAGTGAAGCACCACTTCAAATGGTTAGCTACCCCTGCTCTCTTTAGCATTTAGTTGTCTTCTGTAAATTGAATCTCATGAAGAGGGGAAAAAAACAACCTGCTGTGTTATTCAGGGTCTTGTGATGGATAGGGGCGGAGCTAACAACACACCTTCATTCCAGCCTGAGGGGAAGAAGCTGAAGTTCAACCAGATGGAAAAATGTAAGATTGAAGCGTTACCCCTGTTACCCCTCAGAGCTCAGGAGTCACATGAGGCCTCCTCGTACCTCTGCATGTGTGTGCAGGTGGACAGAAAGCCTTCTTTTTTGAATGTTTGCATAGAAGTGGCATCAGAATGGAGCTGACAGATATCAGTTAAGCCGCAGATTAAATGTTGTAAAGTGGGTTTACATTGTGATGACACTGGATTTGTTGCTCTCTGCTGCAGGTCTTGTTGCAGAGGGATGTTTGTGTTTCTTTGTTACTAAAATACACGCTGAGTGTTGCTAAGGCTAAATGTTAAAAAGGTTTAAATCTGGACCCTTGCTCCAGAAGTTTGCTTTGGCCAATAACTGGGACAATGATTTAATGATTCTGGACAAATGCTCCATCTGACATCATTACAGAAAGGATCCAGAGATAGATTTTCCCTACGTCTGAGCTGGACTTTTCTGAACTCGATCACAAGATACTAAAGAAGAGGATGAGTGTGCGTGTGTGTGTGTGTTATCAGTTTATCTGGCTGTGTTTTGAAGGACAGAGATTATTTGTAGGTTAAGATGACCCACAGGAATAAAGTGTACCAACCACACACAGCTTAATCAGCCTCGTGCTTCATCATTTTGAAGATCATCCAAAGTTTCTGACCTTGTAGCATGAACCTTTGTGTATGAATGTATGTGTGTGTGTGTGTGTGTGTTTATGTGTTTATGTATGTATGTATGTATGTGTGTGTAAGTGTGTATGCAAAACTGGTTTTGCATACACACTTACAGCTCCTCCTAAAATATAAGAAGTTTTTCAGGATTTATCTGCAAGTGTGAAAGTGTGTGTGTGTGTGTGTGTGTGTGTGTGTGTGTGTGTGTGTGTGTGTGTGTGTGTGTGTGTGTCATTTACAGCCGGGGGTTTTTTCCTGCCACACCCTCGTCTCCTTGATTCACACACACAGGTAGGCTAACACCTGGAGTCTGCCAGCATTTTTTAAGAGAACTCTTGCTCCGCTCAGTGATTGGACGGTTTAAAAATACACACACCCTGATTGGTCGTGTCATTGCGGTCAACTAATCACCTGAAGCCTCTTAATTAAAAACACAACAAAGATGACAAATTTAGGAAAATATTTCCACTTTTATAACAGTTAGATTGAACTCAGATTTCATCAAGGGGACATTTTTATTTTATCTTTTTGAGTTTTTACAGGATCCAGAGACAGTTTCAGTAAACTTTAACAACACATAGGAAACAACAACAAACATTTCTGAACAAATTAATCAGAATATAACAAAATAAACCCACATATTTAGAAAAAAAAAAGTCACACAAAATAGTTTACATTGTCTCTGTCGCTTGTTATTTACAATCAGGGCAGGTTGTGTCTTTTTCCAACATATAAACGTGTCTGTTCAAGACAAAGAAAGGTCATATGTACACATTTGTATTGTGTGCACTGTACTGTGCACTGTGTGTGATCCCAAACTGGAGACGTTAATATGTTGACCAATCAATTTAAAGAGAGTATGTTCGGGGGGGGGGGGGGGGACAAACTGCAAAACACACAACACAGGGGGATTGAGATTATGAACGTGTGATCTGCAGACCTGCTATGATCTTCAGCTCCAATTATTTAAGATTTCTAAACAAAATAAATACTTTTCTCACTGGAGATCAGTGCATGATGAAGTCTGAGATCACATGAAGCCACAGGGGGGTCGGGGGGATTGGACCTCAAAATACCTCGGTGAGCCGACTGAAAGCGAAACTTAAAAATAATAGAACAAGGGGTTTTCTGTAATTGACATTTTAGTGTACACGCCTATGTATTATTAACCTTTAAAAACTGTCATTTTCAATCAAAATGTGGTAAGTCAACAAATGTGTAGCACCGCCCTGAAGCTCACCAAGCGTTCCCTCCAAAATTCAAAACTGCCAACACAAACCTTCCCGCCTTTTTTTCCCGCTTTCATTTCCTTCCTTCCTTCCTGTTTCACCTTCCCCTCGCTGACTCGTCCCTGCGTGTTGGATCTTGTCTTACAAAACATTCACCTCTTCCTCTTTGTACTCTGACACACCCCCAGACGTTATAGGATGATTTAAACAAACACTGAGGAGGATCCTGGACCGGAAGGGAGGGGGGGGGGGGGGGGGGGGGGGGGGAACACACCAATAAATACTCTGCAGAGCTTTCTGGTGGACAAATTCAAACTTCTGGAGGGGCGTAGCTGTGTGGCCTATATGTCACATGCAGACAGCAGGTTCTAAGTGGTGTTGAAGATCATCATACATCGTCTCACCAGACCACAGTAACGCCGTCAGCGGTTAAGCTAACGTGCTGTAGCTAAGAGGCTAAATAGCTACCTAGCCTGCTTAAGCAGCAAGCTTACTTTGAACTTGTAATCCTTATAATCACATTTCCCCCCCACAAACTGTAGCCACAGTTAAATGAATTATGGCTTTCACTAACGACTGGGCTAATTTTGAAGAGCAAAAGTTTCAGATAAGTAAAAAGATTTATCGTGTGATGAATAAAAAAACAGCAAAAGTACACTGCTCTCAAAAATATTGACCCAGTTTTACAAAGCTAGTAAAACATCAACACTGGGTTTAATAGGCCTATTGCTAAGATTTTTTTTTTTTTAATCGATATTACAAAAGTATTTGGTATTAATAAAACATATCCAACATGGTGGTATGCTAAATAATTTTGCCTTCAAGTGGAATTTGTTATCTTGCAGTTTGAACAAGCGGTGACCTGAAGTGCAAAATCCTGCAGCTCATCGAGTGTCCACTAGAGGCTGGCTGCAGGAAGCACAGGAAGTCACATACACACCCATTAAAAAAAATGTTTTTACAGCAGAGATTAACATGTTTACAGCCTGGTTCAAAAAACCAAATAGGTCTGATTAGCTCATGACTCGATCGGCACACACTGTACGGGGAGTGAATGTTTTGATGACTCATCCGTTTTGATTTGATGAAGGATAAGAGTTATTCACAATACGGCGTGTAGCTGACCTGATTGACAGGCGGGCGCGGTGTAACGGTTTGTCAGGAGGCTTAAAACCCGCCTCAGCTCCAGCTCTCAGCCTGTCGTTAGGTTGACTGAAAGTTAGGGGACTCCCCCCTGCAGGAACACTCAGGCTTCGCCCGTTAATATTTACAGACTATCAATTTGAATGAATGAAGCTCAAAGGAGAACGCAACATGGACACCAAAGGACTAGCTAGCATCAGGTAACATAATAAAGGGAATGCAAAGGAATAAAAGGATAAAACATAAAATATTAAAGGCCATTTTCAGTACTGACACTTCCCCAGACTTAAAATGAACTCTGTTAGACTAAACCACCAATTTAGAACAAAGCTAGCATGGTCTCTTGCCATTTCTGGTCACAACTGGTGAGGTCCTTCTGTAAATGTTAAACTGTCATTTAGTAATTGCGAAGGCGGTAAAATCGACCCCAGGGGAGGAATAATTATTTTATGTTCTTAATGCTGACCATCTTTTAAGAAGATCCCCCTTTTAAAATAAAGCCTTTGATTCTTTTTAAGCTTTGTTAAGTGTCAGAAATAAAACGTTTTATCAATTAAAAATACATTATTAATTACTTTAAGTTATTATTATGAACTCTACTCTTTTCTAAAGTTTTATATTTCTCATAAGGCACTTTCTAGCTTTGGTTCAGCATATATAAAAACAGTTGATTTTAATTTAACGTTACATGAACCTGATGCTTCACAACGGCAGTGTGAGACAGAAGAGGTCAAATCACAGCTCTAAAACAGTCTTAAATAAATGCCCGTCATGTGTTGTTCATGTGTTTGAAGCTCAGCTCACAGTTTGTGTTTGATGAACAACAGAAAAGCACGCTGAGCAGCTGGACGGGAGGGGGCGGTAACGAGAGAAAAAAAAGCTTGTTAAGCTTAGTAGAATAGAAACAAAATGTCATCTGGTGATATGTTTGTGTGTGCTGAGTAAGACCGTTCAAAGAGAAACAGAGGTATTTTAGATCAAGCTGACCTCCAGTTACACTGTCAGGGGCTGAGAAGCTTCTCAAAACCTTACTTTGAAAACCGCTGCTGCACCTGATGCGACCCCCCCCCCCCCACCCAGAGCCCCCATCAGCTAAACTCCACCCACCCGGCACAGACAGTGAGATAAATCAAACCACAAAAACTTGGTAAGATATTTTAACCCAGAGTCCTGAAAGACGATGTGTGTGGCCTCCGTGTGTGTGATCATCCAGGCATCACAGCCATCTAATGTTCCAGTTTGTGTGTGTGTGTGTGTGTGTGTGTGTGTGTGTGTGTGTGTGTGTGTGTGTTCCCTACTCGGGTTTCCAGCAGGATAAAGAGAGTCACTCATCAGAACCGTCAGTCCGTCAGCTTTAGCCCAGGAAACGTCTGAGTTTTTCTGCTTTTTTTTTGGTTTCCTGAAGGAGGAGGCGAGGCGGACAAAAGGTGAAAGATGGCGGGGCGGCGGTGGGGGGGGGGGGGGGAGACAAAGGGATGATGGGAAATCTTGTGTGGAGCGAGGGGCTTCACAGGAAACCAGCTGGACCAGATTGGATGCTCCTCCCTCCTCCTGCACAGGTGGATCATGGGAAACAAAACGGCGGGATGTTTGGGCCGTGTGTCTGTTGAAGAGAGAAGAACATTTCACCTCTTTTACACGTATACATTTATCTACATGAAAAACACACTGAGGTCCCATTCACACGGCGACCATTTCAGTAACCTTCTGTTGCGTTTTTCCAGGGTGCAAACGTTTGAAAACAGCACCGCCTGTGTCGTCCTGTAAACGGGAAATGTTCAGTTCCCCCGAGTAGCCCTACCATCTTTCTGTTTATTTGACGACGTATGTCGAGCACATAAACCAGAGACGTTCCTTCAGGATTAATGGAGCTAACTTTTACGTCACACGTGTTTGTGGTCAGTTTGGGAGTCTCGTCTGTGTGTGACCGACATCAAAGAGAAACACATTTGACCTGTTTCCTCCAAAACACCGGAAAGCGCTGCTGCAGGGCTCAGACACACACACACAAACAAACACACACATGCCCACAGGTGCAAACACCACACAAAGACACAAAGACTCTGTGTTACTCCACCTTAAATCAACCATCTTATCTCAAAGCAACTGCACACCCACTCAAACACACACACACACACACACACTTTCTTAATCTCACACGGGGAGCTATGACCCTGCTACAACACACACACACACACACACACACACACACACACACACACACACACACACACACACACACACACACACACACACACACACACACACACACACACACACACACACACCACACACACACCACACACACACACACCACACACACACTCTCTCACTCAAACTCTGAGCTGTGTTTGTTCGCTCAACCAATTGGAGACAGCCTTGGTGGCTACTGTTTCAACACTGAAACATAGACACACACACACACACACACGCTCACACACAAAGATGCAGTTCCTTCTTTTCCGTCACTCGGACTACAGGGAGACACTGAGGAGGATTATCTACGGTGAGCCTAAAGGGACAAACTGCAGGAGATTCTGACCTTGATCGCATCACGACTCATGCAGTGATGTTGACAGCCTGACAAATACACTATTCTGATCATTATTCACAAGAATTATCCCGCTAAATAAACGTTTGATTTAAAAACGAACATCTGACATGCATGCATTAAAAACACCATCAATGTGCATGCATTCGTGCGCGTGTGTGTGTGTGTGTGTCTGCATGTGTGTGCGTGTATGTGTGTGCATGTGTTTGTTCACTCACCAGCAGGACGTCTTTAGTACGGAGACTCGACACTGGAAACAGAAAAAACGCTGGAATCAGAAAGTTTATGGTTTCAGAAAATACAAACTCTGAGAATAAATCAGATTAAACATAAAAAGAGACATCGTGAAGTGTTATCTTTAAAGAAGAGCTTTAACCTCACTCAGACCAAAAACATATGAAGGTATGAAGGCGTTACTGCTGACACACTCAGATTGTCTGATCGGAGGAGAAACCACAGAGGAAGTAGGTGAAAGGTCTTCAACATGCTCTCCTTTAGACTACAGGGAAGTTTGCACACTGTAAACATATTTTATTTTAAACGTGATTAATAAACAAATGATAATATCCGCACAGCGCTGTGTGTGCGTGTGCTCATCTGACTGTGTGTGTATGTGGAGCTCCTGCTCTGCCGTGGAATCGGCATGAATGTACAAAGACGTGATGACGGCTGAGCTAAGTTACGGCACTACTGTAGAACTGTAGAACAGTCTGAAAAGGGCGAGCGACGTCGACAAGCAACTTCAAATGTGGGAGAGAAAGAAGCCTTAGGTTTGTGCTGCAGAACAAAATAAATGCTGTCTTATAATGTCCAAATTAAAGCGGTCCACTCTGCAGACAAGAATCTCATGCATCCTCAGTGAGACGCCTGTTTTTATACGAGGGAATAAAATGACTTGAGTGCAAACTTTAGGATGACGTTTAAATATAGGATAAGTTTGAGTCTTCATACAGTCGTATCATATTTATGTTCATCGGTCTGAACACATTTGGGTTCACCTTTTGGAGGCTTACTTTAAATTCATCTTGCAAAATGCTTCTTCATGCTTTGTCGACGTCTTTAACAGAATGCAGTCTAATCTCTGCAGACTTGAACGTCTATTCTTTCTGACAGATTAAAGTGTTGACTCAAACGTTTGACCTGCTCGTGAAACGCCTCAGAGGAGCTTTCAGGGAGCCAGGCAGCGACGACAGAGCAAACAGCTGCAGCCCAAGAACCTCTTTCTGAATCTTATCACAGAAACTCAGATCCATTTTCTTGAACCTGCTGATAAGAGCAGCGGAGCAAACATCACGTTCAGATGTTTGAGACGAGAAACCAGGGCAGGGGGAAAGAGAAGAGATCAACGGGATAAAGACTCAGACTGAGAAGAGAAAAGAGGTCAGACTGAGAGAAAAGGGGAAACGTTGAGACCATCAGCCCCGCTGGAGAAAAAAAAACATCTTTGATCTGAAAACGTCCCTTTGGCTATTTATCGACTTTACGACCCGAGCTTACGTCAAACAGCGGCAGAGAAGAGACACCTGAGAGGCTCCGTCTGGTCGCTCAGGGCAGAGCCATGTTTGTTTGTTTGTCTGGAGTCAAACATGACGCTGAAAGTGTAAACTTGTTTGTTCATTTAAAAGAAAGAGAGAGGTGTTTTAGGGTAAACATATAAAGGTCGGGGGGGGGGCTACCAGAGTCGATAAAGAATCAAATTCAGATAAAGAACTTGAGCTTGTATATTTCTGACAACTCAAAGCGCTTTTACACCGCAGGTCACACCTACACATCCACACACTGATGTTAGAGGCTGCTGAGTAAAGAGTCCATCAGTATTAACTCATCCATCCATCCATCTATTCACATTCATACTCCGGGAGCAACTTGGGGTTAAGTGTCTCGCCCATGGACACATCGGACAAGGGGCCAAGCACGGCACTTCCGGGTGGGGGGGGGGGGGCGCTATTAGCCCCGGATAAGCCCCCTCACGCATGTCTGCTTTCATATGGAAAAAAAAACAGAGAACTTAAAAAGTAACTATGATTTCATGAAAATCGTCTATTCACAGCACCCAAACATTTTAGTCAAGCTCAGAGACGACTGACTCTACCAAAGAGTGGTCCTCAGATTATGGAAAAGTAAATCTGTACCAGATATTAAAACAGAGATGGAACTTCTGTTGTAAATAATATCGTATGAAAATATGTATGCGAGGGTCAAAGATGAAGGTGAGGTCATGATGGGTTCATAGCGCCGCTGGGCCACGGTGAGCGTCTGGTTAAAGTCTCTCCTCTCTTAACGAAGTTTTTACAACACAAACATTTACTTCAAAACAGCTTTTACTCTCACTTTTATCTTTGTGCAAATGTCACTTTAAAGCGTCAACAACCCGGCGCACAGGAGGAAATGAGAGGAAATAAGTGACGGATGATCCGAGGCGACGGAGGAAAGGAGACGTGGACGGACACTCAGAACTGGTCGATAAATCAAAACGAGAGAATCAAAAGAACAAAAGCGGGTTGAGAGAGAGAGAGAACGAGAGAGAGGAAGAGGACACAAACGTGAGCGGCAGAAGACGAGTGCAGACATGACAGGGGCATTCCTGAAATTCTCTCCGAGAGTGCGGCCTCGCCCCGACCAGGAGCTCAAACCTCACGCTAAGAAACCGTGGCTTCATTCCCGAGAACAGGACAAAGGCTGAGACGTAGCAGGTAGAGGAGATGCTCATGCTACAGAGGTTTATCTTGAAAAGGTCATGTTTACTCGTTCATCCCGATGTGATTTAGTTTCCATCCTTCAGAGAAAATCGGGCGAATCAGCTCTCAGCGTCTCAAAACTCTGACCTGGAATACAGTCATGTTAGCCTACTGCCTTCTTTTTCATTTATTTATGTTAGGTGGAATATTAGCGGGCAGCCTCACACTTACACCACATGTTTAAATAATTAAAAAAACATGTTCATTTACCGAGTTTAAAATCAACTATTCAAGCAGCAGCAAAGGTTTCCTCGGTTCATGTTTCTCTGAAGCTGATAAAGTTTTGCAGGAGAAGTCGAGCCTGCAAAAACAAATCCTAAAATACAAAAAACCCCAACGTGTAATTATGAACGAGGGGTGTGACGTGAGCGGGTTTTCCCAGTTGGCAGCTTGTTTTTGATCGCAGCGTCAAGAGGAGATAGAGGACGGGTTTCTTTATTCAAGGATGAAGGCGAGGTTTTCATTTTCATTTTCTCCGGCTTCTAATCTTTTTGAGAACACTTGCTGTTAGACTTTTATTTCTACTTTTAAAAGATCTGAATACAAATGCATAAATCGATGTGACAGCCCTGTCCTGATGCTGACACACATGCTGCACTCACATGTTCCCTGTAATTACAATAAAGGGAATGTGTTTTAATTACTAAACGTGCACAGAGTGAACTCATTAAGTGGATTACAGGCTGAAGGCAGACGTGTTTTTATCTCTTTCCTGTTTCCAGATCAAATCTGAAGTTTGCATGTTCATGTATGAACACAGACCCCCGGAGTCAGGTGACCTCCGAGGAGGACACAGACTCAGCGGTGGAGCTGCAGGGTCGCTGGTTCAACTGGTTTCTCCACTCACAGTTACCTTCTTTAAAAAAAAGGTGTTGTGCAAAACGTTACTAATAAGAGAATCAGGATGAGAGTTTCTCTATTTTATAACACAAGCTGAGCTCATAACCAAACAGAGGACACATCTTTTGGTTTATAACTATGTGCATGCAGCTCTGTATTTATATTTAGTTCCTGTTCTGCACTTTGATCGCTTTACTCTCAGTATTCGTCTTCTTGCTTACAGCTGTGTTTACATCTGCCTCCAGCTGTTTGTCCGATCACTGTCCACTTACGTCTTTAGTCGACTTTATCGATTTTCTATTTAACTTCATATTTTTTAGTCTACCTTATGCTGTCTTTGCTGTTTCCTTTTGTTATTTATGTCCCTTTGAATCGCCTCCAGGGGACAAATCAAGTATTTTTAATTTAAAGCATAATAAAAAAAAATTATAGTTAGGGGGAGTTATGAGTCTTGGTTTAACTTTAACATCTTACATTCATAATACATATAATACATGCATTTTTATATCCTCATTAAACTACAAAGAAAACGTTTTTTTCTGATGTGTAAATCATGAAAAATGATAATGAACGTTAGATCAATTTCCAAAGCCAAGGTTGAAACTTCACGTTCAGAGTTCAGGGCCTCAGAGAGTCTGAGGAGGACGCAGGAGGACTCCAGAGACACGGAGTGACTTCTGCACCTCTGTACAATGAGACTTCTGCACTTCTGTACAATGAGACCATGTACTCAGATCACATTACAACACCTGATCTGCACTCGCTGAAACACGCCATGAGGCACGATGAAAGCCACAGCTTCATATTTTAATTCCTGATGTCAAACAATACTTCCAGAAAAACTCAGAATGATCCCTTTAGAATCTTTCTGCTGCTGAACTTTTAAAAAATAGAACTATCTAGTTACACTGATATCGCAGTCATTTAACTTATGGAGCCTCTTAATGTTTGTCCTCAATTAAGTTCAATAAAATCAGATCAAAACACTGTCTCCTATCAAGAAGCCGGAGGAGGCGGGCCTTCCTGCCTGTGATTGACAGCTGAGAACGAAGGAATGCAGTCAGACTGTTTTCAAAACACCGAAACCCACACAGACGAACTTAATCCTAGTGTGTGTGTGTGTGTGTGTGTGTGTGTGTGTGTGTGTGTGTGTGTCTGTGTGTGTGTGTGTGTGTGTGTGTGTGTGTGTGTGTGTGTGTGTGTGTGTGTGTAGCCTTTGAAACTAAACAACCAGCAGAACTGAGAACCTAAAGATGCAAACTACTTCCTCACATTTTGCTCGATTACTGTCATTGACACGGTCGGTATAAAAAAAAGAGGACACAGTGTTTTGGATTCAAAACTGAAGCCAAACTCTTAAACCGGCACTTCTCTAATGTCCAGCGACTCAACTGGCATTGGTCCTACTTCTCAGTTGATTTATTCCTCCCTTAACATTTTCTTATGATTTTGTTAGTGGGAGGGGGTGGTGATGTTTATTCCCTGTTTATTATTCACCTCTACGATATCTGTGCTCTAATGAACCTGCTGCATTATGTTTCCTGTTCTCCAGTATGTTCTTCTCCACTTTTTAGTTCCGATTGTGATTCTGTTCAACTACACGTAGCATTGATAGAAAGACAGATATTCTCATTATAGCGTCGTGTAGAGGACTCTGTTGCTTCGTCCGCTACTTCTGCATCGTTCTTTTTCCATCACATCTTACCTCAGGAGACCCGACCCCCCTCCAGTTGGACAGGGACACTATCCCGCTGTGAGGTGCATGTGTGAAAACTTCTTTAGTATATTCTGACCCTTAGCTCCTTTGTAGGCGCTGTTTGTCCAAAAATGGTCACCTCCGACTCAAAATAAAGTGATTTTTAGGCTAAAATACCAAAAACAATCACTTAGTTCTTGTTGTTTTTCTGCACATGTCCTGATGGATTTTGCAGAATATTTTAATTTTAGACAGTAAAGTAAATTTAGTTGGTTTTGCTTCTTTTGGAAGATTTTGTAATAAATTTGGCTCCTGACTGTGATGCTTGAATCTATTTAATGCTTTCAGGTCATGCATGGCAGCGTATTTTTCTCACACACGGATCAACGGGTGGTTAAGTCCGTTCGATAAACACTCCTCTAAACTTCCTGTGAACACCTGCACGAGCGGCTCAGTCTGCTGATACCTGTGTTATAAAGTTCATACTGCTGTGAGATTATCAGAGAAAGACATCTTTATTTTGATTTGTGAATGCATGTGTGTTCCTCTCCCATGCCCCCATTCAACAGGTGTGTGTGTGTGTGTGTGTGTGTGTGTGTGTGTGTGTGTGTGTGTGTGTGTGTGTTATTCTACCCTGCAGAGAACCGGTTTCTGTTTAACACCTTCAGGATGAGTACATTGTTGTGCAGTGAGCTAATTTTTCTGTGTTTTTTTTTTCAGCTCAAACCGGCATCTCCTCCTTCCTCTTTACAGCTTCAGTGTTATGAAACTGAAGACCTGCATGGATTTAGTTTTTCACTCTATGAAAATAAAATAAAACTACAACTACATTTTGTCCAGCGATTCACCGTTTTTTTTTTTTCAAGCAGAAACATGAATTTGCTGGTTCCAGCCTTATAGAAAAGGTCATTTTTACGTTTTTCCTCGTCAGTTATTAAAGTTTGGACTGTTGGTAGGACATAAAAAGTCACATTTGGCTCCTCAGAAAAGACAATATTCTACCTGTTTTTGTAATTTTATAGACCAGAACATTTAGCAGTTAATCTATTAAAACTTTAAACCTTAGCCGCAGCTCTGTTTCCATGTTAGACGAGGAGACTTTAAGTTTAGATAAGAGTGTGACCTTCCTCAAAAACTGGATAAATAAGGTTTAATAATCAGGCTGTGATGATGAAGACATTGGAGCCTAAATTACTGCCCAAGGTTTTAAAATGAAGAGAGAAAATGTGGGCCAAAGTGGTCGTCCAATCGACGCTGTCTGAACTCTGTTGGACAAGAAATCTAACTCCTAAAAACTACACAGAGATCTACACCTGCTCATCAGAACTGCTGCTACAGCGTCTCCACTTCCTAACATCTGTCTGTCAGCAGCTGAAGTCGTCCTTCATCTTTGTCTGAGCTTACGGCACTTTAAACGGCTCCTTGTCTCCACGCGTCCCTGAAGTCTGACAGGCTGCGTGTGTGTCTGAAGGTTATCACAGAAAAACAGTTTCATATCTTGTTGTCATTAAAGTCCTGTCTTCAAGGTCGGTCCCTCGTTTTAACCGACTTCAAGCGGCAAAAAGAAGCGCTCTGTTGTGTTGACTCTCTCGGGTAGATCAGGTTGAAGCATCAGATTGAAGCTGTTTTCAGATCTGCACTCCTGAAAACATCGAGATAACTTCAGGAGGACTGCTCTGGATATTCTCCTGAATTGGCTGCTCACACATGCACCTCACAGTGGGAGACTATCCCTGTCAGACGGGAGGGATCTCCTAAAGTAAATCGGATGGAGGAAGCAGCAGAGTCCTCTATACGACGCTATACTGAGAATATTTGTCTTTATATCAACGCTACGTGTAGTTGAACAGAATCACAACATGAACTAAAGAGTGGAAAAGAACATACTGGAGAACAGGAAACACAATGAACATGTCTTCTAAGAATCCCGAACTGTCGCCTCAGGTCAAAGTCTGGATCATTCAGCCCCACCTCCACCAACAACACCAACATGGAGGCCGCCGCAGAACAAAGGCGTCCCGTAGTCAGTGTTGACACCTTCTACAGGGACGGTGACGGTGATGTAGATGAAATGACAGAGGACGGATGCTTCAATCAGCCTGAGGCCCCCGGGGCCAAGAGAGCTGCTAAACCACTCCTCCACCTGACCCCTGATGACCTCTGAGGCATCACGTGACCGTCAGGCCCAGACAGTGCTCAGCCTCAACGACGACGAGAGTTTGTTCGAGAAGAATCTGAGAGGAGGGGGCGGGGTTTAAGCTGTACGGTGTCCTGCATGTTTTCAACCTTTGTTCAAGTTCAAAAACATAAAGGCTGAGAGAAATATCTCCTGTTGTCTCTGTTGATAAAGTTAAACCAAATGCAAAAGTGATTTTTTTTGCATATTTTCTTCTGGGGAAACACACTCAGCAAGTGTTCAACATCACCCTAAGCACCATTCGTATCCATAGCAAAAAACATCAGCACTCGGGATGATGTTTTGAACTTTTAAGAATGAAGATGAACAGAAGCTGAGTGAAACTAACGCTTTACAGCCCGAGGCTTTCACCAACGTTTCCACAACACAACAACGAAGAAGAAGAAGAAGAAGAAGAAGAGGTCAAAGCCGAGTCTAAATCTGCTTTAAATTCAAAACTTATTTTTAAAACGTCTGCTTCCACAACTGAGCATGTCAGGGCGGCAAAATCAAATTTTCAGAACTTGGAGCTGCGTTTGTTCTTTGTTTCAGGATGGCTGCGTTCCTGTTGGGCGTCTCCACCCGATGTTGAAATCTGACAGGATGCGGCGCAGCATTGCATCACTGCAGTGTTTTGGGATGAACGTTTTGGGATGGCGTTCAAGACAACCCATGCTGCTACATGATGTAACTGTAGCTGATGCTTTAGGACATGTCAGGGTAATTCTCCGTCGATGTTAGTCCTTATTTATTACTTTTTATAACGGAGAACAGGTTCTACAAAAGGTCAAAACATGCAGGGTTGTTCGAGGGTTTTCAATGGATGTAAAAAGTCTCCAGTCTCGTGTCGAGGGGGTCGAGGCTCTTTCCTTTTTTTGTGACTCAAATCAAACTGCAGTCTGAGCGACATGACGCTCTGGAAGACATCAAATCTCTTCCCAAGCTTCATGTAGTGGATGGAGCAGCTTTAACGGTTACTAGTGAGCTTTGGACATCGTTCGACACTGACAACAAGTCTCTTAGGTGCAGAGAAAAATAAAACAATACTGATGATATTTGCATAGCTTCATTTCGACCACATCTGACGATCACAGGATTTAAATATACGCTCTTGTGCTAGAGGGACCTGTTCGGATAGTTTCTGTTTACAGTCTTTGAACTCTAAAGAAAGTCCTTAAAAAAGAACGCGGGTAACCAGAAACAAAACGCTTTGGCACTGTTGGGAAAAGTGTTGACGGGCGTGGCAGTGAGTGTGCCAGTGTTCGTTTGTATGTGTGTGAATAACTGTGTGTGTGTGTGTGTGTGTGTGTGTTCATTTGTCTGACATGTTGCAAGACGTCAGGGCGTGAGAGGAATGAGGAGAATTTTCAGGAAGGTCATGAAGTGACTGACATGACTGAAACACACGTCGACACAGAAAAATGACAGATATGCTCCAAACAGAGGAACATAGACGCAGAGAAAGAGGGTCAGCGCACACACACACACACACACACACACACACACACACACACACACACACACACACACACACACACACACACACACACACACACACACACACACACACACACACACACACACACACACACACACACACACACACACACACACACACACACACACACACACACACACACACACATCAAGACTATGACATCTAGACAATCTTAGAGTACTTACGGCACTTTCTGTCTGCAGTACATGATAACACCGATGGCGGCGCCAAGAGCGATGAGGACGGCAATGACGATTCCAGCAATGGCTCCGTCTGAGAGACCGTCATCCAACGCTCCCTCCTCTGAAAAAACAACAACACCAAGATGAGCGGGAAATATCTCCTACTAAGAGGTCATGCTTTCATGTAAAATAACTTTAAACTTGAAATCATGTTTTGTTTGGATGTCTTGTAATGGATGGGGACAAATCTAAACTTTTAAGTGTTTATTGCAGAACTATTTCATGTTTCTGTGCGTGTTGCTCCCAGCTGTGGTGGAGACCCACATCATGTGTCAGACAGAAACTGAAGACAGGAAGTGACTCGTTCTGGTTTAGGTGGCTTGTTAGTGAGTCGCTGTCTGTGGAAGTGAAGCTGAACTTACCAACATGAACGACCACACTGCCCGCAGTTAAACGTTTTCAGTAAGATGCATGTAAGAATGCGTTTCACTTTTGGCAGTAATGTCAACTACAATGTCATCATGGCAACAAGGAGCATTGTACTACTAAACACAACATCTGTTGCAACAAATCAAATCTGAGCACGTGCATTTGTCCAAAATCTAGTCAGAAATACCGAAATACATTCACCTGACTAGTCCAGATAAACATCTTATTTCAAGATGTAAAACACGAAAAATAAAGCCTGCATTGCTTGGAATGAGTAAAAACATCTGCCAAAGGGGGCAGGCAGATGTTACTTGTCAAGTGTCTTGAGATGAGATTTAAATTAGTAACGCAGTGTACCATGCATGCAATACAAGAGGAAACTTTTCAGGCTGAAAAATCAACAACAAAATATGTAATTCCCTAACTGTCCACTAGAGGCTGTCTCCAATGGTGAGTCAATCGCCATAGAGCACTATGCTGTCTAACTTTACAGCAGATATAAACATGTTTATGAGTTTTGGTCTCTAGAGCTCACGGTCTGTTGATGATCATCATCCGGCTGTTGTTCTGTTAATACATTTTGTCTGCATCATTTGGCTGTTAATCTTAAATACAGGTTCCTGTTTCCGACGTAACTCTCACCTGTGACGGACAGAATGTGGTTGGCCTTCATGGTCTTGCCTGTGACAGCGTTGGTCGCCTCGCATGTGTATGTTCCAGTGCTTTTGTAGACGGCCTTCTCGATGGCATACTGGGCCGTCTTAACCGCGGTCATTGTGCCGTTAAACTTCCAGGTGAAGTTGGCGGCGGGGACGGAGGCAGCTGAGCATGTTAGCGTCACAGGTTCGTTCACCTCGACCGCATTAACACCTGTCACCGTCACCGGTTCAGGACCGTCTGGAGACCAAACAGAAGGAAAACAGGGTTTATTATAAATAGCAGTTTTACCTTCTTGTAAGGTTCACTTTTGTGTTGGTTTACAGTTTGTTAGTTTGTAGCAGGTCGTAGCGGCAGATGTAGATTTGAGGTATTTTTTGCAATTTAGACTGTGCGAGAAGAGAAACGTATCCTTAGTTCCTATTACTTTAGTCAAACACGTAGTTAGCAATGTTTCTATTCGTACCCATGGATGTACAGTCATATACCACGGCTTCAATACTGACTACATTCAACCTTGGCCTTGTTGTTGAAAATGATTAAACCGGAAGTAAATGTTCTCGTTCTAATCCTCCATTGACTTTTCACAAAATCTTTATATCTGCTTGGATCAGGATAATCAAAGTTATCTCAATCCTACTGACATGTTTAAAAACAAACTGGAGGTTTTATCAGGATAAAAAAAACAGGATTGGAATACCTGAATTTATCTGATGAAGTAATCCTTCTTTTCTTTTGAACAACCTGTTTTCAAGATTTAATCCGATCCTTTGCTTTCATCCTGTTGGCCCTGATAAGTTATGGAGCTTTATTTGCATGTTAATATGTCCTCAGAGGGTCAAGCTGCATCTTGAAGTCGCAGTTTAAACCTTGAGTATTGCATGTGTGTTTATAACAAATGGACAGTAAGCCAGAGGATGTTATAACCTGAATTGTGAACTCGTTTTTACTACATATTTTCTGTAAACATCGTTTTCTAACATGCGTAGACATACTTCAGTTTAATTAGAATTTAAAGGCTTTTTATGAACGTGCAGTAAGGGTCTAGTTGTAAAGGGGCAACAAGACAAAGTGATATAAAACCATAAACCCTGACGACACTGCTGCATCAACTCAAGCCACATGTTTCAGTCTCTTAGCAGAAGAGGCACTCACAGTTGACGACCATCTTGTGGGAGGCGACTTCTTTGCTGACCGGGTTGCTGACCATACACATGATCTCTCCGTTGTCCTCTTTCTGCAGAGGTTTGATCATCACCGAGGTCATGTCGCTGGAGAACACCACGCGGGAGCTGGCGGTCAGTGGTTTGCCGTTTTTGGTCCAGGTCAGGGTCTTATCGCTGCCTGACTTCGCCTGGCAGCTGATGTTGGCAGTGCTGTTGCCGGCAGTGAGGGTTCCAGATGGACCGGTGATTTTAACACCCACGACGGGCTCTGAGAACATTAAAGAGAGAGGGGGGGGGGGGGGATGTCACATTTTAACGTCCTTTAATCCCACTGTAGGATACTTTAGTAAGTTCACCTCACACTCTGCTGCAGTGATGTAAACACCTTAAAATAAGATTATATTTAAATAAAAACACAGAATCAGCAGCTATCATTTGATGTGTATTCCACTACAAGAGAGACTCAGCAGGCTACAACGAGAGAGGGAATATCGTCATGTCAGAGGTCAGAAGAAAATCAAGTGACGTACATTTGTAGATCAAATGGCCTCGTACTTTAGAGAGGAGCTCTCTTCCAGCTCTATGTTAGTCATACGTCTGTTTGAGCCGCTCAGGTCCACATTCATGAGACAGGAAATAAGTCAAATCATAACTGGACACATTCAAGCTTTGCTCTACTGTTTGAATCCACCGAACACCTTCAGCCACTGAAATATTAAACACCCGTGTCACTTCCTGTCTCATGCAGACTCCTCCTCCTGCTCTGTGTGATCACCCAGGAAGAAAACAGAAACGCTGCAGGGCAAAATGTAAAACCATCCTCCGACCAAGCCTGTTTCACACACACTGGAACACACACACACACACACACATCTGCACTCACACACACACACACACACACACACACACACACACACACACCGACACAGTAATGCAGCCAACTGCCGCCAACTGAAAAACACCCTCCTCCAAAAACAAGAGGTGAATTCCTGGTCGGTAATTACAGACAGCACAGGTTCCTTGTGTTATACTCGACGTTTCGACACCTCGCGGGTAAAAACCGTGAAGAATCTGCTGAGGGTCACTACAGCCTGTTTGTGCTGAAGAGTCACGAGCGGCTTTGTCTGACTAATGCGGGTCTTTTAAAACGTCTCCGGCCCTCAGGGTTTGACGCAGAGCAGAGAAAGGGCTTCAGTCGGCTGCGCTTCATCTTCCTGTCCATCGAGTTTCACTGAACTTCTTTTTAAACAATCACAATATTTGTACCCATCAAGCTGAGCTGCTGAATTTATTTGTTTTGAGCCTTTTCGCTTTCATTAGATGGGACAGCTGAAGAGGGACGGGAGGGAGGAGAGAGTGGGGGGGCGACATGCATCAAAGGGTCAACGCCGGATTCGAACCCAGGGCCGCTGCGATAGATGTTAAACTGACTTGAGCTTGTGTCGTGCTTTTCTAGTCTTCTGGCTACTCACACCTGCACATTCACACACTGATGGCAGAAGTTGCTATGGAAAGAGCAAGGGATTGAACCCCCGACCTTCCTGTTGAGAGACGGCCGACTCTACCAACTGAGCCACAGACTCCATGCATGCAACACAACCACTAGGCCTTAGGCGCCACGACCTGTTGAAATGTAATGTTTCATAAAATACCAAGTGTGGTAAAAACCCAAGAACATGGAAATAAACATTTGAGGGAATACTCAACTTTTAAATCAATGCGGTGCCTACGAAAAAATAACTGAGGGATTCATTTCGGATGAATTGAATTACATTTCCAGTTCTGGAGAAACAGAGAGCACAGCTGAGGGTGGCAGGTTTTATGGGACTCATCCATGAAAAAAGACTCATAGACTAGTCTCTTAACCTCCACAGCATATCCATCAAATAAACATCGAGGACAGCGTTCAGAAATGTAGCTAAATGGGTTCGTCATATTTTGAAAAGGTGAAACAAGCGAAAAAAATGACTCGACTGGATCCAGAACGGGAGACAAACAGACCGTCAGGAAAAACAAGGAAGACAAATGGAACTCATACGAGAACATATTTCAGCTTCTGCCGAGAAAAAGAGTTGAAATCTTTCCAAATGTTACGCATCAAACTCATCCTAATAATAATCAGAGGGGCTCTGTTCAAACGCTCCAAAACAACGTTCACACAGCAGCTGAAGGAGCTGAAAGGTCAAGGGTCACGGCTCCAAAATCAGGAAACAGGTTTTCTGCCAGGCACATTTACAAAAACAAAAACTATGAACATGAAAGCAGACTAAAGATGGAGAATGATATTAAAAAGACGCACTCTTAAAGAACACAGCCACCAGACTCCACCTGGCTGTGGCGTGTTTTTCATGGCGCTCGGTCAGGTAACTCACCCAACATAGTGAAGGACACTGCAGGAGAAGCGACGAAGCGTCCTGTTTCAGAGTTTTGGGCTGCGCACGTGTACTCCCCAGCTTTCTTTCCTAATCCAAGTTTCTCTATCTTTGCCAGTGTCAGGACGGGCCCTGGGTTCTCAATCATCTTCTTGCCATGGTACCAGGTGAAGGCGGCGGGCGGGCTGGAGACGGCTGCACAGGACAGGTTGAGGTTGGAGCCGGTCAAGACGTATTTGGGAACCATCGGAGGAGTGATGGTGACTTTATCTGGTCCGACTGTGGAGAGGAAACAAAAGAAAAAAGACTGTTTATCGAGGTCATTACCTTCAAATATCATCGTAAGAAGTCCACACGTTCATAGATGAGAAGTTGACGTTTTTTCTGGCTTTAAATGAGAAAGTGATCGAGCTCTTTTGGCCCTGTTTGAAGTTCTTTAAAGACTTTGTAAACCTGGGTCCGCCTGTTAACATCTGGATTATAAATTAACCAAAAGACACATAAAGTGTTGGAAAAGCTCCAGTAGATTGCTTCAGACAGAAACGGCCGTTGTTCCCGATGAAAGTGTGTTCACTAAAAGTTGTTTGAGGCTCAGAATGGCATTCTAAGTGTCTGACAACATTACAGAGAGGATCCCTACAGATACAGCTTTTTAGTTAAAGATGAAATTAACTCACATCGCTCTCCTCAGAGCCACCAGACTCGCCGGTTTACTGCTGCCTCCATCTGTTTGTTTGTTGTTGTTGTTTTGTTTCACTCTATTTTTGTGCTTGAGCACAAAATCCACTTTCACCGTGTGTTGTTGAACATTTATTTGTGTAACCTGAGTGTCTACAGACCCACAAAATGTGAAATAAACTCATCCAGTCCTTTGTTTGTGGTCTGCATAAGTCTTACAACACAGAGAGAAATGCTCCTTTTCAAATGTGCTCTCCTTGTGATGTCACAGTGGGATTCTGGTTAAAAAAAAAAATCCCCTCCTCTCCCCTGGTTTCTCCACCCATGGACTCCACCCTCAGCCTAGATCAAAACTTTTGAGCAGGCCCGCCATTTTTATTCCTGCTACAGAGGAGTGATGTCTACGGGGAAAACTTAGGGGGGGCTCATTGCATTTAAAGAGACACACACACCAAAACGGAGCGTTCTGAGAGAGCTGGTTTATACAGGGTCACAAACCTCCTCTGGTGCTTGATTCATGTTATATTTTCTCCCTTGGGAAAGAGGTTCTTAATCTCAACGGGACCGACCTGGTTACATAAAGGTTTAAAAAAAAAACCAGTAGATTTAAAAAAGAGGTTTCACTTTTAACTGCCTCAGAAGCATCTTTGGATAACGAGCCAACAAAGTGTTCCCGTCAGATCTATCACAGCAATTATTGACCTGCTTTTTTCGTGATTTGAAAATATATTTTTTCCAATCGCTGAAGACGTTTAAAAGAAGCGAAATGTGGTTTCAAAAATGCATTTTCATTAAGACTGCATATACATGTTTCTGTTGTTTGCAAACATGAGTGAAGTTTTCACGGACTCCAACATGAATCCAGGCGAGATGAGCAGAAGCTGTGAGCTCTGCTTTAATTAATAACAGGGTTAACCAGCGGTCGGTGCGGTCTTCCTGCCTTTCAGGTTAGTCATGGGGAAGGAGTGGAAGTGCGGGCCGCTGTGTACACACTGGGCTCTAAGTGCAAACACACACCATGATCTGAAATGCACGAGTCACACGGCAGCAAGGCGACTCTCGTTTTACGCTCGAGCGTTTCAGGAACCTGAACGCTCAATCCTTCAAGTATCATATTAAAACAGGAGGTTTAAATAGTATCAGACATTTTCACAGCGTCAGTCTACACAGAGCTGGAGCGAGTGATACGGTCACAGTCAGAGAAGCGGCAGTGACACTGTGTGTGTCGGGGTGTGAGGAGTGACACACACTGACTCACGTCTGGACTTTGTTGTCCAACAGGCGTGGAGCTCCAAGAAACACACATTTTCAAACAATACCAGTTAAACCTTTAAGTAAAGAAAGGAGCAAACTAACGGCTGTGGTAACAATGGACTGCTCAGTAAAATCACCTGGATGATTTATCTGGATTTTATAACTACAAATTTAAATTACTCTTGTGCAACAGCAACAGGTGCACATTTGATCTTTTTTGCATATTGTGAAGTCAGTTCTTGGAGCATCTTCAAGTGCGTCATTTCCCGCGAATCTGAGCAACCCATGAAAAGAAATTATGTCAGCCAATGAAGAGAAACGTTCATACAAAATATCAAACGGCACGCACATCCGAAAAGTTGAGTGCTAGGTGGCGGACAAAAAACGTATCCAAAGACAGAGAAAGACGAAGTCAGCACACCAGAATTATCACCGCATGAAACGTTTCAGGCCCTCGCCCCTCATCAGACGTGAAGAGAAACTTCAACAATGATCATTTGTTCAGACATTTACAATTAGAAATGTATTCAAAGACACACAAAGCATATTGATCTGAGAAATGGTCTTTTTGAACTCTGTATATTTTCAGTTTTTGAGATGCAAAGGCAGAATTGTCCTCTGCAATAAAGAAATCTTCGCCTACATCAGAAATGTTGTTATCTGTAAAAACTCAGAGGTTATGTAAGATTTAAGAAATGCTGTTGCTTCTTTGGTTTTTATATTTTTTTTAAAGCTCCTGTGAGGAAGAAGAAGGCGACACGATAAACAAAGGGCAACAATGGACGACGTCCAGCAGAGGCTTGCAACTCCGAGGTCGTCCATGGGGACATTAGTTGCAAAAAACAAAAACACAGGAAGTGACCATTCTTTCGGGGGACTGCAGTGTGTCTAGCTCTAGCCTTTGGGGGTCAGATCAGTACGCTTTAAGGGTAGCAAAGCAGTAGGACGGTACAGATCGGTTATTTTGGTACCATTCCAAACTTTTGACTTTAGAAAGACCAATAAATGTGTATCGTACTGAACTGAACCGGGCCGCTTGGTGGTAACGGGGATAAACTGTTTTTTATGTTTATGTCGGCTCATGTGTGGGAGGAGTGTGGGTGCAGTACTCACAGTAGACAGGGAGGTTGAAGGGGGCACTCTTCTCGACCTCCAGTTTGTTGCCGGCTGTGCAGACGATGGGACCAATGAGGTCTGACCTGAGAACACCTCTGATGGTGAGCATAGTGGACAGCTCCTCCTAAGAGCAGAGAGAGGACAGATATTGAATCCAACTGAATGTTGCATTTTACATGGAGCACTAATAAATAAGTTCATGCAAATGGAAAATGAATAAATGTATTAAAATCTATATTATGAGTCTCCACTGGATCAAAGCAGAAATTCAATTGAACAATGAACAAAGACACATAAACTGATAAATGATCAAAACAAAAACAACTGTCAACTGTGGTGATTGAGGTTTTGTAAATACAATTTGGAAAACATGCAATTACTGACATCTTTTCTTGTAATCCGAATGCCGTCGGCCACTATTTTCGCCGTGCCGTTGAGCCAGGTGAACTTGACGAAGGAGCCTTTAGCCGAGCAGGTCAGAACCACGGTGCTGTTGTGCTCTACGGCCTTGGGCACGTTGGACTTGATGGCCACAGTGGTCACGGGCTCTGCAGGTGGAGACGAGGAAGGTTAGCTTCAGAGACAAAAGAAACTAAAAGAATGGAAAAGATGCCGACAAAGACTTCCCCAAAAACAAACTGAGATCACAGAATAAATGTGTATAAATATGTTGAGCTACACAACAAAGCTTTTAACCTTTATATCGGACCTTGATGAAAGTTGATGCCGAGATAACAGGCCAGTAAGAGAGCTAACCATCAGCATCATATGAATGTTTTTAAATGGTTATAAAAGATTAATATGAAATGTTGTCATGCTTTTTAAGCTGTTTTTTTTAATTTTGGAATATGTTATATACATCTTCAATGAGACAAGAAGACTTAAAGGTCACATATTAAAGAAAATCCTCTTCATCATGTTTCTCTAACTCTAATATGTGTCCCTAGTCCGCCTACAAACCCCCCAATAAGGAGAAAAGTCCATCCTCTCCGTCTTCTGCCTGCTCCACTTTTCAGAAAATGTGTGCTCAAACAGGCCGTTTGGAGATTTTCCCTTCATGACATCACAAAGGGCAGTAACCCCTTAAAAAGTAAAGGTACAGACACAGAAACAGCCTGTTCTGAGCAGGGCTGAAATAGAGGGGTTTATAGGCATGATCCAATACAGGATCAGAACAAGAAACTTCATAGACATGTTTTGAGAAGCTCTGAGACTTATTTAAACTTCTTAAAAATGTGATCTTTAATTTACATTTAATAATTTTGGAGAGTTTTCAGGCTCATTAAAGTAATCCCAAGAGGTGCTTTGTGAAATCTTACTACCAATAAGTAGTTAATAGATCTATTATCAAACACGAGGGAAGAGAATTTAATAACCTGCTCTCCTGAGGCCGGTTTTCTCTCACTCTAAATTTGACTTCCTAATGGAGTGAATGAAGGCAGCAGTGAGGATCGGAGCAACTAGACCTGCTGGACTCGTTTTTAATAATCCTGGAGCTCCATTTCTGAATGTGACTGCTTTTTATCCATGATTAGGCAATTGTATAGGTGTGAGGGAACAATGTGAAGGCGTGGAAACCAGTTCTGACAGCACGGCTCACCCATTAACTTTACGCAGAAGTCATGTTTCTGTGTCTGGCATGCTCAGATTGATTATTTTAAATGTGTGACGACAAGCTGCCAAAATCCCTCAGCAAAAACAGTCCATTTTAGTCAGGGGAGTTGCTGGTCTACGGCTGCCTCGATCAGTGAGTTTGTTGGTGTAATTGTCTGACTCTGGCGTTTTAAATGGTTAGTCTAGATACAGCACAAAACTCTGTTCTACTCGTTCTACTTCAAGGATCATCAGGGCGGCTGTGGCTCAGTTGGTAGAGTCATTGCCTCTCAACCGGAAGGTCGAGGGTTCTTTCCCCAGCTGGGCAACATGTCCTTGGGCAAGACACTTAACCCCAAATTGCTCCTCCTGCTTCGGTGGTGGTGTATGAATGGAATTAGTTGCTGGATGGATGATACTACGGAGCAATCACTATCAGTGTGTGAATGGGTGGGTGTGACATGCAGTGTAAAAAGCGCTTTGAGTAGTCGGAAGACTAGAAAAGCGTTCAAGTCCATTTACCATTACTCGTCAACAAAAAGGTCCATCTCTGCAACTTTTTTTGGGTCATTTCGATCCCCCCCCCCACCCAAAAAAAAAGGCAAAAAATTACAAGAATCCCACTTGAGGTTCGAGGACAAGACAAAACAAATAAAAACATGGAGACACTGCCTTCTTTGTTTTATTTGTCAAACGTGGGGCGTTGTTGGTCGAGCCCCGCATGTGAAGAAGTGAGTGTAACTGTCTGAGTGAGAGTCAAACCGTATGCTGACTCTCACCAGGACTGACCTGTATACAGTGCAGAGAGCTGTATAAGAAGAGCTGCAAAGGTTTGCCAATAAATAAATGAAACATGATATAAAACTTTGGATAACTGATCCATCATTAAATTTGTTCAACAACAAAAAAATGACAAGCGTTTGCCCTTAGCTGCTGGATTTGTAGCCTAACTCGATCACTTACAGCCATAAATGAGAAGTTGAGTCTTTGACTTTTATTTTGGGATATGTTTCATTTAGAAAACATCTTGTAGTGGAGCTTGGGGCAAATATTCTGAACATACGGTCCAATATTCAGATGAAAAAACTCCAAAACCATGCAAGATGTTGAGTCATCAGCCTCTGAATATTCCCTGACTGTTGAAACAATGAGGTCAAAGCGTTTAAAGAGAGCACGTCGACACCTTGACCTAAAAAACAAACACGCCTGCAGACACCAGGAAGTGAAGAGCCACACCCTCAAGAAACTCTGAGGAACCTTTTCTACCTGTTGAATAACTGTCACACCTCCTCGGCAGGAGAGAGCCATAATGATAGGCTTTATACATTTGATAAATTACCATCCTGCACCATGATTTTTACAAGATCAGCTCAGGGATGTCATCGGTCACATGAAGAAACACATCGTTATCATGTAGAGAAGTGCTTATATGTTAAGCAAATGATTAAGTTGTAGGGGGAGGAGGCGTTCCCTCCATGAAGTGGGGCCTAATAATATATAGTTCTCAAGCGGTGCCCGCACTCTGCGGTTGCTAAGCAACGCCTATAGTGGTGGCGTAGGGATACCCACCACTCACCCGTAACAGGTGTGGCTCGGCCTCCGACGCGCACCTTAACTGCTTCTGAAAATCCACCATGTTTAGTAAAGATGTGTCTGAGCCTTTTTGAAACGTTGCATTTAAAAGCGGTTCTCAAAGTCATGGTGAGCTTAAAAATGTTGAATCTTTAAAAAGTGCTCATGTTTGTTAGGCTTTAAAACACTTCTTAAATTTGCCAAGAAGAAGAAGGCTATCTGCAGTGAAAACTAGTTCTAACAATCTCACCTTGTTTGAAAGAAGTGGTAGACCGAACAACCTGATTTATGACACACTGTTGAATTCGGCCCAACTGCAGCCCCATACATTGTTTCTTTGATTTTAAAAATAGAAGAACATTTTAAAGACCCCCTTTGAGGGTCACTAGAAGAGGTAGAAAAACTCACCCAGGACTCGGAGCTTGATCTGGTCGGTTTCCGTCGTAGTTGATAGTATGGTGATGGTGTAATCACCGCTGTCCTCCGACTTGACGGATGACAGGGTCAGGTAACCATTGGTCCGGTTAATCGACACCCTTCCCTTGTACAAGTCGCTCACTGTCAGCGATTCCGGATACAAGGTGATGATGTTGTTTCCTTCGAAATTCCATATTATAACATTATAGGTCGGATTATCAACCAGCGTTTTTAGAGTCACATTTTTCCCCAAAACGGCATCCACCGGACCCTCCGGCAGTATCGGCTTTCCCGCACGGCATCCTGCGGGGAAGAAACACGGATGAGAAACGATCAAGTGCTAAAACACAGGAACAAGTTCAACTTCTTCCACCACAATCCTAGTTTCTTTGGATGAGTTTTTCTATAGTGTAGAACAAGAATTAAAACAAGTTTCACCGCAAAAAAAAAAAAAAAACGATGAAAACGCAGCAAGGATTTCAAAAAGCCTATATTGAGTAGATAATATGATTCTAGTTCAATCTAAAAAAGTATTGTGATACACACTGGGAGAATTAATTTCATCTTACCGATAAAAGAGAGCAGAAAGAGAAGCGATTTATAGGCGAACATATCCATCCCGGACGGTTCAAGTCTTTCCAACAGAGACAGAGAGACGAAAATGCGGCAGGAGTACCTGCTGGTTTTAGAGGGACACACCCAGACAAGGTGAGGACACACAGACAGAGAGGGGGGGGGGGGGGGGGGGGGGGGGGGGGAGTGCGAGAGAGAGAGAGATTGTAGAATGACAACTTAGTGCGTTTTTTTCATTCTCAATGAATCATGTTTTTTCATCTGTTTTTTAAACGTATTCACTTCATTCGCTGAATACACTCTACAAGTGAATCCAACGACATTAAAAAAAAAAACAATTCCTAATTTAATTAAAACACACAAAGTAGCCTGTGTAGGATAATCCTGACAAGACAAATAAAAGCAAATTGCTAGTTAATCTTTTTGATTGTTTTAATCGGAAGTTTCTAACATAAACTAATTCTGCTGAATTAAGCGCAAACGGAAATAGGAAAAGGTGAATCCTCCAGTTTGTGTATCAAGTTTAATGAGAAGCTGCTACCACCTGGTGGACATGTGGGAAAGTTATTAAGCTAGTTTTAATTCAAAGCATTTGTACCATCATAAAAAAATTACATTTCATATTTTGGTAGTAACTCTTGATATAAATTTCTTTATTCTTTATAGAAACGGTAAATTATGACCTAGTCTGAATTTCAAAAAAGCTTTAAAAAAAAGAAGATTGAAAGAATTTATGAACGCCTAGAAATCTTTATAGCACCAAGGAGAGAAAATGTAAAGCCTACACCTTTTTCTCTCCAATAGAAAGTAAGTAAAAGAAGCCAAACCTCCAGCACAGTAGGTTTGTTATTTGTTATTCCCCTAAAGTGGGGTGTACACTGTATGACTTCAGGCTGATTTAGATCTGATTTTTGAGTCTACGAATGATTTTGAGGCCAGGCCTAATATCAGCCTAGCTTCGTTAGTCGTGCAGTGTTCACTGAGGCAAGACCTCCGATCACCAGCCGGATCAGCTGCTCCAGACCGGTCCAGTGAATTCCCGACGTGTGTGGTTTCTTTTGGTTGTAGAGCAGATTCCCTGCCTTCTGGACTTCTTTTTTTTTTCTCTCCTGATTTGACCTGCACAAACTAATCACCATGGCAACAGCAGACATGGCTGTTGTATCTGTCTTCCCCTTTAATCATGTAAGAAACGTTGGCAGGAAATATCTGCAGACCATATGCAACTATATGTTATGATTTAACTGTTTGCAACCATTTTACAGCCGAAAGTATTTAAGCCGTGAATATGAGACAACTGAAGTAAACACATACACCACATACACTTGTGAATACTCCGTCCCGATTTATTCAATGTCATATAGTGTGAGCAAATAAATGATGTGCATTGTACACGATTCAGTAGTACAGTGTGAGCTGACATTGGGCCACACATTTTACACAATCGTAATTTTACTCAATCAACAAGACGATAAAGAAAAGGAAGAATCAAACTCTTATGCGCCAGTAGGTGGCAGTAATAAAACACCGCCAATAAAACCAACAGAAGAAGAATGGTACCCGGAAGCGCTACTAACATTCTAATTCCTACTGTTGCTACATACGTGAAATGCATTCGGGCAGAGTTAACGGACTTCATGTATAAATAAGAAACATTAGTTGGTATTCACGCGTCGATATGGTATTTTCTAACCGTAGTCCCATGTCATGCTATTTTAAAATGCTTCGTTGAGTTAGCATAATG
Source organism: Labrus mixtus (assembly GCF_963584025.1). Taxonomy (NCBI): domain Eukaryota; kingdom Metazoa; phylum Chordata; class Actinopteri; order Labriformes; family Labridae; genus Labrus; species Labrus mixtus. Next base: position 12,566,178 of record NC_083627.1, on the reverse strand, counting down.
TTAGCTTGCTCGCAGGAAATAGACGGAGCCGAACCTCGGACACAGCGACAGAAAGAGAGTATTTATGGAGACCGAGGCAATTATATGTGTATTATAGTAAACATACAGTGTCCCATAAACTGTTAGAATCGATCAGATTGATTGAAAAATGGTTAATGTGATGTTAGCTCGGCTTGCTATCTAAAAACAGACAGACTCATCATCCTCACATTTGAGTGTTTCTGGAGGAAAAAGCTGTTCAAAAATGTCTAAAGTCCAGATGCTGAGAGACTTCGTGAACCAGAGACTGACTGCGGCTGCTGAAGAGATATTTGAGTTGTTTGAAAGGACGATATCAGAGTACGAGGAGCAGCTCGGTGGATGGAAACAGAACCAGGGACCAGAACAACTCCTGGACTCAGACGTGTTGTCACCCAGAGCAGGTTTGTAAATTGAGTTGGTTTTTTTTAACTCTTCAACCAGCTGCCACCCTCTACCTGCTGTTAAATATTCCAAAGAGACACAGTTTGAAATATTTTCTAAGGTTAGACAAAGAGGTCTGCCATCTGTTGACGGTGATATATTTCATGTTTATGTTTTTATATCGTGAATTGTTTGACATTAGTTAACCAACATTCAGCCCCGGGGCAAAACGTCCTCAGATATTATTAAACTAATATAAACAAGCCTACAGAAGACAATAATGCACTGGTGAGGAGTGCAACAGAAGCTGAAATAAACATGATAATTCTTTATCACCTTTGTTCACCTTTCATGTCGTCAGTCTGTGAGACCTTTTGAGGAGCTTTGCATGATTTGCAGCTCATTAAACTTCTTATTTATCTGAGACTGTCCTCAGCAAAAAAAACCCTCTCTTTTCAGCCTCTGCCTGTCAGGCTCGTTCCAGCTGCCGTCTCCTTTAGGACCCCCTCCCCTCCTGGGTGCAGAACGCTGCAGGGCTGCCATGGGGAGGGCTGCTCTTCACATGCTGGACAGTGGGGGTGTGTGTGTCACAGTTATTGTCAGTCCCTCCAGGAAGTTGCGATCGCAACAATTAACGCAAATGCAATCAATCCCCGTAAATTCTGGACGACCTTGCAATTTTGTCCAATCACCGCAACTTTTCTGCAAACTTTACCGCAAAACACGCCCGGAGAATGACTGAAACGTGCGGACAACGTACAAGACAAATCACAGTGACAGAGGCTGTTGCATCCGGATCGATTGCAAGTGCTGAAAGAAGCAAGGCGAGTTAAATAAATAAGCATGGATAGAGCTTGTCTGATTGCGAAACAAACGGTGTGTGCGTGCGTTCATGAAAGTAGTTAGGAATACAAAGTCGTAAAATGTAAAATCAAAGTGGTTTAAAAGCTTAAGGCAACATATTAATTTGGATGTGTAATGAAATCAGATGAAGAGTGTGAGTGTGTGCGTGAAAGAGAGAGAGACATCACTGAGTGAGGCAGAGGAATATAACTTTCCAAAGCTAATGGCTCTGCTCAGGTTAAACATGTAGGCATCACTCAATCACATCGAATTGTGTGTAAGAAAATAGTTTAATAATAAAAAAAAAGAAGATTTTTTTACATTAAAAACAACTAGTGTCGCAATTTCCGCTTGCTGCTGCAATTTAATTGCAAAAAAACGTCTAAAAACATCACAACTTGCATTGCAATTTTCTTGAAAAGCTGCCATTAAATCAGTCATTTTAGGCCGCAGAAAATCCCCCAAAATGTCCGTGAAATCCTGGAGGGACTGTATTGTTCTCAGGGGTGTGAGGAGTCTGCAGTGATGTTGCCTACCCCTCTTCTGCCCCTGGTCTGGTATCAGTCCTGGATGGAGGGCACGTCAGCCCTGATAATGTGTAAGGTTTTCAGTAAACTATAATTTTCTAAAATTTGTATTTGTTCTCCACACAGACATCCAGCAGGTGTTGGTGAGAAATGAGGGAGTTCCCCCTGAGCAGCAGGACTGGAGCCCCAGTCTCGACCAGGTGGATCCAACAAAGTCCCAAGTCATTAAAAAGGAAGAGGAGGAGGAACTGTGGATTAGTCAGGATGGAGAGCAGCTTCAAGATCTGAAGGAGGCTTGTATCAACGAGTCCGCGTTCACTTCTGTCAATTTGAAGAACGAAGAAGATGATGAAGAGAAACCGCAGTCCTCACAGCTTCACCCAAACAAAACCAAAAAGAGCAAAAACAAGACTCTGCAGTCCTCCGAGTCTGATACTGATGACAGTAGTTGGGATTGGGAGGAGATCAGGAACTCTCAGTCTGATCAGAACCCTCTCCAAAACAGTGAAGAACCTGTAACTGACACAGAAGGTAAAAATGGAGAATTAGTAAAGAGCTCCTCTGAAGTCGCTACAAGTTCAGGTCAGAAGGGACATCCGCTGAAACACAACAGGAACAGAACAGGACCGAAACCTTTCAGTTGTTCAGTTTGTGGTAAACGATACCTGCGGAAAAATTCCTTGGCGACTCACATGCGACATCATTCCGAGGGAACGCGTTTCAGCTGCTCGGTTTGTAAGAAGATTTTTCCATGGAAAGGAGATGTGGAGAGGCACATGAGGGTCCACACAGGGGAGAGACCCTTTAGGTGCCCCATCTGTGGCTCCAGGTTCGCCCAAAGCTCGACTTTGACGTTACACTTACGAACTCACACAGGAGAGAAACCTTTCAGCTGCTCAGTTTGTCAAACAAGTTTCAGTCTGAGAAACAACTTGCTCCTCCACATGAGGAGCCACACAGGAGAGAGGCCGTACAGCTGTTCGTTTTGTGGGAGGACATTTGCACTACGAGGAAACCTGAAACGACACTTGTTTGTCCACACGGGCGAGAAACAATTTACTTGTTCAGTTTGCGGTCAAAAATTTGCACAACGTGGAACTCTGAAGCGACATATGACTGTCCACACAGGTGAAAAACCCTTCAGGTGTTCCGTTTGTGGTAAAAGATTTGCGCAACAAGTTACTCTGACGAGACACATGACGGTTCACACGGAGAAAACCCTGTAGTTACATCATGAAGATTCTCTCCTCTCCAGTGTCATAAAGTGTGTTGTAGGGTTGTCGTGGTACCAAATTTTAATCTCCGATAAGATTCTAGTTAAAATCAAATGACATCAATATCTTTTTCAATACCACTGCAACAAAAAGTCCTAAGCACCCAGTATTTGGCAATCTGTTTTTTTTTTTTTTACTACAGAAAAATTGCAGCGCAAACTCCTGCACACATTCATTCATCGGTCGGGCTCTAGTCTTTTAAGTACCGAGAGCAAAACTACGTCAACACTCTACAGCTACAATCTTTGACAAAGTGGCATCCTCCGGTGTTAAAAAATGAAGCCCAGGCTGAAGTGCAAATCCTGCAGTTCCACTGGAGGCTGGCTGCAGAAGCACAGGTCACAGTCACATACACACCCATTCTGAAAAGCCTGTTTTTACAGCAGACATGTTTACAGCCTGGTTCAAAAAAACCGAACAGGTGTGATTAGCTCAGGACTGTTAGTTATTACCAAGACATGTTACTGACCCAAGCTCAGCAAGTTAACAAAATCAGTGAGATTATTAAGAGAGGTTGACTGCTGGATTAATCATGTAAAGACTCATTTATATGTAGTTTGGTAGTTTGATCTATAATCATGCAATATGACAAGCTTTTTGGTTCTTTTGTGGGCAAAATCTCCTTTGCAAATGTAAAATAATAGACTTTCCTAATCCTTCTATGCTGTAACAGAGGGGAACACTGCTACACTCATAGGACATCTATGTGTTCGTTGTTATTTTCAAATTTAAGATCTTAGGCCCCGTGTCCACCTAGCGTTTTTTTTTTCCAGAAAAGCGCTGGCTGTTCGGTCGGGAGTGCTCACATGAAGCGTTTGTGCGATGAGAAGAAAAGCGCCGCCCGTCCGTCCTGTCTCCATGGCAACGGCCGCTGTATGACCGACACTGCTCCGTTACCTTTTACTGCATGTTTGATATTTGAGATTTTATTTCCCGATCAGACACGGAGCGAGGAGGATGAGAGTGTAAGACACGAACCGTAGGAGACAAAAAAATACAGGGAATGTCAAACATTTAGAAAAGAGGTTTGGTGACGTCAACAGTGCCTTTCTGAAAAGTTGAAAGATTTTCTACTTCGGCGCTCAGAAGAAAAGACACAGGGCACTGCGCTTTTTGTCCAGGCGGCCGCTTTCTGCTGGCAGCGCTCTCTACTCATTGAAAACAACTGAAAAAAAGATGCTGGCGCTGGAAAAAATGCTAGGTGGACACAGGGCCTTCCATCAGCGGCACTTAGAGAAACATTTTATTTATTGAACAAGTGACTCAAGCTCGTTTCAGTTTTCACTTCTTTTTCATTTTAAGTTGTTTGGCTTTGATCATTCAAATTTTCCATTTATTACATTTGTCTATCCGTCATCCATAATCCAAAAATGTAATCATAACTTTAACATGATAAAGAAGGTTGTGTTGGTAGTGACTCTTTATATCAGTTTAAAACATGCAATAACATAATACATTTTCAAAATAAAGTTTGCTTCACTGAGACTTGCCTGTCCTTATTGAACTAGTAGAGTTTTACAGGATCACGTACTGGTCCACACTCCGGTACACTAGGGGGCGGTAATGCCTCCCGCCACAGCGCAGAATACAAAAGAAGAAGAATGCTACCGGAAACGTCTTTTACTAACCGTGTGGCTAACGTGGTTTCTCCCTCTTTGTTACCACGTACGGTACCCTAAAATAAATCCGATGTGGACTACCGGAGGCTGTATGTACTAAACTATTTTCGGAGAGTTCTTTTTGCACAGATTTGGGATGTTTTTCCCTCCAGCCTTAGCTACTGTTAGCTCAGAGTGCTAATGTAAGTTAGCCTAAAGTTAGCTTTCTCGCTGGACAGAGAGCAAACGGGAGAGCAGGATATGTACATATTTGCGGACACAATAACTTCCAGATAAGCCTGAAACTCTGAGCGGAATATTTTTCTTTCTTTATCTATTTTTTTTTTTACATATACCGTGGTGCCCTACACTGTCGGGATATATTAGCTTCGTTGGCTAGCTTGAAATTGACGATCTCAGAATTAACAACAACAACAACAACAACAACAACAGCAGCAGCTCTTATCGCAGAGTCTGGAGGAGAAGTTAATGTTCTTAACTAAGTAGAAATGGCCAAAGTTCAATTGCTGAAAGATTTTGTCACCCAGAGACTGACTGCAGCTGCTGAAGAGATATTTGATCTTTTTGAAAAGACGATATCAGAGTACGAGGAGGAAATCTGTCGCTCGAAAGGGAATCAACAGAAACTTCAGGAAACTTCCTACAAGCCGGAAATCCGCTTAGAAATTGCAGGTTTGTATGATTAAACTATTTTTTTTTCTCCCTTTGCATCACCTGTTGTTTCATCGGATGGTGACCAACACGTTTCTCTTATATCTGTTTCAATACCTCAGAAACAAAATAAGAACTCTGAGGGGCCCAGTGATTCAACTTAATTGTTGTCAGTTATCATAAAATGCAAGTAAACTCTTACCAAGTGCCCCCAAGTTGCAAGAATAATTCGGCTACATGTGTTTGAATTCACCCAGAAATTGTCAAATATTTGGCGCCCAGCAGTGGTGTAGTGCAGCAGGGTTTACGGAGTTAAATCACTTATTATTCAGTCTCCATCCCAAGACTGTCTGGCTGCAGACCTCCTCTGTCAAGAGAGGAAATACAAAATCAAAATCAAATCGAGCTGCACTTCCGGTTTAGTCTCATGCCATGGTATGGAGACTATGGAAGAGAATCCATAGGGTATACCAATTTCTAAATCTCCTCTGATTCACATATTTTGACAATTTTTAGTAGTATGCTTTTTTTTTCTTTTTTCAGGATGATGAAGGGATGCTCCTCCCTACTCTATCTAATTGGCTAAATATAATATAAGAGGAGTCTAACATGTCAGCGTTTATAACAGAGTCCTTTCATACTCTGCTGGACCGGGCAATTAAAATTAAAAACATTTTGGGGGAAAGTTAAGAGTCTATCCACTACTTTAGGGAACCCCTACTATCCGTTTTAAAATATAGCACTGAGCTTTGGACATCTGTGAAGTAGTTCTGGTGAAACTGCCTCTTCATCGCTCTAAATAAATGCTCAGTATCAGCCTGTGTTTGAGTAACTATAGCAACAGTGACAAAGTCAAAACTTCACCTAACAATCAATTTAACTTATATTAAAGTAACATTAGTGTACAGCAATGAGGGACTTAAAGAATATCATAACTTTTGACTGGGATGCAGTTAAAGAGAAAATAAAGGGAGAGGGCAAAATATAGCCTGTATGAAAAAGTTTCCCAGGGTCGTATTTTCCACGAAAGCTCCAGGAAGTGACATTTTATGCACGTTCTCAACGTCCTTCTCATGCCGCTCTCCGCTTACAGAGATCAACAGAACAAACTCATCACACGCTCCCGATATAGCCAGAGGCCGCCTTCCACACACTTCTATCCGCCCTAAGAGCTCTCAAAGGCGGACAAACTCATCACACACTCCCGCTCTCAGCCAGTGCCTGCTGAGACTGTCGTTTGTAGGATGGAGAATGAATACAGACACACAGACTTTCACATGTGTATGAACACTTACCTCCTCTGTAAACATTATGCCGGTAAATATCCAGTGTTTCGCGGCCGATGATGATGCTCGTTTGTGTGCGTACGAGCACGTATGACCAGCACGCGAGGGAGATCGCGCACCATGCGGTATTGCTACAAACACAGTATTTTTGAAAGTTAAATATAGCCCCTTTAAAAAACCAGAACATAAGAAGATGGGCCTTTATAGTCTGTTTATCTACTCTGTGGTGCCCTTTGAAAGTATTGTTGGCATAGGGGAACTCTCAGACATCACTTTGTAGGTCTCACACCACTCTGCAAATAAATTTCACCTGTTAGCATGGAGTGCCCTGGTGGAAGGAGTCCATAATGATTTAAATTACTGAATAATCACAGTCACTTTTTTGGGGCCATATAAATAAGTAGCTCAATGCATTCTGTACTCTGATACCAGATGAGGCTCCATGGTGCATTAAGCATGAGTCTGTGGTCCGCCCCCCGAAAAACAATTCATATTGTTACTGCTATCAATGTAAAAAGTGGGGAAGGCAAACAGGAGGCCACCTGGACGGGGGCGGCGGGGAACCCTTTCCCTGTCCCGCTTATGGCTAGAAAGCATAAATTAGAATAATAATAAGAGATTGTATGTATCAGTTCCACACATGCCCACAACATGATCAGTGACTCAAAGTATAAGTCCGTTTATTTATTTTCTGCTCCGGTCCATCATAGGTTTGAAGTTTGAAAGACTTCTACATAAAGCATAAAGCATTTCTCCCCATGTTTAAGAAAATAGTGCTGTTAGAAGTTTAAATGTAAACAGAAAAAACACTTTTCTAAAACTTACATTTTGTATAATTATTCCCTGCAGACGTCGAGCAGCTGTCGGTGTGTGAAGAAGAAGCGCCCTCTGAGCAGCAGGAGTGCAGCCCCAGCCTAGACCATGAGGACCAATCAGAGTCCTCTTTCATTAAGAAGGAAGAGGAGGAACTCTGGAGCAGTCAGGAGGGAGAGCCGCTTCGAGAGCTGGAGGAGGTTGATGTCGCCAAGTCCATATTCCTTCCTGTCTCTGTGAAAAGTGAAGAAGAGAATGATGATGATGATGGAGAGAAACCTCAGTCCTCACATATTCATCAACACCCAACAGTAGAGGACAGAGACAAATCCTCTGAATCAGATACTGATGACAGTAACTGGGATTGGGAGATCAGGAACTCTCAGTCAGCTAGTGAAGAAGCTGTCAGTGAAACAGAAAGTATCACTGGAAACACATCACCCAGCTCCTCTGAAGGCGCTACAAGCACCACAAAACACAAAAGAAGCAAAACAGGACAAAAACCGCTGGATTGTAAACTTTGTCATAAGACGTATAAGTGGAAAGAAGAACTTGAGAGGCGAAAGACAACACACACAGTAGAGAAACCTTTCAGGTGCTCCATCTGCGGCACGCGGTTTACACGGAAAGCATCTTTGACCTCACACGCGAGTGTTCATACAGGAGAAAAACCTTTCAACTGTTCCGTTTGTAAAACAAGTTTCAGCCGCAGACACAATCTGGTTTTACACATGAGAGTTCACACTGGAGAGAAACCATTCAGTTGTTCAATATGTGGTAAAAGATTTCCTTCAAAGCGAAATGTGAGACTACACTCGACCGTCCACTCAGGCGAGAAACAATTTAGTTGTTCAGTTTGTGCTCAAAAATTTGCCCTTCACGGAACGCTCAAGCGACACATGACAATCCACACGGGGGAGAAACCATATAGTTGTTCAATATGTGGTCTAAAGTTTGCCCTCCACGGAACTCTCAAACGACATATGATTGTCCACAAGGGGGAGAAACCCTTTAGTTGTTCGGTATGTGGCAACAAATTTACACAACGTGGAACTCTGAAACGACACATGACCACGCACCTGGATGAGAAACCCTTCAGCTGTAAAGTCTGCGGCAAAACATTTACACAAAACGGAACTCTTAAACGACACATGGTCATCCACATGGACGAGAAACCATTTGGTTGCTGCATTTGTGGTAAAAGATTTGCAGAGCACGTTAGTCTGAAAGTGCACTTGGCTGCCCACGCAGAGAAAATCTCCAGTGCTTCTCACACATAGACGATACTCGGGACGCCAACCAGTTATATTTGCGGCTGCCCACGTTTATTAGCCAAACATTTAATCTTTTTCTTTTTTACTGAATTGAATTGCCCTTCCACGAGAGAGAGAAAGAGGGACATCTGGTAGGTCTCTCCCATATAAGCACTGATCGAGGTGTCACTTCTCACGTTAAAATGTAAGCTAATTATCTTGTCATTTTAGGTTTTTTCTGCCGCAGCTAGCAGTAGATTATCATTGCAATAGCACCTGTCAATACTACATCGACAATAAGCATCTATAAACACAGCTCACCTGTTGTGATAACAGAACGTGGAGTGACACATTTCAAAGATGAGTAAGGTGAATCGAGCGTCCTCATAAAAAACGTGCTGCTGATAAAAGTTGTCAAAAGAGCACAAACGCATAAAATGAACAGACTGTGTGTGACAGAGGAGAGGTGCAGTTGTGTGAAGATAAGAGAATGAAAGGGAAATAAAGATGGCTAGATTTCAGTTGATGGTGACACATGCAGTATGTTAATATAGACAAAATCCTAATATTAAGATACAATTTAACTTGATAAAATAGGGTATGACTCCCATGGGAAACACTGATCTCTGTGACTAAAGCTTCCCTCGTGCTCAGTGTGTCAAGTTATGTTTGTGAGGACTCGGGGATGGGAATTTGGATGAAATCATGTACATGTGGAAGTAGCCTTTTCTGACAGCAAAAACCAGGAATCTTTTCTCAGAAAATATATATCTATTTTTTTTAATGTTGGCAGGGGGGGATAGCCTTGCCTGATTTCTACCCACCAGCATCATTTACAGGCGTGAAAAATATCTATATAGAAATAATGAGTCTTCTCACTGATCTCTCCCCTTGTTGCTTATATGGAAGCCGTTATTGAAAAATAAATTGTAGAGTTTCCCTGAAGTATGCATGCTAAATGTTCTGGACTGCATGTGAGTTTTTTTTTTTTTTGTCACCTACTGTGGAAGACGTGCTCTGCTTATTAGGTTTCAGCAATTAAAACCGATGCACTAATCCTGTTTTGTCGTTTTCTTATTGCTCCTTTCGTTCATTTGCTAATTCACGTTCATGTTCATTTGTTAGTGTGGGCCTGCTCAGCTGTTTAGCATCACCACAAATATTTAATTTATCAAGTAGTTATCTGAACTGGGTGACATGAGTCTCAGAGGGAAACTGTGCTTCTCCAACACAGCCTTTGTCATGTCTTGCCTCAGGAGACCGCCACCCCCACCCCCGTCTGATAGGGATCGTCTCCCACTGTGAGGTGCATGTGTGAACAACCAGATCAGGAGGATGTCAGGGGCGGTTCTTCTGACATTTTCAGCAGTGCAAATGTGAAAACGGCTTCAGACGGGACACGCTTTGGCTGCTTTTTTATTTATAACGCACTTTCTGGTAATCGACAGACAGAGCTTTTCTGCCAGGTTGACACAGGGCCTAACATTGGGAAAACATCCTTTACCTTTTGTGCTGCTCATGCCTGGAACACATTACAAAACATATTCAAACTCAATACAATGGTTACCATGGTTACCAGGGGTCAGTTTTAAAACATGACTAACATACTACAGTGCTCTCTGTTTTTACTGTATTTTTGCTACCTCTACATCCTTATTATCTTGTTACTTATACTTTTTCTTTGTATTACTTGTATTCTCGACATCATTGGAAAATGAGGATGATCTGAGAGAGACTTCGCAGCAACAGTTAACCAGGCGGGCGGGAGGAGGTCTCAATAATCCGGGTTTCCACTGCGTTGAAGTGAATGTTTCCTTCTCATAACCAAAAAAACAAACCTTACATCATTACATCTGTAAAACGCCCCGTTCAAAGCCGATACGCATTTGCCTATCAACCAATCAATCTTGATTTATAAAGCGCCAATTTATAACAAATGTTACCTTGAGACACTTTACAAAAGAGCAGGTAAAATACCTTACTCTTTTATATTAATTACAAAGACTCAACGTTAATCCACCATGAGCACTTGGCAACAGTGGAGATGAAAAAACTTCTTTTAAGAGGCAGAAACCTCGAGCAGAACCAGACTCATGATGAACAGACATCTGATGAGACTGTGTTGGGCTTGGAGAGTTAGATAGAGGGAGATACAGAGAGAAGAAGGACAGAGACAGAGCAACAACAACAATGTATAATATATAAAAATAGCTACAGTGTCAGTAATAATGGAAAAATAACTTTAGCATTGGGCTATTATCACGACATAAAAAAGCGACATATTGGATGAGGACAAACAAAACAAAAACTCACCTGTCCAACGGAAAGAGAGCAACCATGGCTTCACTTTGAAGGCCCTTGGCCTCCTTCAGATGTCTCCATCGTGGAAAAGCTGTACCGATGTTGACTCTGGTTTGTTCTCTCGTTATTTAATCTCCTGCTTGTTGCAGACTTCTCAACCTGTCTTTCTTTTCTTGCTCTTTTTAACCCAAAACGGACAAATCAAACATCGAAACACTGGCTCTAGATGAGACCTTACACCATTTGTGTTTCCAATCTGAAAGCTCACAGATAAATGACACTAAATCCTACACACTCGTCCTTTAATATTCAAACCTTTCATCCGTTATGATAAAAACGTTTTGCCTTGACTTATTCAAGAACGACCCGTGTTAGGAGTTTAGAGACGAAGAGACACAACATTGCAGTCTTGGTACACGCAAAGGAAAGACGTGTGTTTGTCAAAAGAAGGTTTATTATTGGACCAAAAATATTACATGAAATCTTACAACTAATCACAGAATAAAAGACGCTAACTTTAAGAATAATTGAGCCATCAACAACTTCATAGAAAAACATGTAATATGTGAGGACTGTATGAGGACAGAACTGAAACATCCATTAAACAACTTAAAAATCAAATGTTAAAAACATAATAAGACATTTGTTGAATGCTAGGAGAGCACATCCACTCCAAATACAGTGTTATCAGGAAATAGTCAGACAACATTTGCTGTTTTAAATCAAATGACTTGTGTACTTTAGATGTAAAATCCCATTTATCAAATTATCTGAAGTTTTTACATATTTCTGCTGCCCCTTCTAACACACTTGTTTTTTGACATGTGTAAGCTGAGTGAATCGTCTTTCACCAACACTGCAACTAAACGGTTTCTCCCCTGTCTGGACAACAGAGTGTGTCCTCAGTTTTCCAAAAGAGCAACCATTTTTTTAAAGCTGTGTTCTGGGCCATGTTTGCCTTTCTTGGCGGGACAGCTGAAGAGAGACAGGAAAGGGTGAGAGGAGAGAGTGGGGGGTGACATGCAGCAAAGGGCAAAGGTCAGATTCGAACAAACCCTGCAGCAACCCTTTTTACCAAACACTGAACAGCTAAACGGTTTCTCCCCTGTGAAGACAATAGTGTCTTTTAAGCGCGCCACTGCGTGTGAATGTTTTATCACAAAGTGAACAACTAAACGGTTTCTCCCCTGTGTGAACAACAGAGTGTCGTTTTAGTGCGCCACTTTGCGTGAATCTTTGACCACAAACCGAACAACTAAACGGTTTCTCCCCCGTGTGGACAATAAAGTGTCTTGTCAGAGCTGCGTTTCGTGTGAATCTTTGACCGCAAACTGAACAACAAAACCGCTTCTCCCCCGTGTGGACAAAATAGTGTCTTTTTAGATCGGCACTATTTGTAAATTTGTGACCACATATTACACAACTAAACGGTTTCTCCCCTGTGTGAACAACCGAGTGTCGTTTAAGGTCTCCGCTTTGTGTGAACCTTTTACCACAAACTGAACAGCTAAATGGTTTCTCTCCTGTGTGAACTCTCATGTGCCTCACTATTTCTGCTCTCCAGATGAAACTTCTTTTACAAACTAAGCAGCTGAAAGGTTTCTCTGCTGAATGGCGTGGCATCATTTGTAAATGTTTCTTTCTCTGGTGTCTTTCGGCACAAACTGAGGAACTAAATGGTTTCTCTCCTGTATGGACTGTTTTGTGTTTCTGCAGTTGTTTCTTTTGCCCAAAGCTTGTAGCACATCCAGAGGAGCTAACTGATGTATTTCCAGTATTACATTTCATATCACTTACAGGTAAGTCTTTGTTTTGCAGAGGATTCAAACCTTCCTGATGTTCATTTCTCTCCTCCCAATCACCACTGTCATCAGTATCAGATCCAAAAAAGTGTTTAGTCTTGGGAGGAGTGACTGGCTGTAAATGATAGTCTGGATTAAAGTCTCTGTCTGGTTCTGATCCTCCACAGTCCTCTCCATCAGATTCTCTTTTCAAATGCTCTCTGTCTCTGCTCTCTTCAGTTTGGTTTTCATTGAGCTGTGAGGTCCGAGGTTTCTCTCCATCATCTGCTTCAGTCTTCACAGGGACATGGAAAAAAGTGACCATGCTGATATCAGCCTCCTCTGGCCCTTGAAGCTGCTCTCCCTCCTGACTGCTCCAGAGCTCCTCCTGGTCCTCTTTAATGTGTGGTGGCTCTGGTGAATCCTCCTGGTTCAGAGAGAAGCTCCTCTCCTGATGCTCAGGGGGAATCTCCTTATTTCTCACCATCCGCTGCTCGACGCCTGTGGTGAAAAGAAAACATACAACTTAACAATCACGTATATCTTTTAAAAAATAAATCCACAGTTGTGAGGACTCTTTCATCAATTGTTGTAGCTGCAACAATCACAAAGCTCAGAGTGGGTTGTCAAACCCTTCAGCAGTGAGTCTGCACTGATGCTGACTTGCTGAGTATCATACAGATGTCAAAATCTATATCTCATTTGATTTTCCAGTGTTGAAAATTGAATTCTTAACCATTTCGTAAACTTTCGATTAAAAATGATGAGCTGATGAAATAAAAGGGGATTTTTTTCCCTCATATGTTTATTCATCCTGCACCCACAGAATGGACGCTACGGCTCAATGCATGCTGTCATACAACCAATATGTCTTTGTGGAGAATAAAAGGGGAAAAATGCAATCACACATAGCAGTATCAACACTCTACTCCAGGAGACGGTAATGCTTTTAACAGTTTGCCAAATGATAATAAACAACAAAAGCAGAAGAAGAAGAAGAAGAAGGAGCAGACGCAACAAAACCCAAGACGAGGAAGAGTAACAAAGCGAGAAGACACAGCGGAGCAAGAAGATCAGCATGCTTCTTTCAATCAGTTGAGGAGGTAAAATTCAGGTTCACATTGAGGTATGTCATTGCAAACACGCTGATCATTTGACAAAATGAATTAGGGTAACCTAGAATCATGTATCGCTGCTCTGCTTCTGTTGTGTTGAACTCGTAGCGAGCCGTGACCTAAAAACCGAGGTACAGACACCGATATATCATCCGACAGCTTTCATAGATTTATGTCCGAAGTGTAGAGATATATAGATAGAAACATTTATTGTGTTGATCCCTCAGATGCAGTTTTCAAACACTTGTGGAAAATATTTATAAGAAAGACAAGATGGTCACTCAACTGGAAAGTAACTGAGCATGTACATGCATCACTGCTCGACACACTCTGGAGAGTGATGATGTTTGTTGTAATCCATATAGCGCCCTCTGCTGGTGAAAGACAGGGGTTGACATTAAGTCAAATTTGCCCTCCGGGCCACCGCTGGCCCAGGAACTTTACTTTTAATTCGAAAAATAACAGTCACCAATTTACTCTTGAACCATTCTGATGCAAAATTAAAATACAACTTTTATTTAATTAACTGAGCTCTAATTATATTAAACATTTTGTATTTTTCTTATATCTATGTGCTCCTGTTTATTCACCATGCTGGTAACTGTAAGAGTCTACTTAATCTCTTATTAATATGAGGCTGTGATAGTTGTTATGATCACCTTTCTCTCCTTTTTTTTTTTCTTCTCTGTGAGAAACTCTTCATCTTTAGATCTTTACTTTAGGAGCTCTCTTAAAAGCTAAGATGCTTTGTGGAGAACTGCAATCAGCTGGACTCTGTCAATCATTCATCCGGGCCAGCGGGCGCTGAAAGAGAACTGCTAGTGTAACAAAAAGATACTCAAATTAAATTATATTTGAATGGTAAATGAATAAAGTTATATATCGGCGCATATCTGCAATAAAATGAGTCGATACCGTTAGTCACTGGATACGCTGATATCAGCAGATATTACTGACCAGACGATTAATCGGTCGGGCTCTGATAAAAACCAGTTATACAAAGTTCCTTTTCCAGGGGGATTTAGGGGAGTTTATCCCAAAGCTTGCCGTCGTATTTATACCCTCCTCCTTCATGAAGGGTTCTTTGGGTGGCCTGGCGATGGCAGAAATGGAATCAAAGTAGAAATCGAAGTGTGAAATTGAAAACGAGCAGTGAAACAATAAGAAACAAAGAGCTGTTTGTTGTTGCCATGGTAGCTGTGACGACAAAAAAAAAAAAAGGATGGGATATTCTTTAAGGACCCCCGTGTTGTGGGAAAGTTTATGTTTTGGAAAATTCTATCAGTTAAGCCTGGTTCACACTGCAGGATAATCGGGCCGATTTGAGCTCCCGACTCGAGGCTGCTTGGAACTGATTATCTACCCAGATTCTCTTAGTAGTGTGAGTCTGGGACGCCCCGATTTATTTAAAACATGTTTTAATATTTAGATTTTTTTTTTTTTTTTTTAATGTACAGGTCATGAAGGGGTCTGGCAGAAGTCGTGTGTGATTACACTCATCGAGAGAGACGAGGGAGTGATAAGTGGAGCAGTGGAGACCTGCGGCTCTGTACACCTGTATGCATGTGAAGATCAAACAATCCATGTTGTCCACGTCTCCCCACACATTTCCTCTCCCAAATCTTGTTCTATTTTATTTTTTTCCCCTCTTTGCCCAAAGCACTATAATCCAAAATTTAACAGCCGGCTCTGTTGTTCAGGGGAGGTGATGCGTTTTCCTCCATCTTCAGCATATTCTTTAGTATTTGATGTGCAAAGATTTTCATACACTGTATCGTGAGCATGTTTGAGACTATGGAGAAGAATATCTGTTAGGATTCTCCTTGAGGTGGGTGATGCTGCCCGAATGCACCCGACTTTACCCGAGGTGTGGATGGTGATGACAGGATGTTTATCCACGAGACAAAGGGATAAAGCGCTGAAAAAAAAGCATTTGGAGAGGAGGACTACTGCTCCACAAACGTGAGGAAGAAGGTATTAGCGACTTTCAATTCAGATGGATTCCTTTGCGGAGACTCAAGGAGTGTGTGCTGTGGGAAGAGTGATCAGAGGAAGGGGAGATGGAGTGTAACTAGATTATTTGTGTTACAGGGTGAGGCCTTCTGAGAAAGCTGACTGTATGGAAGATGTGGGGAAAACCCCGACTGTGATGACAATAGTAAAGTACATGGTTTCATTGTAAGGGAAACACTGCACTGACCTGATCCCTGTAAGCGGACTTCAGGGTTAAAAACAGCATCCAGTAGTTTGTGTTGTCGCTCATTTTCCTCTTTTGATCGACGAAGTTGCTCCTCGTACTCTGCTATCGTTCCTTCAAACAGATCAAATATCTCCTCAGCAGCCGCAGTCAGTCGCTGGTTTACAAAGTCTCTCAGCATTTGGACTTTAGACATCTTCAAAATATCTCTCTGCAGCTTTTCTTTCAGACACAACCAGTTAGTTAAAACCAATATTTACAGTCTATGGTTAAAACTGCGTTAGCTTCGTATGACGCCGGGGCTCGACTCAAAGGTTAAACAATTAAAAACAAATGTAACAGCGGAAAGAACATCACGTTATGTCCAACGTTATAAATTACTCCAAACAAACAGGCCTTTTCAGTTCATAATGATTGCGCCTGAAAATAGCGAGAGTTAGCGTGTTAGCATCGCGTACTGCAACCTCTTCCGGTTATTCTCCTTTCAGTGTAAAGGCGCATTACCGCCACCTAGCGTCCTGGAGTGTTAAACAATGACACATTATGTCAATGCCTGATGTGTATAATAATTAAATGTCTTACAATTTTGCAAAGTTTAAAGGAACATTTACAAATTAGTAAGGCCAAAAGGGAACGAGAGACATGTCCTGGTAGTCAGTCGAAGGTTTATTGTAATAATACTGCATCAAATCTACAAATGAATCACATAAATAAAGATGCAAGCTTTAGTTATAATCACAGAAATCAAGAACTCTCTAGACAAACATGTAGCATCCGAGTACTGAACTGAACATAGTGAACTCATCCTCAGGTAAATCAGTTTTCAATTAATAAATCAAATGTTAAACACGAGGAGAGAACATCAAGTCATAGTGTTATCAGGAAGCAGGCAAGTCATTAGTTAGTTATCATAAATAACAAATATAACAGACGTGAACTTTACAACAAAGGAGAGAGAAAATATAATCACAGTGAGGTGAAACACCACCTTTCTGAACTATAGGCACTTTCCGAATAGCCACAGTTCAGTAGGCAGTACGTACTATTCAGTATACTGAACTATCGTGGTCATTCAGTATGCATTTTTTGGGTCCACCTCAGTATACTGAACATTTCAGTATGGATACTAACTTCCTGGTTTCATGCAGTATGGATCGGATGCGTGCTTTCAGGAAATTAATTGTATTTTACCACCCACAATGCTGTGCGAAATTAAACGTAAATCGTCACGTCACGTCCAAACAAACAAACAAGCGTGGATTAATTGAATCAATTTTTAATCTAGAGTTAAAGTCCCGACTGAAATCACTACTTTTAATTAACAACAGAAAATATAACAAATATCTGCATTATTATAAAACCTTTCCCCCTCTATTTAAATAATGATTTCACTATTTAAATGCATCTTTATTGGTTTATTTTACTGTCTTTCATTTGTTCTTTCCGTTATGTACTGTATGTTATTTAGTTATTTAATCTGTTTTTTACTTGATTTACATTGTGATATTGGTTTTTTTTTTACCTGACTGTATATGCGCATTACTCTTCTTGAATAAAGCTAAACAAAAACAAAAAAACGGGTGGATGCGGCCGGTTCGGGAAACGTAAATGACGTCACTTCCATACTGAATGAATCAGAAGTAGGAACAAATATCTGCCTACTGTGCGCGCCTACTGAATAGTAGGTACTAACAGTAAACAGCGTGGACAGCAGGTAGGCAATCTGCCTAAGATTGAGTAGGTACTTGGCAATTCGGATACAGCCCTTACATCCTGCAGGGGGCGGGGCTTCTGGGGGAGATGAGCCCAGGAGGAGGGGCCCAGTTTGAATGTTGTGTTCACAAACTACAGCTAAGATTTTTACTGACTCCCATCTTTAAGGGCGCCTTTCATGACACTTCAAGTCACTTTTAAAAAAACAACGATGAAAACAGCACGATATCATGGTCCAAGTAAAAAAAATATTCTGCAATGAAAGGCAGAAACGACACAGTAAAAAGCAGAAAAGGGCATTGTGACAATCAATAAGCCGTTTTAAAAATGTGTTTTGAGACTGGTATTAAAAGGTAGAGAGAGTCGGTGTCACGCATGGATTGTAGGAGAGAGTTAGAGAGGGGGAGCTGCAGGGCTAAAACCTCGAGACCCCATAGAGGTTAAGCCGGCAGCAGGAAGCGAAGAGGAGGAAGATCGATGTCAGAAAGGTGAGTGTGGACCTGAGCTGCAACTGTCCTTTCCAGTATTTTGGAAATAAAAGGTAAATTAGAAATGCGGGCTGTTTGGATCTGCAAGAGTACCCGAATATGTTTATAATACATCTGTAAATGAACAGTAAGGCATGTTTTTGCATGTAAAAAGGTTCTAGATGACAACCTTTGACTCAAGTGTGTCGTAGTTTGGGCCTAAACCAGGATGCAGAGTGACAAAAGGAAGGAGCAAGATCGTTCAACATACAATGAGGTCCATCATTGAAGTGAGAAACCAGTTCATCTGGAGTGGATAAAATGACTTCACTGGGGAGGTTATCATGCGTACTGGAAAGGGAAGATAAATCAATATTTTGGATATTACAGAAGGTGATGGTAAAGGTTAGTTTTGGACACTGAAGCTTATTGACGGATGAGATGCAACACAATGAAGAGTGGTAACACCAGAACGGCTGATGAGATTGTGCAACTGGCCTTTGGTGCGAGTAGGAAAGTCCAATAGTTGTTGTCGTACCAAACTGTCAAGGCCTTGTGTGTTTTAGTGTTTTCTATTTGCATATTACAATCAGCCGGCAGCATTGAGCTAGGGGAAATAGAACATAAGGGGCTTAAAAAGAGAGAAAATAAATTTTTTAAAAAGTCAATGTTGACCGTGTGTGGACGTCTTCAAACCACAATTCAAAACAGCAAATGTTTAACTTTGCATTTGTACTTTAAGGAAACATTCCTGCAGTTTCTTGAGGTTTTGTGTGTCTCTGCTGCTCTTACCAACACACTTGGGATTTTCCTTTTTTCTACGGTTATTTTTTGGACTTATTGCCTTTCTTTGATAGGACAGTGGATAGTCAGTGACGGGGAACGACATGCAGGAAAGGAGCCGCAGGTCTGACTTGAAGTCGGGCTGCCCACTTGGAGGACGATAACCTCCATCCATAGTCTGGTCTAACCGCTAGGCCATCTGCGACTCACAATTGTGATTTTTGACACTTTCAAGTTCAGTAAAAGTTCTATCACAAAAAGTGCACGTAAACGGTGTCTCCAAAGTGTGTGAAATAGAGTGTCTTTTTAGAGCCCCACTTTGAGTGAATCTTTTGCCACAAACTGAACAACTGAACGGTTTCTCTCCTGTGTGGACAACAGAGTGTCTGTTCAGATCTCCGCCATGTGTACATCTGTAACCACATATCAAACAGCTGAAAAGTTTCTCCCCTGTGTGGACAACAGAGTGTCGTTGAAGGTCTCCGCTTTGTGTGAAGCTTTTACCACAAACTGAGCAGCTAAACGGTTTCTCTCCTGTGTGGACAAAAAAGTGTCTTTTAAGACATCCACGGTCTCTGAATCCTTGACCACACACTGAACAGCTGAATGGTTTCTCTCCTGTGTGGATTCTCATGTGTGTCACCAGCTCAGTTTTCCAGTTAAAACTCCTCTGACAAACTGAGCAGCTGAAAGGTTTTTCAACTGAGTGACGTCGCATGTGTTGATGTAAATTTTTCTTACTTGGGTATCTCTTACCACAAACTGAGCAACTAAATGGTTTCTCTCCTGTGAGGATTTCTTTGTGCTGCTGCAGATGTTCCTCTTGACCAAAGCTTGTGGCACATTCAGAGGAGCTAACTGATGTATTTCCAGTATCACAGTTCACATCACTTACTGGTGTGTCTTTGTTTTGCAGAGGGTTCAAACCTTCATGAGGTTCACTGGCATCCCAATCACCACTGTCATCAGTATCAGAGGAATGTGAAGCCTCTTCATCAGAAACAGGCTGTAAATGACTGTCTGGATTAAAGTCTGTAGTTGGGTCTGATCCCTCACTCTCCTCTCCTTTAGCTTCTGCTTTTAAATATTCATCTCTGATCTGATCAGTTTGGGTTTGTTGAAACTGTGAGGACTGAGGTTTCTCCTCATCATCTTCTTCAGTCTTCACAGGGACAGGAAAGAATGTGAACTTGATGATTTCAGCCTCCTCTGGGTCTTGAAGCTGCTCTCCTTTACTGTGTGGTGGCTCTGTTTGATCCTCGTGGTTCAGACCGGAGCTCCCCTCCTGCTGCTCAGAGGGAACCTCTTCTCTTCTCACCATCAGCTGCTCGACGCCTGTGGAGAAATATAAAACATGCAACTCTCTGAAAACTGTAGCTTGCTGTCAATATTTCTTGAATGTTGGGATGTATTTAAAGGTGCACAGATAGATTGGTGGGTGACCAGAATCTACCAGTATTCAGCCTGCTGGGACCTCACCAGTGACCGGCCGGTCCTCAAAAATATAGCCAATTTTTTTCACAATCTCAGACACACGTTGATAATAAACAGATAACAGATACATAAAGAAACAGGCAGATAGGTAAGAGTCTGACTGATCATTTCTTCAGGAGTCAGGGAGAATTCAGCTGAAGAGAGTGAAGCAGTGAACGTCCCCATTTCTATAATTCGATTAATTAAAGAGCGTTTGATTTTGAAATATTTTCTTTTAGCTGTTAATGACAGTGCTTCACCCGTACAACGGTGGGGAATGAAGAGAGCCACACCCTCGCCACATTCGACCCGTGTGAAATCATTTTTCTGCCGTTGCCTCACAGTTATTAACACAGAATACAAATCGATCCTGACCTCTGACAGTGAAGGAAAGTGTCTCATCTCACTGCTCTCATCTCCAGAGTGAGAAGATCTGTAGCACTAATCCCCTATTTCCACATTCCCCGTGCACGCCGCAATCAATCCGTCAGCTGTACACACATCACAGGAGAACTACAAGATCACGCTGGAATAGAGAGAAAAACGGTCAAACATCAGGTTGTTTTGTTTTTCTGAAGTTCCTTGGTTGATCGTTCGGTGCCTGTTTTGACGTGATGTCGATGAAGTGATGGAAAATACGATCAGCAGTCTGTATGTTTTGTTTTTATTTTGAAATTGACCGGATGCCCTGTGCGTTTCCCTTTTCGGACTTCCTGTCTGGTTTGTTCTATTGACACATGCTTGCAGCGTACTCCGTCAAAAAAATAGACTCGCAGCGGAGCAGAGCGTAGTAGAGCTGGTGGCACGCGCCACAGACGAACCGCTTAAAGATCTTTAAAATTGTGTGGTTTCATGGTGCAGTATCATTTTTAACTGCTTCCTTTGTGAAAGCTGCTTGTCAGCACTGCAACTGACAGTGTGTTTGGTGAATATCGATAGTGGTATATTTTTTGTAAAGATGGGTTGAGGGGCTTGAAAATATTTTGATCTGCCAGAGGAAGAGGCCTGATAGTCAAAGTTTGAGAACCACTGCGATGTAGCCAAACACCAGATGCAAATTTCAACAGCACGTAGAGGACGGTTTGTGGTTTCTTAAAAGTTCACAGTGAGGTTTAATCAATGATCAACTGTACAAACCTGCTCTGTGTAACCGGACTTCAGAGTTGAAAGCAGCGTCCAGTAGTTTCTGTTGACGCTCGTTCTCTTCTTTCAAATGACGAAGTTCCTCCTCGTACTCTGCCGTCTTTTTCAGCAGCTCCAACGTGTGTTCGGGGGCGACTGAGAGGTCGCCATCACTGTGAAGATAACCGAATTACAGAATGTTGTCAGCATCTGTTTACAGGTGGTCAAGTTTAAATCCTCGGGGAGACGTTCTGGGGAGGATTGTTAAACAGAATCCTCGCCTTTGTCCCCAGAAACACACACTGATATTTACCCACAGTGTGCAGATAAATGCAGAACAGCACCGCATATTAAATGTGCAGCTATAGCATTTTATTTCTCTGATGTAGGCTCTCTGTGTCAAAGAGCATCTTCATGTAACCTGTGTTCATATCAGCTTTAAGTTACACTCACTGGTCAGAGAGAGACTCTGCAGGAACAGCTGACCCAGCGGGGGGAGGAGGTCTCAACAATCCGGGTTTCCACGGAGTCGATGTTTGCTTCTCATAACTAAAAAAAACAAACAAAAAACAGTCACCACAGCTTCATGACGTCACGTTTACAGTCAATATGCAAATGTAAACACACAGACGCTCAGAGACACGCTCAAAGGTCGCTAATGTAATAGCCTACACAGCCAGAGGAGCTAACGTTAGCATTTGGCTAATGTGGCTTCATAAACATCTACATATTTGATGTAGACAAACAACCCCTCCCCCCCAACAAAACAAAAACTCACCTGTCCAACAGAAAGAGAGCAACCATGGAATCACTTCGCAGGCCCTTGAGCTCCCTCAGTTGTCTCCATCGTTGAAAAGCTGTACCGATGTTGACTCTGTTTTGTCCACTGCTTTTTGTTGCAGCCTTCTCGGCTTCAGTCTTTCTTTTCTCGCTGTTTTTAGCAGGACGAGCCGTCACCAGCAACCGCGGCAGGTGTTCATTATCCGCCATCCTCCGGTAAACCTGGGCTGACCCTCAAACTACACAGTCACACAGGTTTTTCCCCGGCGCACCGTGTCGTGTAGAATTAGCATGTTAGCATGACGACGTAGAACCCCTTCCGGTTTCTTCTTCTTTTAGTTTAATGGCGGGTGGCAACTAGTATTTAAGGCGCAGTACCGCCACCTACTATGCTGGAGCGTGGGCCAGAGTACCTTTTACTATTAGGAGGGGGAAACAATAATAAGGATAATTATAAGTAGTTATAAGCCCAGTTTCTTAAAAAAAAAAAAAAAAAAAAAAAAAAGCAAGGCTCCCTTCCTCAAAATTTAATAGATTTTTAAGACTCATTATTTCAACCCCACATTTCCTCAGTTCCTCCTTTAGCTTTTCTCTCTGTGTTTTATATGTCTGGCGATGCAAAATAACATTTTCTACTGTTTCCTGCGATCGTCTACTGTAATTATTAATGCACAAAGCCTGAGACCCGTCTGTTCCTGCAGGGGGCGCTGGAGTCCCCTCGATGGCGGTCTCCAGGCTGGAAATGCTGTCTCCTACCTGAGAGCTGGAGCTGAGGCGGGTTTTAAGCCTCCTGACAAACCGTTACACCGCGCCCACCTGTCAGTCAGGTCAGCTACACGCCTTATTGTGTTAAACTCTTATCCTTCATCAAATCAAAACAGATGAGTCCCCGTCCCCCCCCCCCCCGTACAGTGTGTGCCGATGTGTGTGTATGTGACTTCCTGTGCTTCTGCAGCCAGTCTCTAGTGGACACTCCAGGAACTGCAGGATTTAGTACTTCAGCATCGGCTTCATTTTTCAATTCCAGAAGTTGCCGCTTGAGTCAAACAGACCTGATTGATATTTTCCTATTTGATTTATTGATAAGTGCACTGTTTTATTTAACCCTCTGTGTCCTGTTGTTGGTCTCTTTATGATTGTTTGTTTCTTCCTGTTGTTTTCATTCCTCCGACTTTTTGTTGAATTTGAGCTGGTGACTGCTCGTGTGTTATTCTCATCCCAATCTTTTGCCAGGCGGACATGATTTTCTTTGGGACTACCTGCATACGCTTCAGCTGTACTGAAAGTTTCCATCCCTGATTGAATCTCCTTTTAGGGCATGTTTAGATAGATACTATTCATTCCTCTCTATTGAGCAGGTACCCACATGAACCCTGACAACGGTTTGTGATTTCTGTAATCTAAAGAGTGATTCATGTATATCATGAAGTAAACTGTGCTTTGTGATGACACAGACACTGATGATACCAATGAAGATAATGAATCTGAACACATTATAACTTTTTCTAATGTATTAGTCTCTGTCCAGTGCAACTCCTTTCTGATTGCAAACATTTCAACTGTGTATACTGCTACATGATCTGGAGTTATTTCCTTGTAGCTTACGTGACAAAATAAAATCCAGTTTTTCGTTTCTTAGAATCTTTTGAACCATCTGTATTAATAGGGGTAAAGGGTTTATGTGTATTTTCCAGTCTCTTGTGTCCTTTAATTTCAATTTGCCTTTTTCACACTGCATTTTGTTTTGAATATGAAAATCTAAATTTACAGTGGGAAATAACCACTGGTGTCACCGGGTAAGGTACTGCTTTAAACTATTGGCAGTGTTTGGAAATCTTGCACCATGCACTGATTCAAAAACAACCCATGTTAGAAGCTAACAGAGAAAGAAGAAACAGCAAAAACATAAAAACATGGGAAAGGCAGACAGACATGATTGGTTAGTCAACTCAAGCTTTATTGTTATATAAAAAGTACTACATTAAATCTACAAATTAATCATGGAATAAAGATAACTTCAGGAATAATTACAGAAATCAACATCTCTACTCACAATCACAATTGAAGACAGCAAATGTTGTATGCGCAATTCAAAGGTTACATTTAATGAGTATCTTAAGGGTATTTCTGTTACTCTATCCAACACACTTATGTTTTTTGACATGGTCATGCCGGGTGAATTTTCTTTCACAAACAGAGCAACTAAACGGTTTCTCCCCTGTGTGGATAACAGAGTGTCGTCTCAGATTTCCCTGTTGAACAAATCTTTTACCACAAACTGAACACCCGAACGGTTTCTCCTCTGTGTGGATAGTTGAATGCTTTTTCAGACTTCCGTGTTTAGCAAATCTTTTTCCACACACTGAACAGCTAAACGGTGTCTCTCCAGTGTGGTCAAAATAGTGTAGTCTCAATTGTTCACGTAGAAAAAAAGGTTTACCACAAACCGAACAACTGAATGGTTTCTCTCTTGTGTGGACAACAGAGTGATATTTTAGAGCTCCACTTTCTGTGAATCCTTTACCACAAACTGAACAACTAAACCGTTTCTCCTCTGTGTGGACAAAAGAGTGTTGTCTCAATAGTGCATGTCGAGAAAAACATTTACCACAAACTGAACAACTGAAGGGTTTCTCTCCTGTGTGGACAACAGAGTGTCTTTTAAAGTCTCCACTTCGTACAAATCTCTTACCACAAACTAAACAGCCAAAGGGTTTCTCCTCTGTGTGAACAAGAGAGTGTGTCCTCAGACAGCCCTGTCGAGAAAACGTTTTACCACAAACTGAACAACTGAATGGTTTCTCTCCAGTGTGAATTCTCATGTGCGTCATCATCTCTCCTCTCCAGATAAAACTCCTCTTACAAACTGAGCAGCTAAAAGGTTTCTCTACGGAATGACGTAGCATGTGTTGATGTAAATTGATTTTCTTTGTGTATGTTTTACCACAAACTGAGCAACTAAATGGTTTCTCTCCTGTATGGATTTCTTTGTTTTTCTGCAGTTGTTCCTTTCGTCCAAAGCTTGTACCACATTCAGAAAAGCTAACTGATGTACTTCCAGTATTACAGTTCATATCACTTACAGGTAAGTCTTTGTTTTGCAGAGGGTTCAAACCTTCCTGAGGTTCTTCTCTCTCCTCCCAATCACCACTATCATCAGTATCAGATCCAGAAAAGTGTGAAGTCTTGTCAGGAGAAACTGGCTGCAAATGATAGTCTGGATTAAAGTCTCTGTCTGGTTCTGATCCTCCACAGTCCTCTCCATCAGTTTCTGTCTTCAAATGCTCTATGTCTCTGCTTTCTTCAGTTTGGTTTTCAAGAAGCTGTAGGGACTGAGGTTTCTCTCCATCATCTTCTTCAGTTTTTACAGGGACAGGAAAGAAAGTGACCATGCTGATATCAGCCTCCTCTGGTCCTTGAAGCTGCTCTCCCTCCTGACTGCTCCAGAGTTCCTCCTGTTCCTCTTTAATGTGTGGTGGCTCTCGTGGGTCCTCATTGCTCCTCTCCTGCTGTTCAGAGGGAACCTCTTCTTTTTTCACCATCAGCATCTTGAAGTCTGTGGAGAAAAGGGAAACATGCAATTCTCTGAAAACTGTAGTTTCCTGTATTTTACATTATGTAAATGTTTGAAGCCCTTCAAGGTAAATAAAGCTTATTTTGAGATGTGCATTTCAGAATTTATAAAAGAGACTTTGATGTTGAACCATCACTGTGTTCCCATTTGTTTTGAGTGATCATTGTTGCAGATATTAGACCTTTTTGTTAAAGAGGACGATGATGATGTGTGAATAATCATGTCCAAGGTTGGACCTGTTCATTGGGTAAATGTTTTACCACGATCTAAGAGCAACAGCCTCGCTTACTTCACCACCAGAGAGGTGACAAGCCACACGTGCTAACATTAATAGGTGTGCCATTACCTGATCACACTTTTATGCAATTACAGAATTTACAGTGTTGAATGCCATGCAATTAACAAAAAGATGTTGTTATTTGTGGCAGAAAACGGACAGAAGACATTTAAACTTTTAAACTTTAGCCTGAGTTGCATATATCATATATCAAACTGTATTGTGGGCTCGTGTTTTTTTGTATGGGTGGCATATCTATGTATATATGTGTTGTGTTGTGTGTTTGTATGTATGCTGGCTGCTGGAACACCTACATTTCCATGCTGGGATGAATAAAGTATATCTTATCTTATCTTAATTTCCCAACAAAATATTGGCTCGGGAAAATGCTGAGTAGCTGGAATCTTTGGAAAACAACTAGCCACAGCGGCTTGTGAGGATATAAAGTGAATGTAAAACCCCGGTGATCAGTAAAAAAAAAAGTTTCAAGGAGAATTGACAGTGTTTGGTCCATGATCAATGCTAACTCTGTTGTCTGTTAACTCTCTGAGCTAACCAGCTATCCCGGGACATCCTGCTAACTGTTAAATACAGCTACCTCCACTTACACCTAAAACTTTCCCCACTGACTTCCAGCATGATGTGATCTTCATCAGACATATAATTATCATTTTTATCATTTAATCAGCCACTAAAGAGTCTCGAAGTCTAGTAAACTCAGTGATGTCGTTAGCAGGAGCTAGTGAGGTTTGCTAACAAAGGCTCAGCCACCTTCGCACCTTGATCGCAAACAGCTAAAGGTGCATAGCGCCACCCACTGTACACGAGTGTGTATTATCATGTCACCTACCTTCCCTTGACTTTAAATTCTGCCTGTCACCCTTGTGTAATGTAAAAAACAAAACAAAAAAGCGCCTTCCTGACAGCTCTTATCCCATCTCCTTCTCCCTCTGTGCCCAGTATTCCTCTCATAGTCCATTCACGCCATTCAAGTCCTAAGGTGCTTATCGCCACCTACTGGACAGGAGTGTGTAACTTCAGGGCTACATGTACTTCAGGTTACACTCTAAAAGTTGATCATTAATAATAATAACCCCAGCAACCCCATCCCACCCAACCAATAAAATAAATAAATCTTACAATGTATCAATCTATGTAATCTAATGTCCTTTGTATAGCCTCTGTATGAAATGTGCTGCACAAATAACCTTACCTTTCATTGCTAATTTATTAATACATTTACATTCAGGATAAATAGGTAGACACTTCATTTAATTCTTTAAAAAACATAATTCATCCCGAGGGAAATTGAAGCATCCAGTAGCAGCTTATAAGATCTAACAACACCTGCTGAAAATCACCTGACAAAACGGACTTTCAGGAGTTCCTTTCTTACCCCGTCGGACATTCTTTGACACACGGCTAGCTAAGCGTAAGTTACCACGATAACTCAGCGAGGATTCATATTGGCTACGGTGATGGGACGAAACTCCCACTTAAAATGAGCCAGACTTATCGAAATAAGCGAGGATCCTGCTTAATCCTGCTTCATGGAATGACACCGACACCTCTCCAGGGACCACACCAACATACACATTTTGGTCTCACTGAGACTTGAACCGGCGAACCCGCTAATGACAACTGTTACTGCATAAATGTGTTTATAATAAAACGTTCAAAACCAACTGAGAGATCGGTTGGCCTCGAGGATAGCCCACCAACTCAGATTAAATTATGTTATTAGAAAACAGTCACACACGTGGGATTTCTTCAGATGTATTTTATTTAGCTTTTTGCCTTCATTTCATGGGACAGTGGATAGAGTCAGAAATTGGGAGAGAAGAAAGGCAACGGAGCCGCAGGTCTGACTTGAGCCCGGGCCCCTTGGAGGACTAAAGGCCCTGACACACCAAGGAGATCGGCAGACATTGGTGCTAGTTGAACCGCCGGCAGTCGAGCGTCGCTCTAGTTTTCTAGATTTGACAGGTCGAGCGTCGCTCTAGTTTTCTAGATTTGACATGTCAAATCAGCGTGGGTCGGCGTCTGCGCGGCCACAGTCGGCCTTTGTCACCATTAGTTCTTTGCCGTCTGCTTGGTGCGTCCGGGCCTTCGAACCTCTGTACAAGGGGCACGACCTAACTGCTAGGCCTTGTGCGACCCACACTTGTGAGTTTTGACCCTGTGAAGTCGTGTAAATCTCTTATCGCAAAAACTGCAACTAAACGGTTTCTCCCTAGAGTGGACTGAAGAGTGTCTTTTAAGGTTGCAACTTTGTGTGAATCTCTTACCACAAACTTCACAACTAAACAGTTTCTCCCCTGTGTGGACAGCAGAGTGTCGTTTAAGGTCTCCATTATGTGTGAATCTCTTACCACAAACTTCACAAATAAACAGTTTCTCCCCTGTGTGGACAACAGAGTGTCGATTAAGGTCTCCATTCTGTGTGAATCTCTTACCGCAAACTGAACAGCTTAATGGTTTCTCTCCCGTGTGGACAAAAGAGTGTCTCTGAATCTTTTACCACAAACTGAGCAACCAAATCGTTTCCCTCTAGTGTGGATTCTTTCATGTTTTCGCAGTTGTTTCTTTTGCCCGAAGCTTGTTGAACTTTCAGATGCACTTCCAGTATCACAGTTCACATCACTTACAGGTGCGTCTTCGTTTGGCAGAGGGTTTAAACCTTCCCGAGGTTCACTGGCCTCCCAATCACAGTTACAGTCATCAGTCACGGTCTCAGAGGAGTGTGAAGTCTCTTCATCAGAAACAGGCTGCAAATGACTGTCTATATTAAAGTCTGTAGTTGGGTCTGATCCTTCACAGTCCTCTCCTTTAGCTTCTGTTTTTGAATATTCATCTCTGATCTGATCAGTTAGTGTTGGTTGAAGCTGTGGGGACTGAGGTTTCTCTCCATCATCTTCTTCAGTTTTTACAGGGACAGGATAGAAAGTGATTTGGATGATATCAGCCTCCTCTGGTCCTTGAAGCTGCTCTCCCTCCTGACTGCTCCAGAGTTCCTCCTGGTCCTCTTTGATCTGTGGTGGTTCTGGTGAGTCCTCCTGGTTCAGACTGGAGCCCCTCTCTTGCTGCTCAAGGGGAACCTCTTCTTTTCTCACCATCAGCAGCTGGATGTCTGTGGAGAATCAAATAATTGAGCTATTTCATTTATATACTAATCTCATGTGTGTTTAATGAAAACTAAACAAAAAGGGACGCATTCAACTCAAGTCAACAGTTATCAGTGTCACAAGTTAAATCAAAACACCAGATACATTGTATGTTTGTATGGTTTTTTTTTTTAACTTATATACTCATCTCATATGCGTTTAGTGAAAAACTAAACAAAGAGGGAACACCTTGATCGCAAACAGCTAAAGGTGCATAGCGCCACCCACTGTACATGAGTGTGTATTATCATGTCACCTACCTTCCCTTGACTTTAAATTCTGCCTGTCACCCTTGTGTAATGTAAAAAAAAAAAAAAAAAGCGCCTTCCTGACAGCTCTTATCCCATCTCCTTCTCCCTCTGTGCCCAGTATTCCTCTCATAGTCCATTCACGCCATTCAAGTCCTAAGGTGCTTATCGCCACCTACTGGACAGGAGTGTGTAACTTCAGGGCTACATGTACTTCAGGTTACACTCTAAAAGTTGATCATTAATAATAATAACCCCAGCAACCCCATCCCACCCAACCAATAAAATAAATAAATCTTACAATGTATCAATCTATGTAATCTAATGTACTTTGTATAGCCTCTGTATGAAATGTGCTGCACAAATAACCTTACCTTTCATTGCTAATTTATTAATACATTTACATTCAGGATAAATAGGTAGACACTTCATTTAATTCTTTAAAAAACGTAATTCACCCCGAGGGAAATTGAAGCATCCAGTAGCAGCTTATAAGATCTAACAACACCTGCTGAAAATCACCTGACAAAACGGACTTTCAGGAGTTCCTTTCTTACCCCGTCGGACATTCTTTGACACACGGCTAACTAAGCGTAAGTTACCACGATAACTCAGCGAGGATTCATATTGGCTACGGTGATGGGACGAAACTCCCACTTAAAATGAGCCAGACTTATCGAAATAAGCGAGGATCCTGCTTAATCCTGCTTCATGGAATGACACCGACACCTCTCCAGCGACCACACCAACATACACATTTTGGTCTCACTGAGACTTGAACCGGCGAACCCTCTAATGACAACTGTTACTGCATAGATGTGTTTATAATAAAACGTTCAAAACCAACTGAGAGATCGGTTGGCCTCGAGGATAGCCCACCAACTCAGAATAAATTATGTTATTAGAAAACAGTCACACACGTGGATTTCAGATGTATTTTATTGAGCTTTTTGCCTTCATTTCATGGGACAGTGGATAGAGTCAGAAAATGGGAGAGAAGAAAGGCAACGGAGCCGCAGGTCTGACTTGAGCCCGGGCCCCTTGGAGGACTAAAGGCCCTGACACACCAAGGAGATCGGCAGACATTGGTGCTAGTTGAACCGCTGGCGGTCGAGCGTCGCTCTAGTTTTTGGCGGTGTGTCCGGCTCCATCGCTACCCGTCGGCTCCCGTCTGACTTTTTACAGCCGATTTGACATGTCAAATCAGCGTGGGTCGGCGTCTGCGCGGCCACAGTCGGCCTTCATCACCATTAGTTCTTTGCCGTCTGCTTGGTGCGTCCGGGCCTTCGAACCTCTGTACAAGGGGCACGACCTAACTGCTAGGCCTTGTGCGACCCACACTTGTGAGTTTTGACCCTGTGAAGTCGTGTAAATCTCTTATCGCAAAAACTGCAACTAAACGGTTTCTCCCCAGAGTGGACTGAAGAGTGTCTTTTAAGGTCGCAACTTTGTGTGAATCTCTTACCACAAACTTCACAACTAAACAGTTTCTCCCCTGTGTGGACAGCAGAGTGTCGTTTAAGGTCTCCATTATGTGTGAATCTCTTACCACAAACTTCACAAATAAACAGTTTCTCCCCTGTGTGGACAGCAGAGTGTTGTTTAAGGGTTCCGCTTTGTGTGAATCTCTTCTCACAAAGTTTACAACTAAACGGTTTCTCCCCTGTGTGGACAACAGAGTGTCGATTAAGGTCTCCACTATGTGAGAATCTCTTACCACAAACTGAACAGCTTAATGGTTTCTCTCCCGTGTGGACAAAAGAGTGTCTTTGTAGATCTACATTGCCGCTGAATCTTTTACCACAAACTGAGCAACCAAATCGTTTCCCTCTAGTGTGGATTCTATCATGTTTTCGCAGTTGTTTCTTTTGTCCAAAGCTTGTAGCACATTCAGACGAGCTAACTGATGTATTTCCAGTATTACATTTCATATCATTTACAGGTACGTCTTTGTTTTGCAGAGGGTTTAAACCTTCCTGAGGTTCATCACTCTCCTCCCAATCACCACTATCATCAGTATCAGATCCAGTAAGGAGTGAAGTGTTTTCAGGAGAAACTGGCTGTAAATGACTGTCTGGATTAAAGTCTCTGTCTGGTTCTGATCCTCCACAGTCCTCTCCATCAGTTTCTGTCTTCAAATGCTCTATGTCTCTGCTTTCTTCAGTTTGGTTTTCAAGAAGCTGTAGGGACTGAGGTTTCTCTCCATCATCTTCTTCAGTTTTTACAGGGACAGGAAAGAAAGTGACCATGCTGATATCAGCCTCCTCTGGTCCTTGAAGCTGCTCTCTCTCCTGACTGCTCCAGAGTTCCTCCTGTTCCTCTTTAATGTGTGGTGGTTCTGGTGAGTCCTCATGGTTCAGACTGGAGCCCCTCTCCTGCTCAAGGGGAACCTCTTCTTTTCTCACCATCAGCAGCTGGATGTCTGTGGAGAATCAAATAATTGAGCTATTTCATTTATATACTAATCTCATGTGTGTTTAATGAAAACTAAACAAAAAGGGACGCATTCAACTCAAGTCAAC
The DNA here is from genome assembly GCF_963584025.1 of Labrus mixtus. Lineage (NCBI taxonomy): Eukaryota > Metazoa > Chordata > Actinopteri > Labriformes > Labridae > Labrus > Labrus mixtus. Next base: position 12,533,993 of record NC_083627.1, on the reverse strand, counting down.
AGTTATCAGTGTCACAAGTTAAATCAAAACACCAGATACATTGTATGTTTGTCTTTTAAAGTGGGAAAATAAACAATACCACACGAGAAGGAGAGTGGTTATTGAATATCAGCACTGCTGTGATAATGTCAAACATAATCCCTGTAGTAGTAAAAAGAAAAAATCAACAACACTGTAATATTTTTTATAGGGCTGGGAAACGATTAAAATTTTTAATCTGTTTGTTAATCGCATGAGTTCCTGTGATTAATCACGATTAATCGCATTGTTATACGCAAAATCCAATAATGAATTCAAAAGTAGTGTATAGCGCACTTTTATTGTAAATGTACTTCTCAACTTAAACAATGTAATCAAAGCAAATAAATACAAAACTAAAGCGTATTGCCACTGCAAGGGCATAATGTCATTCTGTTTGTTATATAAAAAAAAAACTGCCCAGAAACGTTTTAGGCTAAGAGGTATAATGAAAATGTCGGGAAGCCATTTTTAAAGTGGGGGAGAGTGTGACAGGTCAATTGACAACATCGATGTTTATTGTTTGGTTATCGGGGACCCCACAAACACATTTTGTTGTACTTGTCATTTTGAAATTCTTTAGTTTATAATCTTTTTGAATTCATCTTCAAAGTTGCTAATGTTAATGTATTTTTCTGAACTGCAACATTATTCAAGCAGTTGATGTTGACATGTTATTAATTAAATGCGCTGCATAATCTGCACCACTAGGTGGAGTCTGTGCGTGAGAAACAGTGACATGCAGGAGTTCAGAGAAGAAGAGTGTTGTTGTTGTGATGCTCCGGAGTTAGCAAGAAAGCTGTAGTTATTATTCAGCAGCCGAAGAGACTCGTAGGCAGAGTGAATGAAGGTACTGGGTCTTTGTTAAACGCTTAAATAAAGTGAAGACAAGTGAAACGACCTTTCAGCGTCCGCCTGAGTTTCTGGCTGCAACATATTTTGGAGTACTTATCAAGTACTCCGGTGATAAGAAAATTCAACTTCGCAGTTTCCTCTTTCCTGTGAGCGCCGCAGCAGTAAGCAACATACTCACGATGGAATTTTACAAAATAAAAGCCAGTGAGCAACAGACTTTTACAATAAGAAAATAAATAATAAAAACTGCGTTAATGCGAGATAAAATAATTGTCGGCGATAATTAATTAATTAGTTAACGCGAAAATAACGCGTTAACTTTCCCAGCCCTAGTAAAAAGTTAACTGCACTAACCTGATCCCTGTAAGCGGACTTCAGGGTTAAAAACAGCATCCAGCAGTTTGTGTTGTCGCTCATTTTCCTCTTTTGATCGACGAAGTTGCTCCTCATATTCTGCTATCGTTCTTTCAAACAGATCAAATATCTCTTCAGCAGCATCAGTCAGTCGCTGGTTTACAAAAGCTCTCATCATATGAACTTTAGACATCTTCACAAGATCTCTCAGCAGATTTTCTTTCACACACAGTCCGGTAACACGTGTTATGTCTCGCTAAAGCTAACTGCGTTAGCTTCGTAGGACCCCGGGACTCAATTCAAAAGTTAAACCATTTAAAACGCACGTAACAGCGGAGAGACTTCCAAGTCAGGATGAACACTGTATGCTCAAGTTCATAAATTAAACCAAACGAACAGGCTTTTTTAAATCGATCTTGATTTGACAGGAAAGAAGCGAGAAAGAAAGAAAGAAACGTGTTAGCATCGCGTGCTGCCACTGTTTCCGGTTTGTTTTCCCTTTATCCCCCTTGCCGCCGATCGCAGAATGGAGCTGGGTCGGATATCAGATGGGCATGGTCTGACGTGAACGGATGTTGCCATAAACAGCACCATCTGCTGGATGCGCGCCAGAACTACAACTATACCTATAAATAATAATAATGTATATTTTATTAATCCTGCGAGGGGAAATTCAGTTTTACATTCTGTTATATTGAACATGCTACACACACACACATAGGCTGAAATACACACATGCACAAACAGGGTCCTTTGGACATTCATTAATGGAGAGATGTCAGAGTGAGGAGGCTGCACACAGTGAGCTCTCCTGAGCTGGTGGGAAGGGGGTTCGGTGCCTTGCTCAAGGGCGCCTCTGCAGTGCTCAGGAGGTGGACTGGTGCTTCTCCAGCTACCAGATCGATTACCAGGCTTGGTACCGTAGGGGACATGAGCCGGCGACCCTCCAGTTCCCAACCCAAGTCCTTACAGTCTGAGCTACTGCTGCACCAAATTTAGTTTAATTATTGTAAGTCATTACTGTTGTTGTTGTTGTATTCCTGCAGCCTCAGGAAACCGTATTCAACGCTCATGCTTTGCAGAAGAAGTACAAATATGAACTTAGAATTACATATAAATGTGACTAACTTTTACTAGAATATTCATTTTGGCTCTACTGTTTAGTTATTTAGTTCATTACTATTGTTATATACTGTCTAATCGGAACACCATTTCCTCACAGCTCATGCTTTATTGAGGAAGAGAAACACAAATATTATCCATAATTGCTAAATGAACAATGAAGAGGTGGCGTCAACAGACTGTACGGCATGATCATCCGAAAATATAACAAGTATGCAACGGTCCATGACCTCTTATGTTTGGGTTATTTATACATTTCAGCAAAAATGGAAGCGTAGGGTGACCAAGATGTGTAACAATATTTTTGGCAAGAGTTCCAAACACTCCCCATGATAACTTAACCTGGGAAAGTCCTCTCTTTCTCTCTGGCTTTTTTTTTGGACGGTGATATTATTAACCAACAGAACTCATCACACTTACGGCTCAGGGAAGATGTCAATGAGTATATGCACCAACATTTCTTTAAATGCCTCACGCCAAACTGCACAAACAAGACAGGCCCACACACGCTCAAATGCCAAAAAAAAAAAAAGTTTTTATTAATCACAACGTTTCGACCAGAGGTCTTCTTCAGGTGAGATTTTTTTTAACAAAGGAGGGGATAGAGATTTTCACACCAATAGACTGAAAGGCACTTTGATGGCAGGTGTGGTCAAATGTTCAAAATGTCCCAAGGTGAAACACATCTACAGTGATCACCTTTCACTATAGATAGAAGGTTGGATCAGACACTTTTCATTGGCGGAGCATAGTGGTTGAGGTGTCATTCATTCTGGCCGCTCTTACCACCACAATCGTGTTTTCTGACACTCTTTCGCTGAGTGAATCTTTCATCACAAACACTGCTGCTAAATGTCTATCTTTTAGAGACTCACTCCATGTTAATCTGTGGCCACAAATTGAACAACTGAACGGTTTCTCTCCCGTGTGGACCTGAGAGAGTCTGCTTAGAGAACCACTTAGTGTGAATCTTTGACCAACAAACTGAGCAAATAATAAGTTTCTACCCTGTGTGGACTGACGAGTGTTGCCTCAGATGACCTTGCACTCCCCATATACAGATGCTGTAGCCCTCAAAAGGGGCCCAGGTTCAAATCTTACCTGTGGCTCCTTTTCCTGCATGTCAGTCCGCACTCGCTCCATCCCTGACTCTATCCTCTGTCCTGTCTCCACAATAGAGGCATGAAAAGCCAAAAACTGAATCTTTGAAAAAACAGCACATGTTAGACTTTACCTTTGTACCTTTAAAGTACAAACAGTGGTTTCATTATTTCTTCCTGCTCTTAGCAACACACTTGTGTGTTCTGAAATTCTGTTTGTAAGTGAATCTTCTATCACAAACGCTGCAACTAAACGGTTTCTCCCCCGTGTGTATAATAGAGTGTCTTTTTAGATCTCCGCTGTTTGTAAATCTGTGACCACAAACTTCACAGCTAAAAGGTTTCTCCCCAGAGTGTGCAACATAGTGTAGTTTAAGGGTTCCTCTTTGTGTGAATCTCTTGTCACAAAGTTTACAACTAAACGGTTTCTCCCCTGTGTGGACAACAGAGTGTCGCTTAAGGTCTCCATTCTGTGTGAATCTCTTACCGCAAACTGAACAGCTTAATGGTTTCTCTCCCGTGTGGACAAAAGAGTGTCTTTTTAGATCTCCATTGTCTCTGAAACTTTTACCACAAACTGAGCAACTGAACAGTTTGTCTCCTGTGTGGATTATTTTGTGTTTTCGCAGTTGTTTCTTTTGCCCGAAGGTTGTTGAACTTTCAGATGCACTTCCAGTATCACAGTTCACATCACTTACAGGTGCGTCTTCGTTTTGCAGAGGGTTTAAACCCTCCTGAGGTTCACTGGCCTCCCAATCACAGTTACAGTCATCAGTCACGGTCTCAGAGGAGTGTGAAGTCTCTTCATCAGAAACAGGCTGCAAATGACTGTCTATATTAAAGTCTGTAGTTGGGTCTGATCCTTCACAGTCCTCTCCTTTAGCTTCTGTTTTTGAATATTCATCTCTGATCTGATCAGTTAGTGTTGGTTGAAGCTGTGGGGACTGAGGTTTCTCTCCATCATCTTCTTCAGTTTTTACAGGGACAGGATAGAAAGTGATTTGGATGATATCAGCCTCCTCTGGTCCTTGGAGCTGCTCTCCCTCCTGACTGCTCCAGAGTTCCTCCTGGTCCTCTTTGATCTGTGGTGGTTCTGGTGAGTCCTCCTGGTTCAGACTGGAGCCCCTCTCTTGCTGCTCAGGGTGAACCTCTTCTTTTCTCACCATCAGCAGCTGGATGTCTGTGGAGAATCAAACACACATTTTAGTTTTTTTTTAACTTATATACTCATCTCATATGCGTTTAGTGAAAAACTAAACAAAGAGGGACGCATTCCACCTGAAGTCACCAGTTATCAGTGTCACACGTGTGTTGTATGTTTTCTTTTTTTTTTAAAGTGGGATAATTAATAATATCACAGGAGAAGGAGAGTCGTATCCACGCAGCACTGGATCGCTGGATGTGGATGATGGAAGAGGGTCGTGGTTGGCGTCTCGGGGTCGTGTGGACTGTTTAACCACGGTGAGATTTAGAACTTTACCCCTTTTGCAAAAATAGTAAATAAAAAAGTTTGGGACCACATCGACCGGGTGACTGAATCATATCTCACCACTCTCATTCCTCTCCAAGACATTAACATAATCTATGAGTCTAATGTGTTGTTGTTATTATAGTTCAACTTATTATTGTGTAAAAAAGTTAACTGCACTAACCTGATCGCTGTAACCGGACTTCAGGGTTAAAAACAGCATCCAGTAGTTTGTGTTGTCGCTCATTTTCCTCTTTTGATCGACGAAGTTGCTCCTCGTACTCTGCTATCGTTCCTTCAAACAGATCAAATATCTCTTCAGCAGCCGCAGTCAGTCTCTGGTTTACAAAAGCTCTCATCATTTGGACTTTAGACATCTTCACAAGATCTCTCAGCAGATTTTCTTTCACACAGTCCGGTAAAAACGTGTTCGGTCGCGCTAAGGCTACCTGCGTTAGCTTCGTAGGACGAATTCAATTCAAAAGTTACACAAATTAAAACACACGGAACAGCGGAAAGACTTTCGCGTCAGGATGAACACTGTGTGCTCAAATTCATAATCCAAACGAGCAGGCTGTTTTAGTTCATCTTCATTTTACAGGAAAGTAGCGAGAGTTGAAGTGTTAGCATGGCGTGCTACCACTGCTTCCGGTTGTTCATCCAGTCGAGACTTGTAGAAAACATATGACCGGCCACATCCACCCGGTTTTTTAAAGTTTTGTTTTAGCTTTATTCAAGAGGAGTAATATACAGTTAAAAAAAAAAAAAAAAAAAAAAAAATATACATATATATATATATATATATATATATATCACAATGTAAATCAAGTAAAAGACAGATTAAATAGCATACAGTACATAAAGAAAGTACAAATGAAAGACAGTAAAATACAGAATATAAAGTCAAATAAACCAATAAAGACGCATACATAAATATAGAAATCATTATTTAAATAGAGGGGGAAAGGTTTTATAATAATGCCGAAATTTGTTATATTTTCTGTTGTTAATTAAAAGTAGTGATTTCAGTCGGGACTTTAACTCTAGATTAAAAATGTATTCAATTAATCCACGCTCGTTTGTTTTGATTTGGAGGCGCACGTGAAGTGACGATTTAGGTTTAACTTCGCACAGCATTGTGGGTGGTAAAATACAATTAATTTCCTAAAAATAACAGTTAATAATAAGTGAAATAAACAAACTGTCATAAAACGGATTTATCAATGGAAGAACATGTCACGCTAAACAGCGTCCAATCCGATTTAGATAACTTGTATTTGGAAAAAACAAAAGGGGCTTTTATACGTTCTAGATCAGGGATGGGCAACTTTGGTCACAGCAAGGGCCACATTCATTTAATTCTGACTGCCAGGGGGCCAAATTGTAGGATACAAGTAGGATAACAGTCAATTATGTCTCAAATTTAACTCAACATATACCAGTGATCAAATATTATTATGGACATATTTCTGGTTTTCATGATTTCATGGCAGATTTTGTCATGTTTTCTTCATATTTTGATATATAAAAATTGACCTGAGGGCCACACTGAGGGTTGACGAGGGCCGCATGTGGCCCCCGGGCCGCCAGTTGCCCACCCCTGTTCTAAAATCTTCATATTTTTTTATTTTATTTGGAAAAGCACAGACAAGCAAAAAAGAAAATTCAGAAGTTAACCATCAATGATGTCAACATAGACACTAAAGACCAAGTTGATAAAGAAATAAGAGATTTCTACAGTAACTTGTACAAATCCAACTTTTCAGAGGAAAACTGTGTTACTGTGTTAGGATTAATGAATATAAGAATGTGATGAATGTTGACTTTAAGCTTGCTATGGAAGAATTAGAATTAGATAATGTAATTTTGCAGATGTCTAAAGTAAAGTCACCAGGTCTTGATGGACTAACCGTTGAATTTTATATATTTTTTTGGAAAGACATCAGAGAGCTGTTGTACAATGCTTTTATAGATTGTATATCAACTGGGCACCTGTCGCCAACTATGAAACAGGGACTTATCACCCTAATCCCAAAACCTAGTAAGGATAAACTTCTACTGGACAATTGGAGGCCGATAACCTTGTTATGTAATGATTATAAATTATTAGCACATGTGTATTCTAACCGTTTAGATGGGTGTTTATCTGAGTTAGTTGATGAATGTCAGTCCGCTTTTGTAAAGGGTAGAAATATCCATAACCACACCAGACTGATACTCGATATGTTAGATTACAAAGATTTTATTAGTACAGAAAGCTGTGTGTTATTTCTACTCTTTACAAGGCTTTTGACAGTATTGAACACCCCTTCCTGTTGAAAGCATTACACTTTTTGAGTTTTGGAGATACATTTTGTTGCCTTATTAAGATGCTCTATACTGATATAAACAGCTGTGTCTCCCTGAACCCTGGGATAACCCCAAGATTTAAGGTTCTTAGAGGCATAAGACAGGGATGCCCTATCTCTCCTAAGCTTTTCGTTTTGGCAACTCAACTTTGAACTATTCTTATAAAATATGCTCCTGAAATACAAGGTATTTCAATCTTCAACAAAGAATTTAAAATAAGTCAATTTGCAGACGACACATCCATCTTCTTAAAAGATAAATCAATGGTCGATAAAACTCTCAATACAATTTCAGATTTTTCCAATGCTTCAGGCTTGTCCCTTAACATAAATAAATGTGAATTACTCCCCATTCATACAAGTTCTGATTCTACCATTGCTTCTATTAGAGTTGAATCAGAAGTGAAATACTTAGGAATAACATTAACAAATAACCTTCTTCGAAGAGAAGATATTAATGTATCCAACTGTATAATGGATATGACAAAATCTCTTAGTCAATGGCTGACCAGATACCTTACTATTTTTGGTAGAGTTGTTTTATCTAAAGCAGAAGGTATCGCTAAGCTTATTTATCCATGCCACTCCCTTTATATTTCCTCAAACAATATAAATAAAGCTAATTCAGTGATTTTCCAGAAACAAAACTCATTACATTAAAAGGCATGACATGGGTGGTCTTGATTTTCAATCAATGGTTGGCACTTTTAAAATCAATATGATAAAGTCCTTTTTGTCCCAACCAAGTTCTATGTGGTTTCATATTCCAAGATCCTTGTTAGAATAAAATAGGAGGTTTAGACTTTCTTTTAAAATGTGATTTTGGGGTAATCAAAATTCCAATGAAACTGTCTAATTTTCACCGTCAGATTCTCCATTTTTGGAAAATGATATTCACTCATAACTTTTCTCCTCATTGTTCAACTCTGTGGAACAATAGAGTGATCACAATCAATAGGAAATCCTTATTTAATTATGATTGGGTTGAGAAAAATATTATGTTTGTTACTGATTTATTGGGTTCTCATGGTGACCTAATAGACTATACATCCTTTGTTAACAAATATAACTTTACTTGCGGTTATCGTGAATTTAGTAAGATTTGTAAAGCGATTCCCTTACCATTAATTCAGTTAATTCAAAACACCTTGATGTACGCAAATGTGAAGGCTGTATTACCAAAATTAGTGATTGATGAGTGTAACTTGTGTGATAGGAAATGTAATAACTAAGTTATTTGTACTATCCTGAAATCTAGGTTGTTCCATGATTACCACAGGGGGCTGCATATTAAGTTCCCAGAGTTAATTGAGCTTTCTGTTCTGACTAAAGCACATTCCAAATATATTAAGATGCCTGTAAGAGTGAAAGAAATACTGTATATATATTCAGTATACTGAGGCGGACCCAAAAAATGCCTACTGAATGACCACAAAAGTTCAGTATAACGAAACTCCCTGCTGAAAAGTACATACTCCATAATGAGCTGTGGCTATTCGGATAGGATCCTTTCAGGAAATGTGTTGTACTTTTACTCCCACAATGCGGTCTCAGAATATGACAAAACAGGCCTTTTTTTTATTTCTGTTTTCTAGTGATTTTATTTTTTGTTATATGAAATAGAAAATGAAAATCGAACCATTTTTGAAATTTCGCTCATCCCTTTTTGACATTGATAAAGAAAAACACCTTGTATTTCAATTTAAGGAAAAATCGAATGACCAAAATATACACTGACCCATGCCCCTTCTCTGGACAGTTTAAAGTTGATTTCTCTCATATGGAGGAACCGTCGCTGTGTTTTTAAAAAAAATATTTATCTCCTCCTGTTCATTTCTCATGTGACGTCAACTCCTCCTCTCCAAAACTCATGAAGTCCATTTTTAACGTCCGTCTTAACAACGCTTAAGAAAGTTCTTGACATGTGTCTCTGATGTGTGGACAAAAAAAGTGTTGTTTAAGGTCTCCACTATGTTTGAATCTGTGACCACAAACTTAACAACTAAATGGTTTCTAGCCTGTGTGGACAATAGTGACGTCTCAGATGTTCACTAAGAGCAAATCTTTTACCACAAACTGAACATCCAAACGGTTTCTCCCCTGTGTGGACAACAGAGTGTCTTTTTAAATTTGCACTCTTTGTGAATTTCTGACCACATACTGAACAACTAAATGATTTTTCCCCTGTGTGGACAAGAGAGTGCCGTTTAAGGTCTCCACTTTGTGTGAACCTTTTACCACAAACTGAACAGCTAAATGGTTTCTCTCCTGTGTGGATTCTCATGTGCCTCACCATCTCTGTTCTCCAGATAAAACTTCTTTTACAGACTGAACAGCTGAACGATTTCTCCCTCGAGTGGCAAATTGAGTGTCGTTTCAGATTTTCATTCAGAGCAAATCTTTCCCCACAAACTGAGCAGCCAAACGGTTTCTCCCCTGTGTGGACAACAGAGTGTCGTCTCAGTTGTCCATGCTGAGAAAATCTTTTACCACAAACTGAACAGCCAAACGGTTTCTCCTCTGTGTGGACAACATAGTGTCTTTTCAGATTTTCATGTCGTGAAAACATTTTACCACAAACTGAACAACTGAATGGTTTCTCTCCTGAGTGAACTCTCATGTGCGTCACCATCTCTGATTTCCTAATGAAACTCCTCTTACAAATGGAGCAGCTGAGGGGTGTTTCTACTGAATGGCGTATCATGTGGTTATTTAAAGGTTTTTTTCTCTGGTATCTTTTACCACAAACTAAGCAACTGAATGGTTTCTCTCCTGTATTGATTTCTTTGTTTTTCTGCAGTTGTTCCTTTTGTCCAAAGCTTGTAGCACATTCAGAGGAGCTAACTGATGTATTTCCAGTATTACAGTTCATATCACTTACAGGTAAGTCTTTGTTTTGCAGAGGGTTTAAACCTTCCTGGGGTTCATTACTCCTCTCCCAATCACCACTGTCATCAGTATCAGATCCAGACAGATGTGGAGTCTCATCAATAGAAACTGTCTGTAAATGACTTTCTGGATTAAAGTCTCTGTCTGGTTCTGATCCTCCACAGTCCTCTCCATCATCTTCTGTTTCAATCTGTTCAGTTTGTCTCTGATGAAGCTCTGAAGACTGAGGTTTCTCTTCATCATCTTCACTCTTCACACGGACAGAAATTAAGGGGATCTTGTCGGTATCAGCATGACTGATCCAGACTTCCTCCTGCTCCTCTTTAACGAGTGAAGGCTCTGTGTCCTCCTGCTTGGCCCCTCTGTGTACCCCTCCTTGGACTTCCATGTGTTGGCCCAGACCTTCTCTTTGTGTTAACTGGTTGTCACATGATCCACTGAAAGGTCTCCCTCCTGTCTGATTATTTCTATGGGTCTTCATCAGGTGATTATTGTAAAAGGTTTGATCAGACTCAGCGCAGAAAACTTTTTTCCTGTCAGAGTTTCTCAGAGAGTTTAAACCTGAATGATGTTCTCTGGGGTCCTTAAAATCCTCATTAGAGTCTTCAGTCTTGACCTCAGTCTTTGGTCGTAAATGTCTCTCTAGATCTGAGTCCCTCTCTGGTTCTGCTTCTCCCCAGTCCTCTCCATCCGCTCCTGTTTCAATCTGTTCAGTTTGTCTCTGATGAAGCCGTGAGGACTGAGGTTTCTCTTCATCATCTTCAGTCTGTACAGGGGCAGAAATGAAGGGGAACTTGGTGGTATCAGCCTCCTCCAGTCCTTGAAGTAAATCTCCCTCCTGACCGCTCCAGAGTTCCTCCTGCTCCTCTTTAAAGTGCTTAGTGTCCTCCTGTTCCATACTCGGGCTCCACTCCTGCTGCTCAGGGGGAACCTCTTCTTTTTTCACCATCAGCAGCTGGACGTCTTCAGGAAGCACTGAAACACACAAAGACACAAACGAGTTTATGTTAAAACTAGGGCTGTCAAGATATCAAAGAAAAAAAAACCTGATTAGTTGCACTTTGATGTAAAGTATTCATTTAAAATATTGATTTGAGGACAGTCTGTTATAAAACATGGAAGTTATTGAAGAAATATGATTAAAATATTGATTTACTTACAATTAAATATTTATTAAAAAATATATAAAACCACAAATATTGGACAAAGGTTGGTGTGTCTTATTCCCCCAAGTGAGTATTAGTTATAAATATTGATTGAGGACAGTCGGTTAAAAAATATGGAAGTTATTGAAGAAAAATTATGAAAATATTGATTTATTGATAATCTAATATCAATAAAAAAAGATAAAAACACAAATATTGGACAAAGGTTAGTGTGTCTTATTCCCCCAAGTGAGTATTCATTTAAAATATTGATTTGAGGACAGTCGGTAATAAAACATGGAAGTTATTGAAGAAATATCATTAAAATATTGATTTACTTACAATTAAATATTTATTTAAAAAAAATAAAACCATAAATATTGGACAATGGTTGGTGTATCTTATTCCCCCAAGTGAGTATTAGTTATAAATATTGATTTGAGGACAGTCTGTCATAAAATATGGAAGTTATTGAAGAAATATCATTAGAATATTGATTTTGCGCCTATTAAACAATAATTTGTTGATGGTCCCTAAAGTCGGTCTCCGTCGGTTAGGGCGAGAGGATGTTACCGTCGTCCTACCATCTCTCATGGGCACGAGTGAGAGCTTTACGTAGCTGGCTCCAGGGTGAATGTCTGTCGAATATCCAACTTAACACCAAACTTTCACCGCAGTAATAGTTGTAGATTATCGAAAACTTCCCTCAAAAGCTCCTACATGTCACATTTCTAGTACATTGTGAGCTACATTTATATTGAAATGTCAGATGTGTTATGATGATGTGTTGATATCTGTGCTGGATCACTGTGTGCTAAATGGAATCCAATGAATGAAAAGATATTTTGGCAAAACGTCATTTCCCCAACAACAAAACTGTGGCAAGTGAAAATCCTGAGTGGCTGGTAACTTTGGAAATCCAATAGCCATAGCGGCGGGTGAGGGACATAAAGTGAATGTCAAAGCCCTGATGATCAGTGAATAAAGCTCCAAAGACACCTGACAGTGTTTTGGTCCATGTTCAATGATAACTCTGTTGTCAGTCAACTGTCTGAGACATCCTGCTAACTGCTAAATACAGCTGACCCCTCTCAAACTACTACACCTTTATCCACTGACTTCCAGAATAATCTGATCGGCATCAGACGTGATCATTTAATCAGCCACTTAAGAGTCTTTAAGTCCAGTAAACTCAGTGATGTTGAGCTAGCTGTGGCTAACACTGTGAAGGTTAACTAATAAAGGCTCGGCCACCTAAAACATGAGCAGGAAACACGTTAAACCAACCTGCTCTCTGCAGCTTTATTTCAGGAGTTAAAATCACATCCAGTAGTTTTCTTTGTCGGAGGAGCTCCTCTTCGTATCCACATGTTGTTGTTGTTTGTCCTCTCGGGTCTCTGTGAGCCGCAGCGAGCAGCCGCCGTCTGAATAAATCTTTAAGATCCTCAAACCCGGACATTTGACACACAGAGCGAAAGGTCAAAGAAGGACAAGAACACTCAACCTTGACGCCTTTTCCTCCATTACTCTGATAACACACAACATTAGCACTGCCATACATGCTAACTGGGAGACACCCAGAAACGTCTTCTTCTTTGGTTTTTAGCGGATTGCAACCTCAATATTATAAAGGTGCACACCGCCCCTACTGTTCCGTCGTATTTAGGAGGGCTCCACTTCCGACCAGAATGATAAACAATAAACAACCAAGTAAAGTAATAATAACCTATGTCTATAAATCTACATGTGCATAATGTATACATTTACTCTATTATTCACTTTAAACCCCCGGTTCTTATTCTAAAGTTAAACTTTTTTCCAAACTTATCACATCTCTGTATTTCTCTGACACAACCACAGTCAATGTTTTCCATTTTTCCATTTATACTTTAAATTTAAAAAAATGGTTAAATTTCTTCTTTTTTAAACTATTGGTGTTCTTTTTCTATCTTTTAAGACAACCCATGATAGAAGTTTACAAACAAAGAAACACAACATTGTGTTCTACGTTCAAAAAAAAGAGAAAAAACTTTAAATAAAAATAATATAAATATCTTCAAACTAATAACAGAATAAAGATTAGGGGGTCTTGGGGTGATTTGGAGGAACGAGCCCGTTCTGAACCGGAGAGGTGCTTTGTTATTGGAGTCATGGATTGGCCATACCGAACACGATGTTCGAGCATGGGGATGTTCAAAAGTGTAACAACATGTAGCATCTGAATACTGTATGAGGTCGATCCTGAAAAATGCAAACCCATCCTTAGATAACTCGGTTAATCAGTTTAACAGTTTATAAATCAAATGTTGAACACTAGGAGAGAACATCAACTCCAAAAAAAATGTGTTATGAGGAAACAATTATGGTGTTTTTTTTTTTTAAATCTCAAATTAAAACTGCAAATGTTGCAGCTCTTTCTAACACACTTTGTGCTTCTTGACATGCTCAACTGAATTCATCTTCCATCTCAAACACGGCAACTAAACAGTTTCTCTCCTGTGTGGACAAGAGAGTGTCTATTAAGGTCTGTGAACCTTTTACCACAAACTGAACATTTAAATGTTTTCTCTCCTGTGCCTCACCAGCTCTGTTCTCCAGATAAAACTTATTTTTCAGGCTGAACGATTTCTCCCTCTTGCTCTATCTGAAACATTTGTGTTTTCTGAATACATCAAGCTGAGTGAATCTTTGATTACAAACAATGCAACGAAATGGTTTCTCCCCCGTGTGGACAACTGAGTGTCGACTAAGATAAACACGTTGAGCAAATCTTTTACCGCAAACCGAACAGCCAAACGGTTTCTCCTCTGTGTGGACAACATAGTGTCGTTTCAGATTTTCATGGCGAGAAAACATTTTACCACAAACTGAACAACTGAATGGTTTCTCTCCTGTGTGGACTCTCATATGTGTCACCATCTGTGATTTCCTGTTAAAACTCCTCTTACAGACGGAGCAGCTGAGGGGTGTTTCTATTGAAGGTCGTATCATGTGGTTTTGTAAATGTTTCGTTGGCTGGTGTCTTTCACCACAAACTGAGGAACTAAATGGTTTCTCTCTTCTATTGATTTCTTTGTTTTTCTGCAGTTGTTCCTTTCGTCCAAAGCTTGTAGCACATTCAGAGGAACTAACTGATGTATTTCCAGTATTACAGTTCATATCACTTACAGGTAAGTCTTTGTTTTGCAGAGGGTTTAAACCTTCCTGAGGTTCTTCTCTCTCCTCACAATCACTACTGTCATCAGTATCAGATCCAGAAAGGTGTAAAGTGTTGTTCGGAGAAACTGGCTGTAAATGACTGTCTGGATTAAAGTCTCTGTCTGGTTCTGATCCTCCACAGTCCTCTCCATCAGCTCCTGTTTTCAAATACTCTATGTCTCTGCTCTTTTCAGTCTGGTTTTCATTGAGCTGTGAGCACTGAGGTTTCTCTCCATCATCTTCTTCAGTCTTCATAGGAACACGAAAAAAAGGGACCACGCTGGTATCAGCCTCCTCTGGCCCTTGAAGCTGCTCTCTCTCCTGACTACTCCAGAGTTCCTCCTGTTCCTCTTTGATCTGTGGTGGTTCTGGTGGGTCCTCCTGGTCCAGTCTGGAGCGCCTCGCCTGCTGCTCAGAGGGAACCTCCTCTTCATTTCTCACCCTCAGCTGCTGGACTTCTGTGGAGAATCAAACACACATTTTAGTTAACGTAACCAATAACCAACTGAAGTAAATGTTACGTGCACACAACAGGACAACACTATAATACAATAACCTCTGAGTCCTGTTACACCTCGATTGTGGAGTGATTTGAATGAGTCCGTCAAACGGTATTTATGTAGATTTATTATTTACGTGACATAAAGCCATAGTTACACAAAGTTCCTTTTTCTGGGAGATTGAGGGGAGTTTGTCTCAAAGCTTGCTGCTGTATTCCCTCCACCTTCACGAGTGCAGGTGTGGAATACGATCGATCATTAAAATAATTGAGAATATATCCTAAACACGAGGTATCCAAAGTATCGGAAGTTTTGTCAACCTTAATGAGATAACATTTCATATTGGGTCATTTCCGAAATTTCAACAGCAGGTTGCAGTTAGTTTATTAGCAGCTCAAAGTGGTTTTAAAGAGGTCATATCATGCCCTTTTTGAGGTTCGTATATTTAATCTATGTACCTACTAAAGTATGTTCACAATAGCTAAAGTTTGAAAAAAAGTGTCTGTTTTCATGTACTGCCGCTCCATGCACCGGCTCGCTTCTTCTGACTCTGTAACGCTCTGAAGTGCCCACGTTCCAGGGTCCCCACGTGTGTCAAGTCTGATCTGATTGGTCGGTCGGTCGCTCAGCGCGGTTCTCGGAAATGCCACGCCCCTTTTACCATATTGGGAACGCAGCTACTTTGGCTCAGAGGGGAGCAAAAACACCGGTACACAAACAGCAATGGCCTGTTTTCAACTTCACCAATCTGACAACTGAGAGGAGGAACAAACGCAACAACCTTTGCCACGAAGGCATGAGCACGACGTTTCAGTGTTTTAGGTATTTATTTTGCCTTTTCATTCGTAATATGTGTGTAATATATGCTCATTGGGTAGCTTCATTGTGTTGTTCAGGTGTAGGCTAAGTGTGGAAACTGCAGCTAAATGCTTACCGAAGCAAACACCGTGTGCTGCAGAATACCATGATAACTTACAACAATAACATAGCAACACTAACACACACCTTATGTTTGTATTGTAAGTCTTTTTTTATCAGAAAAACACTCACTGTTATTGTGTTGAAAAATAAGTTAGCCAGTTTCACTGACTGGAGCTACCAGCATATTTCCCTAATCCAAAAATATATATCTTACTCGTTGCTTCACAAAGTTTGGCTTGATTACAATATGATTATTGGCCACAAATGTGTTCTGTACAATACATTTTTATTGTATTTACATTAGTATTGTACGTTGTTTATTGCAGCGACTCACCTTGTATATCACCTCCTTGATGTGATTAAAAATTCAATGAACAATTGTAAGTATCAATGACATCATAGACTGTTATAGTTACTTTCACTACAAAAGCCCAGGTGATAATCACGTGTTTCTTGGATCAATATCTCATGCAATAATGTTTCCTCCTCTGTCATTATTTTCCTTCTTATTGAACACTATTTCATTTTAATCAGTATCTTCTTCTTCTTTCATCAGGAGAATGAATCCGCTGCCCGTTCCTTGTACCAAAAACATCCAGGACTGTTTAAAGCCATATACACTTCAAAACATCCACAACATCACGGAGAACTGCAGAAGAGTCTGTTCATTATAAATAATTATTTACATCTTCAATCAAATTCATTCTAATCAAACAGTTGAACTATTTCAGAGGAATAAAAATGCACAAGTAAGAAAATCATTTGTTGAAAGTTCTTAATTCTCAGTTTAGGTTAAAAAAACAACAACATTTAAATGTGTAGACCTATACATGTAAATATTCCTCAAATAATATTTTGGATTTGAGGAATGCCACCTTATAGACCAGCTGTCCTGTAGAGGTTGTTGCTTTATCACGTTCTGCATGTTCATTGTTATGCATCACAGACAGCAAAAAGCTACAATACAAAAAGCTAAAATCAGCAATCATGTAAGATTTGCTATTTTATGTAATTAGCCTTTGCTCATTTTTATATTTTGTAATGTGATGCGAGTTAAAAACAATGCACTATTTTTTATACTGTTGTTAAAAATAGCCAAAGTAACAGTCCAGATAACTTGTTTTATGTTTTTCTGTGTACTCTATGCTGTTTAAAGTAAGAATGAATGACAGAATTAAAACCGCAAGTGGTGATGAAGGGCCCTCGCACTTTGTGCATGTCGGGGTATGTTGTGACCGCGGGGAACGCAGCAGCAACGAGGTGTAGCCAGGGAGCAGGCCAATGTATGATTCCAATGTATCCATGCTGTGGATTCCGAGCTGACATGGACCTGGTCATGTAACACAGACTCTCTCTTCAAGAAGGATGGAAAAGACTATTCTTCCTGAGAAGACTTGGATCATTCAGTGTTTGCAACATACTCCAGTAGACTTTAGACTTGACCAACACTGTGATCAAAGTCAAATCCTGTAAAAGGCTGCATGCAGCTCTCAATCTGAACTGTTATTTCATTGTAATGGAAGTTAAGTTGACAAAAATATGTATGAAAGATTGCACAATTTAAGTAATTGTTAATAATACAACTTCTTCAAAATTAAATTTTGCAACCTCTTCAGCAATACAAATTAAACAAGAAAATTTGCTATTAATATAATAAAAAATATAAAAACTTGACAGCCATGACACAATACAACATGGCCACACAAGATATAGATGTGTTTCCCCCACCTGTACTGGCTATAGGCTACTTTTTATTTCTGTATAGCTGTACTTATTTTTTCACAAACCATAGCATGTAGCATGGTCTAAGTGTGTGTGCTAGGCGAATTAATGAATATAACACATCAGCTTATTATTGATTATTTTAATCTGTGGACATACTGATTATTTATGATCTAAAATATTGTTTTTTGACTTCCTGTTGACATTAGACGATGACTTCCACTGACTTTTTTGTAGGTCTCGGCATGTTCAACATGTACAGAAATTTGTTGCTGTTGAGCCATTTTGCGTCGCACTTCTACGGAAACACTATAATACGTAAATTTTACGCACTCCCGATCTGGGTGCAAAAATTGCATGCATGTTAAGGCCCCCAAATTTGCGATTCATTTGTGCAAAGGAAAACCGTGGAAAACCGCTACAGATACAATAGGGTCCTCACTCCGAGGTCGGTGCTCGGGCCCTAAACACTTTTTGTTTATTTTATTATTTGTTTACATTCTGCCAGTATGCCTCAGTTTAATTATCCACTATACGATCACAGTATGTTGTCATGTCCTGTAAAGATTATAGATATTATAGCGACTTTCCTGAAGATGAAGCCGCTGAGAGGCTAAGGTTGGGCCTAATATCTTTGTCCGACGCGCTTTCAAAAGAATACTGTGATCAGAAAAATAAGTTTGACCTTTTTATTAATGAAAAAAGATAATCCACTTAACTTATGATAACGTGCGTTAACTCATAATCACAGTGAGCCAGAAACAATAGCGGTCAACAAAAAATGCGGCAACCCAGCTCACCCCCTCTCTTCCACTGAGAACAAAAAGGTGAACAGGTGAGTTAAATCAATACATCTCCGCCCATACCCATGTGACCCGATATCCCCCTACTCAATATAATCCTAATAAATGATATAATAATCAATAACCCAAAACACCAATATATAACAGACTACATTAACCTTAAATAAATACTACAAAGACAATTATACCAATCTATGACTCCAACAGATATATTTATCTATTTTCTAAACAGAATTACAGAAGGTCAGGTGTATGTGCTGTAACGTGGAAGATTCATCTTTCTACTCTGTTGTCTTATTACAATGCAGATGTAATAACTGATTCACTGAAGACCTATGTCTACTATCACATAGGTCACATTAGCATGTTAGCCTTCACAGAACTAATGTATCCGCAGCAGCTAAAAAGTAGTTTTCAAACAAATTAAAAAAGACAATAAATGAAGCGTACTGTTGTAATGTTGTGGTTGTGAACTTCCAGAAGCATCAGAATCTCCACAGCTGCCACAGAGAGTAGGAGCTGAAACTTAGCACCTTAGCACCACTACCGCAGGCTGAGGCATATCGTGGGCGTGCTACAGAAGTTTAACAGGAGGACGTAGGAGAAGCTGCGTTTCCTCAGACTTTGAATTTTTGCTCATAGATGTGCCTAAACATGCACAGGACACTTGGAAAACACACTAAAGAGCATAAACAACCAGAAAAGGCATAATATAACCCACTTAATAAATAAATAACCTGTACAAACCTGACACTTGTAACCGGACATGATGTCTGTGATCGTCCAGCAGGTTGCTTTGCTTCTCTTTTGATCGATGAAGTTGCTCCTCGTATTCTACTATCGTTCTTTCAAACAGATCAAATATCTCTTCGGCAGCTGCAGTCAGTCTCTGGTTTACAAAAGATCTCATCATTTGGACTTTAGACATCTTCACAAGATCTCTCTGCATGTTCGCTTTCAGGCTTTCACACGGTCTGTTAGCGCGTGTTTGGTCGCGCTGAAGCTAGCTGCATTAGCTTCACGTTAACACGTCAATCCAAACAAACGGGCTTCTTTTGTTCGCTTTGATTGTACATGAAAATAGCGTGTGCTTCCGGTTCTGCTTCTTCTTCTTCTTTCAGTTTAAAGGCGCGTGTCAACCAGCGTTTCAGGCGCATTACCGCCACCTACTGTGCTGGAGTGTATCCTGAGCAGCTGTTAGAGGGGAAACAAACTAATAAACTACACTGTCTTCATTAATCCTGTTTCTTTTAAAAACTCAAACGGGGATTATATTTCCTTTCTTCAATGCTTCATTTATTTCTATGAGTCAATACTTCCATCCTACATCTCCTAAGCTTTCTGTTTGTTTTAAACAATGAAACATGACATGTTCAACTGTGTCTTAATCTAGAAATTTTGAATTCTGCAAAAATGTGCCCTCTTATACCGAGTCTTTGACACACATTCAACAACACTCTTTTCACATACATGACTGACATCCCCTCGCTTTTCGTGCACCCAACTACACTCTTCATGCTTGTCCAACAAAATTCCAGATCTGTTTGTTCCATTCAGTTTTATTCCAGCTAATTAAGTTGTATCACATCGCACATTATCAATCGCTCTCTCTTTTTCCTTCCTGACTTCTTAGCGTGACTTCTTTCAAACGCATCGTCCATCTTTCCCTCTTCCGGCCTCCTATCCCCACACAGACTCACCTCTCCCAACAGTCTGACTCGTCGTCCTCCTTCTGTGGGGCTTATTGGTGGTTGACATCCGTATGTGTTGCATTACCGGCATGCAAGTCCTGCCCTGAGTGTGCAGTCCTCTTCTGTAACATCCATTATGTCATCAGTCACATAAAAGGTTATCTCATGATGGCTTTCATACAGAGTAGGTTCATCATATTCTGTTGCTTTTTACCCCAATTGTGATATTTGACCAAATGTGGTTGGGTGTACCTTTTATTACAAATAAATGAACATGAATAAAGTCTTGTGTCACAGTTTCATGGCGTGCAAATCTTTTGCCACAAACTGAACATCTGAATAGTCTCTCTCATCTCTGTACAGCCAAAGGTCGCCTCAGATCTCCAATTTGTTTTGCAAATCCTGTACTGCAAAGAGAACACTTAAAAGGTTTCTCCTGTTTGGATCCTTATGTGTATCACAACCTCTGCTCTTGTTGGATTTTTTTCTTGAACAACTGAAATGTTTACTAAAGCACGGTGTAAGCAGGTCAGTAAATATCATGACAAATGTGCCTATTTACAAAACACAATTTTAGAAATATTGCAAACAAGATCGTTTATTTTATGTTTATAACAAAGTGCTTTTTTATGTACAAAGCAGTAGTGCGAAACATTTTTTAATGACTGACAAAATGAAGATACATTCTTCTACCTACCTAAAATGACCTTTCTGAGTGGGGCAGGGGAACATGTATGGGTGGTTTCTTGAAAGGTTGTTGTATGTAAACAGTCCAAAGGACAAAGATGAGAACTTGAAAACTGATTTAAGCAACAAAAACTCTCTCAGCATTCATTTGACATCTTGGTTCTGCATGCAGAAACAAGTAACGATGCATGCAAAACAACTATTTTAGACAAAATAAAGCAGAATTATTTAATCATGTGGCTTTGTATGCTGAAAAGATAAAACCGAAAGAAGACTCATTTTGAAATCTGACCATCGTTAAGATGTTAGTCTACCTTTTGTGCTTTCCTCCTACAGGAATTAAATGGCGTATCAAGCATTTAGATTTTTCCTTCTTTCACACACAAGCCTGTGACGTTTGGCACAATCAAGTCGAGAGAATTTTTTACAACAAACTGAACAACCAAATGTTTTATTCCTTGTGTGAACAACCAAGTGGCGTTTCAGATGTCCATTTTGTGTAAATTGTTTACCACAAACTGAACAACTAAATGGTTTCTCTCCTGTGTGAACAATCAAGTGGAGCCTCAGATGTCCATTTTGTGCAAATCTTTTACCACAAACTGAACAACTAAATGGTTTCTCTCCTGTGTGAACAATCAAGTGGCGTCTCAGATCTCCATTCTGTGCAAATCTTTTACCACAAACTGAACAACTAAATGGTTTCTCTTCTGTGTGAACGGCCAAGTGGCGTCTCAGATCTCCATTTCGTGCAAATCTTTCACCACAAACTGAACACATAAATGGTTTCTCTCCTGTGTGAACAGCCATGTGGAACTTCAGATGTCCATTTTGTGCAAATCTTTTACCACAAAATGAACACTTGAAGGGTTTCTCCCCTGTGTGAGTCCTCATGTGTTTCACAACAGCCGCTCTTGAAGAAAATTTTTTTTTACAAATTGAACAGATGAATTTTTTTCTTGCATGAAGACCTTCCTGAGGATCATCACTCTCCTCCCAATCACCACTGTCATCAGTATCAGATCCAGAAAAGTGTGAAGTCTTGTCAGGAGTAACTGGCTGTAAATGATTGTCTGGATTTAAGTCTGGTTCTGGTCCTCCACAGTCCTCTCCATCAGCTTCCATTTTTAAATGCTCCGTGTCTCTGCTTTCTACAGTTTGGTTTTCATGAAGCTGTGAGGACTGAAGTTTCTCTCCATCTTCTTCTTCCCTCTTCACAGGGATACGTTTGAATCTTAACATGCTGATACCAAACTCCTCTTCTCCTTGAAGCTCCCCTTCCTGTCTGCCCCAGAGTTCCTTCCGTTCATCTTTAATTTGTGGTGAGTTTGGTGGGTCGTTCTGGTCCAGTCTAGGGCTCAATTCCTGCTGCTCAGGGGAAACCTCGTCTTGACTCACCACCAGCTGCTGGACATCTGTGAAAAAAGTGAAACACAAAGCTTATGAAAACCTGAATTTCCTATTCAGATTAAACAACTGATAGGACTACTTTATAGAGCATGAGATGTCACAGTGGGCGGAGTCTCTGCACTTCAAGGCAGCGAGTGACAGAAAGCTCATACTGGTGTCAGGAATAAGAAGTAAGCAGTATATGGCTTTAAATCAGATATAAAGTGCAGCCTTTTCTGTACTTAGGGGACCTAGGGGTTTAACGATCCATCACTCCACATCGATGCATTGATTGGTAGAACAAATATTCAATTGAATCGGTGTACAGCGTTTGGACCAGCCATGTGTTGGACAAAGGACTCAGGCCTGCAGCCCCTTTCTAAAGCCTGCCTTGAGTATATTTGGAAGGAAAAGGACAAAGAGACCTGAAGGACTCTTACCCCCAGCACCCCCTGCAGCACCTCACAACTAGATGTGAGAAAAAGGGGAGTCTGGCTTCTCTATCCTCATTGGAGGAGACCTCAGGTAAATCCTCACGGGTCCCCCATGATGCAGGCCAGGTTATAAAAGCCTTGGAAACCTGCTCCTGCTTGCACAGTTTAACCTCACAAGAACTGAGGTTGCTCCGAAGGTGCTCTCTATCTCTCTCACATCTGTCTCACCCTTCCTACTTCGGCACATTCAGCATCTGTCTGTTTGAGCACCGAGGGTTTTCTTTCCTTCTTTTACTTCAACGCCATTGAACGCAACCGGACAGATGTTACTGTCTCTGTACTGCGTGATGTCATTTTACATGTATGTGTCGGAACATGCAGTTCTCTTCTCACTAATTACTTAAAATGATATAAAATAAATGAATCATACAGAAGCCTATAGTATACATCCACGTGTTGAGTCGTAATGATTATGGCAAAAACACTCCGGTGGTCTCATTTGAACAAATCCTGCCCCCGACCAAATATGAGTTTGACACCCCTGACGTAGAGGACAGTTTTTGGGTTCTTAAAAGTTCAAATTGATATTTAATAAATAATAAACTGTACAAACCTGCTCTGTGTAAACAGACTTCAGGGTTGAAAACAGCGTCCAGTAGTTTCTGTTGTCGCTTGTTCTCTTCTTTAAAATGACGAAGTTCCTCCTCGTACTCTGCTATCCTTTTCTCAAACAGCTCAAACGTGTCTTCAGGGGCGACTGAGAGGTCGTCGCCTCTGTGAAAATAACAGAATTACAGAATATTGTCAGCAATAACCATATTATCTTTAAACAGCATTTGACAGTTCTCATGAACAAAGATTTAAACCAAGTGTTGTGTTTAGATTTTTTTTCCAGTGTAGATTTCAATGCCTTTGTCCCTAGATACACACACAGCACACCAACATTTATCCACAGTGTAGCAAAAACATTTAGTAACACTATTATTAAGATAATAATTTAGATTATTTTATTTTGAAAAAGTCTGTGACAGGTGAGTAAACACTTTCAACGGATTCTTGTTCCTCGTGTCCCTGACTGTAGTCGTGGGAATTCTCAGCAGATTTTACTGTAGAAATGTTGAGATAATTAAAAGGTAAAATCTGTTAAAATTGCATCGTGACGCTTTGATATTTTAGTCATTTTGATTATTTTATTTTGAAAAATCTGTGACAGGTGACAAAAAAAACTTTCAATGGATTCTTGTTCCTCATGTCCCTGACTGAGCAGTAATGTAACCTGTGTTCATATCAGCTTTAAGTTACACTCACCGGTCAGAGAGAGACTCTGCAGGAACAGCTGACCCAGCGGGGGGAGGAGGTCTCAACAATCCGGGTTTCCACGGAGTCGATGTTTGCTTCTCGTAACTATACAAACAAACAAAAAGAGACACGCTCAAAGGTCGCTAATGTACTAGCTCACTCAGACAGAGACGATAACGTTAGCATTTGGGCTAATACTTTTAATACATGAAAAGCGACATATTTGATGTAGACAAACAACCCCACACCGCAACAAAACATAAACTCACCTGTCCAACAGAAAGAGAGCAACCATGGCATCACTTCGCAGGCCCTTGAGCCCCCTCAGTTGTCTCCATCGTTGAAAAGCTGTACCGATGTTGACTCTCGTTTTATCTAATCTCCTTCTTGTCACAGCCTTCTCGGCCTCCGTCTTTCTATTCTTGCCCTCTTTTTTAGGACGAGCCGTCACCAGCAACCGCGGCAGGGGTAATTTATCCGCCATCCTCCGGTAAACTTCGGCTGAAACCTCAAACCACGCAGTCACAAAGGTTTATTCCCGGTGTTCTCTTTAAGCAGGAGTTAGCATGTCAGCATCACAAAGTAGAACTACTTCCGGGTTCTTCTTCTGTCAGTTCAACGACGGCAGGAAATCAGCAGCTAAATGGTTTCTCTCCCATTTGGATTCGTTTGTGTTTCTTCTGTCCCTTTTGGTCACAGTTTACAGACTACTTCAAAAATATTCCTTCAGACATCCCAACTGATGTCTGACCTTACTGTATTTTATACGAAGCTGGTAAAGTGTATCAACCAGACCTTTTATGTCTCTTTGTTATTTCCCCCTGTTCTCCTTCTGTTCTGACTTAACAACAAAACTGATTAGTTTTACTAAAAAAAGGAAATACATCAAATTCATCCCCCATAGTTACATTTCTTTATCAGAAAACTGGAGAGTTAAATAGTCCTCCTTAACTTTTATACTGTTTTAATAAAGTGACATTTCATGCAGGGCTTTAAATCCAGTCATTATGTAGTACTTTTTACTAAAGTCATTTAGTATATGTATATAATGTATTATTATTATAAATGTATTCCATCTCTCTTTGTATTTCTCTTACACAAGCACACACAATGAATATTCACATCAGTCCAGCGGTGAACAGATTACAATATTATCCAATTAAGCATTCAGACTTTTTTGAACTATTGACAGTTTTATTTTCCCTTTTGGCCTTCACCATACACTTATTCAAAAACTACCCATGTTAGAAGCTTAGAGACCATGAAACAAAACCTTGTCGTCTTGGTACAAGAAAAATAAACTTAAGAGCAGACACGTCTTGTTTGATCAAAAAAATATTACATTAAATCTACAAACTAATCACAGGCTAAAGATGCCAACTTTAAGAATAATCACAGAAAACAACTCTTGAAGATGATGTATCTGAGTAGCATCTGTTTGAGGACAGGCCTGAACAATCTAAAACCATCCTTAGGTAACTCTGTGAATCAGTTTATAAATCTAATTTAAAACACAGGAGGAGAGATTTATTGAACAAGAGGTGTAATGTGTAATTAGGAAACAGTCAAGTCATTGTTGTTGTTGAGAATAATACGTTTTCTTAAAGGTACCCCTTCATGGCACTCAAGGCCACCTCACAAATACAACAATGCAAACAGCACAATAACATGGTACAAGAAAAATAATCAACAATAAAAGAAAAAAGGCAGAAAGGGCGTGATGATAACGAATAAGCTCTTCTAAAAAGGTCCAGTTTAAGTTTAAGGAGAAGCTGAAAAAGACCAGAGAGGAGAGAGTTACAGTAGTAGTAGAGTGGACAAATGTACTTTTTGGGGGCTCATTGGATAAAGCAGATCAATCAATATTCATCTTGATAATGCAGAACGTGATGGTAAAGGTGGGTTTGTTTTTGACACTGATGAGTTGGCATCGAAAGACAACAGCTAAAGGTCGGATATGAACAGATCAGATGCAACACAATGCAGAGGGGTCACACCAGAACAGCTGATGAGATCAAGCATGTGGGAACTAAGCCCCCTCACTAGCCCGACATCTCCAACAACGAACGTCCATAGGTCCTGTTTGTGCACGTGTGTGAGTAGCATGTCTCTCAACAACAAAATGTGAACTTGAATTTATTTAAAAAGTCAAAGTTGATCATGAGAGCTTTGTTTAAATCATAATCTAAAACAGTAAATGTTGGACTTTGCCTGCGTACTATAAGGTAACATTCAATGAGTATGACTAAGTTTTGTGTATTTCTTCTGCTCTTGCCAACATACAGTACTTTTCGAGAAATAGATAGAATCGGAAATCAGGAGAGATAGTAGGGAACGAGTCCCAGCCGCAGGTCTGACCTAACCGCTAGGCCATCTTAGACCTACACTTGTGATATTTGACACTAGGCTTCCGAGTAAATGTTCTATCACAAAAATTGCAACTAAACGGTCTCACCCCTGTGTGGATAAGAGAGTGCATTTTAAGATATCCACTTTGTGTGAACCTCTTACCACATACTGAACAACTAAATGGTTTCTCTCCTGTGTGGACAACAGAGTGTCTTTTCAAATCTGCATCTTTTATAAAATGTTTTCCACAAACTGAGCAACTAAATGGTTTCTCTCCTGTGTGGACAAAAGAGTGTATTTTAAGAGATCCACTTTGTGTGAACCTCTTACCACATACTGAGCAACTAAATGGTTTCTCTCCTGTGTGGACAACAGAGTGTCTTTTCAAATCTCCACCTTTTATAAAATGTTTTCCACAAACTGAGCAACTAAATGGTTTCTCTCCTGTGTGGACAAAAGAATGCATTTTAAGAGATCCACTTTGTGTGAACCTCTTACCACATACTGAACAACTAAATGGTTTCTCTCCTGTATGGATTGATTTGTTTTTCTGCAGTGGTTTCATTTGTCCAAAGCTTGTAGCACATCCAGAAGAGCTAACTGATGTATTTCCAGTATTACATTTCATATCACTTACAGGTACATCTTTGTTTTGCAGAGGGTTCAAACCTTCCTGAGGTTCATCACTCTCCTCCCAATCACAACTATCATCAGTATCAGATCCAGTAAGGAGTGAAGTGTCTTCAAGAGAAACTGTCTGTAAATGACTGTTTGGATTAAAGTCTCTGTCTGGTTCTGATCCTCCACAGTCCTCTCCATCAGATTCTGTGTTCAAATTATCTACATCTCTGCTCTCTTCCGGTTTGTTTTCATTGAGCTGTGAGGTCTGAGGTTTCTCTCCATCATCTTCTTCAGTCTTCACAGGAACACGAAAAAAAGGGACCACACTGGTATCAGCCTCCTCTGGCCCTTGAAGCTGCTCTCTCTCCTGACTGCTCCAGAGCTCCTCCTGTTCCTCTTTAATCTGTGGTGGTTCTGGTGGGTCCTCCTGGTCCAGTCTGGAGCTCCTCGCCTGCTGCTCAGAGGGAACCTCCTCTTCATTTCTCACCCTCAGCTGCTGGACTTCTGTGGAAAAAAATTAAACTTACAACTCTTTGAAAACTGTAGTTTGCTGCAAGCACAAATCAACAGTGACTTTGACATCAGTTATAATGTCAAAATATATTAATCACATATATGTGAAATGAAAAAACTGTACAAATAGTTATTTGTGAGAAATCTTTTAACACGTGTTGTTGCTGCAACATTCAGAAACCTCTGATTGTGGTTTGTCAAACCCTCCAATAATCAACTGATGCTGCTATTGTTTGAAACACGTCAATCATTAGACTAAACAAATGAGAGCAACCAAGAAGAATTATGCTTTGTTGCTGTTTTCCTGTTGTGTTGAACTCATAGCACAAAGAACTGAATCCCCTGACAAAACAAGGAGAGCGGTTGTTGCTCTAGTTTTTGGTAATGTATTTTCTTTTATGTAAACAGTGTGTGAAGAGTTTGCTTGCAACTTTGAAATGGATTCATTCTTCTGTCGAAACACCGGTCTTCTGAAAAAAGATGGTGTTTTTGTTTTAAAGCTTCAACACTTTCCGATACTTATCGATCATGAACAGTGTTTCAGCATTATGAGAAAATACTATTTTGTTGTGTATTATGGTGTTGAAACCATACACTGAATTGAGCGAATAAATAAATCAAATATGAAATGAAATCATTCAAATAATGGAGAACATTTCCTTTAAAAACACGAGGTATCCAAAGAATCGAACATTTTGCAAACCTTAATGAACCTGTCAACAACATATAGAAGCAGCTCAAAGTGATATTAATAAAACATAAATAAATATAAAAACCTGAAACGTGCAAGTCGACATCGTGTTTCTGACAGGAGTCCAGGAGGTTGAGCTGCTCCTCGTATTCTACTATCGTTCTTTCAAACAGATCAAATATCTCTTCAGCAGCTGCATTCAGTCTCTGGTTTACAAAAGATCTCAGCAGTTGGATTTTAGACATCTTCACAGGATCTCTCTGCAAGTTTGCTTTTTGTTAACACGTGTTTGGTCGCGCTGAAGCTAACTGCATTAGCTTCGCGTTGCTCCAGGATTCACACCAAACGTTGAACAATTTAAAGTAAATGTAACAACGAAGCAAGAACCAAGTCGGGATTAAAGTGTAACAAGTTAATCCAAACAAACGGGCTTCTTTAGTTCACTTTGATTGAACGTGAAAGTAGCGAGAATTAGTGTGTTAGCATCGCGCAACTTCTTCCGCTTCTTCTTCTTCTTCTTCTTCGTCTTCTTCTTCTTCTTCTTCTTCTTTTAGGGTTAATGGAGGTTGGCAAACAACGAATTGGTGCATTTCCGCCACCTACTGGTAAGGAGTGTGTTCCTGGGTAGCTGTTAGAGGAAAACAAACAAACAAAGGTCATTCTAAAAAATAAACTTCACACTCTGCACTTCTCTTTGAAATCCTTTACCCTAACTGAGGTAGATTATTAAGGCTGACAGCAGAGGGGAAGAAACTGGTCTTGTGGCGAGACCGCAGCCTCTTACCAGAGGGGAGGGTCTCCAACAGTCCCTGTCCGGAGTGAGAGGGGTCGGCCACAATCTTACCTGCACGCCTCAGGGTCCTGGAGGGGTACAGGTCGTGGAGAGACGGCAGGTTGCAGCCAATCACCTTCTCTGCAGAGCGGACGATACGCTGCAGCCACAGCAAAGGACAGACGCAGGCTGCAGCGTATCATCATGATAATATCTGTCTCTCCATACTGTAATCTGTTCTGCACAAGTTACGTTTACAAATTATCCCTGCACTCATGTTCACTTCATTTGTCTGTCTACTCGCCGTTATATTGTATAGTTTCTGCTTATTATATGTCTACACTCATGCACTTTAACTTGTGTCAATACTGTCCATTTACTACTCTGTTTTTGCACATTTACATTCAATCTTCCATATTTAATCTTCCTATTTAAGACTAGTAATGCTTAGTTAAATCCTGCTTGTATATATTCACATTCTTAGTTTTGATATTTTTAGTACTTATTTACTTTGTATTTAATATTATATTGTGTTTAGATTTGCTAACATTGTGTTTTTTACTCATATTGTGTGTTGGATAACCTGCTGTTGTAACGCCACAATTTCCCAGTTTGGGATCAATAAAGTAATTCTATTCTATTCTATTCATCCTCTATCAGACTGATAGAGGAGGAGAGGATGGACTCTATGATGGCACTGCACCATCATGGTCTTTGGCAGGTGGGATTTCTTCTGCCGCCTCAGGAAGTACATCCTCTGCAGTCCTTTCTTGATGAGGGAGGTGGTGTTCATCAATCATTACCCCCCTCATCAAGAGAGGATTTATGCAATATTTATTCAGAATGGAATCTGAAGTACATCAGACACCCACCCTGCAAGACAGAGCGCTACCGCAGGTCGTTCACCCCATCTGCAGTCAGACTGTTTAATCAGACTCTTTAACAGCATCACCACCTCATGACTCATTTCAATAATGCTACACACGTGTGTGTTTTTTTAATAACAATAACTCTTTCCACTGTTGTTACTGTGTAATTTTCCATTATTGTATTTTTTTATTTAACTGATGTAAATATGTTTGATTTGATTTTTAACTTCTATTTTTATTTTTAATAATTATATTCCAGTCTCCTGTTTTCTTGAGCTGCTGTAATGCACAAATTTCCCCCACGGGGGATCAATAAAGTTTATCTTTATCTTTATCTTTATCTTTATCTTTATCTTTATCTCTGATGCTTTTACACTCCGGTACAGAAGGTGGCGGTGTGCATCTTCATACATCGTTTGCGATCCACCATTAAACTAGAGACGAAGAAGAAAATGCCAACTGTTTCCGTTCCTCCACACCTTGACTGAAACAGTCGCAGTGAACGATCTTAACCCACAGGTACTAAGCGAACTCCGTTTAGTGGACTGCATGTAGAGTTTAAAGGTTAGGAGACTGGGTGTCTCCCTGACTGCAGACTCTTCTCCTGTAAACAAACAACGCTACACGCGTTAGCCCAGCGTTAGCCTGCAATCAGGAAATAGACGGAGACGGCTAAACAGAGATAACAACAACACACCTATTTAAAGAAAACATGTCTGCATGTAGTAATAGATTATTTTCTATTCAAGTATCTAACATCTAAAGTTTCTCCTGGTGCCCAACGAAGCTACTAACAGGCTAACTCCTTACAGATACTGTCTTAAAGGAGTGTTTCAGGAGAACAAAGTGATTGTGGGAAGATGTCTAAAATCAGGACACTGAGATCTTTTGTCAACCAGAGACTGACTGCGGCTGCTGACGAGATATTTGAGCTGTTTGAAAGAACGATAGCGGAGTACGAGGAGCAGCTCAGTCGATTAAAGGAAGATCAACACAAACCACAGGATCATGTTTACGAGCCTGAAGTCCTGGCACACAGATCAGGTCTGTACAGATTTATCCTTGTTCTCACTTTAAACTGTTGATCGGCCAGCTGACATCTTCTGCCTCCCGTGGGAACATCGGAAATAACCGAGTATGACATGCTGCCGTCGTTGTTGGAGCCAAAATGTGTGATCGATGTGAATATTTCAGAGTGCAGTTCTGATACTGAACACAGGGGGAGCCTTGGCTTGTGTTGTGCATAAAGTTAGGCCACAGGTAACGCTTGTGGGTAAACATTATTTGGGCATTTGTGGCAAGTGTGGTGATGAAATGTGTGGCAGTAAAAACCACAGTGTAATCGGTATGGGAGAGAACATGAGGTGTGGAGGGCATCATGTTTAAAGAGAAAGAAAGAGATTGAAAGCTCGAGGCTGAGGTCCAACATGAGGCAAATTCCAATGATTCCTATATTTTCTTGTGCAAAATTTCATCAGTGCGCTTTGGGATTCCAAACTTCCGTTTACATGGACGCTGAATAAAGTGATCCGATTACAACGCGTGAGTACATGCATCAAATATTGAATCAGAATAAAACCATTTTGACATGCACAGAGCCGTCCTGTCACTCTTATCTTCTGAAACAGCACCAAAACAAACGGTTGCTTCCTGTTTACGTGAATAAAAGATGTTCTCTTGCTTGTGATGAATAGATCTATGTTCGTCAGGTACACGTTTCTGTCAGTAAAGTTTTCGCCGGAGTCAGATCATTTTCTTGCAGAGCTCAAGCCCCGCCGTGTGTTTATTTCCAGTTGTTATTTTTTTTCAATCTATTTTTTCGGTAAACTCACAAGAGTCGTCGTGCAGATTGACTCCGCCTGTGTCATAAACAAACACAGCCGTCGCTGCATGTCTCCAGATGTTGCTCCTCCACTCTGGCTCTCTCTCTCTGTGTGGCAAAGATGTCGTTCTTCTCCTCTCTCACATTTGTTACTTTGGACGTCTGTATTTTGTTTCACCATTTTCTACCTTTTTTTTTTCTCTTCTCCCTGTCCGAATTAAGCTGCGAGGCTATCGGGCTATCCGGCACCCCAAGAAAAAAAAGTGTGACCAAGCTTTTTAATCACATTTACATTCTGTAGCCAAGATGTGAGGGCACTGAAGAATAACTAAATAAATAGCACTGCATTATCCATATCAATGCCAAATGAAAAGGGGGCATTCGATCCTGAAGCCTGTTGCTCTGTTTAACTCTCAGGTCAGTCGGTGAAGGTTATGAAATCCATTGTGTTGTGGAGTCTCCGTTCACATAGACAAACAATGAGAGTGATCTCCTGAGAACTTCCCCTCTGCGGGATTAATTTGCATTTGGAGATAAGCGTAGTATTTTTAAGGAGTGAAATTGGTAGGAAAAAAGGCTGCACACTGTTCAAATCCCAGTGGGCAATTTTAATGAACCAGGACAACTGCCTGCCTCAGGCTCTTTACCTTTTTCTTGAAGTTCCTACATTTCTTTTCTATTCAGGAGAACTCTGTACATGTGTTTCGGTGGAAAAGTACAAATATGTTGAGAAGAAAATGAAGCGTCTCTCCATGATGTCAAATTATACAAATTGAAAACAAGACACGTAAAAGCTTCCTGCCTCAAGGTTCACCCAAGAGCACATTGATATCCGAGGTGCTGCAAGAGGTATTAACATTAACAGAAAGTAACAGTTCTCTGCAATTATGATTTATCTTCACAGATTTCAAGCAAAAATGTGTGAGTGAAGACGTTCCCCCAAAGCAGCAGGAGTGCAGCCACAGTCTGGTCCAGGAGGAACCACCAGAACCACCACACATCAAAAAGGAACAAGTGGACGCCTGGAGCAGTCAGGAAGGAGAGCAGCTTCAAGAGCCAGAGGAGGCTGATATCATCAAGTTCACTTTTTTTCCTGTGAAGAGTGAAGAAGAAGAAGATGATGAAGAGAAACATCAGTCCCCTCAGTTTCAACAAACCCAAACTGATCAGACCAGAGATGAATATTCAAAAACAGAAGCTGATGGAGAGGACTGTGGAGGATCAGAACCAACTAGAGAGTTAAGTCCAGACAGTCATTCACAGCCTGTTACTCATGAAGAGACCTCCCACTCCTCTGAGACTGTGACTGACGATAGTAACTGTGATTGGGAGACCAGTGAACCTCAGGAAGGTTTGGACCCTCTTCAAAACAGTGAAGTTCCTGTAAGTGACAAGGAGTTTAATACTGAAAATACGTCCGTTAGCTTATCTGGATGTGCTACAAGCTTTGCCCAAAAGAAACAGAAGAAACACAAACGAATCCAAAAAGGAGAGAAACCATTTAGTTGCTCAGTTTGTGGTAACAGATACTACATAAAAACCTCATTAACAACTCATATGAAACTTCACTCCGAGGGGAAACGTTTCAGCTGCTCATTTTGTCACAAGACTTTTCTAGCAAGAGCAGAGATGGTAACACACATGAGAGTTCACACAGGGGAGAAACCCTTCGGTTGCTCCATCTGTGGCATAAGGTTTGCACAAAGCTCAAACTTGACCTCACATTTAAGAGTTCACACTGGAGAGAAACCCTTCAGCTGCTCAGTTTGTCAAACAAGTTTTAGTCTTAGAAACAACTTACTTTTACACATGAGAATCCACACTGGAGAGAAACCGTTCAGTTGTTCAGTTTGTGGTAAAAGATTTGCTTTACATGGAAATTTAAGGCGACACTCGACTGTGCACACAGGAGAGAAACAATACAGTTGTTCCATTTGTGGTCAAAGTTTCACACAACATGGAACTCTAAAAAGACACATGACTGTTCACACAGGAGAGAAACCATTTAGTTGCAATATTTGTGATAAAAAATTTGCTCGACAAGAATATGTCAAAAAACACAAGTGTGTTGGCGAGAGCAGTGGAATTTCAAAATAAGACTCCAAAATTAAGTTGTGCTTCATCTCATGTTCAGCTAACAGGAAGCCACAAAATCATTTCACTTCTGTTTTTTTTTTGTGTGTGTGTCTGTTATTTTGTCAACATTAACTGTGTCACAGTTCTTATTTTTAAAAATGTAATCAAACAGTCTCAATATATTTAGAAGAAGAAGATACTTTATTAATCCTGCAAGGGGAAAAAAAATTGTACACTGTTGTTGAACATGCTACACACACATGCACAAACAGGATCCTATGGACATTCACTAAGGGGGCTGCCCACAGCGAGCGCTCCTGAGGTGGGTCCGGTGCCTTGCTCCAGGGCAACTCAGCAGTGCTCAGGAAGTGAACTGGCACCTCTCAAGCCACAAGACCAATTTCCAGATTTGGTCCGCTCTGGGACTTGAACCGGCGACCAACCAGTTCTCAACTTATGTCCCTACAGACTGAGCTATGGCTTCTGTCGCCTGATCACTCTGTGTTGAAACAGATTCGGAATTATGCGTACAATAACTTGATTTTATTCACATTAATATGATTTATCTTGAATTGAAGGAGCTCTTCTGCACTTAAATTAATCTCATAATCTGTCTAACATTATATGTAATCATTTAATGTCCACACATGGTCAGGCAACGCATATAAGCTTTTGTTATAGCATGGGGGGAACATTTCACATACATGCATATTTACAAATAATACATTTGAATATTACGGACTGCAGATTCCTAAATTCATCTCAATGCTTTTCTTTGTATCCAAAATAAAATAAAGAAGTGACATACGTTGATTTCACCCTCTTTGGATAATTTGGGTTCATGTGCTTGATTTAACTTGAGAAGGAGTTTGCGTGGGTAAAAAGTGAACTCAAACAAATATGTAAGAAAACAACTTTCTTTAAAAAAAAAAAGGTGGGTGGTGGGTGAGCTGCCTTCCAAAATGCATTTTAATTTGAACAGAAATTCAACAGTTTCCATAGACTGTATCATAGATTGTTTTCTTTCTTCCGCCAACCGGAAGATGTGGTTCAGGGTCAAAATATCCGGTGAAAGTTGGTGACCACCTGATGACATCTTTTCCTGGTTGAAAGCTGCAGTCACAAGTGAGTGAAGGTGCAGGCATGTCGATGTATCCTTTAGTATAAAGTAAACTGTATCAGTAAATATAATTTAGTTTATTTTTTAGTCAATTTGGGTATTTTTTTTCTTAGAATCAATAAATTGATGCTCCAGCCTACACTCCAGCATGATAGGCGGCGCTATGGAACTACCCCAATTAAACTGACAGAAGAAGAAACCGGAAGCAGTTCTACTTGATGCTAACATGCTAACTCTACTCGACAGGAAACACCGGGAAATACCTGTTGGACTGTGTAGTTTGATGTCTCAGACGAAGTTTACCGGAGGATGGCGGATAAATTACCCCTGCCGCGGTTGCTGGTGACGGCTCGTCCTAACAAACAGGGCAAGAAAAGAAAGACGGAGGCCGAGAAGGCTGTGACAAGAAGGAGATTAGATAAAGCGAGAGGACAAACACGAGTCAACATCGGTACAGCTTTTCCACGATGGAGACATCTGAAGGAGGCCAAGGGCCTTCAAAGTGATGCCATGGTTGCTCTCTTTCTGTTGGACAGGTGCGTTTTGTTTTTGTTGGGGGGGGGGGGGGGGGGGATTGTTTGTCTTCATCAAATATGTAACTTTTTATGTAGTCATATTAGCCAAATGCTAACGTTAGCTCCTCTGTCTGTGCAACCTGCAGGCTAGCACAGTAGCTACCTTTGAGCGTCTTTCTGTATCGTTTAAATGCATATTGACTGTAAAGCTGTGGTGACTGTTTTTTGTTTGTTTGTATAGTTACGAGAAGCAAACATCGACTCCGTGGAAACCCGGATTGTTGAGACCTCCTCCCCCCGCTGGGTCAGCTGTTCCTGCAGAGTCTCTCTCTGACCAGTGAGTGTAACTTAAAGCTGATATGAACACAGGTTACATGAAGATGCTCTTTGACAGAGAGAGCCTACATCAGGAAAATAAAATGCTATAGCTGCACATTTAATATGCGTTATGAATGTTTGCTGTACTAAATGTATTTGCACACTGTGGCTAAATGTCGGGCAGTTTGCTGTATAAAGACAAAGCATTAGGTTTAAATCTGTGTTCGTGAGCACTGTCAAATACTGTTTAAATTCAACATGATTATTGCTGAGGTGTGCCTCAGACTGGCCACTATAAAAGCCCACTCTACTCTACAACTTGCAGTTTAATCACACAGCTCAACGCCACAGACCCCCCCCCCAAGTTTTGAGGGAGCGTGTAAATGGCATGCTGACTGCAGGAATGCATAACAGAGCGGTTGTAATTTCTCTACTATAAGCCGCCTTCAAAGTCATTTCAGAGAACTTGGCAGTACGTCCATCCAAACGGCCTCACAACCGCAGACTATGTGTAACCGTGCCAGCCCCGGACCTCCACATCACGAGATCGTCTGAGACCAGTCACCCAGACAGCTGATGAAATAATTGGCTTGCAGAGCCAAAGAATCTCCGCACAAACTTTCAGAAACTGTCTCAGGGAAACTCACCTCACCGGGGGTCTTGACCTTACAGCAGTTTGTTGTCTTAACTGATTTGCTCCCCTTCGAGGGCGTCTGGCACGTTCAAGAACCCCCCCCCCGTGTGACTGTGAAATCAGTAGTTCAGTGTGTGATAATTTTTTTTTTCTTTTTCAAGATACAACTGCACATTTTGTTGAGTGGCCTAATTGTGACCTTCACATTGCAATCTTCACCATAAAGGTTGGTGAAGGCAGGGACAATTGATGAGGTCTGTTGATAACTACAGGATAAAAGCTGTCACCCAAAAGCTCCAGCATTTCACACAAGAGCCTATGACATCATGAAAAGACTCCAACAACCCGGGGTCAGCCTCAGGGTCTTCTCCACAGTTTGAATCACTCACTGTGCAGGCGTCTGTAGTCCTTCAAAATGATTTTCATTAACTGGAAAATGCAAGACTTCTATTATTATTATAGAAACACTCCAGTTTTGCATCTTTGATAATGAAGACAACTTTACCACCTGTAAACAGATGCTGACAATATTCTGTAATTCCGTTATCTTCACAGAGATGACGACCTCTCAGTCGCCCCTGAAGACACGTTTGAGTTGTTTGAGAAAAGGATAGCAGAGTACGAGGAGGAACTTCGTCATTTGAAAGAAGAGAACGAGCGGAAACAGATACTACTGGACGCTGCTGTCCGGTTACCGAGAGCAGGTTTGAAATTTTAAGAACCCCAAAATCATCCGCTGTCTGGGGTGTCAAACTCTGCCAACAAACTACAGGTTTCAGAGAGTTGTGTGTTTCATTTTTCTCCACAGAAGTCCAGCAGCTGATGGTGAGAAAAGAAGAGGTTCACCCTGAGCAGCAGGAGAGGGGCTCCAGTCTGAACCACGAGGACCCACCAGAGCCACCACAGATCAAAGAGGAAGAGGAGGAACTCTGGAGCAGTCAGGAGGGAGAGCAGCTTCAAGAGCCAGAGGAGGCTGATATCATCAAGTTCACTTTCTTTCCTGTCCCTGTGAAGACTGAAGAAGAAGAAGAAGATGATGTTGAAGAGAAACCTCAGTCCTCACAGCTTCAACAAACCCAAACTGATCAGATCAGAGATGAATATTCAAAAGCAGAAGCTAAAGGAGAGGACTGTGAAGGATCAGACCCAACTACAGACTTTAATCCAGACATTCATTTGCAGCCTGTTTCTGATGAAGAGACTTCACTCTCATCAGAGATTGGGTCTGAGACAGACGATAGTAACTGTGATTGGGAGACCAGTGAACCTCAGGAAGGTTTAAACCCTCTGCAAAACAAAGACACACCTGTAAGTGATGTGAACTGTAATACTGGAAATACATCAGTTAGCTCCTCTGAATGTGCTACAAGCTCGGGACAAGAGGAACATCTGCAGAAAGACAACCAAATCCACACAGGAGTGAAACCATTTAGTTGCTCAATTTGTGGTAAAGTATACCCACGCAAGAAAAATTTACATCAACACATGCTACGCCATTCAGTAGAAAAGCCTTTCAGCTGCTCAGTTTGTATGAGGAGCTTTAACTGGAAG
Organism: Labrus mixtus; assembly: GCF_963584025.1. Classification (NCBI taxonomy): domain Eukaryota; kingdom Metazoa; phylum Chordata; class Actinopteri; order Labriformes; family Labridae; genus Labrus; species Labrus mixtus. Next base: position 12,496,199 of record NC_083627.1, on the reverse strand, counting down.
ACCGAGATGGTAATGCACATGAGAGTTCACACAGGGGAGAAACCATTCAGTTGTTCAGTGTGTGGTCAAGGATTCAGAGACAGCGCAGATCTAAAAAGACACTCTTTTGTCCACACAGGAGAGAAACCGTTTAGTTGCTCAGTTTGTGGTAAAAGCTTCACACAAAGCGGAGACCTTAGACGCCACTCAATTGTCCACACAGGGGAGAAACCATTTAGCTGTGTACTATGTGGTAACAGATATACAAACAGCGGGGATCTCAAAAGACACTCTGTTGTCCACACAGGAGGGACACCATTCAGTTGTTCAATTTGTGGCAAAAATTTTACAAAAGATGGAGATTTAAAAAGACACTCTGTCGTGCACACGGGAGAGAAACCATTCAGTTGTTCAGTATGTGGTAAAAGATTCACACAAAGTGGAGCTCTAAAAAGGCACTCTATTTCACATACAGGGGAGAAACCGTTTACTTGCAATCTTTGTGAGAGAACATTTACTCGGCTTGAAAGTCTCAAAAATCACAAGTGTGAGTCGCAGATGGCCTAGCGGTTACGCGAGACCTGCGGCCCCGTGTCATTCCTTACTGTCTCTCCTGATTTCCTATCCATGATTCTAAAGAAAAAGTATCTCAAGTATGTTGGAAAGAGCAGCAAAAGTACCTGAAACCTTGTAATACTCGTTGAATGTTACCTTGAAGTACACAGGCAAAGTCCAACATTTGCTGTTTAAGATTATGATTTAAATAAATCCCCTGTGATCAACATTGACTTTTTAACTTAATCTTCTGGCTTTTAAACCCTCTTTTGATCTAAATCTCCTCATATAATTCTGCTCGGTGATTTAAATGAGCCTTTTTTGTTCAAGGTCACGATCTGTTATTGAGAGACATGCTACTCACACACGTGCATAAACAGGACCCTTGGACGTTCATTATTGGAGAGATGTCGGGCTAGTGAGGGGGCTTCCCACATGCTTGATCTCATCTGGTGTGACCCCTCTGCATTGTGCCGCATCTGTATATTTTCGACCTTCAGCTGTTGTCTTTCAATGCCAACCTGGGTGGTGAATCCAGATAGTCGCGCAGTGTGATTGCTGCGGCACCATCATTACTTGTTCCAATCTTCTTCTCTCAAAATAATCCACCTTGTCCAAAAGAGCAGGGCCAGTATTCACAAACATTCTGAGGATCCTCTCAGAGAGGTCCTAACTTATCTTCAAATTCCTATTAAGGATTGTTTTTTTTTCCTAGGAGTGATATAGGAACATTCTCAGAGGGACTCTGAGCGAGGAAGAGACACAAAGCCTGTTGCTAGGTACGACACATTTATTCAGAAGCTGTGATTGGTTAATCAAAAAAATTTGAAAAAAAAGTAAATGATAGAATCTAGTCAGACATTGTGTAATTATAAACACTATGACATTAGCGCCTGTGTGATAATGAGTCTAGGAAATGTTTGAAATCACATGCCCACTTGTGCAGTGGCTTCTTCACATGCTGAGAGTTACATCAGCAGATTCTCCTTCTTACATTCAAGGCTCTCCATATCCTACCACCTCCGCACCTCTCTGATCTTCCTCCTCTCTCTGACAACCTATCCGTAACACCGACTCTCTCTACCTTAAAAAAAAAAAACCTTCTAAAACACCCTCACCTTTTTAGAAGAGCTTATTCGTTATCACCACACCCTTTTCTGCTTTTTTCCCCCCTGTGTATTGTTTCTGCCTTTCATTGTATATTGTTGTCTTTTATTGCAGATTCTTTTTTCTTGGGCCATGTTATTGTACTGTTTATATTGTTGTATTTGTGAGGCCTCTCCTCCTGTGTTTTTTTGTTGTAGATTTAATGTAATATTTGTTGGATCTATCAATAAACCTTCAATTGACTAACAAGACATGGTCTGTCTGCCCTGCCCAATTTTCTTTTTGTCGTACCAAGACGTCACATCGTGTTGTTTCAAGATCAGCACATCCACATATTCTTCACAGAAGGAGCATTTTTAACAGCACCATAGATGACCCCTTTAACATGATAGAAATGGAAAGAGTAAGATCTGGCCAGAGGTCTCCTGGAAAAGATGACGTGTTGTGTAATGTTAAAGCATTGAGGTGTTTTCCCCGTCCACAGAGCTGCTTGGATGCTATAATGAACTACAGGAAGTGGGAACATTCCCAACGTCACGTCTGTTGTTATGTGTTGGATTTACGGTGTTCTATTGTTTGAAATGCTGCAAGTGAGTCGCTACAGATAACCGCAGACTGAGGTCTTTTCTTTTCAATCAACTTGACGGCACAGAGGACGGCAAACAGTTCTGGTGTAAACACAGATATCTGATCAGGAAGCCTCCACCCAGTCCCTTTTTTGAGTTCCCATACAAACAGCCTGAAAGCTGCTCTCCTTGTATTGGGGTCTTTGGAACCATCAGTATAAATGTGCACGCAATCCCCCCTCACTTTCTGATGCTCCATGACTGTATTAACTAGATTCCCAGCTGTTTGTCCTTTGATCATATTTAGGATTTCTATCTATGTCAGGCTCAACACAGGCCACTGAGGAGTGGGATGCGAGCAGATAGTTGGCTCTCTTCTTCTTTTTGCCTCATGGATTTCACAAAGCTAAACTCCCTGTTTGTTCCCAGTGCTGCTCTGTAAGACATTTAGTTTGAAAATCTGCTTCATCCAAAGAATGCAAGATCCAACTTCATCCTCCTTAGCTGCAGAGGGACGGTAACTCTCGGGACATTTTCCTCAAAAAGCGAGTACATATAACAAACAGAGCAGTCTGTTACAGTTACAACAAAAGGTGAGAGGCAGGACGAGACTGGAACTTGGAGGGGCCTATACTGCGAACAAACCGAGATAAAGTGTGAGAGAAAAACTGAATATCTGATTTATATAAAAGGATATAAAGTGTAAATGTACAGTAAAGGTATATGTGAGTATAATTAGATGTAGATATATAGGTCCTTCTTTCTTTTTTTATTCTGGTCGGAATTGTAAAACTGGAGCCTTCCTAAATACTCCGGTTTAGTAGGTGACAGTATGCACCTTTTAAATTAGGATTGCAATGCACAGTTTAGGTAAGCAACCAAATGGAGAATGTAAATATTATATTAAGATAGAAACAGTCGAACCTTTACTAGGCCTACTTCATTTTAGGAAATATACCATGAGAGATCTCCTCTTTCGGTATTTAAAGAAGGCGACTTTTCATCGTCAGGATCACTGGGGGAAAACAGCAGGAAAAGCATTCAGTGAGATTTGGTAAATGGGATCGAGAAGGCCTCTGGTTTTTTTATTTTTTATTCTCCTATCTCCTGCTTTATACTCCAGTACAGTTGGTGGCGTTAATGCTCCTCTGAGCGACAGGATGTAGTAATGTAGTTTCCAGCTCTCTCTCCCAGTTAGCATGTTTGACAGGGCTAATATCGTTGTGTGAGTAATGTTAGGAAAAGCCGTCAGGATTGAGTGTTCTTGTCCTTCTTTGACTCTTCTCTCTGTGTCAAATGTCCGGGTTTGAGGATCTTAAAGATTTATTCAGACGGCGGCTGCTCGCTGCGGCTCACAGAGACCCGAGAGGACAAACAACAACAACATGTGGATATGAAGAGGAGCTCCTCCGACAAAGAAAACTACTGGATGTGATTTTAACTCCTGAAATAAAGCTGCAGAGAGCAGGTTGGTCTTCTTGTTTGTTTCCTGCTCATACTCTTTAGTGACTCTTTAACCGTTTTTATGCACCAGTGATTCAATCCTACACTCTCCCATGAGTGGGTCAAAAGTGACCCGCAGTAGTGTTTGTCATTTTGGTTAACAATATTGTAGTGTTCTACTCAATGAAGTTAGGAGACGTTATTCAGCTTGCATGGGGGTTTATTTCCAAACTTAAAACAGGCTACTGTAGGCCATAGCCAAAATAACAAACCTCCAGCCTCTCTCCTAGTCACGACAGACACAGACCCCGCAGTCCCACCTTTACCTCCAGCTCTCGACCAATCACCCACTTGAACAACCTGCATAGACACTGTCATAGGCACTTGAAATAGCTGACAGGCTTACGACCTCTCAGAAACACTGCTGTCAATCTAACACAGAACTCAGTAACAGCCATGACAGTCGTTATCTTAACTAACAAAACATGAAATCTGATCCGTTACGATATGATTCAATTGTAGTCAATCAATCAATCTTTATTTTTTTATAGCACCAAATGAGATGTATTTTTCTTAGCATTTGAGGTGCAGGTAAGATTGATTATTATGTATCGAAACAATCAGAATTAAATCAGTTCTGACCATCATCGGATCATTTTTAAAAGCTTATCAACAAGCGACATAATTAGGTTTATAATGAACCAGAAAATCACACTTCAAACACTCCTTCACACACAGATGGCTTCTATGTAAAGTAACTATCAGAAGTATTCACAAACATTCATACACCGCTGACGAAGCAGCAGGAGCAACTTGGTGTCTTGCCTAGCTGGGACTTGAACCCTCGACCTTCCGGTTGAGAGATGGCCGACTCTACCAACTGCTTAGAAAGCTAATGGGGGCGACCCAGTCAAGGATGGTCAGTCCCGTACTTGTGTCCGAGTGCCTCCGTACTCCATGGGTCCCCCCTCTGGATCCATAACTACTGGGGTGCACTTTGTGTCTCTTCTACTCTACAGTCTTTTCACTCTAAGAAGTTTTGGAGTTCCCAGTAGCGAATGGGCAACTTAAAACAATTATATCAAGTATCCCCATTTTCAGTTTGGTGTGGTAAACTCAAGCTTTCATTTGTGTCTTTGTGTGTTTCAGTGTTTCCTGCAGACGTCCAGCTGCTGATGGTGAAAAAAGAAGAGGTTCCCCCTGAGCAGCAGGAGTGTAGCCCCAGTCTGGACCAGGAGGACACTAAGCACTTTAAAGAGGGGCAGGAGGAACTCTCAAGAAGTCAGGTAGGAGAGCAACTACAAGCACGGGAGGATGCTGATACCAACAAGTTCACCTTCACTCCTGTCCCTGTGAAGAGTGAAGACGATGAAGAGAAACCTCAGTCCTCACAACTTAATCAGAGACAAATTAAACAGATGGAAACAGGTGCGGATAGAGAGGACTGTGTAGGAGCAGAACCAGAGACGGACTCAGATCCAGAAAGACATTTACAACCAGAGATCAAGGTCAAGACCGAAGACTCTACTGAACCTGAGACATTTGAATGCAATGATTTGAGTCAGGCCAGAGAACATCCCTCAGGTTTGAAGTCTGTGGAAAGAGATGAAGATAAAGGACAAAAAACTGATAAGAAATCCCACGAATGCTCTGAGTGTGGTAAAACATTCAAAATGAAATGTATACTGATCAAACACATGAAAGTTCACACAGGAGAGAAACCCTTTAGCTGTTTAAAGTGTGGTAAAAGATTTACTAGAAAACATGGTCTGACAACACACATGATTAGTCACACAGGAGAGAAACCCTTTAGTTGTTCTGAATGTGGGAAAAGATTTAACAGAAATGGTAGTCTGAAACTTCACATGGTGCATCACACAGGAGAGAAGGTCTTCAGCTGCTCTGAGTGTGGTAAAATATTTAATAATAAGAATTGTCTGACCAGACACATTTTAGTGCACACAGGAGAGAAACCCTTCAGTTGCTCTTTTTGCAGTAAGAGATTTACCCAAAAGGGCCACCTGATATCACACATGTTGGTTCATACTGGAGAGAAACTATTCAGGTGCTCCGAGTGTGGTAAAAGATTTAAGCGTAATTATAATCTGACAGTTCATATGACCTATCATACAGGAGAGAAAAGCTACACCTGTAGTGTTTGTGACCAAAGATTCTTTTGGCACAGTCAGTTAAAAAGACATGCTTGTACTGGTGTCCAGGTATCCGATCTTTATCAAAACCAAACTGAGGAGAAAAGAGAGAGAGAAACAGGAGCTGATGAAGAGGACTGTGGAGGAGCAGAACCAGAGAGGGACTCAGATCCAGAGAGAAAATTAAAACCAGAGACTGAGGTCAAGACTGAAGACCTTAATGGTGATTGTAAGAAGACCAGAGAACATCATTCAGGTTTAAACTTGCTGAGACACTTTGACGTCTCCAAGAGTTCAGCAATGTTTGAATCTGACAGGAAACAACTTCTCTGCTTGGAGTCTGATCAACTTTTCAGTGGATCATGTGACAACCAGTTAACACAAAGAGAAGGTCTGGGCCAACACATGGAAGTCCAAGGAAGGGTACACAGAGGGGCCAAGCAGGAGGACACAGAGCCTTCACTCGTTAAAGAGGAGCAGGAGGAAGTCTGGATCAGTCATGCTGATACCGACAAGATCCCCTTAATTTCTGTCCGTGTGAAGAGTGAAGATGATGAAGAGAAACCTCAGTCCTCAGAGCTTCATCAGAGACAAACTGAACAGATTGAAACAGAAGATGATGGAGAGGACTGTGGAGGATCAGAACCAGGCAGAGACTTTAATCCAGAAAGTCATTTACAGACAGTTTCTATTGATGAGACTCCACATCTGTCTGGATCTGATACTGATGACAGTGGTGATTGGGAGAGGAGTAATGAACCCCAGGAAGGTTTAAACCCTCTGCAAAACAAAGACTTACCTGTAAGTGATATGAACTGTAATACTCAAAATACATCAGTTAGCTCCTCTGAATGTGCTCCAAGCTTTGGACAAAAGGAACAACTGCAGAAAAACAAAGAAATCAATACAGGAGAGAAACCATTCAGTTGCTCGGTTTGTGGTAAAAGATTCACACAAAGTGGAACCCTTAAACGACACACTGTTGTCCACACAGGGGAGAAACCGTTTAGTTGTACACTTTGTGGTAAAAGATTCACTCGAAGAGGAACCCTTAAACACCACTCTGTTGTCCACACTGGGGAGAAACCTTTTAGTTGTGTATTATGTGGTCACAGATTTGCGAGTAGTGGAGATCTTAAAAGACACACAATTGTCCACACAAGAGAGAAACCGTTTAGTTGTTTAGTTTGTGGTCACCGATTCACTGACAGTGGATCTCTCAAAAGTCACTCTTTTTTACACACAGGAGAGAAACCATTCAGTTGCTCAATTTGTGGTAAAAGATTCACACAAAGAGGAGTTCTAAAAAGACACTCTATTTTACACTCAGGGGAGAAACAGTTTAGTTGTTCAGTTTGTGGTAAAAGATTCACACGAAGAGGAACCCTTAAACATCACTCTTGTATCCACACAGGGGAGACATCTTTTTAGTTGTGTAGTAAGTGGTCACAGATTTACAAGTAGTGGAGATCTAAAAGGACACTCTTTGTTGTTCAGTTTGTAGTGTGAAATTCTCAAGCAATGTAGATCCAAAAAGTCACATTTTTGAGAGAAACCAGACAGGAAACAAAGACCCTGTAGTGTAAGAGAATGAGTGAAAAACCATTAACAAAATAAAAGCACAGCAAAGAACCGTTTGCAGAAATATTCTCTTTATTGTTAACTTCAACTGGGTTAGGTCTAAAAGCTGTCAAACTAAGCTTTACTATTATTTGAGGTGAGGATGGATACTAACAATAGATCTTATTTTACATTCATGTCTTACATATTTTTGCTTGAGTATGGATATTGTGGAACAGTGGGTGTATTTAGGGGGCTGCTGCTGAGTCACGTTTGGCCGAATGTTAGGGGTCAGTGTTGGCCAGAAGAGCCAGCCATAGCCCTGGCAATAAGTGAGTAGCCGGATATTTTCTTTAAATAAACAGTACTTTTTAAACCTGAAATTGTGATCGTGATCTCAATATTGATTAAGAATATTCATGATTATCATTTTGATCAATATTTAGTTTTTTTGTTGCTGATAGATGCCTGTATGTCTGAGCACTTTAACCTGAAGCATTTCAAATGTTGTTGTATAATAGTAGAAAGAATAGTCCGCACACCGGAAGCTGCTCCAATTAAGTTAAATTTAATGGAAAAAATGTAACGCAAGAATTACCACCAACCCTTACCCTACTGGTGGTAATTTTTCCATTAAATTTAACTTAATTGGGGCACCTTCTGGTGTGCAGACTATTCGTTCTAATTTTTGACTTTTTTCTGTTCAGCACACAGTACTTGTTTTCGGATGTGCGTGCTTTTTGATACAATTCTATAATAACAATAAATGCTTTCTTCTTTTTTGCACTAAATTTTGCCCCAACCTGAGTCTCCTTTCCTGCATGTCATTCCCTACTATTCTCCGATATCCGACGCTATCCACTGTCCTATCACAGTAAAACAAAAATACATATAAAAGAAAATCCCATGTGTGTTGGTAAGCTTAAGATACTTGTTGAATGTTAGATTTAAGCACACAGGTGATCCATTCTCTTGTTTTCAACTTCCAACAGTCGCTGAAATATGTGTTTTCATTTGAAAATCCAATTCTACCTGCCCGCTCGATCCTCTACCTACTCACCTGTTAAAAGCCTGTCTACCCTCCCTGTGCTCTCTTATCACCCACTCCGATTACTCGTTGATTTCAAAACATCTGCCTCACATGCCTTTATCAAACTTAAACACTCTGGAAACTTTAACAAGCTGATAACACACAAACAAGAAATACTTGAATAAAAATATAGATACATTAAAACATAAATGAACTACTTCTTGAGATGATGATGGCGATGAACTCTTGAGGCTAAAATACAATAACAAACACTTTGAAACATTTACAACATGTGACAGAAACTATGCACTACATGAGCACAACACAGCATGCAGCACAACAATGGTTTAATCTCGATTAACTAGTTTGAATGATTGTGGAAAGACCAAATCATTATTCAAAATCAAAACTCTAACAGCAGCAGTAACTCAGATCCTCAAGAAATGGTAAATTAGAAATTGACCAGAGTTCCTTTGTACCTTTAAGAGAAAGCTTAAGACCCAGCTCTCTCATGACCTACCTACCTGCTGATTAAACTCTCAAGACCAGCTGTTAATGCTCTGGTCACTTCCTGTCAGCACCTCTGGTCACTTCCTGTCAGCACCTGTGTGTCCGATCAGACTTAAAGCTGTTTGTTTTCACTTCCTGACGTTGTTTGCTCCTCTCTAGATCCTCGTTTGTGTTGTACTGACTCGCTGACGTTTGTTGAATGAATTGTAGAATTGTAGAAATCTGATGCAGATCCCAACAACCAGGACAACATTTGACTCTTTCCTAATTTAACATGTATTTCCAAATGACTGTGAAGAACAGTTCCAGCTCTGGTCCACACACTCACCTTTCTGACATTGATCTTCCTCCTCCATGCTCCTCGCTCTTCCTCCTTCCCGCTTCACGGCGACACTTCAGGGTCTCAAGCGTTTAACCGTGCAGCCCCTCGTCTCTGGAACTTTTCCCCCCACCAGCCACGCTCTCTCTACCTTTCAAACCTGTCTCAAACCTCACATTATCGTGTATCGTTTCTGCCCTTTATTGTGTGTTGTTGTCTTTTATTGCGTTTTTTTTTTTTTTTTTTACCTGGGCCAAGACGTTGTGCTGTTTCTGTTGTCGTAATCGTCAGGTGACCTTGAGTGTCATGAAGGGGTGCCCATAAATCAAATGTTTTATTATAATTATTAACAGTTTACTTAGAGTTGATGTGCTCTCCTCGAGTGTTTAATATTTGATTCATAAACTGTTTAACTGATTCAGTTACCTGAGGATGGGTTAAGACTTTTCCGGCCTGTTCTCATGCAGTACTCAGATGCTACAGCTTGTCTGTACCTGTTAATCAGCATGTGTCACAGCTTGTTTAGCTCATTATTTTTATTATTTCATCCATTCCAGACGATTCAGTGTTCTGCAAATAAATCTCACCGCTGTTTCAACATGAAGGTGTTTTATATATTTAATAATAGAATATCTGACCGGGGTCAGGTAATGGAGGGCTTTGTAGGCGATGGGGAGCCAGTGGGGGGGGGGGGTTCTTATTATGAAGGACAGTGATGTAGTGATGGGTGCGGGAGTCTGTGGTAAGAAGGCGAGCAAATTACCGCCGCAAGATGGCAGTAGTGCAACATCAATGAACCTGCCGTAACATTCAGTAGAAGAAGAAGAAGAAGAAGGAGGCCTGTAGCCGATAGCCCCTGTCTTACGTTTGGTAACCGAGAGATTTAGTCAGAAAATACACCTTAACGAGAAGTGTACGCCTGTTTCTGAGGATCACCGTGTTAGAGAAGACTCAACGCAAACTGTGTCGATGTTTAAAACAAAAATAAAATCCTGTTTGACCAGAATTTTACACGAAGTTCGCGTCAAGTGTTAGCTTTTGTGAAGACGCTGACGGAGGCCTTGAAGGGAGCGCCTTTTGGAAAGAGACCTAAATAAAGGATTCACGGAGTGTGTCTGCAGCTAACGTGGATTTTTTTTTTTTTTTTTTTTTTGTAAAAGATGTCTAAAGTCCAAATACTGAGATCTTTTGTGAACCAGAGACTGACTGCGGCTGCTGAGGAGATATTTGAGCTGTTTGAAAGGACGGTAGCAGACTACGAGGAGCAGCTCAGTCGATCGAAAGAGAATCAACACAAACGACTAAATGCTGCCATCGACCCCGAAGACGAGTTACGCAGAGCAGGTGTGTACAGTAAGTTTCTTTAGTAGTGTCACCTGCAGAGAGAGCAGCTGACTCCATCTGCCTCCTGTTTAAATGATCACAATGACCGAGGATGAAATGAAATGAGGGCCTTTATTGTCAGGGGGATAATTCAGGATTTTACACATTCCCCCCCAAAAAAAAATTTCCTTTCCTCAATCAATCAATCAATCAATCAATCAATCAATCAATCAGTCAAGCTGTATTTATATAACACATTTCATACGATCATACAAATCAAATGCAATTCTCAAAGTGCTTTACAGCGACTGAAAAAGAAGAACAAAAATAAAATACTGACATGGTACAAACAAAAATGAAGAGTAGAGACTCAGCATGACTCAACTGGTCTAGCCTAAAGACCCTCCACCAACTCCTTCATGAAAATCGGGACCCAAATTTCTAAAATCAGATTTATTGAATGAAAAAAAACCAAAGTGCAGTCTGGACCTCAGATGGTACGAAACATGTGAAGGAAACCAAACCAACATGTTGTAAGTGCGCTTCAAAGACTTTTTGACACACTTGTTTTCCCCACTCACATTTTCACGACCCACTGAAAAACAGCCCCGCGACCCACCAGTTGAGACCCACTGGTCTGGTGGATGATGCGCGTACATGTCATTCCCCACTCTCTCCAAAGCAGCCATAAAAAGCCACAACTTAAAAAAACAATAATAATCATTGTTAATAGATAACCGTTAAGATTTAGATTGGGTGTAACATACCAGTGCTCCGAGTATTTCCTTTTTTTCCCATTGTGTTCTCTATTGAGTAGTAAGTCCATCATATATTGTTGTCTGCTGATTCTGTTTAGGGATAAAAAATCATAGCTTATATTTTGTTTTCATGAGATAACAAAGGGCAAAGCAAACATAACAACAAAGCGTAAGAACTCCAAAAACACAAATGTGAATGTAATTGCCTTTTTATGTCCCGCTTTGTGTTTTGTTGTTTATTTTCCTGGACATTTCCAGCAGATTATCTTCATTTAAATTCACGATTAACAATCTTTTTTTTTTTAAATCAATTTTAATTTGATTGCTAAAGAGTATAAACCCTTCTTCGGCCTGTTCCACGCGTGTCTATAACCTTGTCCACACTTGCCCAAAACCTCCCGAAGTTTTCGAAGTGAGCCGCATGTGTGCACACAACCAGCCGAATTTTTCATTTTGAATACATCCGGCTCCTCTAGTATTTTTGTCCCCAGCAAGTCAGAGTGAGCTGATGTGAGAACGCAGCAGGATATAATGAGGAGAATTCACCTGGAGCGAGTGGGAGGGGGTGGTGATAGTTTATTCCCTGTGATCGCTGCACGACCGTAGACTGTCTGCACGCCACCTCTACCATCTCCGTGCTCTAATGAACCTGCTGCATTACGTTTCCTGTTCTCCGGTATGTTCTCCTCCTCTCTTTTGATGATGTTGATCGGGTCAAACTACACGTAGCACTGACATAAGGGCAAATATTCTCTCTTGAGCGTCCTACAGTGGACTCTGTTGCTTCGTCCGCAAGTACAGCGTTGTTCTTTTTAAATCAATTCACTCCCGCCGACAGGGTTAGTCTCCCCCCGTGAAGTGCATGTGCGTGCAAGAAACTCAGGAGGATTTCCGGGGCAGTCATCCTGAATCTCTCTCTCAATGTGCAGGAGTGCATCTGGTAGGTAGGTAAAGACAAGGAAGATGGACCTTTGTTGGCACCGGCTGCACTTTTAAGCCATCACTTCATTCGCCTAAATGAAACATTATCTTTAGGGATCAACTTATAAATCTATCGTTCATTCAGTCATTGTTTGTATATATGTAGCCACACATCATAACAAAGTTATCACATGACAATGGAGAAGCCGCACACTGCACTCTCTGTTTTATTATCTTCAGAGACCCGACATTAATTCACCATGAGTAAGCGTTTGGCAACAGTGGCAAGGAAGAAAAGCAGCCATCTGCTGTGACCAGCTGGGACAAACAGTGGGATAGAAGGAGTGGCAGAGAGAGAGAGAGAGAGAGAGAGGGAGAGATATGGACAGACGGGGAGGTGTACACGTCACACTGTAACATAGAAAAAAACAGCAGATGATGCAGATTTATTGTAAAAGGACCCCAGACTATAATCCTCACTTAACTAACTAACGTAACTGGAGGCTGAAAGGGAGCACAGCGTTATAGCAGCTCTGAAGATATTTAAAATGCAGCAGTGATATTTCTAAAAAAAAAAAAAAAAAAACAGACCTGGTGGGACTTCAAGTAGTCTTGAAGCACACAAACAGGAAAACATTGGGCTTTGTGCTCCTTTAAAGTAATGGAGAAAGAGTGGAGAAAGATGGCTCACCAGGCAAGTTCAACCAACTCGATGATACAAAGATTGACTCTCCCTGACTGTGTCACAAACCTCTGCCTTCTCTCTGCTCCTAACCCAGCCCCCCAAAAAAAAAACACCCTGGCACCTCCTGAACAAGCCTCACATTAATGAGACAGATGGCAGACTAGGGACTCATTTCCCTGTTGTAAAATGTAAATGTAAATTTAGACTAGCTGTCTCCTCTAAAGGCAGGGGCATCGGATAGCTGAGTGTTTATGTGGCTCACCTGCTTTAGTCCTCGTTGCAGCGTCTGTGAGTTCAAACAGACCTCGGCGCCTTTGCTGCATGTCATCCCTCACTCTCTCCTCGCGTTGCTAGGGTTAACCGCCATAACTACGAGGGTTAACCTCCTCGTGATTATGTTACAGACTTGCGAGGCTGGTAGTGTTTGGGTTAATCACTTAGTCGGCTTAGGGCGCACATCCCCTATGGCAGATCACCAAGAAATGACCCGCGACTGCATTATGGTCTCCACTTTGACACACAGGAAGGATGTGTCACCTCACTGAATGTCTCCCTGGTCTTTGACCCAACCATGGCCACCTGAGACCTTTTACGATAGACACCACAAAGAGGGGCTGAGGATATCAGCGGTTATTTGTTTATTTGAGGTTATTCAGTTAAATACCCTCTAAGACATAGACCAGGGATGGAGGCCTTCCCAAACCTCCTCCTCCGCTGTTTTGGTCTATTGTTGCGTTTCGCACACGATAGGAATACAATTCTTTTTTCTTTTAAAAAATCCTTTAGGGTGAGCCCAGCTTTAGACAGACGTAAAGACATGACAAACATCACAAAATAAATAAGGACAAATGCCAAAGCCAATCCAAAAATAAACTTGCTTCATTGTCAGCTTAATAACAAACCTTCAATGTATGCAGGTCTTTGTAAAATGGCTCCCTCACCATCATTAGCAGGGAAACACTTTTATTTCCTCTGTGGGAAAACGGTTTTTGGGCTCAGCACTGGTGGCTTAATTTGCATTCAACAAGATCAAACCTTTGTCTTTTTAATTTGAGTGTTTGACTTTTCTCCCGACGTCTATGAAAGCAGTGCTGTCAGCACTTGAAATGTCAGAACGAAGAGACAGTTGTTCTTTGGCTTATTTGACTTTCATTACTCTCCACAGACGCCCAGCAGCTGATGGTGAGTAAAGAAGAGGTTTCCCCTGGGCAGCAGGAGAGGGGCCCAAGTCCAGACCAGGAGGACCCACCAGAGCCACCAAACATTAAAGAGGAATGGGAGGAACTCTGGAGTCGTGAGGAGGAAGAACAGCTTCAAGGGCCAGAGCAGGCTGATATCATCAAGTTCACATTCACTCCCGTCTCTGTGAAGACTGAAGAAGAAGAAGAAGAAGAAGATGATGAAGAAGAGGAACCTCAGTCTTCACAGATCCATCAGAGACAAACTAAACAGACAGAAACAGGAGCTGATGGAGAGGACTGTGGAGAATCAGAAGAAGCCAAACACTTCCCTCCAGATAGTCATTTGCATCATGAAACTCATGACAAGACTCTGCAGTCCTTTGAATCTGAGACTGATGACAGTAACTGTGATTGGGAAGAGACCAGTGAACCTCAGTCTGGTTTCAACGCTCTGCAAAACAAAGAAGGGTCTGTGAGTGATCCGGAATATAATTCTGGAAATACATCGTTTAGCTTCTCCGAAAATGAACAACTGCAGAAACACAAAGGAATCCAGACGGAAGTCAAACCATTTAGTTGCTCAGTTTGTGGTAAGAGATTTCTCCGGAAGGCCTCCTTAACAAATCATATGAGACTTCATTCTGAGGGGAAACGTTTCAGCTGCCCAGTTTGCAAGAAGACTTTTCAATGGCGAGGAGATGTTGTGGCACACATGAGAATCCACACAGGAGAGAAACCCTACAGCTGCTCTGTCTGTGGTATAAAGTTTGCACAGAGCTCAACTTTGTCCTCACACTTAAGAATTCATACGGGAGAAAAACCCTTCAGCTGCGTATACTGCAAAGCCAGCTACAGATTCAGAAGAAGCTTGATTATTCACATGAGAAGCCATACAGGAGAGAAACCGTTTTGTTGCACAGTTTGTGGCAAAGCGTTTGGAGAAAGAGGACATATGAGGCGTCACATGAGTGTCCACACAGGGGAGAAACCGTTCAGTTGTTCGGTGTGTGGTAAAACATTCACACTACATGGAAATCTAAGGCGCCACTTGGCGGTCCACACGGGGGAGAAACCGTTTAGTTGCTCAGTTTGTGGTCAAAGCTTTGCACAACACGTAACTCTGAGCCGACACATGACGATCCACACAGGGGAGAAACCGTTTAGTTGTGATATTTGTCAGAAAAGTTTCTCTCGACTTGACTATGTCAAAAATCACAAGTGTGTTGGTGAAAGCAGCAAAAGTACATGATGCTTGTTATGCAAATTATTCCCAACAAAGTTGAAGAGCTAAAAATAATGTCTCAACAATGGATTGTCAATACTTCAATACAGACTCGTAAATGAGTCTTCATTTAATCTTTTTAGCCAAGACAAAGCCACATTAATCTGATTTAATTTGTCTTGTTCATTAAGTCGTTTAACATGCACTCTCTTTGTGTTTTTGTGTTTAGTTTACAAAGTCCCTTTTAAAGGATAGGTTCAGATTTTTCTCACGTCTTTATTCATGTCAAACTGTGATTTTAAATGTTTGTTAAGAGAGTTGTTTGTTATTTCGATGAGTTCTATATGTGCTGAGACTGTTTTGATACATCATCGGACCTTCAAGTGACCGTCGAGACATTTTCCTCATTGTACTCTGACAGTGCCGGATAAAGACAGATGGAGAGCACATGCATACGGGCAGAAGTGCAGACACAAAAACAATAACAGCACATTTCATGAAGCCTTTTGTTACTCTGTGTGACTATCAGTGAAGTTCTGCTGCAGCCTGGAGTCTCTAACAGTCTCAGCTGTCTCAAATGAACGATCCCCCCGCAGGATGACTGTGCATTCAGAGATCCTCGTAGATGTTTTTAATTTTAGGACAGAAGCATTGATGGGGACAATTCATCACTTGCTGGATATTTGCGCTGCAAAAACAAAACAAATGCTCTCGCAGAAAACTTTCTGTTTCTGCAATATTCTTCCTTTTCGGTTGTTTGGCAGAGCGTTTTCCGGTTCACTGGCTTAATTACAGTACAGCCCTAATTCCAGTTAAGAAATGACAAACTCACCAGGTGCTATACTTGGAAAACTGTCCTCCATGAATGGACCCTTCAGACTCTGACAAGGGTTGGTGGAGGTACAAAATTAGGCGGAGTCAGCCGCCGCCAAGTTTTGAACGCAGGAAAAACCCTGGTTATGCACTTGCGCTTTGTAAATACACAACAATGGGCACTTGTTCGAGAAATGTGTTTTGCAAATGTACAGATTGCTTTGCAATTGCTCTTAACATGTGCTTTCTTAATGTGTCAATTTATTTTGTACTTGTTCTTAAATTGCATTTTGTAAATAGGCAAGTTTCCCTTTATAACTGGCCGACCCTGCTACGGTTGAATAGGAGATGAAGGCATCTCCTTGTTCTACTTGGTTCTTATAATGAGCTTCTTTTTCAAGCCGGACAAATCTCTTTATTTGAGAGCATGTGTATATAGAATGTAAGTGGCTTCATGATAACCAGCTCTGTTTACAACACGTAAAGCTTTCTACAGTTCTACTGTAACCTTAAACAGGATTTTGTGGTTGTATGTTATGTTATGTTGTATTCCTGAGGAGAAGGGATGATGTAAAGAACTGTTAAAGAACAGTTGAACCAACAGGAAAATTTCCGTGTGCGCAGCCCTCAGTGTGGACACTCTTCTTCTTCTCCCTCTCCCATTTGCATCCCTCCAGCAGAGTCACTGGTTAGCTTGTGGTAAATCTGTTGTGGCCTGTTAGCTTCATGTGCTGTTTTGATAAAGAGAACATTTAAATAGCCACCTATATGCACAGGTTATGCTTATGTGTCACTTTTCATTGAGCAAATAACGATTGTGAACAGATTCCCACAGTCTGACCCCACACCCTCAGTAAGTTGTTGAGGGGAGAGACATCCCTGTGACCTAAGATCCTCGGTTTTACTGTCTTTCCCTTCCTTTTATATGTGCATACATACATACCAATAAACTGTATATGTACATATGTGTGAATCAATTCAATCCAAAACTTAATTACAGAGTCAGGGTCCAGTTAAAAAGTTGTCTCAAAGTCATTCTGACCGACATAAGGTTAAACTTTGACTAAGAGTCTTTAAAGGCTGGTTATGACCAGTGGTGCAGTGCAGGATATACACAGGTATACCCACTTATTTTTCAGTTTTCATAGAGTATACCCACTTCTAAATCTCCTCTGATTCAGACCATTGATATTGACAATATCCAATTTTTCTCTGAGGATGGGGAAGTATGACTCTCCCTATTCTGCCTCTAATTGGCTCAAATGCACTAACTAAATGTACAAAAGGAGCCTTTCATGTTCCTCTTCCTCTGTTAACAACAGAGGAAGAGTATCCTCTGCTGGATGGGCCATGTAAAAAAAAAGAGTATACCCACTTCTTTAGGCACCACTACACCACTGGTGACGACTACTGAGATGATCTGTGATCTTTGGTTTATGAGTACATAGATGTGCTACTAATTTATAACAATTCATTTTCGTTTCTTTCTTTGGCATATGTTCAACTATTTCCATTTTGTTAAGCTGTTCAGTTTTTTGGGGGTAAGAATTAGAGAGAGGATGGATCATTTATCCAAACTCCAGATCAACAGGTGGCGGATATGTACGGGAAAATCACATTTAAACAAATGTAGAAGAAAAAGATCGACCCTCGCTTTTAAAACGAGAAGGCCAAAGCTCTCAGTGACTAACGGGGTTAATTTTCGGGTCCATAGTCAAGATCATCCAACGCAGGAAGCTTTCAAACCTTGTTGGGAAACGCAGAAGAAGAAATCAAATAACTTTGGATCGACAGTGAAACAGAAAGCAGCAGAACCGACAATTAGCCTAAACATTACTCCAACAGTACCATAAAAAAGAAATACAACCATGGATACTGCCTGATGCCACATAAGATCTCACATTATTAGACAAGAAGAACAAGGGTAGGGAGTTTCGTTTTAACTCATACCCCGCACAGCAATTTATTAATTGACAGAAAAGTAGTACACATTAGATATTCCGACCTATAGGGAGAGTGGGGTAAGTTGAGCCAGTTTTTACGTATATGTGGTTCTCCAGTCAAAGACAATTGACACAGAAGTACAATAAAAACACCTAATTTTAATTTGAGATGTTGTTAATCATTTGAAAATATTAGAATGCATCTATGACAAAGAGCCATGAAAATATGACCTCAGAAAAAAAAGTGCTCCTGTGACTCAACTTACCCCAGGGTAGGGGTAAGTTGAGCCATCCTATTTTTCAAGTTTTAATGCAGGCATAATAAATAAAAAGATAATTTAATAATACACTTACCTTTCCAAACAATGTTAATACTTTTTTAAAGCTACCTCAAACAACACAAAAACAACCAATTCAACTTTTATATTAGACTATATTATATTTAATCGTAATACAATTTTTCCATCATGAACAATAGTTTTATTATTATTTCTGGAAGGTACATATCCAAACAGTATCACAAAATGCTGTCAATTCAGTGATCATCCAGTCACATATCAAAAAACAAACAAACAAAAACAAACGTGTTTGTCAGAATAAAAATTCCCTACAGTAATTTCATTCCTTTTTGTTAAACAGTTCACAGTTTTGAACTTGTGAGAAGCAAATAACAGTTAAAGCTTAAAGACCTGCACAATTTATCAACTATTCAACATTCCAACTATCAAGGTTGCAGGGAACTATGAGTTGTTGCTCCCTCCTTGCAGTTCCTCCAACCTTTTGAGGTTCAGGAAGCTTCTTCAGCACATCATTCAGTGGGACAGATCCCACATCATTCTCCTTAAATGCAAAGGTGGGTTTCTCTTTGTCAGTGCTCCCTCAGATCCTTCTGAGGAATCTTGCAAACACATCATGAAATGCTGTATATTTAGTCTGTCACCTGTCCATCACATTGGTCAGATTGTCAAAGAACTCCCCGACTGTTGTTTTGTTAAATGCTGTAGCTCTTCCCAAAGATGAGGCCTCAGGCATACGGCAGGAGAGATGGTGGCGTGCCATGAAGTTTTTGAACCAATCTCGACCTTAAGGAATAGAATTCATTCTGTTTAGACACTGTACTATCAAAACGCACATGTCAGCCTTTCCTGTCTTAATGAACAACGCAATTTCCTGCACGCCCTACCTGCTAGACCCTTCTCTTTCCAGTGGTTGGGGACAGGAATGTTGTTTATCTGTGCCAACTCGAATGCCAGCTCACAGCATTTCTTTGGAATGAGGCCATGAAACTGGTCAGCCAACTTTTTCACATGGTCAGCAAGCTCCTTCTCAACTTCCTCTTCTGCTGTTCCACTGTACCCTACTGTCTTGACTTCCTTCACCTCCTTCTTTTTCATAAACCTCCGCAGTGTTGACCTGTCAATATTTCTATCCTTTGCTACCGCTCTGATGGATTTTCCTCCCTCAACATCAGTGGCTGCTCTCTTCATCTCTTCTAAGGGTATTGATCCCCAGTTTGTTCTTCTCTTGTATATTCTTGGCATGATATCTTTTAATGCAACATATAAAATATGGTTAAGAGTTGTGTAATACTATATTTAAAACAATGTTATACTTAAAACTTAACTAAACTTCAGTGCCTTATGGTAGGGGATTTGCCCCACAGCATGTCAATCAATCAATCAATTTTTATTTGTATAGCGTCAACTCATAACAAGTGTTATCTCGAGACACTTTACAAAAAGCAGGTAAAATACCTTACTCGTTGTTATGTTACATGTGGCTCACTTTGCCCCCTAGCTACCAATTTGGTAAAAACAGCCTCGCTTAGCAATTCAGGCATTTAGCTAAATGATTCACATGATTTCCTATATTGACAAATAACCAACATGTATCATACACAACTTTAGACCTACATACATTTGCTTTGACATAACAGCCATGATATCTTCAATGCAGAAAATGTACTTTAACAAGCAAAAAAGTATTTTGTGTAAAAAAAAAAAAAAATAACTTACCACTTGTCCAATGTGCATCTCCTCTTCACAGCGTGATATAAATGATGGATGACTTTTGGGATGTACCTTCACCAGACATTAAAGGCGCATAGTTGCTTAGCAACAGGAGGCGGATCATCTTACCCCCCACTCCTCCACACCAGTAGGTGGCGGAAATGTTTTTGCAAACCGCCAATAAACCTCAAAGAAGAACAAGAAAACGCGGGGGTCTCCGTCGTCTCCATGTGTGGATAATACTGCTGAAGTTAACTTGAACAGAGTTTCTGGAGGTTTCGCGTCGGGTTTCTATTCTTTAACTGAGAAATTAGCTCCTTCTGCATCTTATTCGGTGGATTTTTAACGGCGGCTGGCCTATCGTGAAGTTAACTTTAACTAACAGCTCAGCGACATAAGTTTTGATTTAAACTGAGTTTGTTCGGCGGGAAAAGTTGCCGTGAGTTGTATAAAATGTCTAAAGTTCAGTTGCTGAAAGCTTTGGTCAACCAGAGACTGACTGCAGCTGCTGACGAGATTTTTGAGCTGTTTGAAAAAACGATAGCAGAGTACGAGGAGGAACTCTGTCGATCGAAAGAGGAAAAGAAGCGACAACACAAACTACGGGATGCTGCTTTCAACCCTGAAGTCCGCTTACACAGATTAGGTTTGTATTGGTTTTTTTTTTTTATACCTATTAATTTCCACTTCAAAAGGTCATGTCATGTGTCAGTGGATAATATGGTCAATATGGAAAGTCGAGGTCTTTGTCCCCTTATGTTCTGCATGGCAACACTACTTTTTTTTTTTTTTTAGCTCTGTATTACACGTCATGTGTTGCTCCATAATCAGAACACATATTCAGCAGCTGCGGAAAACAATGCCATTAGGTGTATCTAAAGAGCGAGTAAGATTGATGTTTTCACTTTCCACCCATTTGATTGACTCTTTGTTCAACCAATGAATGCATCGATAAAGATAAACTTTGGCAGGGTACTCGGATGGAGTGTCTGAGAAGCGGGCTGGTCTGCGCTCTGGTGGGTGGGGGTGAGGATGAGGGTGGGGGTGGTGTTGGGAGCAGAATCAAATCTATTGAAGAACAGATTCAGTTCATTTGCCCACTCCCTGTCTCCTGCTTCAGGGACCCCTCCCACGACTTCTGCTGTGACCTGAGATGTTATTCAGGCCCCTCCAGACTTCTCTTGCATTTTTCTGTTGTAATTGGTCCTCCATCCTCCTTTTTTTTCTTGAGCTCCTTCTGCACCCTCCTCAGCTCCTCTCTATCTCCAGATCTAAAAACCCTCCTCTTTTCATTGAGCAGGGTTTTCAGCTCAGGGGTCACCCAGGGCTTGTTGGTGGAGAAACACTGTATTTTTATTTTTTTGGTGGGTGCAGTGTTCTCAACACAGAAGTTTATGTAATCTGTGATGCAGTGGGTTAAGCCGTCTGTATGCATCCTTGGTGTTTGCATACAGTAAGTCCAAAGTTTTATTGTCCCTGGTATGGCACTCAACGTACTGAGTGAAAGTAGGGAGAGTGGCAGACAGGGAAGCGTGATTAAAGTCTCCTGAGATGAGAATTAGAGACTGGGGGGGTGCGATGTCTGCAGCTGAGACACTACATTGTGGATGAGTTCACAGGCCTGCAGCCAGCAGCTCCACATCCTTAGTGCAGCGCTGTTCTTTAACGGTGATGTGCCCAGAGTTACACCACCTCTCATTCACGTACATCGCTATCCCCCGCCTTTCTTCTTACCACTCTCCCTCCCTCCCTGACGAGGTGGAAGCCGTCCAGAGTTACGAGCGCGTCCGGAGTGAGTTCATTCAGCCGTGTCTCCGTGAACTGCATGATGCGACGCTCTCTGTACTCCCTCTGAAGCCGGGCGAGCGCCGTCAGCTCCCCCATCTTCATTAGGGAGAGATCTTACATTCCCCATAATTAAAGACGGCACGGATGGTTTGTACCGTCTTTTCTTTTCCCGACACTTCACTCCGGCTCGGCATCCCCTTCTCTTCTCTCCGTAGTTCTGCGGGGACGTCCGGTCTTTCGGCTGGATGTATCCGAGGTTGGCACAGCGCAATCAGATGTTCGCGGGTGTAAACAATGGAGCCATGACTGAATGGGTCTCCCGAGGAAGTTTGAAAGAGTCCACAGAGAAAGAAAGAGATGTTGAGTGATTGATCGTTAAACCCCTAGGTCCCCTAATTACAGAAAAGACTGCACTTTTCATCTGATTTAAAGCCATGCTGCTTACTCTTTATTGATTCCCTACACCAGTACGAGCTTTCTGCCACTCGCTGCCTTGAAGTGCAGAGACTCCGCCCACTGTGACATCTCATGCTCTATAAAGTAGTCCTATCAGTTGTTTAATCTGAATAGGAAATTCAGGTTTTTATAAGCTTTGTGTTTCACTTTTTTCACAGAAGTCCAGCAGCTGGTGGTGAGTCAAGACGAGGTTTCCCCTGAGCAGCAGGAATTGAGCCCTAGACTGGACCAGAATGACCCACCAAACTCACCACAAATTAAAGATGAACGGAAGGAACTCTGGGGCAGACAGGAAGGGGAGCTTCAAGGAGAAGAGGAGTTTGATATCAGCATGTTAAGATTCAAACGTATCCCTGTGAAGAGGGAAGAAGAAGATGGAGAGACACTTCAGTCCTCACAGCTTCATGAAAACCAAACTGTAGAAAGCAGAGACACGGAGCATTTGAAAATGGAAGCTGGTGGAGAGGACTGTGGAGGACCAGAACCAGACAATCATTTACAGCCAGTTACTCCTGACAAGACTTCAGTGACTCACAGTGGTGATTGGGAGGAGAGTGATGATCCTCAGGAAGGTTTAAATCCTCTGCAAAAAAAATACATACCTGTTACTTCTGACAATACTTCACATTCTGAATCAAAGAATGATGACACAAGGTGTGATTTGGAGGGGGCCAGGGATCCTCAGGAAGGTTTAAACCCTCTACAAAACAAAGACGTACCTGTGAGTGATATGGTATGTAATACTGGTAAAATATCAGTTAGCTCCTCTGAATGTGCTACAAGCTTTCGACAAAAGAAACTGCAAAAACAAAAACGAATCCAAAAAGGAGTGAAACCTTTGAATTGCAAAGAATTCAGCGGTTCACTTTCTGGAAAAATATTTTCAAGAGAGAAACCATTTAGTTGTTCAGTTTGTAGTAAAAGATTTGCATGGAATAAAAATCTGAGAAGCCACTTGGTAGTGCACACAGGAGAGAAACAATTTAGTTGTTCAGTTTGTAGTAAAAGATTTGCATGGAATAAAGATCTGAAACGCCACTTGGTAGTGCACACAGGAGAGAAACCATTTAGTTGTTCAGTTTGTTTGAAAAAATTCTCTCAACTTTCTTATGCCAGACGCCACAGGCTTGTGTGTGAAAGAAGGAAAAATCTAAATGCTTGATATGTAAATGAATTCCTGTAGGAGGAAAGCACAAAAGGTAGACTAACACCTTAACGATGGTCAGATTCCAAAATGAGTCTTCTTTCGGTTTTATCTTTTCAGCAGACAAAGCCACATGATTAAAGTAATTCTGCTTAATTTTGTCAATAATAGTTGTTTTGCATGCACAGTTAACCTGAGCTGTTTGGTTTACACAGACTTCTTTAGGGTTCAGATTTTTCTGCATGCACAACCAAGATGTCAAATGAATGCTGAGAGAGTTTGTGTTGCTTAAATCAGTTTTCAAGTTCTCATCTTTGTCCTTTGGACTGTTTACATACAACAACAACAACAACAAACCTTCAAGAAACCACCCATACATGTTCCCCTGCCCCGCTCAGAAAGGTCATTTTAGTGAGGTCGTCTCTTCATTTTGTGGAAACAGTCATTCAAAAATGTTTCATAAGTTTGTTTTGCATTACTGCTTTGTACAGAAAAAAACACTTTGTTCTTAACATAAAATGAAAGATCTTGTTTTCAATATTTCTGTAATTGTGTTTTGTAAATAGGCACATTTGTCATATTTACTGACCCACTTATATGGTACTTTAGTAAACATTTTAGCCATTTGTTACGTTCTCCGAAGTTCTAGGGGATGCGGGGAACAACAAATTTATATTTACCCGGAATGAAGGTGGAGACCAGAGTTCGTTTTCAAAGTAATAATCACTGTATTTCATTGTACAGGAAACACACAAGCAAGTAACCAGCTTTAGTTGCACCCAACAAGGTACACAAATTAGATAAACTGAAATGGAGACGATCTGGCACTCCAGCAGCCTGAGTCCCAGCTCACGGATATGAACTCTTTTTCTCTCCCTCTGCAGCCTGCACCCAGTGCCTTTTATTCATCGGCTGCATGCGGACACAGGTGATTCCACTTCTCTCAGAAAACACAACCCATAACACCTCCCCCCCATAAGACCAAAACTAAGTTTTGAACCTAGCATATAACAAATTAGTCACCAAGCCACATTATCATCTACACCATACAACAGGCTGGCAGTTATCAACAAACAAAAAATATATATATATATTTTTTCTCACCCACGGGACAGAGCCACCACATAGTCAGCCCCCTTCTTGTGTTTCATTTCCAAGTTGAACCCCTGGACCAGCAGCGCCCAGCGCATCAATTGCTGGTTGTGGTTGTACTTCTGGGCCAGGAAAACAAGTGGGTTATGGTCAGTGTACACTGTCACCCAGGAAGTCCTCGAAATGCCGAAGGGCTAAAATCGTGGCCAACGTCTCCTTCTCAACGGTCGAGTAATTAAGCTGATGAGGCTTGAACTTGGTTGAGAAAGAACAGACAGGATGCTGCACATCTCCCGCCCCACCCTGCAACAGCACAGCCCCAGCTCCAGAAGCACTGGCATCCACCTCGAGCCTGAAGGGATGCAAAAAAGATCAGGGGCGGCCAATACAGGAGCACTGCAGAGAAGGGATTGAGCAGCATCAAATGCATGACAACGCTCATCAGTCCACACAAATGGTACAGCAGGGCTACACAGACGGGTGAGAGGGGCCACAACTACCGAAACACCGGTAGCATCCAGCCATGCCCAGAAAACGCCTCAGTTCCCGCCTGGTGGTAGGAGCTGGGTAGGATAACACTGCCTTACTTTTGCCTTTGCAAACTCACATTTAGCAAGGTTCAATGTCAGCGATGCCTCAGCAAGCCGCTGACATACGTCCTTCAACCGGGACACGTGGATTGACCAGTCGCTGGAGTACACCACCAAATCATCTAAATACACATGACAGTTCGGGACGTCACCTAACACCAGGTGCATCAGACGCTGAAAAGTGGCTGGGGCATTTCTCATACCGAAGGCCATTACCGCGTACTGCATGAAGTGATCTGGGGTGACAAAGGCCGATATGTCCCCTGCTCCGGGCGCTAAAAGGTACCTGCCAGTACCCTTTTAGCAGGTCCAGTTTGGTGATGAACGTAGCCGGGCCTATGCTATCGATGCAGTCCTCCATGCGAGGTAGCGGGAATGAGTCCGGTACAGTCACAGCATTGACCTTCCTGAAATCTGCACAAAAACGAGGAGAACCATCAGCTTTAGGTGTCAGCAAACACGGAGAGCTCCAGGGACCTGTATGTAAAAAAAAAATAGATTTCCAACAAGAGCAGAGATACATGTACGGATCCACACAGAAGAGAGACCTTTCACGTGTTCCCTTTGCTGTGAGATCTGAGACAACACTCGGCTGTACATGCAGTAGAGTTGGTCGTCTCTTAACCGGAGGGTCCGGGTTAATCCCCAGCTCCTGTAGCCACATGTCAGAGTCTCCTTGGGCAAGACAACATCCACGCCATGCCTTGATAACCTCCAAACTCCACTACTGCGATTCACTATTTTGATATTAATCAGACTTCTACACACCGTCTACATTTTGTTCAAAATGCTGCAGCCAGACTCCTTTGCAGATGAAAAAATAGGATCACATAACCCCTCTTTTGGCATCCTTGCACCAGCTCCCAGTTCGGAAAAGAAACCCAGACATAATTCTCTTGCTTATGTTGAAAGCCCTTCATGGCCCTGCTCCAATTTAGATCACAGAACTCTTATCACCATACAGTACGACTAGGCCCCTCAGATCATCACATCATGGACTTCTAACCTCTAAGATTTTCAGGCATAGGAACTTTTCTGGAGCTACACAGAGGCTGTGGAACAACGTGCCATTAGACACGATCAGCAGACTCTCTGTAACGTTTTAAAATACACACCTGAAGACTCACTTCTCTTGCAGTTGATTCCTTGTCCGATTGCCATCCTACCTTGTTTGATGAAGTATGTGCATGATTTTCACCGCTGTTGCTGCACGTTTCCGGATTGAGATATTTGAGGATGAGGAAGATTTGCAGTCACACGCAGTGATCATCATCAACACAGAGGAGAAAACATTCAGTTGCAGTGTTTGTATTAAAAGATACATCACCTGTATCATGTACAACAACAGAAGTGTCATAAAGCAGAGGAATTAGATGAAGCTGCAGAGATACTTTTAGTCCTTTTTCCAGCAGGGTGAAAGCAGAAAATGTGGTTACAGTCTGAGGTGGAAAAAGCTGGTTTCGACCACTGAGGTGATCTTCAGGTTTCTTTTTCTAAATACTTAAAAATCCATCTAGAAGAAATCCGTAAATATACTTCTTTCCTCGGCACATGTTCAACTATTTCCATTTTGTTAAAATGTTGGATTACTTCTTATTTTTGGTGCGAAGTAAATGCGGTGGCCGGTAGGGGTCAAACAATCAGCAACTGATGAAACGACATACAATTTAGAAAAACGCGCAGCATATATAGAAACGCTGCACATTCAAAAGCAAATGCAAACTACAACAACAAATGCAAAGACACAAACGAAACTTGAGTCACACACAACCAGAAAACAACTGCAAACACAAGTTCAGCCTTAAACGGAAGTGCTCCAGGCCTGTAGGGGCGCTGTGGATCTGTTTATTTACGGGAGCGAGTAAGAGAGACAGCTAGGAACAGAAAGTTATGTTTAGATAGGGGAAGTTGTATCGTTGAAAGACACAGAATAACTTCACTGTTAATGAAACGCGGAGATTAAAGCGAGTCCGACCGGGATTTTGACATCGGGGGACGAGAGCCGAGTGTGGGTCTGTGGCTGTTAGCCCCGGGATGTCTGGAGGTAGTGCTACCTCTGGGACTATGAGCTCCAGCTGCAACTCATCCCTCTGCACCCGCTTTCTCAGCCTGACGCTTTGTGCTTTTACCATCCCCGGAGTCCGTGTTGAACTCGCCACTCATCTCGTTGCTACAGTTTAACATTACTCCCTGTCATCAAACACTGACACTTCACCCACGGAGAGCCCTCTGCCCCGGGCCTGACAAGTTCAAAATCCTGGTGGACTGAAGTCCCGTTCTCAAGCCGGGAAACAGTGCCGGTAGCCGGGCAGCCAACTTAGCAAAGCTACCGGTCAATAATATCTAATATCGTAATATATATATTTATATATATCTTAATATCAGCCGTACGTCACATTTTAGAGTAAATCTTAGAGCTGCTCAACTTCAACCTCTATAACAACCAATACCGGTCCTCTTGATTTCATCACCTTTATAGTTGCTAATGTTAATGAGAATG
Organism: Labrus mixtus; assembly: GCF_963584025.1. Taxonomy (NCBI): domain Eukaryota; kingdom Metazoa; phylum Chordata; class Actinopteri; order Labriformes; family Labridae; genus Labrus; species Labrus mixtus. Next base: position 12,468,555 of record NC_083627.1, on the reverse strand, counting down.
ATGAGTCTGTTATCATACTTTGTTGTTACTGCTAATGCTACACATACCTTAAAAATGATTACTGACATTGTAGCTACAATCTGTTTTATTAATTTAGTTTTTCTCCGTCTCTCTATCTCCTCTTAACCCTGACACAGTTTCGGCAGACGGCTGTTCATCATGAGTCTGGTTCTGCTCGAGCTTTCAGCTGGTTTCTCTGTAACTTTGCTAAATGTTGCAAAGTGCTGTGCTCATTGTGGCTTAATGTTGGGTCTTTATAAATAACACAAAGAGAATGATGTTGACCTCTGCTCTTTTTTTTTTTTTTTTTACTAAATGTCTGCAGATAACGTGTTGGCGCTAAAAAAAAAATACAAACTGATTGAATTTGAGTCCAGGAGAGTCCATTTTATTTAACCTTGTTTTATAAAGTGTTTAGTAAACCGTTTCATACACATAACATTGTAAAACAAATGTAGACATAAGTTGATGTAAAATAGTTTTACACAATTTAAATGAATATTAAATCAGAGAACATGTAAGGCCAAAAGGATTGTGCCTGAAACAGAAAAGACCACGCAGCTGAAAAATAAGAAGGCACAACAAACTGATGAAGGTGGAGTTAAGTTTTGCGCTCACTGTTTCGATCACTTTTGAAACAAAACGGCTCAACAATCATCTCTACAGCTTTGGTTATTTCTGCTGCTCTCACCGACACACTTGTGTTTCTTGACGTTGTGTTTCTTGACGTACTCCAGCCGAGTGAATGTTTTGTCACACAAGTTGCATTTAAACGGTTTCTCCCCCGTGTGGACAGTCAGGTGATTTTTCAGACTTACATTCTGTGTAAATCCTTTCCCACAAACCGAACAGATAAATGGTCTCTCTCCCGTGTGAACAGTCAAGTGTCGTCTCATATGTCCCTTTTGTGCAAATCTTTTACCACAAACCGAACAGTCGAATGGTTTCTCTCCCGTGTGGATTCTCATGTGCTCGACCAAACTTTTTTTGATACTGAAACTTGCACTACAAACTAAGCAGGTGAAAGGTTTTTCTCCTGTATGGACCTTTAAGTGTGCGACCAAATGGGAGCTCTGTGTAAACCCTGAGCCACAGTAAGAGCAGCTGTAGGGTTTCTCTCCTGTATGGGTTCTCATGTGTGTCAAAATGTCTTTTTTCCAATGAAACTTTTTTTTACAAACGGAGCAGCTGAAACGTTTTTGTTCTGAATGAATGCTCACATGATTTATTAGGGAGGCCTTGTCAGAGAATCTTTTACCACAAATTGAGCAACGGAATGGTTTCACTTCGGTTTGGATTCTGCTCTGTTCGCGCTGTTTTCCATTTGGTCCAAAGCTTAAAACACATTCAGAAGAGTTAATTGATGTTTTCCCAGTTTTACATTCCAGTTCACTTACAGGTTCTTCAACAGCTTGCAAACAGTTTAAACCTGACAGAGGGATAGTGGTAACCACCCTATCAAAACATCTGTCATACATTTCAGATTCAGTGGAGTTTGAAATTATATGTTGAGAAGCTGGTGTTAAATATCTGTCTAGATTTAGGTTCCTTGCTGGTTCTGATCCTTCACAGTCCTCTCCATCAGCTGTTTTCAAATGCTGTGTGTCTCTGCTCTCTTCAGTTTGATCTTCATGACGCTCTGAGGACTGAGGTTTCTTGTCATCATCTTCACTCTTCACAGGGACAGGAGTGAATGTGAACTTGATGATATCAGTGTCCCACGGCTCTTGAAGTTGCTCTCCCTCCTCATCAGTCCACATTTCCTCTTTAATATTCGGCGGCTCTGTTTGGTCCTCCTGGTTCAGACTGGAGCTCCTCTCCTGCTGCTCAGAGGGAACCTCTCCCTTTCTCACCATCAGCTGCTGGATGTCTGTGGAGAATGATAAAAAAAAAGAAAGCCTATAACTGGACAGTCTGTGTGCTAATTCGCGGTGAGTAATATTTACACCGCAGTCAAACATTTAGACCTGCTGTAGACGTGCTCAGTTAAAAAGCAGCAGAGATTTTGAGTTTTTGGTGTTTTCTTTCAACCAGGAGGCTCGACGTTCTAACATTTATAGTTGATTACTTCCTCATTGTTGTCAGTCACGTCACTGTTACCTTTTAGATCTGGGTGGTTTTTAAACGTCATCATATAACCACATTTTTCTTTTAAAGCCTGGATCTAAACCTGCATGTAAATGAGATTAGTTACAATCAGCTCAAATCCCCCAAATGCCCCTACGGGATTGGAAGCTTGGCCTGCTACCCTTTCAATTGATTAAACAGTTTCTTTAGAGTTGAAAACAATGTTCAGTTTTTAATATAGAACTGCTTTGTTTAGTTTTCTTTTTACAGCTTTTAATTATCTTTACACCAAATAAAAAAAAGAATGGGCTTAAAATGTTTGACTACACTGCTTGTTAGTTCAGTCAGAAAACTCAACCTTTCTAAACATTTAACATTTTTATTGCAGCAGCAAAACATATGCTCCGACCTTATCATTCCTCGCTGATTTTTCTACGCTCCAAAATATAAAATAACGAGTGACAAGACGATTTCTTTAACCCGTGTAGCCACTGAAGATTGAAAAATTATGCTAAGAGACCCCGTTGGCTTTTGTGTGCTTAAACCGTATCAGACCCGTTTTGAACAAAAGAATGACAACATATTCCTGCACAAAATTCCCCAAAATGTCTGACTCCAGGTATACGGTTTAAATAAAAGGTAAAACCAAACCCAGGTGCAGATTACTGGAAATGATATCAAACCCCAAAAAAGGAGTTCAATGGAACAAAAATCACGCAGATATTACAGATTACAGCTCCTACAACCTCTTTGCTGGGGCTGAAAGTACAAACACAGTACTGGTGCATTCATTTATTAATTTCCCAGCTCTAGATAATTCCTGTCAACGGACGACAAACCGTTTTTGTTTAAAGCAGGAACATACACCGCCTGGCCAAAAAAAACACACACTCTAATATTTCGTTGGACCGCCTTTAGCTTTGATTACGACACGCATTCGCTGTGGCATTTGTTTCGATAAGCTTCTGCAATGTCACAAGATTTATTTCCGTCCCGTGTCACATTCATTTTTCACCAATAAATTGTATTGATGATGGGAGAGTCGGAACCACTGCGCAAAGTCTTCTCCAGGACATCCCAAAGATTCTCAATGGGGTTAAGGTCTGGACTCTGTGGTGTCTCATGGACCCTGAACCACTCCACCACAATTTGAACCCGATGAATCTTGCTGTTGTCATCTTGAAATTCCCCCATGCCATCAGGGAAGAAAAAATCCATTGATGGAATAACCTGGTCATTCAGTATATTCAGGTAGTCAGCTGACCTCATTCTTTGGGCACATAATGTTGCTGAACCTGACCAACTGCAGCAACCCCAGATCATAGCACTGCCCCCTACAGGCTTGTACAGTAGACACTAGGCATGATGGGTGCATCACTTCATCTGCCTCTCTTCTTACCCTGATCACTCAGGGGAAATCTTCCTTCCAGTTTTTAATAATGCGTTGGACAGTTCTTAACCCAATTTTAGTAGTTTCTGCAATCTCCTTAGATGTTTTCTCTGCTTGATGCAAGCCAATGATTTGACCCTTCTCAAACAGACTTAACATCTTTTCCACGACCACAGGATGGGTCTTTCAACATAGAAGTTTAAGAAATGAGAAGCTACTCATTGCATCAGTTGGGGTTAAATAACTTGTTGCCAGCTGAAAGATAATCGCCCATGCAGTTATTATCCAATGGGAGGCTCTTAACTATTTGCTTAGTTAAATCCAGGTTTTTTTTGTTGGACAGGAGGCAGTGTATTTCACACCAGGTCCTCGGAAACATTTGAAGAAGAGCCGGTGGTGACAGGTGATCTAAAGTGAGAATACAATGTACAAACCTGTTCTGTGTAGCTCGACTTCAGAGTCCGGTTGTTCATTGTGTCCGTGTTTCTCTCTTAAACGACAGAGTTCCTCCTCGTACTCTGCTGTCGTCCTTTCAAAAAGCTCAAATATCTCTTCAGCCGCCGCGGTCAGTCTCTGGTTGACGAAAAATCTCAGCATTTGGACTTTAGACATTTTTTTCTCTCCGTTTTTCCTCCAGAAACACTCTGACCCAGAGCAGCCTGGTCGACCTGAAACTCACTGCGTGGCGTCTGTTTCCAGCTAAAAGGCTAAGCTAACATCCTTAGCTTCCTGAGTCGTTATGAGCCAAAAAAAAAAAATGCACACAAAGGAAACATGAAACATCACGAAACTTTGTAAAAAAAAAATAAAAAAAAATAAAAAAGGAAGGATCCTTCATAAAGGAAGTTCGCTTAAACAGTTCCTTAGCACACAGACCCTACAGCTTCACTCTGACTGAAACCTACTGTCACGTTAGGAGTGTCTTTAAACGCAATTACTTCCGGCAACATTCTTCTTCATCCATGGTATTGGTGGTTAGCAAAAGGCTTCCCACGGGAGGCCCCGCCCCCAATTATGACGCGCTGCCACCCACTGTTCCGGAGTGTAATGACAACACACGAGTCTAAACAAGGGATGGGTCATATTGATTTTATTATAACTGCAAAAGGTCCACATTAAAACAAATACTCTAAATTAAAGAATTAAGACTTGTATTTAGAGTTAAAGAACAAATATACAGGCGAAACGTCGCTCACAATACTATTTAGTAAAGTTATTTTCAGTGTGTTCAATGGACTTTTGATTTATTTTGGTGGCATGTTTGTAGGCTATGGAACAAATATAAATGTTACTTTGTGTATTGATATTATTATGTACGTAGATGTTAGTAGTAAGACTTAAATTAATGAGCTAAACACATAATTATATTATATATATTATATTCACATTATAAGGAGAAATCCTTCCTGCATATTATCCCATATGTTCTTTTGTAAAGCATCTCGAGATAACATTTGTTATGAATTGGCGCTGTACAAATAATGATTGATTGATTGATTGATACCACAGCCTCCCCAGTAGGGGGCGATATGTACCTAAACCTTGGTTTGTGATCCACTAATACACTTACAGAAGACGAACAAGGGACGTGGAACCGGATGTTGATTTCTTGCTGGATGGAAACCATAGACTGTAAATATTACAGACTAAGAGGTCGGCTACAAGGCCTCATGATTTCAACGTTTATAGCTTTTATTAATAGTTTTTAAACTTAAAAAGGTAAATATGAACACGACACAGTAGACCGTATGCTCTTTAATTAATTAATGAATTAATACGTCTTCATTATTTCTTGGTGCTCTACCAAGATGACGCCGTTAGCTTAGCCTGCCAGCTGGAAAAGGAACAGTTAAATAATTGTTAAATGTGTCTTTAACGAAGTGTGTTCGCAGGATAAGTTGTTTAAAAAAATGTCTAAAGTCCAAATGCTGAGATCTTTTGTCAACCAGAGACTGACTGCAGCTGCTGAGGAGATATTTGAGCTGTTAGAGAAAACGATAGCAGAGTACGAGGAGCGACTTGATCGATCTGAAGAGAATCAGGATAAAAACATTGGACTGGAAGAGGATTTCAGCCGGGACCTCGAGTTACACACAGCAGGTTTGTCCTTCTTCTTTTTATTCTCACTGGAAACAGATGACCATCCTCTGCTCCTGCCTCATTCATTGGTGACTGACACGTTTTCTGACTTTAAACGAGCCTCTGTACCATCCGATTTATTTATCTGACTTAAAGATTCAGGGTCAATGTGACGCTCATTGTCCATAAGGTTTAGTTAAAATTTAAAGGCTTGTCATTTTAAAATAAATGCACAAATGACATGCTTTCATCCATTGTTTTAAGTGCCTAGTCTAAAATTTAGATTTATTATTAATTTTTAGAGAATATTTGGGGTATGTAGGCAAAAATGTCTAAGTAGTGTAACTGTTGAAACTTCGTACCGAAGAATTAAACTTGCTTTAAAAAGGTTAAATTTTATATAACACTGTCTGGCATAATCTTACAATAGATCTGTTCAATATTAAATAAAAGTGATGGAACATCATTGTTCATATTATTATGATTAATTCAGGGAAATCGTGTCACCCAGTCAAGTACCAAATTGTCAACATGGTGTAACCACCATCGAAGGAGCCATTTTGTTCATATATTCATCATATCATGTGACAAGAAGTGATATCACAAAGAAGAACCCCTGATGGTCCTGACTGCTGCAGGACAAGTTTAACAACTCTCTTTAAAACATGAGATAATTTGACATTTTAAGGGCGTGGTCAGGTGTGTCAAATGGTATGACCTCAGAAAAACATTTTTGATTTTTGACAATTTATGATAATTATAAAAAATTGTATTCACTTGGAAAATTAGATTTGAAATGTTCACACCAGGAAATGTGCTTACATAGGTCTCAATGATAATGCCTGTCAAATTTGATTTGAAGTGGAAATGTCAAATGGTGTAACCGGTTACACTATTTGACTTCTATGTCTTTCTGTTAGAGGCCACTTTTGTCAAATATCAGTAGTTTTTTTTATGTTGATTAAAGTGGTTATTCATCCACAACCTTATTATCAAAAGTCTAGGACAAAATGCCCTGGCATTTTGTAAATGTTTAGCTTCAAATTGCATATTTGTGTTCCATTTACTTACATTTATAAAGGTGCACTATGTAGTTTTGGTAGAGAAATGTGAAAGTTGGAGAAATGTACAGATTATGTGGTATATGTTCATCATAACCCTATACACAAACTGTCCTCAGATGAAAATGTGGTCCCTGTAACACTGTTTGAAGATAAAATGCTACTGGAGAAGTTATGGTGGGGGGCCCACAACAGTGAAACCGTAACTCTCCTGGTAGCTTTATAACTCCAAACAGTGTTCCAGGGACCCATTTTTTTTATTTGAATAAAGTTTGTGTATTCAGTTCAGAAAATATATTAAAGAATTGTTTCACTTCTCCAACTTTCAAATTTCACCACCAAATCTACACAGTGCACCTTTAAACATGTATAATCTAATATATGTATGTATCCTGTAATATTGGCGCCAGAAGTAGTTGCATTTTAGATGTGTGGGCTTTTAGGGGCCATGTGGTAGGTAGTATCAGCGTGTCACTACCTGGAGCTTGCTTGCCAAAGTCTGGTACTATAGAAGGTGGCAATGCTGTTTGGGCTGTGATGGCCATGATGTAAAGAAGGAGAGATGTAAAGTGTTGCCTGTGGGTGTGGTGGGCGTTGAGAGCTACCATGGAGGGGGGTGTCTCTAGGACGCCAAAGCTGACTGTGTAGCCTTCCAGGGAAGTTGTGGACCTAACTGGACGAAAATCTGGTGAAAGTAGGGTCCCACTTGACAACCCCGGTGATGACCTGGTTCTTGCTACCCTTCGGTCTACAAGGTTGAATTGTGAATGCCAGTGTGGTAGGGTGGTAAGTATAAGCGTTGTCAAAACATGGCTAACTCACATACTGTAAACAGAGCCTGGGTCTGTTGAAGGTGGCAATGCTGTTTTGGTTGCAGGGGCAACTAGGGCCAAATACTGAAGAAATTAATTCCCCCTGAAGATTAATTAAGGATGCACCGATCCAATCCTGGTATTGGATGTCGGTCCCATCTTGACTAAGACAGCTAGATCAGGTATCAGTAAGAATTTGCCGATCTATGAGACCCACCGAAAAGGTTGTGCTATTCACTTCAGTTTTATGCTATTCTGTGTTTAAGGCAAAGTGAGCTACATTACTGTCATCAGCGTACTGGTATTCTGTGCACTTTGGTGGGTGGAGCAAACATAAAATGGAGGAAGCTAACAACAATTTCTTCAAGAAACAAAGGCCTTTGACTGTAGAAGCAGCATGGTCAGTTGGTGTAACTGGTTTGCGTCAACTGGTGTAACCAGTACCAGGAAAATTAAAGTGGAATAAAAGTAGTCCTCTATTGCAGTGAAATAACATGTTTTTTTTAAAACAAATTTTACATAATTTGTCAAAATTAATTAGAAAACAGAGGTGTTTTCAGCTTTGTGCCCCGCTCAGTATTGAAAAAGGGCATAACTTATAAAATTATTGATAATCCTAATAAAATCTATTTCCTTGTGCTATTTTAAAATGAAGTAAGTACAATCATAAGTACACTTACATATACTCTAGATGTATAAAATATTCAATATTCTTAATTTTTCAGTGGTTACACCACTTGACATGTTTAGGTCCATTCAGTCTTACCTTTTAAAAAAAATGGTTTAAATGTAATTTAAAAAAACACAAAACCAACATGAATACAAATCTCACATTTTAATGAACCTGATGCATGCTTTCAAACTGTGTTTTTAAAAGATTTTTGAACTGGTCATCTGAACAACCCTTATTTGTCACTGACCCTTAAACACATGAACAGAAAACTGTCGCTCAATGTCTCAGAAACTCTAACTAACTGTAACTACTTCATCTAAACTCCATAAACAACGTGCACAATGAAACGCGGCACCCAAAACCAAATTCCCTAAACGGATACCTTCCACCAAAACAACACACACAGCTATAATATGTTTCTGTGTTACTGAGCATAAAATAAACTATGATTATATATAATATATAATAATATAATAAATTCATAACACCACCATCAAAAGTGTTCATGTGTGTTTGGGCTTCATGAGAAACAGAGTGGGATTTTCTGGCACAAGTTCACCAACTACCAAGGAGCATGAAGAGTGAAAGTGCTTGAAGAGGTCAAAAAGCTCCAGCAGCACTTCTAGTGTGAAGATCAACTTTGTTAACATATAAGACCGACGCCTTTCGGCTTGTGGCTGTCATCAGGGTCATCTTGGGCTTCATGAGACCATGTTACATATTCAAATGCATACTAAGTGTTTCCCACAGAATGACGAGATACCTGGGCAGTGGAGTATGCGCCCCCCCAAGCGTACTCCACCGCCCAGGTAATAATAGTGAGTGTGTGACCCTTTATCTTTCCCTAAAATATTTATTTAAATGTCAATCTTTAATCATTGATTGTTTTAATTCTGTTGCCAGAAAGTATTCATAATAGTGGTTTAAAAGCTAACGGAGTTAATTTAAAAGCCTGTTTGTATTTTATTACTTTCAGAAGTCCAGCAGCTGTTGGTGAGAAAAGAAGAGTTTCCCCTTGAGCAGCGAAATTGGAGCCCCACTCTGGACCAGGAGGACCCGCCAGAACCATCACACATTAAAGAGGAACAGGAGGAAATCTGGAGCAGTCAAGAGGCGGAGCAGCTTCAAGAGCCAGAGGAGGCTGATGTCATCAAGTTCACATTCACGCCTTTCCCAGTGAGGAGTGTAGAAGGTCATGGAGAGAAAGCTCAGACCTCACCGCTTCATCAAGTCCAAACGGTAGAGAACGGAGACACAGAGCATCTGAAAACAGAAGCTGATGGAGAGAACTCTGCAGGATCAGAACCAGACAGAAACCATGACCCAGACAATCATTTACATCCTGCAACTTCAAACTCCTTTGGATCGAAGACCGACCACAATAGTTTTCCCTTTGAAGAAAGAAGTGACCCTAAATCAGGTTTAAACCCTCTGCAAAACAAGGATGAAGGAGTGAAACCATTCTGCTGCTCAGTTTGCGGTAAAAGATATCCTCAGAAAAGATCCTTAGCAAATCATATGAGGCTTCATTCAGAGGGGAAATTTTTCAGCTGTTCCATTTGTAAAAAGACTTTCCCATGGAAAAGAGACGTTTTGACGCATATGAGAATCCACACCGGAGAGAAACCCTTCAGTTGCTCCTTCTGCGGCACAAGGTTCTCTCAAAGCTCCCATCTAACCTTACACTTAAGAGTTCATACAGGAGAGAAACCTTTCACCTGCTCGGTGTGCAATACAAGTTTTAGTGTCAGGAAAAGTTTGGTTGATCACATGACAACCCATACTGGAGAGAAACCCCACAAGTGTTCAGTTTGTGGTAAAAGGTTTGCCCAAAACGGTGCTCTTAGGCGACACCTGGCTGTCCACACAGGGGAGAAACCGTTCAACTGCAGTGTGTGTGATAAACGATTCACTCGGCTCGAGCATGTCAAAAATCACAAGTGTGCTGGTGAGAGCAGCAAAAATAAATGAAGCTGCAGAAATGCTTGTTGAGCCAATTGTTGCTCAACACCTATTAGCCAAACTTTTAGCTTATCTTTTCAGCTAAGCTAAAGACATTATGGTTTTTAATTATTCTATTTGTTTGAATATTTTTTGTCATTGTGTGGACACTGTGTTTTTTTTATTTTTTTACAAATACCTGTATCTGCATATTAAACATTTATTTTAACCTGTATCCAAATGTCTTGCAGTATTTTGTTCCACCTTTACAGCAGCGTGATCAACATTTCAAAATTAAAATTTAGAGCCCAAGAAATGAGCAAGACTGCGGGGGCATGAAGTGGCCGTGAAAGCGAAGGTGTCATCTCATATAGGAAAATGTCTGCAGAGGGTGCTATACGGCTCATTCTGTGATGCACACAAAAAGTTCCCCGATATGAAACAGGATTTCATGAGACGACTTCAAACCTCTTACGTAGGCTTCCTTCTTCCAGCACTGGAGAGCAGCCCTCCCCTGGCAGCCCTGCAGCGTTCTGCCCCCCAGCTGGCCAATCAGAAGAAAGTGAGGGTCTTAAAGAGACAGCAGCTGAAACAAACCGTTTCAGACAGAGGCTGAAATGAGAGATTTACCAACGCCAGTATCAGATAAATAAGGAGTTTTTTGAGCTGCAAATGTACTCTGTAGGTTACACAGACATGAACAGTGTGTGTTTTTGCAGTTTTAAAAATCTACACCATGATGAATACTGAATAGCCTTTTATTGCAAGGCAAGTTTATTTATATAGCACATTTCAACAAGGCAATTCAAAGTGCTTCACACAAGACATTGAAAGCATCATGACAGAGGAAAAAATAAACATTAAAATAGAAAACAGAAAAATCGCTAAGTGAAACCCTTAGTCTGACATATGTAAGCACGATTCATATTTTATCAGTCAATGTCATTCATGAAGCCCACGCTTACTGAAAGCTTTGGACAGTGTTGAAACACTGACAGACGTGTTGAAAAGGGAATCGCCCTTATAGCCTCACAAGCAAACAAATTATTTCCCTTGATATCCTGACAAAAACAACATAAAAACTTCTGGATTTCCTTCTTTGAATTACACATTATAAGACAAGAGTAACAACACAGGTCAAGGTTCTGGATGTGTTATGAAATTGATGAGTTCTTTCTGTTTCCTCACTGAGACAGGTATCAAGAAGGTTACAAGTCCCAGGTAAAACATATACACTTGAAGAATTACAACAGGAATTCAAAACTCTCTAAACATACACCTGAGCACGAACTGGAGACAGACCAGAAAAATAGGAACACCTCTTTTACAATAAAATGTGTTAAACTGCAGCTACTAAAATTACCGAAAAACAAAGTTTCACACAAAGAGATTAATTCAAAACCAGGGAAGTCCATGAAATCAGTAGCACCGAGATCGAAAAGCAGCACCTGACACGTGCCGTGGCACATGGAAGTGCTGGTGGCCTGTCAGCACGGGGGCCACCACCATGAACCGCTAATATTCTACTCCAGAATCTCCAATCTTCCACCACCATGATTCATTCGTACACTAACAGTGGACTTTACTGCCGTAAACGTGTACTTGGTGTCAATGTGTCAGGTGCCGCTCACTCCATGAAATTTGAAATACATTGAGTTATTGATGCATTTAAATAAGTGAACATGTTAGTACCAAACACACAGGCAAATAACAGAATTAACATGAACATGAGGCTTTATCTAAATTGAGATGAAAAGATCAGGAATTGATTTTCTTTTAATCTCAGTCAGTTTAATCCCGCTTCAAGACTCAGCTCTACAGGCATCCCTGGTGCTTCACTTATTTTACTGTAGCTGCCTCTGTGCTTTTAACAAGTTGGAGACGAGTGAATTTTATGGGCCGTGGATCGCCATGTGTCGTTTCAGACTTGTACTGTATGCAAAGCTTTTCCCACACACCAAACAATCGAACGGTTTCTCTACGTCGTGAACGTTCATGTGTTGTAACAAAGTCCCACTATGTGCAAACCTTTTCCCGCACACTAAACAACTAAATGGTTTCTCTCCAGTGTGCGTTCTCATGTGGATCTTCAGGTGATTACGTGCAAATCTTTTCCCACAAACTGAACAACTGTACGGTTTCTCCCCAGTATGCTTTCTCATATGTATAACCATATCTGACCTGCGTCCGAAAGCGGCTTTACACTCCGAGCACGCGAAAGGTTTTCCTCCTTTATGAGTTCTTGGGTGTTCCACCAAAGACGAATTGTTTTCTGAATGACCTATCATGTGGTTCTTTAGGTCAGTCTCATATCCAGATCCAGAAAGGTGTGAAGTCTTGTCAGGAGTAACCGGCTGTAAATGACTGTCTGGATTAAAGTCTCGGTCTGGTTCTGCTCCTCCACAGTCCTCTCCATCATGCTCTGTGTCTCTGCTCTCGTTAGTGCTGATTTCATTGAGCCGTGAGGACTGAGGGTTCTCGTCTTCTTCTTCACTCTTCAAGGCGACAGGAGTGAACCTTAGTAACATGCTGATATCAGCCTCTTCTGGCCCTTTAAGCTGCTCTCCGTCCTGGTCCTCTTTGATGTGTGGAGGTTCTGGTGGGTTCTCCTGGATCGGACTGGAGCTCCTCTCCTGCTGCTCAGGGGGAACCTCTTCTTTGATCACCGTCAGCTGCACGACGTCTGTGGAGAACAACGAAACAACAACAAAACCCGTGAAGTTTTCGTAAACCTAATTTCCTGACAAAACTTAAAGCAACGCTGCGTTTCTATCTCGGACGTGGGAAGAAATATTATGATCATGTTGACGATTGTACCAGAGTTAGCTGAGTGTTCATTTACATCTGCAGGCAATAACCTGGCCATCACAAAAGAAGTACAAACCCGCTTTGGAAACAGCCTCAAGGAGTTTGTGTTGTCGCTCGTTTTCCTCTTTTAGTTGACACATTTGCTCCTCGTACTCTGATATCGTTTTCTCAAACAGCTCAAAAATCTCCTCAGCAGCCGCAGTCAGTCTCTGCTTCACAAAACATTTCAGCGTTTTGGCTTTTGACATTTTTTTTTTTTTACACAATTTAGAGCAACGTTTCCAACAGAACAAAAAAACCAGCCTGAGCCACTTCAACATGAACTGCGCGGCTACGTTTCGTTAGCTAGCTAGCTTCTAGAGCGGAGTTTAGTTTATATTTACAGTCTATGGTTGTAAGTTAGCTAGCTAAGCTAACTCCCTGTCACATTCTGGGCTCAATGGGGATGAGTTTAAGGTTGATTATTCCCAAACAGTGACTCGGGTACACTTAAATGCCTTTTGTTATCTCCGACGGAATCTGGGACGCAGTTAGCATGTTAGCTCTCCTCCTCTTCTTCTGTGGCGTTTAGTGGCGCATGGCGTCCATACATTGTTGCGTTGCCGCCACCTACTGGAACATATTAGCTGAACAGTGATTTATGTATGTATATATGTATTTATTTTCACAAATTGTATTTACACCAAAGAGGTATGACAAACAGTCATAAACAGTTCTAACCAGTAGGCTACATATATAATTCATAGAAATATTGGAGCAAGCCAGGGAGTCTAATGTACATAATTCATGCCTTCTTAATTAATTTCTTTCAAAAATATGAAACGTCTTTGTAGCTTTGAACATATTCAGTTGAGGTGCAGTACAGATTCACTTTAACAATTCAACAATAGAGCAGCAGCCCTCAGTAAGGAGCCTTCATCAGCGGTCTGAACGCTGCTGCTCGATCCAGATTAAAGGGCATCGAGTGTGCTTGTTCTCTACTTTCTCTGAAGTAACATAACTGCTCCCAAAGTTTCTTCTTCTTCTGGTTGGCTACAGGTAAAGCCACGAGTGACAGGAAATGTTTGGAGGGGAGAGCGGGGGGTGACAAATAAGTTTTTCGTGATCGTTAAAAAAGAAGAAATTGAAATTTTGTTTACTGACTCTGTAGCAAAAACAAAATACCACGATCAGTTTTAATCCACAGACTCAGTCGATGTAATGAAATCATCGTTGGAGCCTTCCTTTTTATCATTTTTAACTCTGTGAATGTTTTTAACAAAACAAAGTAGACGTGAATTACAGCGGCCTGTTCAAAAAGGTTTCCGATCGCTAAAAATATTTTCATACTTTGACTAAATAAAGCTCAGTCCACGTCCGGGCTGTTTAAAAAAAAAATATGGAGCAACCTCATCGGAGCCACTGAGGATGAATCAGGCAAAAATAACGAGGTGTTTGTAAATTTGTTCCCGTGTGCTCGGATTATACACCACAACCACCTTTTACTCCAATAAAAAAAAGTCACACTTCTGTTTTGGGTGACACGTAGCTTTATGAATATAAACAAACGTCAACAGTAAAAACAAAAAAAAAACCATTCCCAACACGTTCTTCGTAATAACTAAACATAAAGGATTCACAGGTAGCACTGACCCAGTCCTTTCAGGTCTTTGAAAGAATGTCAGTAAAAATCCTGAGAACAATCCTGGAGTCCTGCAACGTCCAACAGAGAACTTCCAAAGTTTCCTGTTATTGGACAGAATCCCGTTTTATTTCTCATGCAGATTGTTTCCTTACCTAGCTGCTGTCTCTTTAAGACCCCCATGCCCACGTTCTTCTGATTGGTCAGCTCTCTGGAAGCCCTCTGAGGGGCAGAACACTGCAGGGCTGCTCGTAAGAGGTTTGAAGTCGCCTCATGAAATTCTCTGTTTATGTTGCAGGAGGATTTGTCTTGTGAAATTTTGACCGAGGTAGACCGACAAAAACGTGGCCTAAATGTGAACTTCAACAAAAGGCAAGAAAACTAAAATGACTAAACATATGGGAAGCTAACTCTGTGCAAGTCAGTGCACATTAAATTAGAGTTGGGCATTATCTAAGTTTTGATACAGTTAAACCTCCCCCACATTTGCTTTTCCCGGGGTACACAATAGTACCGTGACTAAATAGGGCTGCAGAGGAGCCGCCTAAATTATTAACATGCTGTCAATATATTTAAACAATAACGATATATTCCCTGACCTTATTTAAAAATATATCAGAGAGAGAGAGAGAGGTCTGCTGGTGCTGCTCCCTCTCTTCAATTACTTTCTAGTATGCTTCACGCTCTCTCTCTTTTATCTTTTGATGCATTTTAAGAACTCGAAAACCAAAAAAAACGTTTTCATTTATTTTCACTGAAATTAACAGATTAAAATGTTGCCAAGATTACCACATAATGCAGATTTGTAAAACAGGTAACCATTCACCCTTCGTCAGGTCTGTCTGCATGAGGACAAGAGAGTAAAAGAAACATAAAAGCTGATTGATTTTGTGACAGAGCATCAAGCTAAATTTGGTGCTTGAGTTTAAAAATGTTGAGCACAAGTCCCAAGACTGAACATTCCATTGGCTACCTGCGCATCTTCGCTTCACATAACATTTGATTGGTATTTTTTCTGAACACACCTTAAGACAGGACGACCCCTGGACAAGAGTGTTTTCTGAGACTTTGATGCCAAGCAAACCTTTTATCACAAACACTGCAGCTAAACAGTTTCTGTCCCGTGTGGACGGTCCAGTGGCGGTTTAAGTCTTGCTTCGACGGAAATCTTTTCCCACACACCGAACAACTGAAGGGTTTCTCCCCTGTGTGGACAGCCATGTGGCGTTTCAGATTTCCATTTTGTGTAAATCTTTTCCCACACAGCGTACAACCAAAGGGTTTCTCCCCCGTGTGGGTCCTCATGTGTACGTCCAGTCCTGACCTGCAGGGGAAACTTGCTTTACAAACTGAACAGGTGCAGGTTAGCTGCTCTCCTGTGTCCACTTGCAGATGCGTGTACACATGTGACTTTTCTGTTAACCCTTCACCACCGATGACGGGCTTTTCTCCTGTGTGGGTTCTCATGTGTCTCATAAGCTCTCCCCTCCATGGAAAACTTTTCTTGCAAACTGAGCAGCTGAAACGATGTCCTTTCGAATGACGAGTCATGTGAGCGGATAAATTAGTCTTATTTGAGTATCTTTTACCACAAACCGAGCAACTGAACGGTTTAATTCTTTCTTGTTTCTGGGGATGATTAATTTGTGCAAAGCTTGAAGCACATTCAGAGGAGCTGACTGATGTTTTTTCAGGAGAAGGTTCCAGTTCACTTATCGGTGCTTCTTTGCTTTGGAGAGGTTTAAAACCGGATAGAGGATCCATACCCACCTCCACATCACGTCGTCTTTCATCTGACTCAGATCCAGAGAGATGTGAAGCCTCGTCAGGAGTAGCCGGCTGTAAATGACTGTCTGGATTAAAGTCTCTGTCTGCTTCTGATCCTTCACAGTCCTCTCCATCAGTTTCTGTCTTCAAATGCTCTGCGTCTCTGCTCTCTTCAGTTTGGTTTTCATGAAGCTGTGGGGACTGAGGTTTCTCTGCATCGTCTTCGTCTTCAGTCTTCACAGGGTCAGGAGTGGACGTGAGAGTGCCGAGATCAGCCTCCTCCAATACTTGAAGCAGCGCTCCCTCCTGACTGCTCCAGAGTTCCTCGTCTTCCTCTTTAATGTGCGGTGGCTCTGGTGGGTCCTGCTGGTTCAGACTGGAGCCCCTCTCCTGCTGCTCAGAGGGAACCTCTTCTGCTCTTACCGTCAGCTGCGGGTCATCTGTGGAGAGTGATTAAATACGTGTTCTATAAAAACTGAAACCCACAGAGTGAAATGTTGCATACCATGTTAAACCTTTTTCTTAGTATATAATAAGTATAGTAGTACTATAAGTATTCTAACTTCAAATAATCTTTCGAGCTGCCTGTCCCGTACGTTGATATAGCAGTGATTCTTCAGATAAGGGACAAAACAGGTTTTGATTTTAGAATAAAATATTTTTGATAATTTTCAAAATACATGATTACATTTCTGTTAAATGGTGTTTCGTCTATCCAAACATGTTTTGGTTCAACCTCCCAGTTGTACATATTTAATATAAACTGTATGTTTGCAGGATCACCACTTGATTTTTGTCAACACCATCAGAAACATTAAAATACTTTTTCTCTCGAAGATTTTTTTAAATGATCTTGTCAAAAGTATGTTCACTCATCAGATTTCCCAGTTCCCCTAACTATGCACACAGGTCTTGAAATCAATAAAAAAAAAACATTTTTAAAGCCAGAGAAGTCAATGTTTAATGAATATCATTGAAATTTCATAGATGAATTACATTTGTCTTTAACCTTCAGACTTAACAGTAACATTTTTAAGCATAAAAAATACACATGAACATTAGAAATGTGTAAGTCTCTGAACAAATATGCTTCATGGAATAAAACAGATGCACTTTTTAAAGAAATACTACATAAGTTGACAAAACATTGATGGAGTTGACAAATTAAATTTGCAGAACGATAAAATGATCATGAACTGGAAAAATCTCATTCAAAATGTCTTCTGAACTCTCACAAAACTCTAATACTGGAATAAATGAAGAAAATGTGACGTTATTATTCTTTTCTTGAAAAAGGGCTCAAAAATTGAAAAAAATAACTGGAACTGAAAAACTGCCTTGTATTCTTTTAAAAAAACAGATCTCACTGACAAACTAATTCTAAATCATTGCATGTGAGCATCTCTTTGAAGTCGAGTCTAAACACCAGGTAAGAGATGATTCAGGTGTTCCCCTTCAATGAAATCCATGACCTCAGGAGATGTGTGTATATTTCCCTGGTGCTGCTTATACGAACTGGGGAAGATGGCTCACTCAGCTTAACCATAATATCTGGAAATGGCACAAAGCAGATATCCGGTCGTCCTTGTTTTTGCTGGAAACGGACATTTGGCCCATGAGGATGAAAAAATTCAACGAGAACATCATGATGCTCTGGGTCAACTGCTAAGGCTTTAGCCAGCCACCAGTACTGGTCATACAGGACAACAAGCCAATCTTCACTCTGGATATCACTGGGGCCTATTCCAGTTGCTGGGCCCTCAGGTCCTCCACTGGGTTCTTTCTCCATGGCCTCCATCAACATCGCCAGAGGACTCTCTTGGGATGCCATCCCAAGCATGGGTAACTGGACTGAAGCAGGGGCAAATATGTGGCTCATTGCAAAAACATGACATGTGCCTACAATGGATGACATTCCCCTCTGCTACAACTTGATGGATCTTCCTTGTTTTCCGGGGATAGATTTCAAGGGTTGCACAAGGAGACTGTCATAAGTCTTGAAGTTATCACTGGTGACAAGTTGAAGTTTTATGCCATGTGGGCTGTTGGAGACCTTGTCATAAAAGTCCTTGTCATCAACGATGTTCTGACCTCTAAGAACTATACTGTCAGCACATCTCTTCACTGTTGCCCCAATGCCATCAGGGGCACCCTTGCCATGTGATGTTGGAAAAAAAATTCCAAGTTGCATCCTTGAATCCAAGCCGGGGAGGGACAGCACAGAGGAGGAGAACGTTCTTTTTGTTTTTCATACTGTTTGCTTGGACCATCTGACCAAAAGTGTACTGTCTCAACATTTGGAAATCTTGCATGGATATCTGTCAGGATTTGATGCATATGTGTCCAGATGGCTGCAGCATCCTGGCGCTTGGACTGAGAGATGGTGCAGAATCCTGCCTTTTCATGCTTGGTGTGGAACATGCCCGTATGAAGTGTGATCTGTGGAAGGGTTTTGACCATAGTGACAGGCTTGTATTTCTGAGGCATATTTACATTTCCAGGCCTCAGAGAAGTCCACATGCACAATAACGGTGGCATCATCACAGTTAGTTATCATGTTCCTGTACTCTTTGGTTTGGTTTTTCACCAAGTGGACATGGGTGGTCGTCTCATTTTTTAGTTTGTCTTGGTAGAGAATCATAAGCTCTGATAGAGTACCAGTGTGTTTCACCAGTTTCGTGTTGAAGTGAACTCCAGCTTCTGTTTGCTCCTCAATGCGCTTCCACTGCTCCCATTCCACTCGTGTTTTCCCTAGCTCTGCAGAAAGACCTGTATATTTGTTTTGCCATCGAGAGCAGGTGCGTAAAAGACATGATTCACTTGCTGGAGAACGACACACAAGATGGAAACTCTCTTCAAGTTTGGTAGTTGACACAACATTGTGGTACTTCCAAGACCTCAAGCATCAACTTTGCATTCTCATGGTACTGACATTGACATGTCTTTTTCGATCAGAGGCTCTTGGGGGTGTGATGTAAAATGGGCGCGATGCACAGAAAGATGAATAACTAAGCCTTACATCTTGGTTCTGGTGGAGAAATGCAGTGTGAAGGTTTAGCATTGTGTCGGTCAGAATCATCCTTTGATGTTTTACTTTCTTCCTAGTGATGGTGTCTTGTTTGTCTGTAGTTATGCTTGCACTGTTTTCCAAAAACCTTTGGACATTATGGGAGATAGTCTTAAGGAATGAAGGCTTCCTTTGGTTCAGTCATTTTTCTCTCAGTGTTTTATATGTCAAGCCAAATTCATGAACCCGGTGCATCAGTCGATATTTCTTGAGAATTCTGCCAGACAACGCCAGCTGTGGATACTGTGATGCAAGCTTGCTTCTTTTTTGAGGAGCATTTCTTCTCAGCTCTGCAGTCATTGCATGGTGGAAGAGCAATGACCTTTTTATTAAAGGATTTCTGAGTCTGCTCCCTTCAAGCATCTTTTCAGTCTGGGTCCGAGGCGAGTCTTGAGCATTCTTATGAGTCGTGCCTTCCTGAGTGTGCTTTATGCGTTTAAGTCGTTTCCTCAGCTTGTCAGCTTCTTTTGCCAATTTATCATGTTTGTCTGTCAATGCTTTAATCTCTCCGGAATGTCTTTTTCTGGTTTTAGCTCTCTCCCTCAAACCAGCATACAGTTGCCTGTTGCTCCTCGACGCTGATGTCTAAAGGACTCTCTGGCGGAGTATCTAAATCTTGCTGCCTTTCCTCTGCTCTTTTCTTTCGTTCTTTTGATTCTTTCTGTGCCTGTTTCCAATACTTTCTCTTTCGCCTCTTTGCTCTCTTTTTCCAAATCATTGATCTTTTTAAATGTTGCCCTTATCAACCCTGTTTCTCCATCTTTCCCTCTCCTTTGTCAGGAACTCCTCCTTCAGCTCAGGCTGGCTATTAAGTTTTTCTCTCCTTCTCTTTTGATACTCTCTGTTTCTTCTCTTTTGCTCCTCCACTGACAACTTCTGTCTAGCCATTCTAGCCTGAAATGCATACCATTCTGCAATCAGTTCTTTATTATGGATAAGCATGCAACACTTTATTACATATCAGGTTGAGAGACAACTTCAATGAAATTCAGTTAAACACATTCAAGTAGGCTACTGTACATCAAAACTAGTTTTGAAAGTACAATAGCAATAAAATGCATAGGAAGTGATATTATTGATTTTAACTACATTAAAATGCTTAAATTGGACACTAAAATGGCATTAGTCAACACCATCAGAGACTGCGTCAACACCATCAGACAAAAATGTTGATGGTGTTGACGTCTGATGGTGTTAACAAAATAGCACATTTCTCCATATATCACACATGATTCTCACAGGAGCCATCTTGTTTTTAACATCTGTTGGTCATGACCCAGTTCATCTATATAAATTAAGGCTATATTGCAGAAAACTTTACACAGATGTTGACTTTTAGTCATTTTGGAGTTGATATGCTATGGTTGTGACACATGCACATTAGTAAATAGATATGAAATACAAAAGTATTATTAAAAACTTACCAGAGCTAAAATTTTCTCATGGCATAAGGAAAACCAGGGAGGAGGGAAAGGGGTCCTTTGAGATATAGCTGCCCTAAATTATCCTGATTTTTTCCCCAATTTAAAAAAAGTCTGACGGTGTTGACAAAAACTCCGGACACATGTTCATTGGACCAGAAAGTACATTTTTTGAAAAATTCAAAATTGTTTTTTTAATGCTTGTGAAATAAATACTATACTATTTACACCTAATAATGATAAAGTTACATTTTATATTACTTTTTGGACTTTTTAAAGTATTATAGTGTGACGAGATCTGCTCCCGGACATGGGTTTTTCTAAGCACTGGTCACATATCATATCATTTAGAATGAAAACAAAATGTAAGACAACATCAAAACATACTTTGTTGTGCTACCCTTTTCCTGTTTAGGATTTTTATTATTATTTTTTTCATATATTTTGCATATTTTAGCTAAAAAAACTGTAATGTATGTCACGGACATGTTTTGTCCCAGTTCTCAAGAAGCACTGACAGGCTAACAGGATTGTCCATGGCCTTACTTACAACACCACCATTAAATATATATAAATAATAGAGGCACTGTTAAGTACTAGGGATGTAAAGATGAATCGTAAAATTGTGATAAATTCGATTCACAGGAGTCAAGGTTCACATCGATACTCTGAAAAATGAAACTAGATATTGTAGTGTTTCTACAGATTACACCTTTACGATGCATCGGTGCACACCTAGTCAGCGCTGATGTGTCTTGCAATCCTTCTGGAGTTCTTTTTTTTTTTTTTCTTTAAAGATGATATTCACATGAAAGTGTAAGAGATATGAAACACAGAGTGCATTTTCTAAATTGCTCAATCACGTTGTCGTACGTCTCAACAACTTCTCATCGTCGGCTGCCCTGGATTTGTGTATCCCATTTAAAATCTGGTACATCGTGACACCTGTACAAACCTGCTTGGTGTGACCGGGCTTCAGGGCTCAAACCAGAGTCCACAAGTTTCCGCAGTTGCTCGTTTTCCTCTTTTAACCGACAGAGTTGCTCCTCGTACTCAGTCGCCGTCCTTTCGAACAACTCAAATATCTCCTCGGTTGCTGCAGTCAGTCTCTGGTTGGCGAAAAGTCTCAGCACTTGGACTTTAGACATTTTTAAAAAAAAATAATAAATCACAACGACTTCTCCTCCGGACACACCTCGTTAAAGCTGTTAAACACCGACATAAGAGCAGTGACAGGAAAACCTAGCACCCCGAGCTAAAACAAGCGAAGTCCGGAGAGAAACATCCGGGAACTCTTATCAAAGTCCTCTCGATGTCTTAACACATTCATACAGACATGATCCGATCATTCACTTAGTTTGTGTTTTAGTGGTTAAAGAGGTATACAACGAGAAATTGTGGCTAAATGTTAGCCACGATCGGCAAGATTACTTTCGGTGTCACCACTTCTGCTTCTTCTTCTTCTTCGTTTAAATGGCGGCAGGCAAACACCGTTACGGAGCATTACTGCCACCACCTGGTGTGGAGTGTAGATCGGGCTCACAATCACCAATTCTTATGATAATTACAATTTTAATAGTTTGTATTGAATGTGTGCGTCTGAGACATTGATTCAAATAAACGAGGGGCGCCGGATGTCCTGGCGGTTGTGTCGTGCGTCCCATGTGCAAGGGGCTGCGGTCCTCGATCGCAGCGGCCCTGGGTTTGAGTCCGGCCTGTCCCCTTTGCTGCACGCCGTCTGACTCTCTCCTCCCCCAGCATTTCCTGTCTCCTTTCTGTTGTCCTATCTAATAAAGGCCTACAAATTAAAATCTTTGAAATAAACTCATAAAATAAAACAGAAGAGCTTTTTTCCCCTCGGCTTTTGAAGCGCTAAACAAACTTCCACATTGACTGTTGTCTTGGTTGGTCTTTGCGTTAAGTGTTAACTCGTATGTGCAACTGTGCAAGCTGTGACGACAAATTTCCCATTGTTATGATAATAGAAACGTCCAGATGTTCCCCAGTTTACAACAACAAACCACCAATTTCAATATTTAACAGAGTTCATGGGGCGTCGGTAGCGTAGTGTAGTTTAACAGAATCACGCCATCAACTGAAGAGCGGAGGAAAACATAATGCAGCCTCTGAATTACATGAATGTGGATCTGGTGGTCCTGTCTCTAAAATAAGGTATGAAATAAACCTTTAAAAGAAAACTGGAATCTAGGAGTCCCGATTTTTCAAATAAACAATTAAAAACACCTTTTTTTTTTTTTTTAAACAACTGAATAATCAAGATGTATCAAACGAAGAATCAAAAACTACTACAAACCAGATGGAAGCGTACGACTTGCTCACGAGCTTGTTGATAACCAGGAAGGTTAAATAAATGAGAAATACATTGTGCTGTATTGAAGAGAAAATGCCATCAGGTTATTTTTAAAAATCTAAACCAATATCGACGGCAGCATTAGCTGTACAGGCCACACTGACGACCTTTTGGTCATACATACATAGTTTTAAAATGAATGCATGCAATAGCAAAGACTCCGTATCCCTATAATGAAAAAGAACAGACAGAAATGTAACAGATTTTAAGACGTAACGTTGCTTCTCATTGCAATAGAGATAAGAACAGTTAAAGGTTGATCTTTAACTTTGAAAGAAATAAATGTTTTAGCACCCGTCTATATTTCAGAGCTTTAAACCCGACCTCTCAGGTCATCCAGTCTCAGGTCTAGTCCTCACGTAGGCGGATAAATCATCCCGTCCACACGCGCTCAGTTCTTCATCTTCGTCCACATGAAAACGCAAAGCGCACCGTTACGGCTCTCATAAGCACGCCAAGTCAACAACGATGTCCTTTGATATGAGAAAATGTTCTCGCCATGCCTCTGGTTCCTG
Organism: Labrus mixtus; assembly: GCF_963584025.1. NCBI lineage: Eukaryota > Metazoa > Chordata > Actinopteri > Labriformes > Labridae > Labrus > Labrus mixtus. The sequence continues at coordinate 12,444,962 of NC_083627.1, read as the reverse complement.
CTTTGGTTATATCTGTATCTATCTGTGTTGTTTTAACTTATGTTGTAAAGCACTTTGTAATCTGGGTATAGAAAGGTGCTATTTAAATATATGTATATATGTATATATATATATATATATATATATATATATGTTTAATCATTATCTGTGATGAGCCAGATTTTACGCAGCTCTTATAAAATATTGGGACTGTTTCTGCGACGTCATTTCTTCGTGCTGCTCTCCACGACACACTTGTGTTTTTTGAGATACTGGAGCCGAGCGAATCTCTTTCCACAAACGTTGCAGCTGAATGCTTTCTCCCCCGTGTGGACCGTCAGGTGGCGCTTCAGAGTTACAAGGTGTGCAAACCGTTCACCACAAAAGGAACAGCTGAAGGCTTTCTCCCCTGTGTGGACGGTCGAGTGACGCGTCAGCCCTCCGCGCCGCGCAAACCTTTTACCGCACACAGAACAGCTAAATGGTTTCTGCCCCGTGTGGATTCTCATGTGTATGCCCAAATTCTTCCTGATACTGAAACTTGTCTGGCAAACCGAGCAGGTGAACGGTTTCTCTCCCGTGTGGACTCGCAAGTGGGAGGTCAGGTGTATCCTTTGTGAGAACCGTATGCCACAGGCGGAGCAGCTGAAAGGTTTCTCTCCGGTGTGGATTCTCATGTGCCGCACGAGCTCTCCTCTCCACGGGAAGCTTTTCTTACAAACCGAGCAGCTAAAACATGTTCCTTCTGAATGCCGTTTCATGTGCTTTGTTAAGGAGATCTTCTGCGGGTATCTTTTGCCACAAATCGGGCACTTGAACGGTTTCACTCCTGTTTGGAATCCAGCGCGATTTTGCAGATGTTCGTCGTGTTCGAAGCTTGTAGCACATTCAGAGCTCAACGGTGTGTTTCCTGCATTACATTCAAGATCACTCACAGGTACATCTTTGTTGTCGGGCAGAGGGGTTTCATCTAACTGAGAGTCACTGGTCTCCTCCCAGTCACAGCTACTGACGTCAGTCTCAGATTCAGAGAGAGAAGTGTCGTCATGAGCGACTGGCTGTGAAAGACTGTCTGGATTAAAGTTTGGTTTCTCTCCGTCTCTGCTCTCTTCAGTTTGATTTCCATGACGCTCTGAGGACTGGGGCTTCTCTTCATCGTTCTCTTCACTCTTCACAGGGACAGGAGTGAATGTAAACGTGATGATATCAGCCTCCTCCGGCCCTCGAAGCTGTTGCTGCTGCTGCTGCTGCTCCCCCTCCTCATGAGTCCAGAGCTCCTCCTGCTCCTCTTTAATGTGCGGTGGCTCTGGTGGGTCCTCCTGGTTCTGACCGGAGCCCCTCTCCTGCTGCTCAGGGGGAACCTCCTCTTCACCCGCAAACAGCTGCTGGGCTTCTGTTGAGACATCACAATTAAAGAAAACTGTCATTTTGATGTTTAGATTTTTAGACCAGGAGAAAATGTTTCACTTTGTGTAATTTGTATTTGTCTACAGATGAAATGGTCATCGTTGGGACAGTCACACCTTTTTGTTTTCCAGCAGTGAAGTCTAAAATGTTGCTATGGTCTACTCTGCATGACCCCGCATGAACTGCACAAATAAAACCCCTACGTATCTACCCTCTGTTGCAGATGCGGCTCAGAGGAAGGAACATTCCTACAATCCCACCTGGCACTGAACTTGTGACGGGATTGGGGATTGTGATGCATTATCGAGCATAGATGTTGCTCTCCCAAAAGGACTCTGAGATCCCCCCCCCCCCCCCCCCCAGGAGGGTAGCATGGTATTTAGAGTAGACTTGCTGTGAAACCTACAGATCGTTTCCTGGCCAATGCAAAAAAAAAGGGAATTCAATTGTCTGCATTACGACAGGACTGTGTCTTCCTCAGGTCAATAGCTGTATACCTTTGGAGAAAATAACTCCTCACCTGAGGAATGGCAGCCCATGGTTGTGACTGTGTGCACTGTAATATAACCTGTATCCCATGGCAACACATTGAAAAGGAGAAGCTGTGAAACATCTGCTGGATGATGAGGTTTTGACATGCTTGTTGTGAGTCACATTTCCAGAAAACCAAAGGTCCATCTGTGCAGCTGTGTGAGCGAATGCAAAACCAAAAAAAAAAAAGAGCAAAGAATACCGACAAAGGTGAAAACAGCACGAACCTGCTCTGTGGAGGCGGACTTCAGGGTTGTAAACAGCGTCCAGCAGCTTGTGTTGATTCTCTTTGGACCGACAGATTTCCTCCTCGTACTCTGCTATCGTCCTTTCAAACAGATCAAATATCTCCTCAGCAGCCGCAGTCAGTCTCTGGTTCACAAAAGACCTCAGTATTTGGACTTTAGACATCTTTCAGGTCGAACAATAAACCCGTCCGGCCTCTCTGACATGAGCTGTGTCGTGTCAGTAAGCAAGCTAACTACACTAGCTCCGTAGATTACCAAACATATCACTCAGGTGTGTTATTTACCGTCGTAGTCTGTCTAGCTTTAAGCTAACGAGCTACTGTATGAGACTGTAAATAAATGATATTTTAAGATAGCAAACTACGCTAACTTCATTTTTCTGCTACTATAAGATCAGGTCCACAAAGTCCACTTTAACATTTTTGTCAGGAGAAGCAGGCTTTGGTACTTCTCTCAGACTTATGATAATGATGGTAGAATTACGTAACGTAAGGAGTTAGCGTTGGTGTCTTGAAACGTTCTTCTTCGTCCGTTTTAATGGCGGTTGACAAACAACGAATTTGTTCTTTATCGCCACCAGCTGGTATGGAGTGTGGATCCGAATATTTAATGACTGTTGCATCTTCTCAATCAACTTATTTGGTCTGAAATAATTAAATGAAATCCTATAGCCCGTATTCCCAGAGGTCTTTCATAGAGTGGCGATAATATCCAAACATACTTTAATTCCTCTCAGGTTTTCAATTGGAGATGCGCAATCAACTCATTTTTTTTGTTTCCGATCCGATTCCGATACATATACTGAGTCAGATATTTTTATTATCATAGTGAATATTGTTGTCGTTGGTATTGTTTGTTAGGCTGCACAAAGCTGTAGACTGCCTGGCGTTGCATTGTGCCATGGCTTCACATACGAACAGGAAGCAGCAACACCTAAATCAAAGTAAACCTTTTAAAGTGAAGTGTAAGAATTGTACTTTTGATCAGATAGACAGAAGGAGCTGTTCAGTTTCTGCTTGCACGAGGATTCTCTCTGCGGGATAGTTGGTGCATGCTGCTGTCAAGGCATGATTCACTCTCTCTACCTCTCCACAGGTGCATTTTCCAGCTTACCAACCACTACCTGTCCGTAATTTAGTGCACAGTGACTCAGTCTCAGCCTATTACCACACACTGTCCCTCCTGTCCATTCTTACACTTGGTGCATATTTAATTGTTGGCTGCATTGGGAAATAAAACCTCTTCTTGCCACATCCTTGTCACTGCTTGCTCTATGAAACTCTTACATTCAGCTCTTCCTCACCACACTTTGCTCTTGTTGCTGCCACGTCAGCTTTCATTCATTCTCCTGTGTCAGTGACGTGAGTGCAGCAAAAATCTGAGCATATACTGTGACTACATCTACAGGTCTGACTCCCTCCACCCACCCAGGTGCCCATAATACTGCCACAATCTCTGTAGTGAAGACTGACACCTGATCTGATACCTGCTTGCCATGCTGTGTCTGCTTTATTGTTTATCTCATCATTTTGTCAAATTTCCACCACACTCCCAACCTCATGGAGCGTACTAGACTCCCCCTTTTTTTTCCCTTTTCTGACCTCTCTCTCTGTGACTCCTAGTGCTCCCCCAACAGACATGCAGCAGGAATGAGAGACCCACAGCTCTGGAGCTGTAGCTGAAAAGCTCATGTAATAAAAAGTAAAAAGGCATTTCTAAATCGGTTACCACATCACCAACTTTAGGAAAAATCACGACCCAAATTTCTGATATTTTTCAACCAATCAGATTTATTTAATGAGGAATCATGAGGTTTGGACCTCAGACGGTACAAAACATGTGACAGAACAAAGATACATAACAAAACAAACATGTTTAAAAAGCACTTAATAGACTTTTGGCACATTTTTTGAGAAGCACAGCTTTAAAACGTTCCTGCCAAAAAAACGCCCTTGAAAAAAAAAAAACAAACACAGAAAAGTTGTGTTTCTGTCCTTGATTCTAAGAAAAAGCAAACACACAACATTTGTGTTTTTTGACCATCAAGCCAAGTAAATCTGTCATCACAACGACGGCAACTCAAACAGGTTCTCTCCTGCGTGGACAGTCAGGTGGCATTTCAGCTGTTTATTTTCTGCATACCTTTTCCCACAAATTGAACAACCATACGGTTTCTCTCCTGTGTGTACCAACAGGTGACGTTTCAAGTTTCCTTTTAGTGTGAAGCTTTTCCCACAAAGTGAACAACTAAAGGCTTTCTCTCCTTTGTGGATGAGCAAATGGCGTTTGAGATCTCCATGTTCTTGAAATCTTTTCCCGCAAACTGAACAAATCACGCGTTTCTCTTCCGTGTGGATCCTCATGTGTCGCTTTAGAGAGTACTTTTTAATCTTTTTACCACACACTGAGCAAACACAGTTCTCCCCTGTATGGATTCCTGAACAAACAGAACAGGCATGAAGTTTTCCTCCTGTGTGAGTATTTAAGTCTGAGTTTAAATTTGACTTTACTGAGAACCTTGTACCACCGACAGAGGAACTGAAGGGTTTCTCTTCTGTGTGGATTCTCATGTGTGCCAGAAGCATTCCTCTCAATTTAAAACTTTTTTGACAAATGGAGCAGCGGAAACAATTCTCCGCCGAGTGACATTTCAAATGTTTTCTTAGGAAGGCTCTCCGCATATATCTTTTACCACAAAATGAGCAACTGAATAGTCTCACTTCTCTTTTTATTTCTATGTTTTCTTGTGGATGTTCATGTTGTCCAAAGCTTGTAGCACATTCAGAGGAGTGTAGAGATGTTGTTCCAGGACCATAAACAATGTCACTCATAGTTTTAAAGGTCTTGTCCCAATCCCAAAGACCGTTATTGTCCTCAGAGTCAGAGTGTGAAGTCTTGTCAGGAGAAACTGGCTGTAAATCACTGTGTGGATTAAAGTCTCCGTCTGGTTCTGGTCCTCCACAGTCCTCCCTGTGGGCGTCTGCTTTCAAATGCTCTGTGTCTCTCCTCTCTTCAATTTGGATTTCATGAAGCTGTGAGGACTGAGGTTCCTCTTCATCATCATCTTCTCTCTTCACAGGGACAGGAGTGAATACAAACGGGCTGATATCAGCCTCCTCTGGTCCTTGGAGCTGCGCTCCCTCCTGACTGCTCCAGAGCTCCTCCTGGTCCTCTTTAATGTGTGGTGGTTCTGGTGGGTCCTCCTGGTCCAGACTGGAGCCCCTCTCCTTCTGCTCAGAGGGAACCTCCTCTCCACCCGACAACAGCTGCTGGACCTCTGTTGAGAACAATTAAAGACCGTTTTAGAAAACTATTCTTTGCGCCAATATTTTGAAGCAGCGATAGAAGAATTCTCAAGTTTAAAAAAAAGTGAGAAGTGGTGCAGTGCTGGAACACATGAAGACAGGATTTGAAACTTTTCACATTATGTGATATAGTTATGCATTTACCATAGCTTGTGTTCATTTTTCTGTTATGTTTTTTTTTTACCAAGGGAACCATGAGCTGGGATTAAAAACTAAGTGTCGGGGCATCGGTGGTCTAGCTGCTCCGCTCCCCATGTAGAGAGGTGGTTGTGCTTGCAGAGGACAGTCTGGGTTTAGAGTCAAAGAGTTGTTAAAAAATAAGACAGACAGACATCAAGAGACACACAATGAGAGGGAGGAGACAGCGGGACAGACAGAAGTCTTGTGTCGATTTGCCCCGTACAACATCAGGAAGATCAGACCTTACCTGTCAGAACATGCTACACAGCTCCTGGTTCAGGCTCTTGTGATATCACGCATCGACTATTGCAACTCTCTACTGGCATGTCTTCCTACATGCACTATCAAACCCCTGCAGATGATACAAAATGCAGCAGCATGACTGGTCTTCAACCTTCCTAAAAGAGCACATGTCACTTTGCTGTTCATCTCCTTAAACTGGCTCCCAGTTACTGCTCGCATCAAATTTAAAACTCTGCTGCTCGCTTACAAAACAGCGACAAAAACGGCTCCTCCTTACTTTAACTCTCTCATCCAGGTCTACACTCCCTCTCGCCCACTACGCTCTGCCAATGAAAGGCGTCTGATCCAAACCTTCACAACAGGGTCCTAAGACGCTGACTAGACTCTTCTCCTCTGTCGTCCCTTTGCACCTTTAACAAAAAGCTAAAGACCCAGCACTTTTTAAATACCTACGACCTGATGACGATGGTTAAGAAGTGTTTAATGTAAGATGAAGACACTGACATCTCACTTTATGTGTATGTGGAAGAAAGAGAGAGAGAGGGACAGACCGTGTGCGTGTCAAAATCCACTTATTAGCTCATCTCGGACAACTGTGTGTGAGATTGAAAGGTTTCCATGGTGATGTGAATACAAAGGGACTGCGATAATTTAATTCTGGGGAATTTAGCTGGATTTAAACCTCTGAAACTCCCGATCTGTGTCCAGAGAAAATCAGCACATCACAACATATCTAACAGTGATAATGTAGCTTCTCGTGGTTTTAAATCAACACCCCACGAACCATATTTGTGTAAGCGGACTTCCGGGTTGTAAACGGCATCCAGCAGTTTGTGTTGTCGCTCGTTTTCCTCTTTTGATCGACGAATTTGCTCCTCGTACTCTGCTATGGTTCCTTCAAACAGATCAAATATCTCCTCAGCAGCAGCAGTCAGTCTCTGGTTGACGAAAGATCTCAGTGTTTTCACTTTAGACATCTTCAACACACGAGCAGAGCAGCTTTTTCTAAACACACACACCGAACAACAAATAAAATAGTAGCCTATCTGGCGTTAGCTTTGTCGCTTTGTTGTGTTCCAGCTAGCATGCTAAGCTAAGTCCATACGCGTCTTCTTCTTCTTCTTCTTCTTGTGGGTATATTACTGCCCTCCGAATGACACACTCACGTTATAGACATAAGCTTCTTTGAAAGTCAGCAGGATTTAATTTAAACACTAAAACAGATGATACTACTATGAAGAGCCCTAAGTCGAGTCTTCTTCCTCTTCTCTTATTTTTTTCTTCTTCTGGCGATTGGCTAACAACGCATTGGTGCATTACCGCCACCTACCGGCAGGGAGTGTACATCGGTAACCGGAAACTCCAAGCTAATGAACTGGAATGAGCTGGAACTAGCGACAAAGCTCAAATCAGATACCGGGTTTTAAATGATGTATGTGTGTGAATAAAAAGCTTCTGTCCGTGTGTGAAAATGTCTAAAGTCCAAATACTGAGATCATTCGTCAACCAGAGACTGACTGCTGCTGCTGAAGAGATATTTGATCTGTTTGAAAGAACCATAGCAGAGTATGAGGAGGAAATCTGTCGATCAAAAGAGGAAAATGAGCGACAACACAGACTGCTGGATGCCGTTTTCAAACCTGAAGTCCGCTTACACAGATTAGGTTTGTACAATTTAATGATGTCGACATTTTAAACTGATGGGAAACCAGCTGTCTTCTCACTTAGATGCTTTATGTCCTCCTCATCCCCGCCCATTCTGCTGATCCCTTTAAAAACATATTTCTTATCATGTTTCTGTCAGTCTGTGTGTGTGTGTGTGTGTGTGTGTGTGTGTGTGTGTGTGTGTGTGTCTGTCTGTGTGTCTGTGTCTGTGTGTCTGTGTGTGTCTGTGATTGGCAGAGAATCACACCTACAGTTCAGCTGAAAGGCTTGGAGAGAAGATCAATTGGATGAAGTCCCAGGCAAATTTCCCACTGGGACAATTCAGTTCATCTTATCTTGTCTTATCTTATTAACTTAATATGACGCGTTTCACCTGGTGACCTTTGATGACCCTGCTGGAGGCCACAAGCTGAATCATGCTGGTCTTAAAAAGTTCAAGAAGTTGATCTTCATCATACGAGTGTTGCTTAATTCAAATGGTTTACTTCTGATTTTTTATTGATCTTATTGGCTGATATTTCTTTCTCTTATCAGCCCTGATTGGTGAAACCTTGGGCACTTTATTATTTTTTTATCTTCTTTATAAATATGTTTTATAGGCTTTTTATCATGTTGGTCTGTTATGTCTTATCTGGCAATCGTGTCCATTTTTGTTTGTAAAATTGTCCGTGAGTTCTTTTGTTTGCTGTCCTGTAATCGTAAATGTATTTTATGTTTTTTGTTCGTACCTGCCTTTAGGGGCTACGGATGAAATGTAGCTTTTGTGCTAATTCCGGCATATTGACTTTGATGCGATTTGCTGATTCATGTGCACTGTCCTAATTCAATAAATAAATGTTAAATTGTTGTCCTTCTCTTCATTGTGTTGTTTCTTGTTACATCTGTTTCATATCGTGTGTCATGATGGACGTCGCTTTGCTGGCTGCAAAACAAATCTGCCCACGGATACAGTCACCTGAACCTGAAGTCCTAGTTTGGTTGTCATGAAACCAGAATTTTTTACTTGGATAAGTTATCAGTTAAAATCAAACAACATTGGGCACAGCTGGCGTAGTGGTTCGTGCGCTTGCCCCATGTACGGAGGCTGTTGGCCCAGGTTTGGAAGCCAACATGTGGTCATTTCCATCATATCGTTTCCCTGATTTCCGACTTTATCCACTTTCCTATCTCTACAATAAAGGCAACTAAAGGCCACCTGCCAAAAAAAGTCAAACAATATTGGTACCTGTTTCGAGTCTTACTTCATGCTCCCCCAAAACACAACATCCTCTTTTAAGTTCACATATTCTCCTCCTCTTCAATCAGTCTAAATAATTCCTAGAGCTCACCAAAACATGTGTGTGAAGTTTCTTGTTGTAAATCCACTCTGATCCTGTATTTTATCATGCCTATAAACCCCTCTATTTCAGCCCTGCTCAGAACAGGCTGTTTCTGTGTCTGTACCTTTAAATGTAAATGAGCTGTGTCTGACCACGCCCCCTCTCTGGAAGGGCTTGGGTGGCTCTGTCTTTCTCGCTCCATGTCCTATTGTTTACGACGAGAAGGGAGACTCAGAGGGCAGAACAAACACCTAGCTGTGGGAGTGTCACCAACTTGGGAGGGGTTACTGCCCTTTGTGATGTCATGAAGGGAACATCTCCAAACGGCCTGTTTGAGCACACATTTTCTGAAAAGTGGAGCCGGCAAAAGACGGAGAAGATGGACTTTTCTCATCATTCGTCTTTTGTAGATAGACTAGGGACACATGTTAGAGTTAGAGGAACATGGGGAAGAGGATTTTGTATAATATGTCAGCTTTAACTGAAACACTGATAAATGCACAACAATATCACATAATGTAAAGAAAATATAAAATCCTTCCCACAAATGAGCTCACATAAATTGTGAATCTAAAAATGTTCATAAAAATTACTTTTTCATAAACTTTATGTCTTAAATTGTTCTCAACAGAGGTCCAGCAGCTGTTGTCGGGTGAAGAAGAGGTTCCCTCTGAGCAGCAAGAGAGGGGCTCCAGTCTGGACCAGGAGGACCCACCAGAACCATCACAGATCAAAGAGGACCAGGAGGAACTCTGGAGCAGTCAGGAGGGAGAGCAGCTCCAAGGACCAGAGGAGGCTCATATCAGCATGTTTGTATTCACTCCTGTCCCTGTGAAGAGAGAAGAAGATGATGAAGAGGAACCTCAGTCCTCACAGCTTCATGAAATCCAAACTGAAGAGAGGAGAGACACAGAGCATTTGAAAGCAGACGCCTACGGGGAGGACTGTGGAGGACCAGAACCAGACGGAGACTTTAATCCAGACAGTCGTTTACAGCCAGTTACTCCTGACAAGACTTCACACTCTGACTCTGAGGACAATAACAGTCTTTGTGATTGGGAGGAGACCTTTAAAACTCTTTCAATTTTCAACCCTCTGCAAAACACAGCAGTGACTGTGAGTGATATTGATCGTGGTCCTGAAAGAACATCTTTAAGCTCCTCTGAATGTGCTACACGATTTGGGCAAAGGGAACATCCACATGGAATCAGAGGTATAAAAAAAGGAGACAAACCACTGAGTTGCTCATTTTGTGGTAAAAGATATATGCGGAGAGCCTTCCTAAGAAAACATTTGAAATGTCACTCGGAGGAGAATTGTTTCAGCTGCTCCATTTGTCAAAAAAGTTTTAAATTAAGAGGAATGCTTCTGGCACACATGAGAATCCACACAGAAGAGAAACCCTTCAGTTCCTCTGTCGGTGGTACAAGGTTCTCAGTAAAGTCAAATTTAAACTCAGACTTAAATACTCACACAGGAGGAAAACTTCATGCCTGTAAAGTTTGTAAAATGAGTTTTAATCACATCAGAGATTTGTTTGACCACGCAGGAATCCATACAGGGAGGAAATGCACTTGTTCAGTGTGTGGCAAAAAAATGCACATGTACTCTGTGAAGAGACACATGAGAACCCACACGGGAGAGAAACGCGTGACTTGTTCCCTTTGCGGGAAGAGATTTGCAGAACATGGAGATCTCAAACGCCATTTGTATATCCACAGTGGAGAGAAAGCCTATAGTTGTTCAGTTTGTGGGAAAAGCTTCACACGGAAAGGAAACGTGAAACGCCACTCTTACGTCCACACGGGAGAGAAACCGTATGGTTGCAGTGTTTGTAATAAAAGATTCACACAGATCGGAGGCCTAAAAAAACACAAATGTTGTGTTTTTACCTTCTCTTAGAATCTAGAAGGAGATAAATATATTTCTTTATTCATGTATTTGAGGCTTTTATCCAAAGCGACGAACATCAGAGAGTAAGAAAGACACATGCAAGGATCTAGAGAGGAAGAGACAACGTTAGGAAGTGCAAATGAATAGCTTTAAGTCTGATCGGGAAGTGACCAGAGGCAGAGCACTTTTTTTTATTTTTTATAATTAAAGTTAATATATCGTCACCACCAACAACAACATCGACAGCTCATGAAAGTCTCAGAGCTTCCCTAAACATGTGTGTGAAGTTTCTTGGTGTAAATCCACTCTGATCCTGTATTTGATCATGCCTATAAACCCCTCTATTTCAGCCCTGCTCAGAACAGGCTGTTTCTGTGTCTGTACCTTTAAATGTAAATGAGCTGTGTCTGACCACGCCCCCTCTCTGGAAGGGCTTGGGTGTCTCGGGCTTTCTCCCTCCATGTCCTATTGTTTACAGTGAGAGGGCAGACTCAGAGGGCAGAACAAACACCTAGCTGTGGCAGTGTCACCCACCTGGGGGAGGGGTTACTGCCCTTTAAGATAAGATAATCCTTTATTTATCCCACAACGGGGAAATTTATGATGTCATGAAGGGAAAATCTCCAAACGGCCTGTTTGAGCACATATTTTCTTAAAAGTGGAGCAGGCAAAGGACGGAGAGGATGGACTTTTCTCATCATTGGGGGGTTTGTAGACAGACTAGGGACACATATTAGTGTCAGAGGAGCATGGTGAAGTGGATTATACAGAATATTCGACCTTTAAGTAAATCTACTTACTTGTGGGATGACTTGTCTATTGCTCTCCACTGTTTTCAACGCCATGGATAACTGATAACCTTGTCAAAAAATAGTTCAGTATAAGTTTGAAGAATGTGCCGACACTATGAAAAGATGTGTGACTTAACTGTTTTATATCTAACATGAACAGATCACATAGAGAGAGTTGATTTCATCTTGATACTGTTTATCATTCGACATATTTCTCCCCTTTTATCCTATTTGAATAAGTGCATTAATACTTTTCAATCAACAGTCCACAACCACAAGGTGGCAGTAATGTGCAACTAATGTGTCCTAACCAAGACGGCAATGATACGTCACCATCATGGTGAGGAAAGAGGGTGGGAGAAGGTTCTTCTGTGGGCTGAAAATGTTTGATATTTAAAAGATGGTGTGTTTATTCTCTTCTTTGATGTAAGTGGTGTTCTTCTGTGAACTGCAGGTGTTGATTAAACAGTCTGTTCAATAAAAGAGGAGTGAAAGCAGAACGTCTGATTTGATTACTGATCAGATTAGGGTCTGAAGGAGAAGAGGATGAGGAGGATGATCAGGATGTCATCTGAATAGGAGCCAATTTTAATTCTCCCTCTGTGAAAGTTACATGGTGTGTGTGTGTGTGTGTGTGTGTGTGTGTGTGTGTGTGTGTGTGTCCTCAGTGAAGTGTGTCAGTCTCTGCAGAAACTTCCAGCTGCAGCAGTCAGTTCAGTTTCTGTTCAGTCTGACTGAGGGAAGTTTTTGTACAACGCTTTTTCCCTGTGTGAACACATGCTGCCTGCTGATGCTGTGATAACTCTGACAGTAGTAAACTGCTGCATCTTCAGTCTGGACTCCACTGATGGTCAGAGTGAAGGCAGAGCGTGATCCACTGCCTGAAAAACGATCTGGAATCCCTGGATGCTCGATTGCTAGTATAGTATATAAGCAGTTTAGGAGTTCCTCCATCTTTCTGTTGGTGCCAGTGCAAATAGCTATTACTATAAACATTCTGACTGGTCCTACATGAGATGGAGACGGACGCTCCCAGAGCAGAGGTCACTGCTGCAGGCTGAGTCACTGTGACCTGTCCTCTGGACTCTGAGGATACAGAGACAAAAACAGAAAGCAGCGTCAGGGTTTAGTGGGCTTCATTTCAGAGGGACGGATGTTCATAGAGGAGAGGAGTTTGATTCTCTGGACTTTACCTGTGAAGCAGCAGCAGAGGAGGAGAGTCCAGATGAGGACGCAGATCAGAGTCATGTTTTTGATGATGAGGACGAGAATTTCTGTTGTGATGAAGGACAGCTGTCAGTCATCCAGTGTTCAACTGTCAGGACTAGAAACTCTCCCAGAGCACTGGCGCATGGTGCTGCTGATGCAAAGTGGCTCTGAAATGTTCTGAGAAAATGACTCCAACAGGGATCTGTTTGTCAATCAATCAATTCATTTTTCAATGAATAAGAAAACTTTAAAAACAAATGTAATATGTGTTCGTGTTCACGCTTCTAGAAACATTTATTCTGATATAAATGATGAGTCATAATTAATGATATTCTTGAGAAAATTATTTAAAAATAATTATATAATATTATATAATAAAATAATACTTAAAAATATTTAAGCAGAATATGCATGGAACACTTAGAGGAATTGGATCAGGTCAATCGATGAAAATACAAATCAATACCCGTTTGCTGAGATCTAGAACATTCTTACATATCTGAAATTGTGTTTTGGCCCTGATAAAAGCATGATCACACAGTTAAATTAAACAATTTCTGTAAACAGCATACCGTAGAAAAAGTGAAATATTTATATATATATGTTTAATAATATATACATATTTCAGAGATGCACATCTACCCTTTTTGAAGCTCCAAAAATTAAATAATAAAAATGTGTTTTGAGAAAAGTTTATAGAAGACAGATGGAAAAAGTTGCATTTTTGCATGCTGACATAAGGAACAAACACTGCCTCATTATATTATGGTAAGGAGAGGTATAAGAGTCCCTGGTACTTCACCAAATAAAAATATAGGTGTGGTGACACATGTTGGATATGAAATAAGATGAATTGAAGCATATGTTATATATTGGGGAAAAAAGAGACCTTCCTCTTTGAGAAAGCAAAGGTTGTGAAAATAAAGCTGAGATGGGCCAAATGGTTTTATACTGGATAAAATGGAAAGATTAGGATTAACCCTGTAATACCTACTAGTTGGAAACTGAGGGATGTCCTTTTATATCAAAACCATGTGTTGAACTGATGTAAAAAAATTTAAATAAACAAGATACAAATATAATATCAAAGAGATACGACATTAAAGCTAGATTAAACCTCATTTCGGAATGGGAAGGAATGTCTAACTTTGAAGTTTCATTTTGCGCTTGTAGTCTTTCTGCTTTCCTTCCAAACTATCCATGACGTAGGCATGACGTAGGTTAACCCCGAATTTCCCCTCTGGGGATCAATAAAGTACTATCCTAAACCAGTTAAACACGCAAAAGCCCAATTTAAATACTACCACCTCCACAAGGTTTGCACCTGTTAAAAAAAACCCCATTAAAACCGTTTTGACAAAATAATCCATGTTTCATGATAGACCTATATAGAATACATTTATCTCCGTCAATAAAAGATTAGGAAAGTATGTTTTTGTACTTTTCTAACCAAAAGTCCGTCATTCAGGAAGTTTCTATGAGTAACACTGAAATATTTGAGCTTTGGTTCTTTACCACCAGCTGAAGATGACCCTGTTTTTTATATTTGAGCAATTATACGTAATTTTTGGAGTGAACACGCAATTTAGTACTCTTTACTTGGGATCTTAATCTTTCAAATTATATTATAACAAGTTTATTATGTACACACTTCATTTTAATCCGACAGCAGATGGCGCTGTTGATCTGATGATACATGACCACTCACACGCCGGTTTCCCCTTCTCATCCTCCATCTCAGTGGATCTGGCACAATAGTCAGATAATTTCACCATGCTGATCACGCCCCACACAGATTTCAGCCTCTTGCTCCAACACACACCACCATCTCTTTTAACACAGAGACACATATTCACACACGTGCATGCATTATTCTTTTTCCAAAAGATATAACAAATATTCACAGTTCTTCAATTTAATTCTTCCAAAACGAATTATACAAATAAGTCCCAAAACAGCCTGTAACCTTTAAATTGTATTTTCAATAGAGGTAAAAGCCTTCCATCATATTTCAGTTCTTCTGAGCAAATTGGCAAAACATCAGCCGACCATATGGATGAATAAAGCGTTGACGTGTTTTAACTGATATTTACATTACCAAAAGCTTTCTATCCAAGGGTGAAAGCAATTTTTTTTATTTTAAATTTAAAACATTTTTAAATTGTTGTTATCAGTTCATATATAGCCACCAGATAGTCAGATCTGGTGACCTCATCACTACAGTCAGAAGCTGACATTATTTGATATTAGCTGTACATTTGGGCCTGAAATAAGAATTTGTAGTTTGCTACAGTGTTAAGTCTGAAGCGTCTGAGAGCATAAACTAGGATCATATGTAGGTACACACACATAAAGCATGTGGGAGACAGAGACAGTCACCATGGAAACAACGTCATGTAGCCTAGTCTTCCACCATCCACCAGCAACCCCCTCCCCAATATGAAGTCTTTCTCCCTGTCTGTTGCTGCCTGTCTACATACGTTTCAGTTTCTCTCTGTAATACACTCCAAACATTTCCCATCATTTTGCATCAAATTTCATCTTACATGTTAGTGTTTGTGTATGTGTGTCTTTCTGTGTAGTCTATCCCTTTGGATAAGCAAACTTTATCTTAAAAGAACCCTCACCCTTTGTTTGTATGAAAATAGCGTACTATTTTCACCTTACTGAGGCTTTCGGAAAAGATGCAGTGTGCCCTGCATAGCAAGGGAGCTGTGCAGGGCAAATCGCGTCCGTCATAGCGCAGAGACGTTAGTCCAAAAACACATTGTGTCTGTCCACTAATCAGGAGAAACCCCTAACCTTTTCTTCTGCTGAGGAGGAGGAGATGAGCATTGGATGTGCCAAGGTTTCGTCACATAGCGCTGTGCCCATGTTGAATACTTTTGTGCAGCGCCCACTGCATCCCATCCCTAATAAAACGTCAAAAGATCGTAGGCCTATGTGGGAGATGGGCTTCCAAGACAAAGATAAGAATGACCCCGAATCACTGGTTAAGAAGAAGGAAAAACCCTGTAATCTTCTCTCTCTCCATTCTCTCTCATTTCATTTCCCCTGCTTTAATCAACTTAACTTTTATGATCAATTTTACGATACATTTATGATTCATTCATGCCATCTATATATGCTATGTCAAACCAATTCTACAAGGATACAGGTGCTGACAGGCAGTGCACAGAGGAAAAGCACAACATTGCACAACTGTTCTTGAGAGTTCTGATCAACAGCATAACCATCCTAAATATCGTCATTTTCAAACAAAACCACCATCATCATCAACAGTAACATTAAATGCGTAGATGTTCATGAAAGAGCCGGGCATTTAGCTTTTTGAACGGAGTTTGGTTGTTCGTTCCACCACTGGGGAGCGACAGAGGAGATGAGTCTAGTTCAAGACTTAGGGCCTTGATCTGAAGGTTTGGATCAGACACTTTTCATTGGCAGAGCATAGTGGGCGGGAGGGAGTGCAGACCTGGATGATAGCAAGGGAGATCTGTTTTGACGCAGTTTTGTAAGCGAGCAGCAGGGTTTTAAATTTGATGCGAGCAGTAACCGGGAACCGGCGGAGGGAGATGAACGACAGAGTGACGTGCTCTTTTGGGAAGGTTGAAGACCAGTCGCACTGCTGCGTTTGGATCATCTACAGTGGTTTGATAGTGTATAGGTAGACCTGCCATTAGGGATTTGCAATAGTCAATGCATGATATCACAAGAGTATATACCAGGAGCTGTGTTGCAGACTCTGACAGGTAGGATCGTCCTGATGTTGTACGGGGCAAAGTGGTCTGAACACGGAAGTCCTACATACTACAGTGAGCTTATTGCGTCATTTCCTTTTCTCCGCTGCTACTGTGTTGTTCTGTACTGTCTCTTATCGATCATAATTTGTTTACCACTGTTTCTAAAACACTGCCCATTTAGATAAAAAAGTACTCTTGCTATATAGCAACTGATCTGCTAAACTGTTTTCTTTATTTAAATACCTACTCTCAGCTTAGCTAAGCAGTTAGCTTCTCTTGCTTTGGCTTGTTTTTCTGCCTCTCCCTCTCCTGCTCTGTGTGTCAGAGTTTTAGGTATTCCTGGTCCTCCTTTACTGATAATGTATTGAATGTCGTTTATTTCTATGAAAAATAAATCAATCATCCTTGGCACACTGAAAATAACTTAACTGTATTTTATTGTGAGCGGACAACGTGTTTCGCCTGTCGCTTCCTCATGTTCGACATCACAAGCATGCATCCAAAATAAAACTGGTCAAACTTAATGTCTTGGCCAATATATGAAGCAATCCACCCTTTTAAAAGTGGTTTTCCAGTAAAATTACAGGTGTGAATAAGCAATTTGGCCTTTATGCGCGCCTAAAAAAACCATCAAAAACTACCACAACGCTAGGCCTTTGGAAGAAGGGAATGCCTTCACTTCATACTACCTCAGAACAAACGCTTTTTATAGGGCCCCATGTTTCACAAATGTTTGGTTTTTATATCAGTCTAGAGTCTGCAAAAGAACATTTCAGACTTCACCTGGGTGACTGTCACACAGTTATATTTATGGTCAAACCCAGGTTTATTAAAGGTGCACTATGGAGTTTTAGTGGTGAAATTTGAACGTTGGAGAAGTGAAACAATTCTATTCTATATTTTCTGAACTGAATACACAAACTTACTCAAAGAAAAAATGGATCACTGGAACACTGTTTAGAATTTAAAAGCTACCAGGAGAGTTACAGTTTCACTGTTGCGGGCCACCCACCAAAGCTTCTTGTGTAGCATTTTATCTTCAAACAGTTTTACAGGGACATACATTTTTTTCTCTGAGGACAGCTTGTGTTTAGAGTTATGAACATATACCAAAGAATCTGTACACTTCTCCAACTTTCAAATGACTCTACCAAAACTACATAGTGCACCTTTAAAGGTTAATATACTGATTGATTTTAGGAGAGACAACACAATTTGTGATTAATTAATATGGTACACTCTGCTTGATCTTGCCTCCCGCTCCTGTTCACTGTGACAGACACATTAAGTTGAGAAACATTGAGAAACATTCTACATCACTCCTGTAAATGCAATCATTGTTTTACCTCCTCTGTTACATGTCATCGAATGCATTTCCCTGATTCAGTATTGAAATCACATTACTACATGCATTGGAAATATTCAATAGGGGAAGTAAAGTTGATGGAAGTAAATATTGGAAAATAATCCGTTAACTAGACAAATAAAAAAAAAAAAACATTTGAACAACACATTCAGGAATTGAGACATTTATCTGCTGCTTTGCTGAACTACTGACTTGCAGCCACCCTGAAACAAGGTCACATGACTTGGTTTGACAGTGAGACAGCAGTCAAGTTTGCGTTGTGTTGAATACAGCTCCAAGTATCTGTTGGAGTTAAATGTGACCTTACAGAAGTTATTGTGACTTACTGGGTCACAGTAAGCTTTCTGATGCTCTCCCCCTCTCTCGCTCTCTTTCTCTCTTAAACCTCTCTTAAATCTTCATATAGGCTACGTTACAGTACAGGAGGAAGTGCGATTCTGTCTCAATTGGTCCTTGATGGCAGAGTAAACACAGCCTGGTAGCTCTCTGGGTAGCCAGTTCTGCCTGTGACAAACTAGCTCTCTCTCTCTCTCTTTCTGAGGTTCAGAAAAACTGGGAGGGTGTAATTGAAAAAATGAAGGGCAAACTAAAGAAATGGCAGTGGCTTTTATCACAAATGTCTTATAGGGGGCGCACACTTATTATTAACAATCTAGTGGCCTCCACCCTGTGGCACCGCCTGTCAGTGTTAGAACCTCCAGCAAACCTGGTAATGAAACTCCAGAGTATCATTGTAAACTTCTTTTGGGATAGATTACACTGGTTACCACAGAGTGTTTTATTTTTGCCTAAAGAGGAAGGAGGACAGGGCTTGGTTCATCTGGCAAGTAGGAATGCAGTTTTTAGGCTGCAGTTCCTACAAAGCTTTCTTTATGGACCTCTAAGGGCTCTCAGTTGGACACGTCCTTGGAAGAGGTGCTGATGAAATTCAGAAAGGCGCCGTCAGAAGAGGACAGGTTTCTCCTACAGAAATGGTTTAACGGACAACTAAAACCTGAAGATTGTGACTGTTTTCCGAGGAAGTGTGTCAGGTCAAAGTATGAAGGACTCTGGAAGAGAGCAGTAAGGTTTGGATGCCATTGGACTCTAACATTGTTGCTCAAAATTGTATGTGTGTTTTCTATGATTGATGCCCAGGTTTTGTCTTCTTTCCGACATTCTAATTCTATATAATGAAAGCTAGACGAATAAAGTCGCCGGTTGACATGTTCACACTTTAAAGTGTACCCCTTCTCCACCTTTTCAAACAGTCCCATGTGGTCTAAATGAAACATCTGTGCTTTGGTCAAAATATGACATGAATCAAGCACCAGAGGTGGAGCGTGGAGATACCAGGGGAGGGGAGGGATTTCTTTTTTTTACCAGAATCCAATTTGTGATGTCACAAGTTGAGCAAATTTGAAATGGAGCATTTTTATCTGTGTTGTAAGACTTCTGCAGACCACAAACAAAGGACTGGATGGATTTATTTCATATTTTGTGGGTCGGTAGACACTCAGGTTACCCAAATAAATCTTCAAAAACACTGTACAAGTGGATTTTTCATAATTTGTTCCCTTTAAACTGTAACACCGGCAAGGACAAGCCAAGAGTTAAAATGAAAACACTCAAACTGTCCAAAAGAAATGGGGGACTGGCTCTCCCCAATTAGTTATCATCATGCAGCTCAAATACAGATTGTACGATCATGGTTAAATGATGGTATGCAGTCAAAATGGAGGTCCATAGAATTGTCTGTACTTAAAGGTTTGGCGATATCTTTGACATTTCAACAAAAACAAAAAATAGATAACAAATGCATTAAAAATACATTAATAACTTGGGGTAAAGTCAGGAAGGAACTAGAGATTAATGATGAACTCTTGGTATTGAGAGCAATAAGGGAGGATCCAGACGTCACCCCAAATAAAGAGGAAGGCATCTTTAATATCTGGTATAGAAGAGGACTGATTACATTTTGACAGTTTTTAGATGACAAAGGAGTTATTCAATTTGAATCCCTAAAAAAAGAATTTAGTTTGACACATTCTCATTTTTTTTTTAGATATTTTCAAGTCAGAAGCTATATTGAGAAAAGTGGTGTACAAAAGAAAACGATTACAGTTTTTGTTAAAAAAGTATAAATGTGAGAAAGTCAAGCATCAAATCTCAGTTCTGTATAACATTTTGGAAAATAATAAGATACCACAAGAATTGAGAGAAAAAGTGCAATGGCAAGAGGAACTTGATGTAAATGTTTCGAAGACTGATTGGGAACATATCAGCCTATCATCACATAGACAACGGCATAAAGATAAAGATAAACTTTATTGATCCCCCGTGGGGGAAATTTGTGCATTACAGCAGCTCAAGAAAACAGGAGACTGGAATATAATTATCAAAAATAAAAATAGAAGTTAAAAATCAAATCAAACATATTTACATCAGTTAAATAAAAAAATACAATAATGGAAAATGACACAGTAACTACAGTGGAAAGAGTCATGAGGTGGTGATGCTGTTAAAGAGTCTGATTAAACAGTCTGACTGCAGATGGGATGAAAGACCTGCGGTAGCGCTCTGTCTTGCAGGGTGGGTGTCTCAGTCTGCTGCTGAAGGAGCTGCTCTGGGCCCCCCACAGTGTCATGCAGGGGGTGAGAGGGGTTGTCCATGATGGATGTCAGCTTCACTAACATCCTCCTCTCACCCACCTCCTCTACAGAGTCCAGAGGACAGTCCAAGACAGAACTGGCCCTCCTGACCAGTCTGTTCAGTCTCTTCCTGTCTCTCTCTGTGCTCCCTCCTCCCCAGCAGACCACTGCATAGAAAAGTGCAGACGCCACCACAGTGTCATGAAAAGTCCTTCGCAGAGTCCTGCACACTCCAAAGGACCTCAGTCGCCTCAGCAGGTGCAGTCGACATTGACCCTTCTTGTACAGGACGTCGGTGTTGTGTGACCAGTCCAGTTTGTTGTTGAGGTGAACACCCAGGTATTTGTATCTCAGTTTTGGCAAGAATACGCATGGAAATTCCAGATGAGATACTTTATAACTCCGGCTCAACAAGCTAAATTCCAACACTCAGTAACGCCAAAATGTTGGCGAGATCGTGGAGAACTGTGTGCTGAATATAGCCATATTTTCTGGTCTTGTCCTGTATTGGAAAAAATACTGTGAGAATATATGTACAGAAATGACTCTTATTTTGAAAAAAGACAGTCAAATTAACTACGAGTTTGTTGTGTTAGGAAAAATGCCAATGGAGATAGTTTGTACTTAGGTATCTTGCTAGAATTTTAAGAATAACTGCTTTGAAACTTATCACTAAAAACTGGCTTCAGAAAGGTAGCCCGAGTTTAGAGAAATGGAAGGATCTTATTGAAAAAGTGAAAGTGATGGAGCAGTTAACATATAAAATCAGAGGACTTCATGAAATAAGCCACTTGTCGTGGATCAAATGGGAGAGCTACGTAGAAAGCAGGGGTGAAAGGTCAAAAAAGGTGATGCACCAAAACTTAATAAAAACAGACAAAAAAAAACGTATTGTCTTGTTTAAATGTACGCACAGTAAATAGATTGTTTACTCATATATATCAAGATAAGTCAACAACCAAACACAGGTAGCACACTTTTATGTATATATATTTATTTATTTTGATGTCGTTGTCGTTGCTGTGTTTTGTAAACAGTCGACTATCAGTTACTTTTTTATTGCTAGTATTTCTTGTATTTCTAAATATGCTTTCACAATGATTTATGTATGAATGGATCATGTATTATGTCTAAGACATTTAATTTCACTGTTTATCTAACATGAATTTTTACTTCCTTGCTTCATACTGTATCTACTTGAACTTAATCTCAAGTTATCGGTCCCAGTTGTGGAACCGGGGGTCGTACCATGGGCAGCAGGGTTTTTGTTTTGTCTTGTGTGTTTGTTTGTTTATTTGTTGTTTCTTATTTATATACTAGTGTTATTATTTTTTAAGTGGGATGGTTTACATACCCATGACAAATGAATCTGGACTGGTGTTTTGATGTTACTGGTTTGTTTGATTGTTTTTATAGTACGCTTTACGTATGTCTTTTCATTTTGTCACATTGGTGTGTTAAGTAGTTGCTTGTCACGTGACTGAAGGCTATCAATATGGCTATAGTGTCTGCTATGAGTAAAAAAAAGTAATAATAATACCTCCGTGAGCAAAGAGATATCCCTGTAAATGTTTTAAAAAGATTTCAATCTAGGCATGAAGTTTGAAACTGTCAAAGGAATCAACAGTTTTAACGTTTGTTATTAACAGGCCCAACAAAAATCCACTGGGCCAACCAAAACTGAAATCCTCAGCCACACTTCCTACTACTAACAGCTACATGTGCAGGGACATGCATTCAAACTGAATCCCAAACACAAACTGACACACAAATTCGACCCCACACACACACACACACACACACACACACACACACACACACACACACACACACACACACACACACACACACACACACACACACACACACACACATATTGGTCCCTTTTACCGCCACTGTGTATGATGTTGAGAGTCACTGACAGCCATATAAATAATATATATATTCAGACTTCCAGTTGTGAGCATTGTTTTTTTTTTTAACCAAAGCCATCTCTGAGCCACCTTACAAACAGTGAACTAAACAAATTGAGTCAACCTTTTTCTGGCACACTCTATACAAGTGCTGTTGACTAAATTTTTTTCATTATGGCAATCTAATTGAAAGCCGCACACTATTTTGGATGGCAAGTGGAGCGTCCTTCTTTCTTCTTTTTAATAAGGAAACAAAAAAAGAAAGAAAACTCAATTAACACATGAACGTGAAAAATTAAGCTAACTGATGAAGTAAGTAGTAAAGAGAGAGGTATAGAGATGGCGTTCCACACTCTAGCAAGCAATGCCTTGTTGCCATGGCAGCATCATCCCTCTGTCTCCATGGAAACGGCTGAATCCTGTTGCAGCTTGACTATACCCCTGGGCATAGAGAGAGTGAAAAAAGAGAATGAAAAAAGGGAGGAAAGAGAGTGTAAAAAAAGAGCACCAGAACAACAAGTTAAGCCCGGGGCATTCTGGCTGACCTGGAAATTGTTGTGCGTGTGCTTATGGTCTCTCTTTCTTTTGCTTTCGCTCCCTTTCATTCCCTGACATAATCTCTCTTAAACCTTCTCTATAGACTTCTAAGTATTTTAAAGAGACAACTGACAACTGACAGTTAAGGTCGGGGTCGGGCAACTTTGGTAGTGATGAGGGCCACAAAATGGAGAACTGATTATCGGGGGGGGGGCCGTGAAGTGCGCGCATTCATACACACACACAAACGTCTCTCACATATACACCTGCAGTCAATTTGTTTTTTTTAGAGCTATAGCCATACCTAATTAAACGATATACTACCATAGACAACTAATATTAAACTTCCATTGTGAAAACATCAAAATAATCTCAGAATAAGTACTTTTTCAAGAAAGTGTAATTTTATTTGTGTTTTTATAAAAGGTCATTGTTATTAGTCATTGACAGCAATTATATTTAGGACAGAGTAAAGACAATATTCAATCAAACAGAACATTGTGCATTGAATAGAGAGCTACATTAGTGATACTCACATTTAGAACATACAGGACAAAAGTTTTCTGAACTACACATTTAAGAAGGCACGAACACTTTTCTCTTCCTTCTCATTTCATCAAAGTATTATGATTCTACGTATTTCATATAGCCCAATTTGATATCAAAGATGAGGAGACAAACAATAATAACACAAAACTGAGTGTGTCCCTCTTCAAAGTTATATTAACCATTAAACAAGTTTGCAAACAGGATAGGTAAACATTCATACAATAAAATACTGCCATCCTTACTCAGTGCAAATATTCTCAAATTATTAAGACAAAAGCTATCCAGGGCAAACCTCATGCTATTATAGTACATAACTGGCAGTGTGGATGTTCACAGATCATGAATGAGGACCAAAGACAACAACATTCAATAAAACAAAACACTTTATTTTACATTTAAAGTGCTAATTTAGGTAACTCATGTATTTATAGATTTTAAATGTGTCCCCATTTTTAAATGAACGAAAGACAAAACACACGCTCAACTCCCTTTCAACATAAAATAACTGGGTGCTGAATCCCGAAAAATATTTGAACAAGAAAAACGATACGGACAGCACTCCAATTTTTTGTATTTAATTGCCACACGAACGTTTCGAGCCGACGCTCTTCAGTGTGTGAACACGCGTGTGAACAGTCTAATGCTAATGGGTAGTAGGAGCAGTGCTTCATGATATTTTTCAGCTTTCCCTCCACATGATATTGGGTGTCTGTGTGGTGGTAGAGAGATACAGACTCAAAATTCTTCACCATATTGACGTCCCCTAATGCCTTTCCCATCTCTATAGAGCTTTACCATCTCTCCATCAGACAACACCTTCTTGGATTTCACAAATTCGAGATAAACCGCATCGGGTGCGTTGAGACTGGATTCTGGTGTTGTTGTTGCTTTGACGAAAAAAAATTGTTTTATCGCCAACACCGTCTGTAAGCACACCAAACATTGTGGGCTGCCCCTAAACTCAGTGAACATGTAATCTAATTCCCACTTGTGTGAGTTTTCTTTCGGTGCTCATTGTAATGTTTAATGCTACTGGCTTTCGGAGTCCCTACCCCACAGATGGACTGGGAATAATCCAACCTACCCAATGCGTGGCGCCCGCTCAAAAAGAGAACAGAGGACGAGAAATGCAGTTTTCTCCTGCTGTGGATTGGGGATAAAGGTCGGGACATAAGCAACACATGGACACTGACGGAGGACGATGCTAAATCTCTAAAAACATACTACGACGGATTTTCAGCATACCTCACGCCGAAAGCTAACCCCATATTCGCCAGGTATAAATTCCACGAGAAAACGCAAGGGAGTGGTGAGTCATTCGAGCATTTTTGTAACGGAGCTCAAACTGCTTGTTAAAGACTGTGGCTATAAAAATAGCGAAGAAATGGTCAGGGACCGTATAGTGTGTGCCTCCAACTCAACTAGAGTACGGGAAAAGCTGCTTAGTCATGGACTGGAGCTAATGCTAGATAAGGTGTTTGATATAGGCCGCTCCTATGAATGAAACGTGAACTATTTGGCAATGGGGGCCACCCACTTAAAGTAAAAGAATACCGCAACCTGGAAAGCCCTGGGACTAATCAAGGTGGTATATGCAGTCACCAACTGGAGCAAGAAAGAGTGTGACTCTCACTCAGCTGACATACTGGGTGAGTACTCAGATGTTTTCAAAGGCATTGGTGAATTCCAGGTAAGGCTGAACGATTAATTGCATATGCCATAATATCGCGATATGATAAAACAAGATATTCTAACCGCAAAGGCTGCGATTACATTCTGGTCACGTGACATGTCAAAGCGAGAGTGAGGAGTCGGCTAATAACGGAGGCAGCAAGTTGGCACGTCAGACTTCGACCAGTTGAACAGTGGCCTCAGGCTCAACAGAAGTTGGCACTGCGGAAACTTTTGTGTCAAAGAGGAGAAGTAAGTCGGGGGAACGCCTGTTTCAACACTTAAAGAAACACCAAAAAGTAGAGAGTTGCAGAAACGCTGAAAACAGCGGAGTTGTGGTCAAGCCGTACAGCGGGGCACGTTGAGTCAGCCGGCCCGAGAGAGGGGCTTGCTAGCTGGGATCTCCAACGATGGACAACGCATCAAATATGGTGTTGGCAGCACAGCTTAATGAGTGGACCAGGCTCCAGTGTTTTGGGCACCGATTACATCTGACGATTGGTAAGTTAATTGTGTGTGTGTGTATTTGTGTGAGAGGGAGAGGGAGAGAGAGAGAGAGAGAGAGAGAGAGAGAGAGAGAGAGTGTGTGACTGTATTTGTGAGTGGAGGGAGTTTCTGAGTGTGTGTGTAATGGTGATAGATAACCTTGTATCACACACCAATTGTATTAATGAAACTATTTTAATTTCTTTCAGGAAATGCAATCAAAGAGGACATAGGTTCAAGAGCAACAGGACTGTGCAAGAAGCTGGTGGTGCATTTCTCCCACAGTTAGAGGAAGAAAGCAGACATTTTGCATCATTCCTGGACCCTAAATTCAAATTATGTTGTCATGACAATTATTACATACTTGCAAGGCTGGGAGTTAAACATATCAGTCAATATACAACTGTGATTGAAGTAAATAAAAATATGGTCATTCAAATGAATTCATGTATCATCTAATTTTGTCCTAACATATAGGCAACATATACTGTAAGCCAGGCCTTACAGTAAAAAAACAGTTTTGGAATGTTGATTCTATCTAATATTGAGTTGTTCATAGTATAGAATTATGTATTGCTTGTTTTTCTTGAAAGTACAGGAGAATACGGTCATCCTTAACTCCAGGGTGAGTGCAGTTTCAGGATAGACCCTAGCGTAGCACTAGTAGTTTGCCCGCAAGGAAGGTGCCATTTGCCCTCAGAGAAAAGCAGTTAGACAACATGGAAAGAGACAGTGTAATATGTAAAGTGACAGAGCCTACCCAGTGGGTTAACGTATGAAAAGCCCATACTAGCTCTCCACCTGACATGTACCTGCCTCCCGCATTGTGGCGGCCATCATTTTTGGGAGATTGAGAAGGAGGTAATCACTGCTCAGCAGGCTCAACCAAACCCAGGTAACGGGCCCCCGGGCCGCTTATTTGTTCCTGATGCTGTCAAGTCTAGGGTGCTTCAATGGGCTCATTCCTCTAAACTTACCTGTCCCCCTGGTGTTAACCAAACCCTGGCCTTCCTTCGCAGACGTTTCTGGTGGCCTTCTTTGGAGGAGGATACTAAGTCTTTTGTCACTGTCTGTCCTGTCTGTGCACAGTGTAAGACCACTGTCCCAGTGCTGGTCTCCTGTGTCCTTTGCCCATTCCTTTTCTGCCATGGTCTCATCTGGCCCTGGACTTTGTCTCTGGTTTGCCTGCTTCTGATGGTAACTCTGTGATCCTTACTGTTGTTTATCTATTCAGTGAGTTTGCACACTTTTTGCCTCTGCCTAAACTGCCCTCAGCTCAGGAAACAGCTACCATATTGGTGAAGAACGTCTTCCGGGTCCATGGCCTTTCCTGTGATATTGTTTTCCGACCGTGGGCCTCAGTTCACCTCTGTTGTCTGGAAAGCTTTCTGCTCTCCCCATAGGGGCCACCATCAGCCTTTCCTCTGGACTTCATCCGCAAACCAATGGCCAAGCGGAGAGAGCTAACCAGGAACTTGAAAAGACCGGTAAAACAAATGTTGTGATTAGATACTATTGATTATTGCAGTTTTCTTGTATTATTCAAGTAAAACACAAGTGGACTCATATGCTAGAAATGAGATAATAATATTATGAGTAATAATTATTTAAAAAATAATGTGCATAGTATGTCTGTCAGTCTTTGATTTTTAATGTTATTCATCTTTTAGGCTGCTGCTGAGCTGGTCAGTGTTAGCACCCAGAGCTGCTGAACAAACACTGAACAAACAATCTGAACGCTCTGAAAAAGACGGTGGGAGTAACGGTTGCCTTTCAAGTACCCACACACTGCTGATTTCTCTCCCCCCGTATTGGGAACAGCCTTGCAATAAGATAAACGGACTAACGTGGCATGCGAGCTAACAGCTAATGATAGCGCAGATAACTGCAAGCGCGCTCACATTAATAATGATCACCTCACCGTCTCTCTGCAACAAAGAGTAAAGACATATTATCAACTAAACAATACAGTCATTCAACACACTATAGTGTCAAATCGCCAAGACACTGCTATCACCTGAGCTGCAGGCATAGAATAATAATATTCATATTTAGTGCTTATCTAAAGGCAGCTGACCTAAAGGTATGTTCAATTTTTTTAGGTCAGCTGTGGTCTGTCAATTTGGGATGAAATGCGCATGAAAATGTATCCCACTGTACTCTGTTTTTATACAAACAGCACACTCTGCTGGTAAGAGGCAGGACTATTGCTGCCAGTGTAACACATACTGACTATTTAACTGATGTATGTCTGGTGACCGTACTAGACTTCGATCGGTGCTTATCGGAGGTAATTTAGCCGGTGTCGATAGTCACGTAATGTGCTTATATCGACCGATTTTATCGGCTAATTGATATATTGGATGGGCCCTAGTACTTGTATACGCACACACTCTTCAATGTATTGGACAGCTGCTTTCATAGAGAGCCACAAATACTCACAGCGCAACACAGCAGGCAGCCTGTTTTTTTCAAATTCATCTGTTTGTTTCTAAACTGCATGGCTCCGGCCCAGAGAATAAGTAGCCATATTAACAAGCCAACTTGCCAAGAAAACAGATCATCCCATCTGACTGAGGTCCTGTTCTTTCAGTGAGAGGCAGACAATGCACCTCTGTGTCTGTATGCACACACACCACTTCCCCAGCCACAGGGGAATGGGACAGCTATTCAGATCCAGATCATAGCATATTATAGCAGTCCACAGTAGATAGATCGCATATGTGAAAACAGCTTATGAGTACCGTTGATGTGGTGAAGTGTTCACACAACCGAAAAGTACAAGTTGATTTTGAGTGCGAAGGCATATAGGAAGATATAGAAATGAAATTAAAGATGTACACTATATATAGATCGGATAATATGTTTCTGGTCATTAACAGCGCCATCAATAGGGTTATAATAGACTTTAGGATGACTCTTTTTCATCCACATTCAAGTTTGGCAACGTATAAAAGTGTTTATGTGTATTATCAGTTGCCACATAACAGATGCAGGAAGTAACTGCACATATAACATATAAACACATATCTTAGATCTGTATAATTATTGGTGTTAAGGAAAGATATTTCAGCTGCAGTGCAGCACAGTACAGGAAGTTTAATCTCCATTTGGGGCATATATGTTACACAATACAACTTTTACTCCTTTAAAGGGATACTTCACTTGTTGAAACATGAATCTGTATTGACATTGGGTCATATATGTAGAAATGTGAAATACATTTTGAAGTTGGTGCCTTCTTGGCCGAGAAAAGGCAGATAGTCTCTTTTTGGCTCATGTGGATGAAAGACACCAAATCCCAGAATGCACAGCACCGCAGGCCACTCCCACTAAGGTCAGGTTTACGGACATATTTACTTCAACACATAAGGCCATTTCCTCAACTGATTCCGAGATTTCTTCCAGAAGGAATTGGTATCTTGGAAATTCCTGGCAGAAAACAGACTCTGTGTCTGTGTCCATAGGCAAACAGGGAGAGCACCGACACTACCAGTCCGCCCCAGCTCGAGCCGGCCCCGGCTCCTCGTCCTCACCGCCGCCGACAGCAGCAGCCAAGACACAAGACCGGCCTGTCTGCAGAAGCCGTCTCTCCGCTATATTTATATTTTTTCGCCATTATCAGCTTTCTCCATAGAGCCTGTTAGCATAGCTTCCAAGCAATATGGTGGACGTTAAGTTTCGATTCTGGGAGTGAGTTCCCACCCACTGATCTGTGATTGGTCTGTAGCTTCAGTGGTCGAAAATATGAGGAACTAGCGTTGTAGTTTCACCCCGCTAACCGCAACAGTTTCCAATGACGCAAAATTATGATTTTTGCGTCATCGGAGGCTCCTTTTCAGACTTAGAAATACAAAGATTTCCCATCTCAGAGGAAAATGAGGGCGGGATGCACGACCATTCAAAAATACTATCAGGTTTCTAATGATACAACGCTTAATTCAAATGGGTGAAGTATCCCTTTAATAAGTCCCTCTATGCAAGTCACAGTTTCCCCAAAGCCTAGAATTCATACATTTTTTGACTTATGATAATTGTTAGTCCAAACATTCAGATATTGCGATCATCTAACAGCTCTTTGGGATAGATTGATTTAAATGATATGTTAATAAGCTCTTCAAGAGAAAAGCAAAACCGCCGCAAAGTAGCTGGACCGGACTCTGTCTCTCCCTCCACGTTGAAGCACTGTGCTGATCAGCTGTATTCAGTCTTCACAGACATTTTAACACCTCATTGGAGACATGCCACGTGCCAGCCTGCTTCAAGACCTCCACCAAGTCCCCCAAAAAACAAGGACCACAGGACTTAATGACTTCAGACCCGTCGCCCTGACCTCTGTGGTGATGAAGTCTCTCCAACCTCAAAGACATCACAGACCCTCTTCTGAAGTTTGCTTACAAAGCCAACAGGTCTGTAGATGATGCTATCAACCTGACCCTTCACTTCATCCTCAAGCATCTGGACTCAGCAGGAACCTACGCCAGGATCCTGTTTGTGGATTTCAGCTCTGCTTTTAATACAATAAACAGCTCTGCTTCAGGACAAGCTCTCCCAGCTGAACGTGCCTGAGTCCACTTTTCGCTTCCTGGGGACCATCATCAACAAGGACCTCAAGCTGAACATCAGCACCCTCATCAAGAAAGGACAGCAGAGGATGTACTTCAGGACCATGATGGTTCACTTTTACATTGCCATCACTGAGTCCATCCTCTCCTCCCCCATCACAGTCTGGTACGCTGCATCCAAAGCAAGGGACAAAGGCAGGCTGCAGCTTATCACCCGCTCTGCAGAGAGGGTGATTGGCTGCAAACTAACATCTCTCCAAGACCTGTACTCACCCTGGACGTGGACTGTTTGAGACCCTCCCCACTGGCAAGAGGCTGCGGTCCATCAGGACCAAAACCTCACGCAACAAGACCAGTTTCTTCCCCTCTGCTGCCAGCCTAATTAATAATGTCCCTGCCCTCCCCCCACATATAGATTTCTGCTGTATTTATGTGTAAAATGTCAAACGTTCTTCCTTTGGGTAGCTATCCATCCATTTGAATGCAGTAAAAGTATATCCATATTGTCTCAACTTACCTAATAATAAAGAATGATCTATCACAGCACCCACCAGTTTCTATTATCTTGCTTCCCCTGGCAATCATGGAACGAAACTCCCACTTAAATGAGCCAGACTTATCAAAATAAGTGAGGATTCTGCTTAATCCTGCCTCATGGAAAGACCCCCAGGACCTCCTGACTATACAACAACAAACCCTGGTTTACACCCCATCTCAGAAAGCTGCGTCAGGCCAAGGAGGAGGTCTGGTGACCAGGACCTGTACAAGCAAGCCAGAAACAAGCTGACGAATGAGATCAGGGTAGCTAAGGGCGCACTCACACTAGCAAAAAATGGCGGAAATGGGCTTCCAGCATCCTTTGCACTACTAATCACTGCACTATTTACTTATTTAGTCTAGTCTTATTAGTCTTTGTTTATTTTGTGTTTAATTGTTGATATTTAATGTTGCACCTTTGTACATAGAAAGCCCAGTTTACTGAAATCAAATTCCTTGTGAGTGAGCATACCTTGCCAATAAAGCTGATTCTGATCTTAATTTGCGCATTTGCATACATGTTATTGTTGTGAATAAGAGGTTACAGGAGGTCACTGAAACCAAAATCTGTATTTCACAATGTTTTCATTAAATCAATATTCTTGTGTCTATTAATAATTTGACCAATTTTAAGAATAAGGACCCACATGTTCGAAACAGTGACCAAGAAAGCGGGATCTGGAATCACACATAGACCAGAGAAGGGCCAATAATAAGAGCAGAGGAAACAGACCATGGATCAAGTGAGGGATAAAGGGAAGAGATTAATTTGAATAGGGATGGAGGACCACACCTATTCAAAAGGACCTACCAGCACCTGTAGTGCCAGCACACCACCCTCAGAGGTGTCACACCCTGTTGCTGACAGTATCTTGGAGACAACGGAGATAATGGTTGATTGATTGATTGATGATTTGGAGCCCCTTTTCTATTTTCACAGATCCTGCAGCCATATGTTGATGGGTCCTTGGGCAAAACACCTAATCAGTTCACTAGCAGGCGTTGTCAATGGAAATTGTGTATGGCAGTATTAATTAATTTTGCCATCTTTCCTTCTACTCCATCCTATACAGATAGACATACTCTAACCTATGTCTATCAATGTCCATTATTAAGGTATTGCATATGAATGGGATTAGTTAATGTTAATAGACACTTTACACAGCAGCCTCTTCTATCAGTGTGTGAATGGGTGTGAAAGGGTATTCGGTATTGTGGTATAAAAATCACTTTGATAATAGTCACAAGATTAGAAAAGCGCCATTCAAGTCCAGTTATCATATCTTCAACATAACATTGTGTCTAATTACAACA
This sequence comes from Labrus mixtus, assembly GCF_963584025.1. Lineage (NCBI taxonomy): Eukaryota > Metazoa > Chordata > Actinopteri > Labriformes > Labridae > Labrus > Labrus mixtus. The sequence goes on along the minus strand of NC_083627.1, from coordinate 12,412,884 downwards.
TGCTGTTTGCGTAAAATCAAGGGACTAATTTGTTTGTCTGCTATCTAATAAGAAACATGTTATTTTGAAGTGGTAATGTTTTTTTTGTTTGTGCTAGTGAGACAAAAATGATCCTTAAAGCAACTTTCAGAAAAAATTGAAGTAATTATATTTATGGATTCCTTTTACTGTTTTCTAGGTTAGACTGCTGAACTTTGTAGTCAAGTTGTAACAGAAAGATGTTAGGAGAATTAAAACTTGAAATGATGGCAACTCCTAAGTCACACATATGCTTAAAAGTACGAATAATAGAAAGGTAAATGAAAGGTAAGTTTCTTTCAACTGAGGGTCTTCCCATACTTTTGGGATTGTGACAGATAAAAAAGGCACTCTACGTAATGCTACTACACAAACATGCATAAAAACACAGACATTGATAAATACACAGACTTAAAAGAGAAAGTAACTCTAAATCTTTATCAAGGCCCCTAAGTGAGCAACATTCTAGGCGTTTGCATCCAAGCAGACTCACATTGGGATACGTGAGTGACATGTAGAATTCATGACGGTTGTCATGGCGCCTACATAGCAACTGGCTATTCATGTACCAGCTGCTGCTTCCAGTTGACTCAGTAAAATTAGAGAATAGGGTGAGGCGGTAGAAGAGTGAAAGTGGTATAAGAGCGCAATGGAAACAGAGAAGAGGGAGAGCTGGGAAATTGGTTTGGTGTGCAAGTTCAATTTTTTTTGTATGTGTATGATTCTGTGAGTTATACTGTAAAGTAAGAGGGGGTGAGCACTGAAGAAATGGAGAAAAAAAAAAGAGACAGGAAGAAAAAGGATCAGCTGGTCTGAAAACCTAAATGGACAGGGGAGAGGGGCAAATGAGTGGTTGAAGGCTCCTTGATAAGCAATATGGGGGAGACAGAATATTGGAACTTAACTCTGCAGATTCTACAATAGGCCGTAAATTTCAATACACAAAATCAAATACTGACTCCTAGACTCCAAGCAGCCATGGGTAATTGATGCCAAGTCTTATTTTAAGGGCCTTTTTCATCACGTAGCAAGAAATGCAGCACATGACACACACTTGCACACTCACATGCACATACACACACACAAAGACACACACCCACATTTACTTGACCTCTTTATGACCAGCTGTCCATTTCATACTACAGAGATGCAAAGACACACTTGCACCTACAATGACAATGAGGGGCACTCGTGAAGATGCTCTCACACGGGGACACAACCACACGTACATAAATAATTTAGTTCGCTTGAAAACGTGCAACCCTGCCATCCCCCATCCCCCCACCAAAGACCAACCAACGCTAAGCCAAAGCCTGGGTAAAAGCACCAGAGTAGGCCATAAATGATAGAGAAAGAGTAGAAACAAGAGATGAAACAGAGAAGTAGAATGGAGAGTGAGATTGGAAATGTATCAAGCAGGCTGAAGGAGCATGGAGGGAAATAAAGACAAGGGAGGGTGACAGCCCTGAAAGGTCTTTGAGAGTGGAAAATGACAGACGCTTATATACGTTCTGGTGCCTCACTAAGCGGGAAAGGGAAAGGAAAAGCATTTTAGGGATTTGTGAGATTTTTTTGGGAAACCATGATGCAGCAGTTTCCATATGAAGAGGGACCTACTGTTACAACAGTGCCCGCTGTAATCCTGTTCGCACTGTGCATACATTTTATTACTGGTATGATTTTCTCCTATTTAAACTAAAACATGACAATAGCAGGTCCTGCTTTTATTTATTTTTCCTTTCTTTTCTCTTTTCTGTTCCTTAGTTGCAGTCTATGGCTGGGTCCACTCATATTGCATCATTACAAGGTGTATGATGGGTGTAACATAACTAGTAACGGTCAAGGGCAATTATAATCATTTTTCAGGCTATAGGAAATAAAAGCAACTTTGTAATGAAGCATCCCAGGTTGACCAGGGTCTATGTTTCCGAACTAAAGCTGCCACTCTCTGCTTGACCCAATCCTTATTAAGCTTTTCTAGATCTCTTATTACCAGCGCATAGTTGTTGGGTTAGGAGAGATGGGGCAATGGGGCCAGAGGTAGCGCCATTGGATCTCTCAAAGATTCTCTGAAGTATTCTGAAATATCTGCAATTTTTTTAAAATAGATATTATGGTAAATCCAGTGGAAAGGGATGAACAACTTTCAATTTGGCTAGTGTTTTTTTGTTTTTTTTCTGAAATAAATGATCCTGATTTAAAGGAAAAAAAGGTTTAAATTACCCTGTTAAAATGAGGATTTAAATGTATATCTATACAAGTCTAAAATGACTCCCAAGTTTGTGATGTTTGTTTTTATCTGCCTTACTTGGTCAGACCAAATTTACAATTGGCATTGTCAGCATAAAGTGGTTATTAGCAAATAAACACAATATAATATTAAATACAAAGTAAATAAGCACTAAAAATATCAAAACTAAGAATGGGAATATATACATCCAGGATTAAAGATCTGCTAAGCTTAGTTATACCAAGTATAAATTAATAAAATAATGCAATTTCTCACCTTTATGATTTATCTTTGCCTCCTACAGAGCCGTCTCTTTGGATGCAAAGTCCACCTTTTTCAGCCAGTTCACTCTCAATGGCAAGTATTGCTAAGTTGTTGATGCTTTTCTGGCTCATTGTGGAGCGCATGTAGTTTTTAATGATTTTCAGTTTGCTGAAAGATCTCTCCCCTCCAGCAACACTTACTGGTAATGTACAGAACATCCTCAGTCCAATGCCATAAATGCTCTAAAGCTTCATTCCGTAAATCCTATTTAGCAACTCCATTGGTATTAATGGTCCAGAGAATGGGGGCATTGTATATGTACATTTTTTTCAGATGGAGAATTTGTTTTTCCAAATCTTCAGATAGATCCTTGGAATATTTTGGTATTAAATGTCTGCAAGATGACTAAAGATCATCTTCACTTTCTGGGAGTCAAGTCCGAGTGAGCTGATGTGAGAACGCCGCAGGATATTCTCTGGAGAATTCACCTCGAGCCAAAAGGAGGGGGAGTGATGTTTCTATACTGTGACTGCTGCACGGTGTTAAGAGTGTCTGCACGCGACCACTTCGATCTCTGTGCATGTAATTGAACGGCTGCATTATGTTTTCTGTTCGTCAGTGAGTTGTTTTCCGTTCTTTTGTTTATGTTGTCATTCTGTTGGGCTACATGTAGCATTGATATAAAGGCAAATATTCTCATTATAGCATCGAATAGCGGACTCTGTTGCTTCGTCCGCTACTTCCGCATTGTTTTTTTACGTCACGTCTTACCTCAGACCCCCCGACCCCCCTCCCCTCTGACAGGGATAGTCGCTCCTGTCTCTGTGTGTTTCCCTCCAGTCTTGGTTGCCCTCATCCTCACCTGTGTCGTTTGTCTCACCTGTGTTTGATTACCCCTGTGTCTATTTAGTCTCACGGTGCATTCAAATTGTCTTTTTTTCTTAGGAAAGTTCCTAACTGAGTGAAATGACCCGGAAGCATCTAAGTGGCGGCCATGATAATAATTTGAATTCTCTAAAAGCAAAGGAAAGGTGCGTCAATGCTTCCTTTATAACCTCCTTTAGCATAGGGTACACTGGACCATCCTTTACGAAAGGAGATTAGATGATGCCGTCCCACAATTCCTTGCAGCTGCAACATTTAAGCATCTGGCTCATCCCCAGTTATAGTCATCATAATGTACAGCCACATTAAGTCTGTCTATAATAAGAGTAGCCACTTGAACAGAAGTATGTCAAGCCTTCTTCATCAAAGAATTGTCATTCTCTTTGTCTTTGATGATGAAAAATTCATTTACCCTGTCTAGCTTCCTGTTGACCATTTTCCATACTTTAATTATAATAATCAAGCTTTAGCATGAAATAATACTTTACTGTGCACAAATCCCACTGAAAGGTAATTTTGGATGTATTTTAGGCCTTAATAAGGTAAAATGTGCTTTCAGACTTGAAACATTTCTGAGTTTTTTTTTTTTTTACACCTAATGTACTTTCCCTTTTTTGATAAACAAGATTCAAAAGCATATGCTGTGATTGTTTATGAATTTGCTGTAAATGTTTTGAGAACAGCAAATTATTAATTAATTTTAAGTCAGGCTGAGCTGCGCAACCATCTTCCTTTTCTTGGATCAGTCTGGGATTTCTTTCAGTACCATCCTCTGGCAATCAGTCTCCCTCCCCCAACTGCTTCATGTAGCCTAGAGGGTGTGTCGGGATGGCCAAGGAGATTTGTGTGCGTGCACTTTTGTGTGTGGGTGTGGGTGTGTGTTGAATGCAAGGGCAGTCCCTGTCCCTTTACAGATGGCTAGTATTTCAGTGTTATGCTGACCTTTTCGCTCAGGTTGACGATGTTTTTCATTTTGCCTCTTAAAGATCTCCAGGGGGTTGTGGTTTGTCATCTTGAATTTGGGTAGTGGAATATTTACGTGCCTTATCTTTTGTAAAGCAAAGTTGAATGCTCGTACTTCCCTCTTGTCTTTATTCATATGACACTGAAATGGTGCTACTTTTAATTAAAATACATTCAAAGACCTTGCATTCACCATACACTCTGCTTTCCTATGTTAATATTTGTATTGTTCAGAGAAGAGATAGAATCAGAGAAGAGAGTTAAAACATTGTAGGTCTCTAAAAGCAGTTAATACATGGCCATGTGGAATACTGAATTCTCAGTCGTGAGAAGGTAAGGTCAGCACAGACAGTGGCTTGCAATGAACCTTTGTTCACACAGACTCTGTTGGACAATCTGTTATATATCTTTTACATATACATATGCAGATTAATTCATTTATTTGACATTGGTACAAACAACAGTTTAAAAAACCTAGTGTTCATAAGACCCAAAAAGCTAGGCTATGACAGAGAAGTTAACAAACAACACTTAACTTGTCAGTGATGAGGCAGAACATCTTGCGCTCCCTCTCACCTTGTCCTACTTTAATATCAGGGGAATTATTTGTTCAAAGGGGTTATAATAGTTAGGAAGACAGGTTTTAAGGATGGTTAAGAGTTTACCTTCACAATGGAAGAAGTTCTAACCAAGGGTATTTTTTTTTTTTTTTACCAGAATCCCTCTTGTGATGTCACAAGGAGAGCAAATTTGAAACAGAGCATTTTTCTCTGTGTTGTAAGACTTCTGCAGACCACAAACAAAGGACTGGATGGGTTTGTTTCACATTTTGTGGGTCAGTAGACACTCAGGTTACCCAAATATATGTTCAAAAACACTGTAGAAGTGGATTTTTCATAATATGTCCCCTGGATAAATTGGATTTACGATATGTCACTAACAGACATTTTTTGTTGGTCTAGGCAAAATACATATGCCTACAAAATTTCAAAATCCTAATTTGAATTTTTGAAATTTTCTAGGGAGTGCAAATAGTAAATGGATTGACTTGAGCTTGTAAAGTGCTTTGTAGTCTTCTGACTACTCAAAGTGCTTTTACACCGCAGGTTTTTTCCAACTCTGCTTTAGAATTTCTTTGTCGTTGCTTATAGTGAACTCTCTGCTTTTATTCTAAATTAGTCTCTTCCCTCTTCTTACTCATCTTTGGAGTCCCCCCGCCCCCCCCCCATTTACCATTAAAAAGAGAAGCTAGCCCAGTGAAAGTGATGTATCAGTCTGCATGTGAATGTGACTCCCTGAGTATGTGTGTTTTCCAGGCTTTGCATGGCCACTGGCAACGCAGCTGCAACATTAGTAGGTCAGTGTGTCATTATCAGCACTTCTCCCTCTCTCCTCTCTCTGCCTTCATCTCTCGTCTCAACATCACCTTCTGTACATACCTTTTAATTGTTTTGTTTTTTGGGTTCATATTATTTGGTTTTGTTTTTTTAAATCTATTTATTTCTTATTTTATATATTTATTAATTTGTTTATTTTTTATTGTATTATTTATCGAAATAACTTCAATACAGAGTGTGAGTTAAGCATGGCATCAGCATGTTGTTCGAACCTCCACACACATAAAAAAAGGTAAAACGCTTTTTGTAACAATAACATGAATTTAATTATTCAAATGCATTTTACCTTACACATAAAATAAACAGAGCTGAGTGTTAAATCTAAGACGTTTTGTCTAAGTCTTACATTTATTTCTCTTACTTATAATTTTAAGGGGCGGCTGTGGCTCAGTTGGAAGAGTCGGTCGTCCCTCAATTTGAAGGTTGGGGGTTCGATCCCCAACTCCTGCAGCTACATGTCCGATGTGTCCTTGGGCAAGACACTTAACCCTATGTTGCTCCAGCTACTTCATCAGTGGCGTATGTATGGGAATTGTTACTTTTGATGGCCACCTTACATAGCAGCCTCTGCCATCAGGGTGTGAAGGTGTAGGTGTGACCTGTGGTCTAAAAGTGCTTTGAGTAGTCAGAAGACTAGAAAAGCGCTATACAAGCTCAAGTCCATTTACTATTTACCATTTAATACATCCTTTTCACAAAGCTACCTGCACATGGATTGAAGGTAACATAAAGACGAACCGTCCCTAAGACTCAACACTATTTTACTAGAAACAATGCAAAATCCCGGTTTTCTATGATTTACATTCCCCTACTTTCCTCTGGCATTCCCTCTGCCTATCTCAGGACTGATGGCGGAATGAGAAGGGGAGAAGAGGAGGTAGAAGGTAGAAGGTAGAAGACGGAAAGGGGGAGGTGTATTGGTAAATGGTTGCGATACGACGACTTATTGCAGTCTTTCTAGTTCAGATCTCCAGAATGTGCTCACGTATGAAAGAAAACACATACAGTATATTTTTGGACTATTGTGTGGGTGAACACAGATTCAAAACACACACATGCTTATGACACACACACACACTATGGAGGTTGGACCTACTCCCGCACGTCTGATTATGTTCCCTAGAAATCAAGGCTGGTTTCACATAGCTAGCGTGTGCTGCATTAAGGCTGATGATGGCTTCTGCTGGTTATGCCTGCACCATCATGGTCCACACACAGGCAGTGTGTTTTCCACAGCACTGCAGCAGGTTAACAAGGGGAGTGAAGTGAGTTGTTCAATGAGAAATTAGATTGAGATCTAAATATGACTTATCCTTTTTATAACATATTTTTCTCCATCTTGTCCTTCTCCCAACCCCAGAATCTGTCCCTCATGGAATTTGGTACTTACGGTTGTTTGATGACTTGCCATACACCCTGGCCATATCTTATGTATGCTATCTCTCCGCTACAACAATGTCAGTCCTGGACCCCATCTTCTTCTCTCTCTACTCATACCCTTGGCAATCTATACGATGTCTATCATAGCTGATTCGCTCCTTTCTGTTTATTGGTTGATCATGTATGTCTATAGGATTCTCTGTGCTGTTCAAGTCCTGACACTTGATTGTCCCATGACAATGCTTCACTTATATGCACATGACACACAGATACACATTTGCAAACACACAAAGACATACTTTATACAGGGCAAAGTGTTTAGTACAGTAGATGATGTACACAACGTTTACTAGAAAAGCGCCATACAAGCTCAAGTCCATTTACCATTTACAGTACAATCGTCACTGCCACTGACACAGCTTTTATTACCATCCTAAAGGAGCAGAGATTCTTAGAGGGAGAAGAATGACACAATCAATTATGGTTCCATGTGGAAAAGTAAACCACAATGGGGTTTTTCTCTCACTGCTTATTCTTTCAGGACTGAGGTACTTCAGGTGGGCTGAGTGTCCCATTTACAAGGGAAGACTTGAGGGGATGGGAAGGCCTGCATGCCAGGCATTCCAAAGTACACAGTGGACACATTATAATGACACTGACAAGGCAAGCTATAGAAAGATAAAGCAAGTTATGGAGTGAGAAAAAGTTGTCCACTCACTGTGATAGCCATGAATTGAGTCCAGGAAGGGTAAACCAACCAACCAAGTAACGCCAAATATAAAAGATTTTTTCTTTGAATAATGAAAGACATTCAACACAGAAGTGCTCGTGCAGCTACATGTCCGATTTGTCCTTGGGCAAGACACTTAACCCCAAGTTGCTCACGCTGCTTCGTTGGCAGTGTATAAATGTATATGAATGGGATTAGTTACTTCTGATTGTCTCACTACATAGCAACCACTGCCTTCAGAGTGTGAATGGGTATGAATGTGTAGGTGTGACCTGCAGTGTAAAATCACTTTGAGTAGTCAGAAGACTAGAAAAGCATTAGACAAGCTCAAGTCCATTTAGATGTATTAAAATATGATATACATATAATCATGCCAAATCGGTTGGTCTGTATGGTTGCAGTAACGTTTGCAATATTTTAAACCTCAAATAAAAAAGACTTGCAACATTTACGTCTGTCATGAGGAATGTCAGCAGGAGCAAATGATCAGTTGGAATGTGCATGATGATCACACTGACATATTTTGCTCCTGGTATGTTGTTGACCAGCGGAAGTTACAATAAGTCTAGTCATGGAGCCATGGGGACAGAGTATGAAATGCTATTAGTCCAAACCCTGATCCTATTGGGGTTTAGTGTCTTGCTCAAGGACACTTTGACATGTGACTATACCAATAAGCCACAGTAATGACTGATTTTTTTTTAAATTTACCATTTTTTTTAATGTCTTCATTTTGCTCCTGTGTAACAAACATTACTAATTTTTTGCTTTTTTTTCTGAGAGTATGATACTATAATCTCATGAGCATCAAATTTAAAACAGACTTAATGATCATTACCTTGGCAAGCCAGAATAATTACAATTTGGAGCCATGCTTGCCTATAGTTTCTAAAAATAAATGATTCTAGTTAAAGTATCAGTATATAGATACATTTAATATCTGCTGATAAATGTTTCCATAAGACCACTCAATGAATGTTCCAAACAGATTTGCTTTATGAAAGGGATACTTGGGAGATAATTTCACTAAAACTACAAGTGATAAGTTTTAACTAAACATTTGTATCTATGAGCACACTGAAACCAAAAGAGACACTCAGGAAGTTCCCTGCTTTCTTCATACGAGAAAAGATATGATGCAGTAAAATGCATTAAATGCCTTTGACTGAAACACTTCAAGATTATATATGAAACAATAAGTAAAATAATGTATTTGTCAATAGACAATTAATCAATCAGAAAAACAATCAACAATAAGATTTTAAGCATTTTAAAAATACATTAATTAAAAAAAATAACATACTACAGTTCGAGTGATACAAGAGTCAACAGAAATAGCTGTTACATTCGTTACTAATTAAAATACTAAAATACAAAAAAAAAAAATAGATTAAAATATTTAGGCCATGGTGTTTGAGTTTCAGTGCTCAGTATGTGCTCTACAGGCCCTTTCATAGGAGCTGACACATGCTTACATGCCAAGATGATATTTACCAGTGATATATTTGCGTATCATTTGTGTATTAAAGAGACAACTAAACTAAATTGATTTCCTCTGAAGAGGCGGGGACAATTATGGAGACATGATTGATTTGCAGAAGTGGTAAATCCATGCCCTTACGCTGCACAATGATTGGTCAGACCTCAACATGTCCCGCCCAAGGGTGGCGCCTTGAACCTGCTGTATGTTGGGAGTGTTGCGCTCCACCACTGTTGAGCTTACAGGATTGCATTGTACAGGGGTGGTCGGTCTGATAACGAGAGGCACTGACTGGAGGGAAGTTGCAGTCATTTCAGGAAAAGCCCCACTTTTCACTGTTTCACCACTGGATCCGTAATTCACATTGGTATTGGATTAATCGGAAACCCCTCTTTCTAAGTTTTTGTTTTTGATTTGCTTTAGAAGACATACAAAACTCGCAGCGATGGGATCCCAGGCATCCAAGGGAGATGTAGCTGCAGAGGCAAACGCTTCTGCCCCTGATGCTTCAGCTGTCAAAACCAATGGACAGGTAATTACACTGTACTGGGTTGCTATTGCTTTCCTTTCCTTTCATTTAATTAATTTGCCATGTAAATAGAAAATAAGACCCGTTTCCTCACACTCTAAAAATGACATTACAAATTTAAGCCGATGCTGAATTGATAAAACTTGAATGTGGGGACGTATGAGGCGAGTCTGCTGGAGGCTTGTTGGCATCGTTATCTCCTGCCGAGGCTGTTCACAGAACTAACCCCCCAAAAAAATCTTGTCTCAGGCTATTTCGGTGGAAAGGCGAATTCATGATCACATCCAGCAAGTTGTGATTGTTGGTAAATGAGACCTAACGCAAAATCCGCAAAACGACTAGATAGTGCCTGGCCAGGTGGGGGTGGGGGTGGCGGGGGGCTCGAGCCATAGACTGTAAGGCTCGAGCGCACGTAGGCAGACTCAACCTCTCCTCCCTTTAACAAAAGCCTCTTGGTCACCTGGTCAGTTTTTCGCGTATTTGTACTTTTCAGTATTGGTATAAGTGGGATTAGACAACCTAAACACGTTTGACCCTTATTGGGTGGTTATGATTTGGATTTAGCCTATTTGATAGAAAAGAAATACATAACCTAATTACACTATCAAGAAAAAGGGAGATGTTCTAAAGTAGCCTATAAGCTGTATTTTTTCCGAAATTTAAATCTTAGTCTATTCCAGCTGGAATAGACAACAGAAATTGGAAGAATTTTCCTTTTTCCGACAATGAGCCTCATCCCTGTCTTTGTTTAACCGCTATCTGTCTGGTACTTTAGTCTATCTACGGGATGCTACCGCCGCCTATCGTCAAATGTGGGTACTGCAAGGCGTCGCCTCTGAGACAAGCGACACGGTGGTTAATTGATGAGCACGAGGATGCCTTGGGAAAAAAAAGGTTGACAGCTAAAATAAGCGTCCCCTATTTATGTTGCATGTGCAGAGGGAAGTCTTTTTTACTTGTATACTGTTTTCTGCATGAGAGGTTGAAGGTTGAGAAACAGAAATAGATCACCATTTTTTTTTTTTTACAACCATTTTGTAGGAGAATGGCCATGTGAAAACCAATGGGGATGTTTCTACAAAACCTGATGGGAATGCTGCTGGGACCAATGGCTCAGCCGAGGCAGCCCAGGAGCATGAAGCCGGTGCAGGAGGTGATACTATTGAGCTGGCACCCCCTGCAGATGGAGAGACAGCCAAACCAGAAGGAGAGGCTGAAGCTAAAGAGACACCTAAAAAAAAGAAGTTCTCCCTTAAGAAGACCTTCAACTTCAAACTGAACTTGAAGAAGAGCAAAAAGAGCGAGGCTGTAAAAGAGGATGCCGTAGCAGCCACCACGCCCACTGAGGAGAAGCCGGCAGAGAACGGTGCTGCTGCAGAGGAGAAAAAGGAGGAATTAAAGGAGGAGGCTGCTGCTGCTGCTGCTGCTGCCACCGAGGCTCCAAAGGCAGAGGAGGGACCGGCTAAAGAGGGTACCCCTAAGGAGGAGGTAAAGGAGGCAGTGGCTCCAGCCCCTGAGGCCACACAACCAACAGAGGAGAGCAGCTTGACCCCCTCTCCCTCTGAAAAGAAAGAGTGATCCACCTTTATCTCACAGTGAACTGGATGAACTGTTTTTCAAAGTAGAGAAAATTTAAGAGTATATATATATATATGTATATATATATGTGTATATGTATACATATGTATATGGATATATGTATATGTAAATATGTACACGTGTGTGAGAGACTTTGAGGTGCCACTTTTCGTCATGATAACAAGACGACAGACTACATTCACTAGATCACTGCTCAACATCTTGACCTGGAATGAGTTTTAGGCTGTGGGTTATGTTGCTTCAAATGGATATTAATGGTTAGAGCGCAGGCTAATAACACCGTGAAGTATAGAAGGAAGAAGATGGATGGAGAGAATGAAGTCCAATCTTCTTCTATCCAAAAGTCTACAGACCAAGATGCCACCTTCTTGAAGGAATGAAGCGAGATAAGAAACTAGGACACCATAGCCACTTAAAATGTCTTTTGAATAGGTGGGTGGGTGGGTGGGGGGGGTGTAATAGAGACTTACCAACTTTATACATTCCTATATTTTAAGCCAAATTTGAAATATTTTGCGATGTATTACAGAGGACCATCTTCCAGATTCAGAGAAGCTATTACTTGTTTGTTAAGAAAAAAAAAAAAAAGATCATCTTGATTTTCACCTTACTATGAAATAAGAACACCTAAGCTTATTTTCACTGTTGCAGTTTGTTATGAAACAGACTTGTTGGTTTCGTGTAAGTCTGAATCTGCTTGTCTCTGTAAATATATTGGATTGATTTCTGTTCTTTATTTTGATAATGTTGACAGATGTTTCTGGTTTTATTGTAAAGTTGATAATGTTAAATAAATGTTGGTTACCTGCCAGTTCATGTGTCTTAATGTTTTTTTTTAAGATAAATCCCTGTTTTCAAAATCAGTACACTTGAAAGCTCTCTAAAGCCTGTGGATAATATTTAAGAGTTATAAGGAACTTTGGTGACAGATTATAGCCATTTGCAGAAGTGTAGAAGCAAAAATAAAGACTACGGAAATAATTACTTTGGTTGGTCAAATGATTACATAAATTAAAGTCTTACTATAGAGACAACAATTAAACACGAAGGCTCAATTCAGTCTGTTGTATAACATTGATCTGGTGTTCCAGTAGTAGAAATTAAAGAAGCAAGGGAAAAAAGAACTGGAGTAAATTTGCAGTACAGTGTAAAACACTTAGACCTAGGTTATAAGCTTCATTAGAGCTATGTTCTGATTATTTGCAAAGAGGAAATCAAAATAGACTTGGTATAAATATTGACCATTACTGGACGGTCAGTAACTCACTGCCAAAAATAATCATCAGTAAATATAAAAACAAACATGAACTATTTTTGATTAAGTTAACCAGTAAAAACCACTAACTTAAAAATGTGTCTCCTATAAACACATCAAACGCATCATTCTGTGATTATTAGGTAAGGCAAAACCAGCCAGTTGGTTTAGAGATAATACACAAAAGTGAGCTTCATTAATGCCTGCTCTCTGTGCGACCTTCAGCCTTGTGGCCTGAGAAATCTGCAGTGTTACACCCACCCTCTCCTCACTCAACCATCTACTGTCTTACTTTAATTTTCGAGGGCCAGTGGCCTCCTGAACATGGCTTTTGAACACAGACGTCCTGCTCTTACAGAACAGAACTGACCTGGTTGAAATGGTGATATTATGGGTTGAGTTCAGAGCTACATTGACTCACCCCTCAGACATTTATGAAATATTTAAACCAAACTGAAGCTCCACTATTGATACAGCATTCTCAATTTAGAGGAACATGAACTTGAAACAGCAGCAACAGTTTGTTTTAACACTTTAAACACCAAGAAAAGCAATTATACTTCTTAAATTAATTGTGTAGCACTTCCTTGTCTTTACTCCCACCTGCTATACACTTGCAGCATGGTAGATTGCAAATCATTAATATTAGCTTCACAGAGGTTAACTTTTGTAGTGTTGTTTTGTTTGCACAGCATACAATGACATTCTGTGACAGAAGAACCTGGAGGTGACGATCTCATTCAACAATAACAGGGTCACCAAAGACTTGCTCTGAAGGTGCCCTGAAGTGAGCTTACACTGACATCTCATGGCCATTGTGTAGAATATCACACAGCAATAGTCTAGACTCCAATATGACATATTCTAATCAATCAATCCACCAAAAAAAAACTTCATTCATACAGCTCCTTTCAGACAAATTCAATTGCAGTTCAAAGTGCTTTACAAGAGTGCAGAAAACGTGATTGGCGGAAAAGTAGTTTTAAAAAAGCATTGAGAGACTAATGCACAGGGAACGTGTCTGACTTTGTGCCGACAATGCAGACACAGTGCTCACTTTGGTAACAGAGGGACCAGATGGCTTGCAGCAACGGCCCCGGGACCCCATATTCCCTCAGTACCTCCTACATGACCATCCGAGGGACATGATCATAGCCTTCTCAATGTTTTAAAAAAAACCAACATGTAGACTGGAGGTCACCTTTCCATCACCAATCATTATTACTTGTGAACTTTAGTGTGGTTTGAAGACTAATTCAAGTTAACTTAAAACCATTTCTCTGTGCGCAATGACGCAATTAAACTTAAATTAAACAACACACTTGGAGAGATCTGGCAAAAATGGTTTATCTTAAAATGCAGGTTGATTCAGGGTCTGCTCAACTGATAATTTAAATGTAATACAGAGAAGACCTACAAGAGTCAGTTCCTTCCTTTTTTTTTTTTAACCAGACCACAAAAAGCCAGTAGTAGGGAGGACAAAATCTGGTTCCTGAGGTTCATTCGACCAGACAACGTAACTTCATGTACCAAATAGATGCTGAGGTGCTAAAGCAGAGGTGATCAACCAGTTTTCCTGGCACATGCTTACCCACAAGAAGAGACAGCAGAATGTGAATTACACTTACATGTTTACTTAAAACTTCTGGCGTTCTTTTCTTCTTTTCTGCTGTAATCCGTGCAGTGGAAAGCCACAACAATCCTGTCTCCTATTCGCCACACATGAATCATGAGAATCACTCACAGATAACCAGCCAGGCACAGTGATGGGAGACATCATTCCTTATTATATATATAATAATAATAATAAAGACTACTAGAACAGCCTTTAAACTTGACAATGAGCTACATCATTTGTCCTAAATTCCTCAAAAAGAAAACTAAATACTAATAAAGATCTCAGTTCAGTGACTGAATACACTGGGGAGACTAGCAAGATTTACTTTATTGAATTCTGTTTTTACACTGTGTTAATGAGTACATTAACAACACACACATAGGAATATACACACCCACGAGCAGGATCCCATGGACATGCACTAATAGAGAGGTGTCAGAGTGACGGAGCTGCTCACAGCGGGCGCTCCTGAGGTGTATAACTAGCAGCATGTGAAAAAGCTGCTGCACCAGTGGGCATGTGATTTCAAACATTTTGTAGGCTATATCATTTTAAAGTAAGTCTAACATATTATCACAGATGCTAATTTCATAGTGTTCATAATTACATAATGTCTGACTAGATTCTATGATTTACTTTTTTTCTCCATTTTGTTGGATCAACCAATCACAGCTTCTGAAAAAATGCGCCATACCTAGCAATGGTGTCAATCACACCCTATCAATAAGATAAATGTTTCTGTCTCTACCTTGCTCAGAGTTGCTCTAAGAATGTTCCTAAGTCACTCCTATAGGCTAAAGATCCATGCTAGGATTTTTTAAGCTAAGTTAGGAGCTCTGAGAGGATTCTCAGAATATTTGTGAATATGGGCCGAAGTAGACTTTTATCTTTACAACAATCTAGCCTCAACTCTAAGTTTAAATTCTTATATTATAGTCATAATGGTAGAATTGTGTCACTAGGAGCAACTCTTTGTACTTAGGAAGCTTTGTTCATACAGCCCCAGGTCTTCAGTTTTCCAGGGTGTTTAAGTGGCCTGCGGTTTATAAATCCAGGCTTGCCATTGGTTCAGTTTCTTTTGTGTTTTTTTTCCTTACGGAAGATGGGATGTGGTTGTTGACAAATGCATGTATGTTTACATTATCACTTTGTTTAAATAGTATCTATTGCTTCACTTCCTGATGCCAAAATTCTTCCACGTTTTTTAAAAGTTCTACACATAATATGAAATATAAAGGCAATTTATTTGTTTAAAAGTGTACCTGTGCAATTCTTGTGTCTCAATATTTTTTTTCTACTTATATATTACATCTGATTTCATCTAGGAAGTGTGGGTATAATGTCAAGTTAATTTTGGATCAGGAGTATGAATATAGCCTGTAATCCTACCAATACAGTTCCAGACTAAAAAGACTCCACAAACACAATAGCCACTGAAATTACCTTTATCTTTAATATAGAAGTTATCTACCAAATGACATTACATTAGATAGCATGAGATAAAGGACAAGGTGGTCAATAAAAAGCATGTGGTCGTAAGTCTGTTTCGCCTCCTCTCTGGCATTTTATTTGAAGCTGTAGAATCAAGGACTTTATGCTTCAAGCTCAAAGTCAAAATACTGTGGGTCAAAGTAATGAATCCTTACATATCCATCTTCTCCTCCACTGCTGTAACTGTAAACAAAAAGCACAGAACAAGGAGTTGTTAGCAATGAAACATATGGACATTTTTACCAGAACACCTCACATTTCAGGATGCTGTATGTAAAGTATTTTGTCTCTAACCTTTTGCCATCAGGATGGAATGCCACACAGTTGATTGGGCCAAAATGACCTTTGACCCTGCCAAACTCCTCTTCATATGCTGCATGGAAGAATCTTATAAAAAGAGAAAAAGACTGGTTACCACTGAAACACTTATCAGATAAGAGTATGTATACAAGACTCAATCTGAACTGCAGAGTGGAGAAGTAGCCAGCCACCAGGTGTACACGAACGGGCTTAAGAGTATTTTCACAACATCATTTAATAGCAAAACTTTCCTCACCTGGCCTCAAACTTGCCGATCCTGGTAGAGGTAGTTGTGACCTCCATGGCTTCCTGTCCACCTCCCATCACCACCTACATAAATCACACACACTTATTTCAAGTCTGATGAGATACCAGTTGTACATGTCTTATGTTAAACAGCCCGTACCTGTCTTTTAGACCCAATCTTATGGAAATATTTCTCTTAGTTAGCAGCTCTATATTAGATATGATCAATATGTCTTTACTGGCAGGTAGGGGTATAACGATACGCAAAAATGTTGGTTCGGTACGGTTCTCAGTTTTGAAGATTGGGTTCAGTAAAGGGACCTGATGCAACACTTACTTTTTTCTTTATTATGAACATTTAGAACTTCCCTTTTACACATTGTTTTAAGTGCAGCATCAACAGTTCAGACAGTTGACTGCTCAGGTTTCTTTTTAATTACAATTGCAATACAAACATCAATGGCATTTGTTATGGCTTTGGCACTTTCAGAAATAGTAACAATAGGCTGTTTAAATGCAAAGGACAGTTGTGTTTGCTCCACGGTCTCTTTTTTTCCTAGTTGCCGTGATATTTACGTTCGTGTTGTACCTCTCCAAGTCCTTTAATAAGTTGGACGTGTTGTCAGCAACGTACCCAATGTTCGCTGAAAAAACGTCGGCACACTACTCTCCTCTTGTCAACGTGTCTTTGTCCATTATTTTATTTAACTGGGAAACCGAAATGTTCCCACACAGGAGCTCGAGCTGCTCATTTGATGGGCTGCCATGACGCTTGCCGTCTGTGGTGTGCTCCCACTTTGCGGTCAGTGTGGGAACAAAGATTAAAGCACTTTTTTCCCGTGTTTACTCGGATCGGTCCGCGTGCGAAAGCCATGTACTGAAACGGTCCGGTCCGAGTACATGTACGTTTACACCCCTACAGGCAGGCTATGTTCCACAGTCATTTAAAGTAGCCATAATTAAACCTCTACTGAAAAAGCCTACTCTGGATTCAGGAACTCTAGCTAATTACAGGCCTATATCTAACCTTCCTTTTATCTCAAAGATCCTGGAGAAAGTGGTAGCTAATCAGCTGTGTGACTTTCTCCATGACAACAGTTTATTTGAGGAGTTTGAGTCAGGATTTAGAGTCCACCATAGCACTGAGACTGCACTAGTTAAAGTTACAAATGATCTACTTCTAGCTTCAGACAGGGGACTTCTCTCTGTGCTCGTTCTGTTAGGTCTGAGTGCTGCATTTGACATGATTGATCACATCACATTTATTACAGAGACTAGAACAATTACTTGGAATAACAGGGACTGCTTTAAGTCCTATTTTTCAGATCGATCTCAGTTTGTACATGTAAATAAGTCCTCTATGCACACTAGTGTTTCCCACATATAGAAGATACCTGGCCAACTACATTTATGTTTATAAAATTGCTGTGTGCGCGCGAGTGCGCAGACACGCGCAAGGAGCTCACGGCTCCATGCAACACAGCTATCGTTTAAAAACAAACAAACAAACAAACAAAAACAACAAAACCAGGAGTGCAGAAGGTCCACTGTCCGTATACCCCTCTTGTTAATGCACCTTGCTCCAATCAAAACTGAAGCTTCTAAAGGCTTCATTTTAATAACGTTAATGTACAGCTGCTTGTTGCTGATGCTGTGATGAACTCAAATGACAGAATATCGAGTGGAACTTTTCAAAACGCTAGGCAAAGTCATTGTGTATTTGTGTCGAGAACTAGAAAAAGGGACCACATTACTCTTTTATTACGCTTCTCTGCACTGGCTCCCTAAAATCTAAAATAGTATTTAAAATCCTTCTTCTCACGTACAAAGCTCTTAATGGCACCCTTTCCTGCTCGTGGTACCTACATCTGTCCCTCTCTGTCTCTGTGCATTCACATCATATTACTGCATGTTGCTATCTGTAATTCTCAGTTAGTAACCACATCCTTTCCTGGGAGCTCCTGAGCTCTCGTCTCATAGGTTCTTCTGGAATCGTTGGTGGAGTATCGGTAGACGGCAACATGAGCCTGATTTTGCCAAAGATTTCTGCCTCTTAAACGGACGTTTTTTCTTGCCACTGTTACTTTGATAAATGTTGATAAGTGCTGTGATCATGATGGATTTACATTGGGCCTTATACAGTATTATAGTAATGAGTAAGGTCTTTTACCTGCTGTTTGTAAAACGTCTCGAGATAACACTTGTTATGAATTGGCGCTACACAAATAAAGATTGATTGACTTGTTTTCAGAGATAACTTTTACAGTCTTCACTTACGTGATCCATAATGGGGGAGATGGCAGCAGAGTTGACTGGTCTCTCTGTTCTGAAGGTCTTTATGTGATCCAAAGAAGAGCAGTCGAAGAGCTAGAGGACAAAAAAAGTACAATATAAACTACGATTATGACTGTAAAACAAGATCAAAATCAATATTTTTTAATAGATAATCCATGTAGATGATGCATAAACAAAAAATAAATACTGATTATAAAAAATAATAACTGTAACCACACCCTTAAGTTACTATAGCCAAAATGCTTCTTGACAGAAAAACAGACCGGCGTCCTACCTTGGCAGTGTTGTCCTTTGAGGCACTGATGAACATAGTGAGATCCACTGATGTCTGGATGTCATTGATCTGCTTGGTATGCTCTTTGCCCTTCTTCAGGATTTCTCCAGACTGTCCAGAAGTAACACAGTCACAACATTAAGATAAAACACCTAAAACTTTAAATGAAACACATTCTCTGTGAGCTGAGCTCCTGGATATCTCTTGTTAATCTCACATGCATGTGCTTTGTATATCTTATGTTCTACATTAACGCAGGGTATTTAAATAAAATTGTGTCGTCATCTCTCCATTTTATTGTTTGACATGAAATGAGTGTACTTTGTTTTAGAGTATTACGCCTACCATCAGTTCTAAAATAATTTTGTTAGAGTCACAAACGGCATGCGTGTGTCTCACCTTGGCGCTGAACTGATTGATCTCCCCGTTCTCGTGGCCAGCAATGACAAACTCTCCGAGAGGCCCCCACACAGCGCTGGTAATCTTGTAATCACTGCAGGGTATCGATTGGTAGGGCTGGTTGTCTTCTACAAAAATAGAGAAGGAGATTACTTGTTATAGCACTGAGAGCAACACGTATACAAATATAATCTCCTACAGTGTACTGTCAGAATGTAATACATGTTTTAACACAAAGAGGCATAAAACAATAACATGAGATAACCAAAGAGACAACTGGCAGACATAAAAACTAGAACAGTAATGTATGGGTAATTTAAGGCAAGAAGTGAATAACACATTTTGAAGTGTTCTCTTCCTCTATTTTGCAAACTATGTTGATCTCACATCTTCTCGTAACACACGTCAATACAAAATAACATTGTGCAACAGAAACAATCCCCAATGCAATCATTTACCATTGTTTTTTTTGTGTACGTGCTAGAAGAGTTAAATCCAGACAAACACTGGTGAAAGCTGACTGTGGCTTTCCTGTCTCTCTGGTTTATTATCCCTTTAAAAAAGGTCAACAACATCCTTTTAAAATGATGAAAGTGCTGCAAAAGTAGGTGCTTCAGTTGGTTAGTTTGTACCTATCTGCTGTGGATCCCTCAGGTCGAAGAAATTCAGGAAACACTGGTAACCCATCTGCTTGTCTGTGGAGAACATGATGATGTTGCCGCTGAAGTCAAAGCCACACGTTCTAACAGCAGAGTTGGTGTTCAGCAGGGCCAGTTGTTTACCTGTGCAGAACAAGGGGGTCAGAATGAGCACAGAAAAAAAAACCAGCTGGAGCTTAAGAATGAATCACTTGCTGGAAAAACTATGAAGCACACACTTCAGTCTTTCTCAACATTGTGTTTTTACCTACCAGTCTCACAATCCCACAGTCGACAGCTGTTGTCTGCTGAACCGGTCAATACATTTTTAGTGTCCCCTGAAAGAGGTTAAGTTAAGGAGCTCAACATGTATGACACAAGATGACAAAGTTACAGTCATTATATGGCATGAATACAGCATGAACATTTGTATTTGAAATTAAACACCTTGACCAGGCACATTTCTTTAAAGGATACAGTCACAGTCAACACACCACACAGCTCCTGTATGTCCATTGTATGTACCAAGTCTCTCGCCATTGACGGAGTACCACACGTTGGTTACCTACAATGGGAGAAAAACAAAAGATGTACCATTTTTTTGCACTTACCAAACAAACGTGTAGTTTTTCAAGTAAGTTAATGGCAGGACTCTGTGACTTCAGTAAGTTAAAAAGATATTCACAGATTTGTCTTTCCTGGAGCCGGATCATTGCGTTTGCAAAACAGACAACTCTTTTCAATCGCAGCACGGTAGACAGAGCTACAGCCTGGTTTTCCACGAAAGGAGCAATCCTCAGAGCTGGACAACTACCATTGGGCTCAATACGATCTATTAAATCTGCTTGATTAACCAAAACGTGTAGCATCTGGTAAGAATGTGTGTATAAAAATACCATTAAAACTCTAAACATCTGACTCTACTCCAAGAAGAGCAGGCCAAGACATGAAATTGTGTTTCAAATGTGCAGGGACCGTCTGCAGATTGAAATACAGGATGATACAAAAATATTCCATCACTTCCCCCCTGGATAGGTGTAGTGAACAAAATCACTTAAAACATACATGAACTCGTGTTGTTTATACTACATTTCTTAGTTAGGAAAAATATGCCTTAACATAATTTTGAGGATTTTTTTTAAAGAATTATGTTTGGGCTTTTTTTGCCTTTATTAAAGGGAGAGGACAGTGGAGAGTGCATAGTCGTAAATCTGGGAGAGGAAGTTGGGAATGACGTGCTGGAAAGGAGCAGCAGGTCGGATTCAAACCAAATTTGTGGAAATGTTTCAAAAGATTTTTTTCATTTTTCATCTCTTTGATAAAAAGTTATATTAGTTATAATTCACTGCTATTAAAAGCTATAGGGTCACAATCAAACTGAATGTTACATACATTTTTTTCCTGTTGATTATACTACATTTCTAAGTCTCAGAAAAAATACTTAAGTCAATTTGGGGCTTTTATAAATAGTAAAAAATGCCTGCAACCCTACTATTATACGTTGCAGTAAATCCAAACTCACATCACAAATAAATCATCCTCTCAGATATCCTACAGCACTTCTGTGTATTGTTAAAATAAGTAACAACTACTATCATACATTTTAGTGCCACCAAATGCACAGTAAACGTAAAGAACATCCTCATGGTTAAACTACAGCACTTACTTTGGGAAATGTTGCTGTCATGTAATTTTAGGGAATTTTAATCAATAAAACAAGTGACAACTGTGTAAAACAAGTAAAAACAAACACAAAAAAATCCTAAAACAAGTGATAACTGTGTAAAACAATTAAAAACAAACAAAAAAAATCCTAAAACAAGTAAAAACAAACACAAAAAATCCTTAAAAAATCCTAAAACAAGTGATAACTGTGTAAAACAATTAAAAACAAACACAAAAAAAATCATAGAACAAGTGATAACTGCTGAACTGATGATAGAGCCTCCAAACTCACAGTACACCTTTCTTTTCACTATTCTCCTCTTGGTTTAACTACAATCACTGTAGGAAATGTGCTTTAATGTAATTTAAGGGATTCTTTATATTAAAATAATAAAATAAGAGCAATGTTCCTCTTATTATTTATTGACCCGGGTAGACTGATCTGTGAATATCTCTCTTAACTTACAGTCACAGATTCGTTTCTTCTATTTGATAACAACTGAAGTGACTCAGTGAATAATCCTGAAGCACCATCAACTCACCGTGTCTTTAGCTACGGAGAACAGCAGATCTCCTTCCCTGTTGTACTTAATTTGCGTGATTGACCTCTCATGGCCCTGGAGCAGGATGGGTTTCTAAGGAGAGAAAGCGTTTACCTGTGAGCATGTTTACCTGTGAGCAGTCTGACCAATCAGGTAACATCGCTGTCTTAGCTGATGTTACGATTCACTTAGCAGACGCTTTTATCCAAAACTAGTATCAACAATAAATGTATTCTTGAGCATAAACATGTCAAATGGTATGACTAAAGACAACAGTCTATGACAAGAAACAAGCTATCGTTAGTTTTACTGAGTTGGCCGTGAATAATCTGTTGGCTATCATTTGGTTTAAGGATGGCTAAATGAAAGGCTAAGCTAGCGTTAGCCATGCTACACGCCATCTGAACCGGAGTAATCTGTTAAAATGAGACAATCGACCTGGTTTGAGAGACGATATGTCTTGTAGCAGATGGACACGAAGAAATATACGTACCATTTTTGCCGACTAGGTGCTGCCACTTAAAATTGGCCTATTAACGGGAACTGGGTTTCCCGTACGACAGAAAAGAACTCGTGTTTCATGCGCAGGAGCTGCGGCGGAAGTGGAAGAACTTCTACTTCCGGTGTCAAAAGCATAGGACTACTAGACCGCTAAACCGGAAGTGCAAGGCGGTTTTATTTGCGTGTATTTCCGGGCCTGACAGTGGCGGCCTGCAGCCAGACTCTCTTGGACAGTGGCATTTATCTGAAGGTATGTCACTAAGCCCCATTTAATTATTTGCATAGCAATTAATTAATTATTTTATTAATAATAATAATAATAATAATAATAATAATAATTATTATTATTATTAATAATAATTTAATTATTTGCATAGCAATTAATTAATTGTATACTATATCGTATTATTTAATTGTATTTCTTATTTGAATATTTGGTTTTAGTATTTGTATATTTCTGATATTAGGCATCTACAGGCTTGCTCCAACAATATTTCGTTGTACTTGTACAATGACAATAAACATATTTTATCTTATCTCTTATTCTGCTCGACTTTTTTTTTGTCTGATTGACGCTGAATAAAAATATGACTTAAAGTAGAGTTACTTGTTGGTATATGTGTTTCTACAGTGTCATGTTTCTGGTTGATAACATAAATGGATGAGTATACCAATCTCCTCTATGTTAGTATAACCTCTTTACTTGTGTGACTAGACAGATGTTTGACAGCTGTGTAGAAAAGTTGATAGATCTGCACCTCCTCAGACTTTATCACTGAGAAGCTTGCGAGCTGTCTGCGTGGCAAAAAAACTGCATTTTCTGTTACAACTTTTGCAATTATTAAAAAGAAACCATAAAGGCATGTTCGTTGACAATAGGTATAGAGAATGATTCAAATTCTGTGCTGTTTTCTAAGCATTGAACGAATACACCTTATCTTCTTAGGAGAGTCTTTAGATTCGACTTTGTTGTCTTGAGACCACAAATCTGAGAAACCCTTCTTGTAAACTGGAGCAGGATGAAAGGCGCTGGATTGGTTCCTGTATTGCACTCATGTTGCTGATGTTAAATGTTGTTTTCTTCAATAGCGAACAATTTTAATCAACAAACTACTCAAACATTAACTGACTAATCTTTTATTTAACAATAAAACAAAATATACAAGACCAGATAAATTCTGCAACAGACAACATTTGGTTACTTCACATGGTCAGTGAACCTTCATATCCACAGAGGTACAATTCATTTGTGAATCTGTCCAGTCATTAAATGGAAGACAGTAAGATTTTCCATTTTCACCTAAATTGGAAAGTATTCCATGAATTATGCTATGTATTAAGTGGTTTCTAGGAATGTCTGGGGAGAAATTAGCAGTTTTGGGAGATAAACTACAATTCAGTGGTCCAACAATACATCTTTAAATTCCCTTCTTTATTCCAACTCACCTCAAATCAGAAGAGAAATGCACAATATTAAGTTAAATGCCAAACAGCGACTGAGACTCAAAGACAGGGTCAAAGCCCAAGCAAAACTACAACTGTCTGTTTATGCGATACATTCATGTAGGACAGTGGATATAATGAATATATGTTCTCAGCTAAGAGCTTGTCAATTCAGACTGCCACATAAAGAAAACAAAACAAGAGCCAAGTGTTGCATAGATTTCCTTGAACATTCTTCAAGTAAACTTGTTTAGAAGCTACTGCAAATATAAGAGCTGGGAGGAGACAATCACAGTCTTGTAAGTTACACTTGCAAAACATATTCTTGCAGCTATCGTGAGCAAGATAATTTCTCACCTAACTTTTTTTGTAACATTAAATATCTTATGCTTAATTTCTTTCCATTTTCTATATCTTCCTATACAAAAGAAACCCCGTAGCATTTGTAGCACTGGATTAACATGAAATTATTCATGAATCAACTTAAAAAGCAAACATCAAGAAAGGTGTGCAACCAAACCTTCTTATCATCATATAAAAACCTGCAAGGCATGCTTGTAGGACACATTTCATCTGCTCTGGACTGGTTTAACATCAGCTCACCAAGGGGAAAGTAGTGGTTTGCAGACAGGGACTGTGCTGTTTGCTGACTTGATGCTGGAGGGGAGGGAAGAGACTGTAAGCAGCATTGCTTCATTCCTGCACAGTTATGGACTGTGAATTTTCCCCTTCTAATGAAGCATCTATGTCTAGTTCTGGATCACAGTGGCAGGGCTGGGAGTCGGGTGGGGTGTCTGGGTTGCTAGTAAGTTCCAGCAAAGAGTCTGTAAGTGGTGGAGAGGGTGATTCAGTGCCTGGGTTGGACACAGAGGCATTTGCAATGCCACTTTGAGGATCACCAAGCTTCTGAACCTTCTTGTTGAGCTCGTTGCGTTCTACTTTAAGAGCCCGCCGCAGCTTGTCAAGGCGCTGGACTTTACCTTGAAGTGCCTCAAATTCCCGGTCCCTCGTAGATTTCTGTATTCCCCCCAAAAAAACACAAAATGATGTTTATTACTTTTGTGTGTTATATTGAGATGTACTGCTCTGGGATATTCTTTTATTACTATGTGATGTTATAATTGTGACCTGCCGGGGGACTGCAGATGTTAACTAACTCTAACCCGACTCTTCTACAATGCATCAAATGGCAACATTTATGTTTAATATTGTACTTGGTCCCTCAACAAATAAAAATGTAAAAAAAAACAAAAAAAAAACACCCCCTGTAAGGAAGCAAAACCATGCAATGAAGAATGGATTTTTTTTATTGTTTAAACAGAATCTTGATTTTGATCAACTAGAGGGGGGATTGCTAGAAAGTGTCAGTGATAGACACACATCGTCTCCGTAACCAGGGCAGTTTCGAGAGAGGGAGAGAGAGAAAAAGAGAGATGGAGGGAGAGAGATGCATTGCTACTGACTGCTTTCCTCGAGCTGCATGCACAAATAAAAATTGACAGCATCCTTATTATACAGTAAGATAGTGTTGGTTTTCTAAAATTTGGTTTAAACTACAGAGTTCTGGGCCACATTGACATCAAAACTGGGTACAGCCCTAGTTAGGAAGAAAAAGGTGCCCATGGCAAACATGGGAAACTATCATACTTTAGTAGCATTATTTAGTTGGCTCTGCTGTTGACTGGCGGATAACAGCGTATTGTTCTGGAGTGGATGCATGGTCTGCAAATAAACACGAACAGATAATATGGCTCAACATTGTCAATTTTGAAACTGCTTTAGTTTAAGCTCATCAAACATCGGCATAGATACTTGGCAGTGAAAAGTATCATTAAACTATTAGCCTGTAGATTTCCCCAAATTGTCTTTTCTTCACTAAAAAGCTTGACTACCCCCTTCTTTGAAAAGTTGTTTTAAGAAATCATGTCCGTTTTTTAAAAACTTAATGTTAGGATATTCCGTAAGACATACCAAAATGGAAAGTTCAGGGTAAAGAATGTTTGAATGTATGACAATAACCAAATTATGCTTTACCTCCTCTGACATCTCCAGAAGAGCCTTATTGCTGCTCTCCCATCTGGACCGATATATGGCTGTCTCCTTCTCCAACTTTTTAATTTTTTTAGTCATCTGCAACACAGAGGACAAAACATGGACACCTTGGGTGATCAATAGTAAAGACACCTGATACTTTTCCACTTGTTTAAAAGTATAAAATCTCATTCCATAACATTAAAATGTATTTAAAACATTTTTTACAATTCGACTTCCAACTTTAAATTGCAAAGTAGGCATTATTCTGTTAGTCTTCGAAGGTGGCTAGGTTCTAATGACAAATACATTCTCTCTCCCCTCTGCGCACACTGGACTTTGAGTGTAGTCAAAGACCTCAACAACTAAATTTCATGTTTCCCAACTTCATATAAAAAATAAAATCATATAAATTATTGTTTTTTTTGTCTGCATAGGACTTTTAGACATCTTCTACAAATGGATTTCGTAGAGATACCATATAGTTTTAACACCATTATAATAATAAAGATGATAATTCTGTTTTTTGACAACCCATTACTTTACCTTCTCCATTTCCTGTTTGAATGTAGTGAAGACCTCATTGCTCTTTGACAATGTTGTCTGGAACTCTTCAAATTTCTCTGTGTACAATGAAAGCTGGAAAACACCACAAAAAGAAAGAAGCGATTACCGGTACATGTTTTTGTTCTACACATTTTCCAAATAAAATGTTCAAACTTCTTCAGAACCTAACATCTAAATGTCTCAGTAAGAATTTGTGATTATATTCATCATATAGCCAGCTTTAATAATCTGAGTAATCTTTGTATGCTGTTCTATTTTGAACCCTAAACCTACTAGCTTTACATTTGGGATTGCCAAGCCAGCCTTTCCATTTATTTTGTGAAATTCTGGATATTATACAAAACTAAACAAAGCAGTGTAATAGTAACAAAACAAATAATTCCAAGTGTCTTTTTTTCCCCTGTACTTATCCCGTGTTTAAATACAATTAAATTCCACACTTTAGTACATTTAATAGAAGCCTGCGGTTTTTGTTGCAACAAAACAATCCATGTACAGCAATAGAAGTGTAAAGAAAGATAAGACACCTGTTGTTTGAGATGAACTTCCTGCTGCTTCATCAGCTCACACATCCTTTGTGACTCTACTGCTTCTTTCAGCAGCTATGACCAAGGAAAGACAAATAACTTTTAGAAAAACATGGCAACAAATAATGCTATTTTTTGTGCATTATTAAGCTGATAATTACAAAGTCTTTCTCTCTGTCATGGCGCTCCTCGGACTCCTTCAGAAGCTCCTGGGCCTGGTGCAGCTTGGCATCCACCAGCTGTTGCTGAAGGTCTTTGTGCTTCACAACTTTGTCAATGTGCTGGAAAAGGTTTCAAAGGGACAGAGATTAAAAAAAGATTCCTGTTAATTTCAAAAGATTGACTGTTTCTTTTCATAAATTTGAGTAATAAAGGTGTTTTCACACAGGATGAAACTGGGGGATGATTTATGTTCACAAAATAAAGACAGTTGTGACTTAGTACATAACACCCTTCAGAGGCAACACAGATTGGTCAATTTCACCTCCTTTCCAATTAGATTTACTGCTGCTCAGGGGCAGTGTTGTTTGTGGGCATGGTATATCCCACTCATACAACCACACAAAGTCAGACACAATTTATAATCCTGTTATCATGTGTTAAGTGTGGAGCAATCAAAATATATCAAATTTACATGGACACGCGCTTGCAACCTCATGGACAATCAAACAAAAATTGTATTTTGGCTGTTCAGCAGCAGATGGGTTATTTGTGTTATTTCTGTAATTAGCAAGCTCATATGAAATAACATTTGCAATTCTATAATTTAAATCCTTCAAAATACAAGCTTGAAATGCTTCAATCCAGTTGAGGCTGACAGGGGTCCAATTTGATGTCCTGCTAGCCAGGTGAGGCTTCACTCTGAACAGAAACATAGCGCACCTTAATCTGTCTGTGGTATGGGCTTTTCCGATGTAAGTAGGTAATTGCAACTTGAAATGATGGAGGCAATATTGACCTTTTCTGATACAGCCCAGGTCATCTTGACATTCTGAACACTGACATACACAACTTGAACATTTTGGTCTGAACAAGCGAGAAAAACTGGTAAAAGCAGTTTGAAATCACAAGAGCACTTATGTTATGCACATGGTTCAAACTGACCACCCACCTCTTCTCGTAGTTTATACTGGTCATAAAGCTTTTTCAGTTTTTCAGCCAGCTCGGTGTTCTCTTGTCGAAGACTGGCATTTCTCTCATTGTGCTGCTCCATCTGAGCTTGGATGTCGTTCAGCGTCACCTGGAAATGGGAAGTCACTTCTTTCCTTTTCTCCTCCTCTAGCCGTGTTCTTTGCACTCCCTCCTCCTGCAGAGGGGAAGAAATAGAAAATGATTATATTGTTTGTGAAAGAGAGCATTCACAATGCAGTGCCTGCTTCAACCCTGGAAAGTTGGTTTCCTCCGAATCTAACCCTAAAAGATCAATTCTTGTGAGTTATTCAAAAAATACATTTCCCTCCTCTTGAAATGAGTATCTGCAAACTAAAGGTTGTTAAACATTAGTGTACACAGCTTATCAGTTTATAATCGGATGAGAACACAACACATAAGACTGCCAAAACACTGTGAAAATAGTTATACAAGAGCCATGCATTCACATTAAGTAACACTTTTCATCAATCAGATGAAGCTTCAGTTAGCCTTCAGCTGCCCTCACATTAATGGGTGTTCATTTGGTGAAAGCTCACACAGTGATCTTTGTACCTTGAGAGTGCGGTTGTGTCGCTGCAGCTCTCTGCAGAGACTCTCCAGTTTGCTGCGAGCCAGGATTGCCTTGCTGTGCTCTGTCCTCAGGTTGTCTTTCTCTTGGACCAGCTGGTTCTGCTTCTTCTGCAGCACACGCATCTGCTTTTCTGTGTTGCGGTGCTCTTCCAGCTGTCACAAACACATGAACACATGTTGAGGTGGCACTATGGTAAGAAATGCTTGTAGAAACTGTATTTGAATTATTTAAACTTGAGTTTGAATTGCCCAACTTGAGAAATTGCACTGAAAATTTGAATTTTATGTAGCATAATTTAAAATTAAATTTGTATTAGTTCGAAACCGTTCTTATAAACATGAAACTGAATGGTATATTCTGAAATTCAATTCAGTTTTGCTTAACTGTGTTTTATCCGAAAGTTCCAAATTTAGTTCCCTCATTTAAATTTATTTTTCACAATTCAAATTAAGTTCTTGAAATTCAGTTTCAGTTTACTGAGACACATCCAGTTGAGTGAAGATTCACCTCCCGTAGCAGCACTTTAACTCTACCCTGGTTTGTTTTGATGCACCTTTAATGGTTATATATATATATATATATATAGTGTATATAAATAAATGTGTCTCTTTCAACTAATTTACAGTTGTTGTTTGGTTATTGCTTGTTGTTTGGTTTTTGCTTTTCATTGGGGTTTTATATTTGTATATATGTGTACCACCAACCTGCCAAGGAACTACAGATGGAAATTAGCCTATGGCTACAATCTGGCATATTTACATATTTATGTTCATCGATGTGCACTGTCCCTATTTTATAGAAATAAACAGTATTCCCTTTTGGCCAATCAGCGCCTGGTTGGATGAGAGCAGTCAAACATCCCTTTCACCACTACACCCACATTTTGGTGAAAACAAGGGCAGATTAGAAAACACTAGTAGCACCATGACTAAAGTTCAGTAATTTCTGTTACATACAGGGATGTGCCCCAAACATTTATTTTCATTAATTCTAATGATTTTTTTCATAAACTTTTCATCTTGTGTGATTAAATGGAATAAACAAATATTTTTGTTGTTGAATACTTACATTACCTTCAATATTTCCAACAGTTGTCAGAGCCAGAGAAATCCTTAATTTTAAAGTTTTAACAGCAGCCATGACAGACACATGATTGCCATGGAAACCCTGGATAACCATTGCGATGGATACGTCGTCGTTACACATATTCTCTTCATTATGTCTGTTTCACCTGTTCGTCTTGACTACGGTAAACTCAAGAGTTTGTTTCATGCAGGGTAGTAGCAGAAATAATCACTCCCATGATTCCCTACCAGCCTCAACGTCATCTTTTGTTATTGTTCTGGTTGAGTTGGTTGGCGACACAATTTACATACTGTGCGTTTAAATAAGTTTGTGAGTAAACACTGAAATGAGGCAGAGAATTGAGTCAAATTTAAAACAGGAAAGTAATCATTTAAAAAACACCTATACATTATATTGTTTTATATACCTATATATTATAAATAACCTATATATGTATTATATATTCTTCTGATTTAGAAGAATATATAAAAGTGATTTATATGACCTGAAATCTGCACATTTTTATACAAGTTTAGTGCCACAAGCTGACTTTACAAGTTAAAAATCTTGCATGAAACACTCACCAACTCTGCATACTTTTTACAAAGACCTGTAAGCTTTTCCTCTGGGGTGCTCAATGTATTCAGAGTCTGCATGAGAAGAGTGATCTCTTTGCCTGCAAAAAAAAGTGAGAAACAAGCAAAGAAAATGACAACTTAAACATGAATTTCCTTTGTTAGACTATTTCTGTCTTCAGGTGGGCTGGTAGCAAAAATGGCTTTGAAGTGTATCCAGAGCAAACTGTAAGTTCTTACCCAGAGCCTTTACTTTCTTCTTCTCCTGAGTCTTTTTCTGCTCCTTCTTCATCTCATTTGCTCCATTGACTTTGACCTCCCCAGGTTTTTCATCCTCCCTCTCATTGGCCAGGCCATTGAGCTCCAGCCTGTGCGACTGGCCATTAGGCAGGGTGCTGGCATCATCAGAAATGCTCTCACGACAGTAGGTGCTAAGAATGTCCTCCAACTGCCTGCTCAATTCCTCAGCCATGTCACAATTAGGCAGTTCTACCTCTGCATCTACAGGGGGTAAATGGTAATGATAAATAACACTAATTAAGCATTTCCTTTAGTCTGCCAACCACTCAAATCACATTGCACTAGGGATATTCATAGTGCCTAATTTCCCTGTTGATGGAAAAGGAATTTAAATCACAGCATTTGCAGACTTAATGATGACAAAATGGTTTACTGAGTTTAGCTTATGTTATAAGTCCTCCTTGCAGGTTACACATTGCTCCGTTCAAGGGCATGTATGTCAGTTTAACTTGAGAAGCCTATACAACCTAAACAACACAGAGAGCATGACTGCTACTTTACTGACTCTGTGCCCTATTTTGAGTCATTTTAAACAGATACAGCCATAAATAAAAAGAATAAAAGAGATGAGCAGCCGAGTCCGCGTCAGCACATCGGAGATCATGACAGCTACTTTGTGTCTTTACTTTGAGTCATGTTAGTCAGATACAGCCAGAACACTCCAGATTTCTCCATAATGAAGGCTGTCAGCGTTGTATACCCGCGTGCTCGTGCTCGTGCATGAACTGTATCGTGCCGAAGCACACCTCTCTGAAGCGTGCCTGGGCACGGCACGGAGCGATCACACTGGTCAAACGAACTGGACTTTAGGGGTGAAGCGTGTTTAGGTACTGTACAGATTGCCAGTGTGACCGCGCCCTAAAGTATAGTTTCTTTTTCTCAACAACCAATTAATTGGTTTCAGTTTTTCTCTGACTACAGCCCTACATGCCACATTGACCCTTTCACACACAAATTCAGGTTATGCCTTTTGGAGCAATTTGGGTTTCAGCTGGTTAAGTTCGTATTATGATTTTAAACACATACACTTGTGGCTTCCATGTGGCTTTTGCTCGGAGGTGAAGCTGTATGCCCTCTTATCAGAAAATAGGATCCCCTGAGAGATCATTTTAAAATGCACTGTACTTCTGTGATCCTTGATCTACTATTGCTGGGTCATGTTGGTTCACTATCCATTGTTTTAAGTAAAGTAGCTGACTGGCCTAGGCTAAAGAGGTGCAAAAGAATTTTGTCACCCTTTGCTTAGAGCTAGTTATGGAATATTGTTACTACTCAGCCACACCTTCTGTCCCAAGGTAACAAGTATCCAGAGACAGTTAACCCCAAATTGCTTCCCATGGCATAGTCATTAGTATTGGAATTAATGTGTGTGAATAACAGATAGTGGGGCAGACAGGTTGCAAGGATAGCAGCCTCTGCAATTAGTGGATGAATGAGAGTGTGGAAGGTTTATGCGAGTATTTAATGTAAAGCACTTGAGTGATTGGAAACCAGTAAGTTCCTATGAAGCGCAGACCATTTACAACAAAAGTTTTCTGGACAGCAGTTCTTGGATGTCCTTGTAAGGAACATAGTTGTTACACAATTATTAAAAAAATTAAACACCAGTTGTTAAGTGCTGTGTTGACATAAGTGTTGGAGAAATCAACCTACACTTATGTCTAGGAGGGGAAAAAAACATTTTCTACATTACATCACTTAAGATTCCTCTTGTGCTTGATACCGTCTTTGAAATAGAAGCTAAAAAAAAATGTTTCTTTCTCAAAAGCATGATCCTTCCCAGTTTCTGCACAGTGAACACAAAAAAAATGACTGAGGGTCCTCCAACTGTACTTACCCCAAGTCAGGAAAAAGGCCTATATTGCACTCTCTTAATGTAAAATATTGATCTAATAAAACAATTTTTACCTTCACTTCCCACTTCATCACATTGTGGAGGTGTGTCTGTCTGTTGTTCAGACTCCTTGTGTTTGTCACCATCCAAGTTGACTTTTGCAGCTGCAGGTACCTCCGCCCCCTCTTTTCCGGGTAGAGCTTCCTCACTGCTCTGGGAGGCAGACTCTTCTGTGTCTTGTTTTTTCATCTCTAGTACCTATTAGAGTAGAAAGACAATGGTGATTAACTCAATAAGCCATCAAGCCAGCATTTCTAGATCTAGCTATGACTCACACACAGATAAACACACACACAATGTGCAGTGTTTACTGCAAATTACCCACCATAGACAGGCAACAGATGGGCCTAATTAACTAAATGAAGGGGCAACTGTGATCTTCAACAAATACAAAGATGTTAAACACATAATCCAGGCTAAAAGCCTTGTTTCTGTTGTATGAGGGTGGGATGCAAATCACTCCAATGACAATCTATAGCTTGCACTAAAAAAACCATTATGACCCTGCTCAAAGAGGATGCTTTCTCTGAAGCAGGTAAGGAGCTCAGCATCAGTTCCTGAAGTTGGACGAAGATAGTGAACCACTCTAATTATTGCCACGAAAAAACCCAGGGTTAAACTTGTAGTAACTTTACTGATCACAAATCCTACTTAGCAATAATGGCCTCTGGTTGCTAAGATTTCAAGGTCTGCATACTATGAATTTAGGATTTGACACCATAGACTAAATGTCTGTGCCCAAGAATCAAGTTCACAAATTATAAGAAAATACGGACAGAGGTCAATCTCTAGATACAGACTCTACAGACAATTCTAAGTCAATAGGTCGTAGGTGATAATTGAGAGGTAGATACCTTTACAGTCGCCTCATTTTTTGTGTGTGGGGGGAAACCCATTCAATATGCTAATTACTACAATTATTACAATTTTGTTGTACTGTGTACATTGACATTTTTTATATATTTTTTTAGGTTAAAATAGAGGTATCCAAGATTATTTTTTAATATCAATATAATCTCATGCAACAGTAAAATTCTGATAGAGATACTTACGAAGAAACCTCTGAATCAGAAACAATGCTTAACTTCAAACAGACCTAAAAAATAAACACTGTTTATACCTGAAAAGTTAACTTAGTCTATGTTTATCAAGGCTTCTCTAGCCTGTTATACTGCCATGGTTTATGATCTTAACTTGGATGTGATGGTCCTCATGACATGAATAACGTGGAACCAAATAAATTGTAATCAATATTCAGTCCAACATTTACACCAAATTAGAAATGTATGGTGGCATGTCGGTAATCCAAGGGTACATGTCGCTGTCAAACTGGCGTGCAACGATGAACAGAGGCATGCAGGTGCTCCCAAAGAGACATGCAGGTGCTCCCGAAGAGACATACAGGTGCTCCCAAAGAGACATACAGGTGCTCCCAAAGAGACATACAGGTGCTCCCAAAGAGACATACAGGTGCTCCCAAAGAGACATACAGGTGCTCCCAAAGAGACATACAGGTGCTCCCAAAGAGACATACAGGTGCTCCCAAAGAGACATACAGGTGCTCCCAAAGAGACATACAGGTGCTCCCAAAGAGACATACAGGTGCTCCCTAAGAGACATGCAGGTGCTCCCTAAGAGACATACAAGTGCCCTCAAAGAGACATGCCGCTTTTTGAATCTTGTTGCTGCTGCTCATGTTGCTTAACGACGAGTTTGAACGTCTGGTAAACGTCGGATTTAAGCCTAGCATCTAAAGAAATAACTTGCAACCACGTTTCTAATAATAACTACATGCATGCACCGACAGAAATGTATCTATTAGACTTTTATATAACCATTAATATGGAGTCAGAACACCTACTCATTTCAAATTCTTAATAACGTTGTATCTACGTTAACACAACACCAAATTAGTTTAAGACCGCATGAGTGCTTACACATTTAAATGACTATTAAAGCAACATATAAGCTTTCCCTTTACCCCTCTACTTAGGTTTTCAGTAGGCTAGCACATGCTAACGTTTGATAGCCCTTAGGTGTAACCAAAGTGCCAGGACGACTACAAGTTAGCCAGTTAAACAGGGCACAAAAAGCTAAACACGTAGACTGAAAACACATATACTTGTTTCAATTTAATTTCCTTCTCAGATATAAGGGGATTGTTTACCTTTAGACTCGAGCAGTAAACAGCTAATTTGTTTCCGCAATGGCGTGAACTAGAAAGTGTGTCTTCCGGTCTTCTTCTTCTTGTTCCTTTTCTTCTTCTGTTGCTTAATGGTGGCTCACACACCAATGTGTAACGGTGCATACTGCCACCAGGTTGCAGCATACAGGTCAAAATAATACCTACCGCACCCCCATGAAAAAAATGGTTATTATGAATAATAATAAGTGTTATTATTATGAATTATAATAACAATAACACACATTTTACAATGTAAACCTGTATCTTTCAGAAAAATAAACAGAACATTGTAGAATTCCCTCATTTTGTCACTTCTCCCTAAAATCCAAACTCCATCTATATCCTATACCACGCAATTCATCTAAAATAATAACTTCCTGCTCTTTTAAGTCCTTCTCTTCAATTGATTTCTGACTGCTGTAGTATTGTAGTCAGGGAATATTGCAAAAATATGAGAATACATTCCTTACCAAGAAATGTATTTCTCCAATGTGTTTTTAAAAGTGTCCTGTGGGATAGCATTTTCCTACACATGAATCACTTAGAGAGAGGAAAAGCTTGGATAAAATCCACTTGGGATGATTCAACATCCTTTGTAAATGGTAAATGGATTTGAGTTTGTAGAGCGCTTTTCTAGTCTTCAGACTACTCGAAGCACTTTTTACACCACAGGTCACACCTGCACATTCACACACTGATGACAGAGGCTTTTATGTAAAGTACCCATGAAGCTTTCACACTTTCCAGGGCTGAAAGACATTTTAAACCCAAACCACCATTCTCTAGTATATAATATATATAGCTACGTTTATTTTTTTTTCTGGTTTAATGTTCCAAATAAAGGGAAAACTTTTTTTTCCATAAGTTTTAAAGAAGGCAGCATCAGGAGAGGGTAAAGACAATAGACAATATGTAAACTGTGAGATAAGGAATTGACATTTGCAACTTTACCATGAAGAGTTAAATGTTTGCCCCTCCATGCCTGAAGGATTCTATCAACTTTTTAAAGTTTCAATTCACAATTAGATTTTACTAACAGAGTTTTATCAGCTGGGATATGTCTTCCTAAAAGACTGGGCCATTGGACCTTTTAATAGGAGCCTGGCACAGTATGTGAACGTTTTTATCCTTCAATGGTCCAAGTTTGTCCAAACAATTTAACTAAAAAATAAAGGTCTCAAATGAGAGAGCATCTGCTTTGAGATGGAGGGAATCATCATCTGCGTAAAAAGAAGCCTTTGACTCTAATCCATTCATCATTAAACCTTTGTAATGTTTTACATTACATTACATTATTTCTTATTTTTATGGCTAATACTTCTATTACAAGATTGAACAAATAAGCCTTGAGAGAGGACAGCCTTGCCTGACACCTCTAGAAAAGTTTAATTGGGTCAGAAATGTGCCCGTTGTTTATAATTCTGCTGAATGGATTTTGATATAATGCATTAAAACAATCCTTCTCTGCAGCTTTTTACACAACAGAATGTGATCAACCGTGACGCAAACCCGTGAATAATCACTGTTTCACATTTAGCATCACTGCAGCCCTGTATAACTGTTTGTTGGAGAAAGGGGCCCTTGCTGTCATGTCTCTCTCACACACACACACACACACACACACACACACACACACACACTTAAACATAACAGAAGCACCACCTTGTGGCTCTATTTGGTACTACTACCATATTCTGACTGTTACAAAATGTACCCATTTAATAAAACAATCACCAACATTATCATATTGTAAACACTGATATAAAAACTCCCACTTTATTGTTTTTCAAAGTCAGCAATAAACACCAAGCCAGGCAGATGATTCTTATCAAAATCAATTATTTCAACAAGACGCCGGATATTATCTCCTATAAATCGACCTTCCAGAAAACCAGTGTGATCAAAATATATTAATTGTTGAATGACGTGCTTTAATCTAAGACCAATAAATTTAACTCAGAAACGAGCATCACAGCACAGAAGTGTCAGGGGTCTCCAGTTATTCAATTTCACAGGGTCTTTTGTCTGGCCGTCTGCATTATGTTTCGCAATAGAGAAATTAACCTTTCTCTTGGAGAGGTAGATTGTTGACCATTTTCCAAAGAAAAAGTAAAACAGGCTAATAAAGCCTCCTTAACTTCTACTCTACAGGTCTCCGATCTATAGTCCACGATACTTACCATTGGGAAAAGAAAGTATTGCATCATATACAGAGGTGTCAAAAGTATTCACATTCATTACTCAGGTAGAAGTATACATACTAGGGTTTAAAAAGACTTCTGTAGAAGTTGAAGTATCAACTCAAGCTTTTTACTCAAGTAAAAGTGTAAAAGTACTGGTTTCAAAACTACTTAAAGTATAAAAGTAAAAGTAATGTAAGGGGGAAAAAATGCCATTAAGGACAAAAGCTTAGGCCGCGCCACAGGGGCATATAGTGCACTACCCCACCTCCCCCAAAAAACATTTTTTTCTCAGACCAATATGGTGTCGGAATGGTATATATTTATACTTCTCATCCAACCACAATCAAATTCACTCTATCCGGATGGCGCGATTTATCTGGATACGTTTTTTTTTTTGTGTGTGTTTTTTTGAACGATGAAAAGCCAGAATTAAATAGGAGTAACAGGGCTATTTTTAAAATGTAAGGAGTAGAAAGTACAGATAATTGTGTGAAAATGTAAGCAGTAGAAATAAAAAGTCAGCTGAAAAATAATTACTCCAGGAAAGTATAGATACCCAAAATTTCTACTTAAGGTAACGAAGTATTTGTACTTAGTTACTTGACACCTCTGATCATATACTGTAGCTCTTTTTCTATAATAGGACCTTCACATAATGAATGCTATCCATCTGTAAGTTTAGGATGAGGAAATGATTTAATCTGTGCTCTCTTGCAACTGAAAGTCTATGACAGCCAGATTTCTATCCACAATTTAAATTAATTAGATCAAATGTGAATCTATTTACAAGCAATTGTTGTCCCACAAATTGTGTCAATTTATAAAACTGAAGACATGGTTAAAGTAGTTTTCATACCGAAATAAACTATGTTTTATAAGATGCTAAAATGCCCAATAACTAGACACTTTGGAGACAGTGGCTGAGAGGAGCATGAAGGACAAAATCATGGCCATCTTGGATAACTCTCTTACGCTCTACATGATGAGCTGTGGTAGGTGGGCAGCTCATTCCACCCAGGCGCTAAACTGAACTCTTCAGGCGCTCCTTTGTGCCCACTGCCATCAGAAAATACAACAGCAGGGGAACCACCATGATTCTGATTACACCCTTCATGCTATTCTACCATTGATATATACTGTATATGGTATTGTATTATATTACATTATTGTACGATATAATATTAGGTTATTTAAATGCACTTTTTATTTTTACATTCTTTAACTTCTAAATGGTCTAAATTGTAAATTAGTTTGTCAACTTGGTGCAGGCACATTAGGACTTTGCAGTTGTTTACTTTGCAGTTGTTTAGTCGTAAATCCTGTTCTGATCTGCTGAATGTTGCAGTTTCTCCAGGATCAGCATGAACAGAAGATGTTGCATCTAAAATGCATTCAGACTGTTCAGACTGGCTACATGGGAACTCAAGTGATGATCAGCTTTCTCTTCATTCAGAGAAAATTATCTTTTCAGATTCAGAAAAACAGATGTTGCATTTATAATTTTGAAATGAATCATATAGTTCCACACACACACTCTCCACTAATAGAAGAAGACACATACATTGAAGAGTTGCAACATAGCTTTATTTGTTTGGTACAGTATTTTCACTGAACTATTCAATATGTTGATTTTTAAGTTTCAATATTTGCTTTGTCCTGTATTTTTCAATGTCCATGTATGTGTATCATGTTCAGTTGAAAGTGTATTAGTTTGTTGTCACTCATTCATACCGTCGGTAAAGTCAAGTCAAGTCACAGTTTATGATGGGTATTTTGAGTAAAATAAAGAGTAGTGAAAATAAATATAACAGAAATGAGAGGACCAGAGCTGACACTGGCCAGTGATGGCATATTACATTAAGTATTTTACATAAATGTAACATTGTAAACATTTGCAGAGTAGACAACATTTTTTGATCAAGCCAAACATGACTTCAGATTTTGATAAACATGAAAAGCTCCTAGGACGGAAGACGTCAGATTTGAGATATTGAGTGATGTCTTTTCATTCTCCTATAGATAACAATGGTTCCCAATCATGCATCCTGACTAGGACAAACTTTTACTCTAAACATAATTATCCAAAAATATAGCCAAGAATATCCTGATCAGAAAAAAAGATCATGAAAAGCAGAGGAGGCTTGTATCCTTGTCTCTGATTTGATTTTCCTTGTTCTTTCTGTAACATGTTCTGAGGCTTTTTCTCCACTTCTCAGAAGTGATTAGGTTTGCATCTGAATCCCTGTCATTGTATCAGAACATACATATAGGTTAACTTATAATACTTTTAATGTAAATCACTGCATCATTTCTGAATGCCAGATTTTATATTAGAAAAATGTGTAGTAGGTTGACTGTTAACTCCACTCATTGGTAGGAGTGTCACCTGTGGATGTAGTAGAAGATTGGAGGGGGATCTCCAGGGTGCCGGATTTTAGAAAATATTTATTGCAGTCTTCTAGATTACTATAGAGATATTTCAGTCCTCCAAACATTACTGAAAATAAGGAAAAAAATTCTAAGTGATAAAAGAGGGTCTGAGCTTTAGCAGCATTTAATGAAAAGGCGCAGGTTTGGAATGGCTTAATTAATCTCATTCTAAGAAAAAAAATCATCCAGTTAATAATTTCAACCAGTCTTCAGGATGTAAAACTTTTGTAAAAAAGGAAAACAAAGATTTTGCCTGCAATGATCTACTCTGATAGTCACTTGCATATTCTCTGTTTGCTTCATGTGTCACATTTAAGTACTATCACATTTTTGTATATTAATTGTAATTATTGTATTGGCACAGAAACTTACTTTGGTTTATGACCTTAGGCTCAGTGCTCAATATTTAACTATACTGTACGGGCACAGTAAAAAAAAAAAAAAAAACAGAAGATTGCCTTAGTGGGGACCATAACACCAACTAAACTGATGTTATTCGATTCCCCACGTAGAGTTCCACAGTCGAGAATGCCACTTTTTTAATTAAATTATGGCAGAGAAAATCATTACTTTAAAGATGTGGAAACTGAAGCAGCAATGTTCTGCACAAAGTGTGTGCACATTCAAGTAAAAAAAGACAAGCAAAAATAAAGTGTAAGGGTAACACAGATACATAGGATCCTCCAGTCTTTGTGGTTAAATTGGCACTTTTGTGAAAAGCAGTGCATTTTCGTTTCAGAAATACAAATAATTTGTCCTTGTTGATGCACTGATTTTTTTATTTTACATTCCAATTCTGGCTTTTTTTGTTGAAGGCCTAGCGCAGAAATGGCCTTAAAATGGTTAAGCTCAGTAATAAATGCTGCTCTACACATCCGTCATTTGGAGGTTAAGATCTGTTCTTAGAGTTTGGTAATTTAACTCATGTCTTATAGGAGCACATGTGTTCAGTGGACAACATCTCAAACTGGTGTCATAGTAACACCTTGCTATACTTAAGTGTTTGTATTGATGCAAAATGCAATTGTTTTCAATTTAAAAAAAAATGCTACTGAAAGTGTTTATCCGAGTATACCAGTTCCATTATTTAATGTTTGGCTGGTTCAGCAATCCACAGAACAGGGCTCCTAGACTCTGGTCAGGACATAGTCATAGAGTCAATCAACCTTTTGCTCACACTGTGCCTTTCAGACAAACATAACAGGACAAAGCTTTCTGCATCCACAAAGCATAAACCCTTATCCAGGATCAGCTTGCTCACAGGAAAAGCTGCTCTGAGGCCAGGGTCAACAGAGCTAATTCAAACCATCATATGCCACGTGGCTAGGAACAACAACAAAAAAAGTTTCCCGAAACAGTATTTGTCTGCTCAAATTATGATCTTTTGAAAAAGTCTGAGGCACTCAGAGGGTTAAGTATAAAAAGCCTTTAATTCATGTGGGCTAAAGGTTCATAAAAACATGCCAACATGTTTCAGCCGTATAGGCCTTCATCAGGGCAGACACAAAATGTTTTTCAGCAATTATGACAGTAATTTGCTTGTATATTTAGTCGCTTTAAAAATGTAGTAATTATCATCTGCCTTGGTGTCATGTATACATTTTGATGTTTAACTTTCTTTAAATGTGGAACCCTTTTTGCTAAGCCATGTGACAGCTACTGGCTGTGAACCTTTAAAGGAAGTAGCTTGGCGGCCATTTTGTATCTGCCCTGATGAAGGCATGCATGACTGAAACATGTTGGCATGTTTTTATGAACCTTTGGCCCAGATGAATGAAAGGCTTTTTATACTTAACCCTCTGAGTGCCTCAGACTTTTTCAAAAGCTTCTTAGTTGGATCCCCGCAGTGAAGAGCGCCAGAAGGAAGAATTACCAAAATCATTTTCAACACCCATGCAGCACTCCATGCATCTGCTTTTCGACTATTTGAAAATGATCCTCTTACTATTTAATGAAAACAGAACAGGATCTTAATTAAACTGAACCAAGGGAAACATTTTTTGTTTTATAAATAAAGAAAATATACAAAGTGCTTTTTAACAAAAAAATATGGCCACGAACTGTGGAGAAAAACTTAATAAAAAAAAATACAATAAAGAATAACTCATTGAAAATGCTGTGGAAACTCTTATTTGCCATAGCCACTCATCTGTGTGAGATATATGTACTGTGTCTGCTGGCGTTGTATGCCTGCGTGCATATGATATTTTAACTCTAAAATATATTTTTTACTCACAGTTGTCACTTGTTTGTGTTGTATCCCGAGCCAAACTCTGGTTGAATTGTTCTAAGAGCCACAAAGGGATAAACTCCTCTAACCAGGCATTAGTTACTGTTATTTATAACAAGCCAATACATGTCAGAAAAGACCCATGCTAAATCATTAACAGCTTAATTATCCTTCCTCAAGTGTATAGTAATACATTCTACCACCATACGAAACACTATCACCACCACCACATCACCATCACTGTTAACAGAACCAAACCAACCACTTGTGGCGCACTTCCTGCTTTTTAAAATCAAAATTCTGTAAAATAAACACTGAGCAAGGTGCAACAATGTCTTGCAGCTTTTTTCACACTGTTCTCTCTCTCTCTATAACAACTGTTTGTTTGGCCAGGGATACACAGTGACTATAGGCAAGGTAATACTTAGCCATGCAAAACCCACCATGTACATCTGGGAGGCTGAGGGAGGCACAGTGCCTGGCTAACCTGCAACTTGTTTTTCAGTCATATCAGAAAATCTTCACTTTAAATGTCCTTCTCATTAAAATTCCTGGTACGTGTTTATAGAGCACATCATTTTTTTTTTTTTTTTTTACATGTGCAATCCCTTGAATGCATGCCAATGTAAAATTAAGTTTGGTTTCTCATTTGCCCTTAATTTTACAGCTATGCCATATTTTCATCGTTAGATCACTTCATAATTCAAATATATTGTTGTTAAAACACAGCACACAACGAATATCTGAACTCTAACTCTATTCCAATCTCAAACCTACATTGTTCTTATCTTAAAATGTATCCTCTTAAACTAAATCAATTATCCAATATCCCAATTCCTAAATGTATACCCTTCTCCTGCCTGCCCACAAAATAAGTCCTATTTAAAAGATAAAAAAAAAAAGGGGGGGGAATGGAGGATCATACCTCCTTGAGCATCAGACTGTTGCCAGTAGTATGCCGTTGCCTAACATTTGTCTCTCTATAAGGGAATAGAAATGATTTGTCCATCAACCCAAAGCTAATAAAAAAAAAATTAAAACAAAGAGCAATAAAAAAAGAACTGATGAATTAAATTGGGGAAACAAAATAAATGTAAAACAAAGAGGGATAATGCTTAGTTTTTTTTTTGCTTTGAATTGCACTAAGTTAAACCAACATCAAAAACTGGTTGTATGTGCACATGACACTGTGGGGATGTAGGAGTAATCCTGATAATCAGCATGACCAATTTAGGAAAATGTTTGTTAATAAAAATATTTTAATCAATAAACTACTGCCGATGAGAGTCTATAAAAGCTAGTACAATAGCGGGAAGATGTCAGTGTGTGCGTTTTAAGACAGGGCAGACTCACAGTTCAGGTTGTGAGGTGTTCACTCCCTATTTTAAAGTGTTATGAAATTGATGTGGCGTGCTTCCAAAGTAGCATCGAAATCAAAGAAATGGTAGGAGGATGAAGAGGGGGAGGAGAAAACGGATCAAGAAAAGGGGGTATGAATTTATGTCTTAGGCATCTAAGGGCCCTCCATAACATGGGGAGGTATGAAGGGGGTGAAGGTGTTTTAGAGGAGAGGAGTGCTGACTTATAGCTGAAAGCCCTCCATCGGAGCCTCCTGCTGGGGGAAAAGGAACTGCTGGTTGGCTTGGTCAACCTGAGGGGCTAGACTGCTATCCTCGTCCTCAACTCCGAAGTAGTGCTCTATTAGATCAAATGCCTTCTGGTATATCTCTTGGTTGTCATGGCTCTGGAGGAATTCTATCTTGTCAAGACCTGGAAAAAAACAAGTAAATTAGATCATGGATAATATGTTATCTCTGATCAAATCCCACATGAGAATTAAAGCCTGTTTTCATTATTTTGGATTTCAATATACATGATGGTCTAAAAAGTATTTTAGATAAATACAAATAGTTAGTTT
Organism: Labrus mixtus; assembly: GCF_963584025.1. Classification (NCBI taxonomy): domain Eukaryota; kingdom Metazoa; phylum Chordata; class Actinopteri; order Labriformes; family Labridae; genus Labrus; species Labrus mixtus. The sequence goes on along the minus strand of NC_083627.1, from coordinate 12,369,114 downwards.
ACAGTCATCTTATGTATTTCCACCTAAATATAAATCCTACACAATGGGTTTCAGAATGTAAGTGCACAAGTGGACCTGGTTTACCATATGCTTCTTCAATAAGGCTGCAATAAGGGTTCACTCCGCTGCCGTTGTTTTCCTGCTTGGCTTCTTGCTCCCCAAGCCTCAGGATATTCTCAAGGCCATTCAGAGCGACCTGAACGATCTTAGAGTCCATCACTGTCAGCAGATCACACAGGGGCTTAATGCAGCCCAGGTTCACCAGATATCTACATTCACACAAAACAGATGCACAAAACACATTTTCAGATTTGACTCTTAGTGTTTCAATTCAAGATTACAAATCAATTTACTACACATATGTTGTCAAACTGCATTGCATTAATTTACTAAAACAATAAAATAATTACAGACCAAAGGTGTTATCCAGGGTCAAAGCAAACCAGTGAGTTTTTAGTACATCCTTAGTCCCTTTAATACATGCAATTCAATCCTAAATAGTCTGGACCATTGACTATAAAAATGGACAATGTGTCTCCCCCTCCTCTTGTTGTACAATTTATTACCCTTAATATTCTATAGATATCTGTATTGATACTGATAGTGCTTATAGATACTGATACTTTTCAAAACTACTCTCCATCATTTGGTGCAAAAAAAAGAAGAAAATAAGTCATGACATTAAAAGATTCCTCATGTTTAACACAGTGACTTTTTAAACTGAGTGGATTAAATGTAAAAAGATTATGAGAGAATTCTGTTTCCTTCTTTAACACCTATAAAACTCCAGAGCATTAAACCCTAACTCATAATCCTCACATAAAAGCCAAACAGGAAACATATCAGGGATGTGATTGACAAAGGATGAAAAAGCATTTAACATTTTATATTTTATTTGATGTTGTTTTTTTTTTTGTTTTTTTTAAACTGTAAAAACATCATTTTACATGTGTTACCATTTTAGACTAGTTTAAAGTTTTCTTAACCTCACTGTCAGGGAAATAATTGTTATAAGGTTTTAATGGATGTTGTTCAAATTAAAAGTCATGCTTCTACTGTTATCATTAAGAGATTGACCATACGACAGTCTGACTAGGGCTGGGCGATATATCGATATATTTTCAAACAAGATATGGGGTAAGACAATATCGTTGATATCAATATAGTTTATGTTGCATTAAAATAACGTTATACGTGTACAGCTGCAGTGTACAACTATTTCTCATCTCACTGTCTGTCCCTCTTCACCCTGCTCCTCCTGTCTCTCTCTCTCTCTGAGCCAAACGAAATGGATAACAAAATACACAACTGTGTTTATTTTGTTATGCAGAAAATTAATTAATTTCACAAACAGGTAGTTTATTTTCATGTACATGTTGAACTTGTGCAACTGACTGTTAATAAAAGACATATCGAGTATCGCCATTCAGCTAAACAATATTGAGATATGAGTTTTGGTCCATATCGCCTAGCCCGAAGTCTGACTAGTTCAAATTATACAGCACAAAAAAAACATACTGGAACTTGAGGGATTATGAATATGGGGCAATTTAATCCAGATCCATTGGTTTATAGCTGAGGTGGTACTTTTGTTGATTTCTTGTAATTCTGACCTTATCTGTTCTGGTGTTCCTCCAGAGGTGGCATTAGTGATAGCCCAGGCTGCCTCTTTCCTGGTTCTGAACTCTGCTTTCTGTAGAATGTCGATCAGAACTGGAAAGATGTTTGCATCGATTACTGTCTGTTGGGAAGGATAACATTGAAATTCAGGGGCATATCTGAAAAACATCTTCAACACATTTATGGCATCTTGACTTTAAAAAAAATCCCCAAACTATTCATCATACCCCTCATGGGCCCCTTATGTTGTGATATATGGATAGAAGGAAACATCAGTCCCTAAAAAGCCAAAGTGTGTTCTTCAGTATATATAGATGTGAGGAATGTTAGGGCCCAAGATAGCCTGGAGGATATGTATGCATGGGGGCTATAGTCCTTGTCGCTGCAGCCATGGGTTAGAATCCAACCTTGGCACCTTTGCTGCATGTCATCTCCTCTCCCAACAATTCCTGTCTCTCTTCAGCTGTCTTATCCAATAAATGCAAAGTGGCCCAAAAAAATGTATATCTTTAAAAGCGCAAATTTAAAAAAAACAGACTTGGATATGACACTCGCATGAAGAAGTAGAGACAGCAGGTAGAGAGAGAAGGTTGAGCAACATGTAGCTCACATGTGTATTACATATAAGTCATCAACCACTTCTAAGGATGTTCAAAGTTACTTTAAGTGTGCATGACCAGCCCAATAATTGTAACTTCTAAATAAAATGAAACCTCAATGACTACTGTCTTAACATCTTTACATTTTAGAAGTTACGCACAGGCTATGCATGCACAGTGGCTACAAGAGAAACTTCAATTGCAAATTACTAATAAAAAAACGGGAAAACTGGCAGGTCTTGGTTTTGTTTCAAGCAACACGATGCGCTTGATGGGATTATTTACTTCTGATGGTCACTTTACATAGAAACCTCTGCCAACAGTGTGTGAATGGGTAGGTGACCTGCTTTATAGAAAAACGCATGCACACACGCACAAAACCCAATTATGAAGGTTGTTGGTTGCCCTAAAGTTATAAAGAAGTGTATAAAGTGTATTAATCACCTGTATTTGTGCTCGGTTTCCTGCTGTAATGTTTGAGATGGTCCAGCATGCCTCTTTGCGGATGGACTCTTTAGCACTGCTGAGAAGGTGCAGCAAACATGGCAAAGCTGAGCAATTCAACACCACCTATATTAGGCAAAAGGGATGAAGTCAAGTGGTGAGGGTAAAAAGTGCCCCTTTATGCAAGATGTACAGGTCAAGTCAGCAAAAAAAACAACATTTTAACATTCATCCTTTATTAAAGTTGACAATCTCTGCAGTCATCTGACAAGGCTAAGGAGATATATAGTGGCATCATGTGTAGCTTTTGGTCATTTAGATAAGCAGGATGAGATTTTCTGTAAAAAAAAACAAAAAAACAACTCCCACACGTACAAGACAAGATCAGCAAAGAGGGTTACAGTTTTGTTCACAGGGGTTGGCAAAACTGATATTAACTGAAATTTCCTCAGAGTAGCTTTACAGCTTCATATCACATGTAATCTATACTTACTTGTGTTTGGATGTCATCTCCAGTGACAATGTTTCCAACAGCTCTCAAGGCAGGGGAAGCCACCTTATAGTCGGTGTGCCTGCAAAATGTGAGATTTAATAGAGATATTATTTTTAAAAACTCACAAGCTATATTATTTGCGACTAAGAATGAATAAAGTAATGTAGGACTTACATTAGTAGTTCTACTAGGCGCCTGCAGACACCAGAGTCAATTACAGCTTGGATTTTGTCATTGGGGCCATCTGAGAGGTAGGACAGCGCCCAGCAGGCATCTGCCAGCAAGTCTGGGTCACTGCTAAATAAAAGCCTGGACAGCACTGGCAGACAGGGTGACACCTAGAAGACATGAACGTAACTGATGTGAAAAAGCATGGGGGTGGAGGAGTTCTACTGACTATTCACCTAAATCAGCATTTCTACAATTTATTTAGCAGACGCCTTTGTCCAAAGCAACGTAGATCAAGAAGTAACTACAACACATACAAGACTCTAGAGAGGAGGAAACAACTTCAGTAAGCACAGCTTTAAGTCTGATCGGACACAGAGGCAGTGCACTTTTTTCTTACTAAATAAAAAGAGCACTTTGCAAGCTTGTCGACAGCTAAATATACACAAGTAGTATGTCTGATGTGAAATTAAAGTGTTCATAAAAGAAAATGATACCTTTTCAAAAGCAGGTGGAGGGTTTTTTCCTCTGCAGAGATTAGACAGAGCCCACACTGCATTTCTAGTCATAGTCAATCTAGTGGATTTGGTCAGAAGCCTGAAATGACAAAGAAAAGCAAAACTCAATACAGATGATAGTGCAAACATTTTTATCATAGAACGCTACGGGTCTAAATAAGAATTTCCTCTTCAGAGGCAATAAAAAAAAGGCCTTACGATAATAGTGGTGGAAGGATGTTGCAGTTGAGCACGTAGTCCCTGCAAACTGCACTGTCCCCTGCAATATTACCCAAGGCCCAAACAGCCTGCATGAAAAATATCACAAAACCTTTGTTAACTATTGACCTTTAAGACAAAACCATGAACAAAGGCAGACAAAAAAAATCAAGTATCCCGATGGACTCAATAGATTATATAAAAAACACTGTGTCGTTACCTGTTCTTGAACATCCTCAAAGTCAGAGTTCAGTAGTTCTATAAAGATTGGCACTGCTCCAGCTTCAATCACTGTCTTTGTTTGCATGGATGTGCCTGATGCTATGTTGGTCAGTGCCCAAGCTGCTTCAAACTACAGGGGCATAAAAAATGTATTTTACTCTTTTTAAAAACAGAGTCTTGAAATGCTATTGTTGATATGGGGAAAATCTTTAAACTAGGGCTGTCAAACGTTAATATTTTTAAAAGCTATTTATTGACACATTTCAATAGTTAAATCCCATTATTATTTTTTTATGCCTTTTTTTTAGTATTTTGTTTTGTCACTAAGGATACTTTACTTCCCTGTTTGGATACAAACCCGGTTTTATTTTGAGAGAAATTGAGGAACTTGCGGTACATTGTAAGTTACAGCATGAATTTGACTTCAGAATAAGGAGCTTGCTAGAGATTTTCAAGAAATTGAAAATAGCTAAAGGGAATGTTAACAGGGGAAATGTTCGATGTCACAAGGTGCATATTACTTTTGCCTTGTCAACTGAGCTCTCAAAGTATTCTTTTTGTAGTGAAAGAGGCTGCTGTGTCGACCATTTCCATCACTGTGGTATCAAGAAGATGCTGCATGGCTTAGCTACATTACTTTTCATGTGCTGAAAGGGACCAAATGGTATGTGATTAATGCCACCGCAAAAGATGAATGCGCTAATTTCCGACCTTAATTGCATTGTGAGTAACACATTAACGCTGACAGCCCTACTTTAAACATGAGCTCATCTCAGAATGTAATAATTCACATTGAAATGAATTTCACATGAGATAGTTATTTAGGCATTACAGTTTAGAGATACATCTCACTGCTTTGACAAAACAGCAACAATGTTGCAAATCCAAAACTTGTTAAACACAGAAATGCTGTTTTACTCATCATCAGACAGTGTGTCTCGTGACTTGCAGCAATAAAACTGGACAGTTTGTACTACTAGTTGTATGCTGAATGTAAAACACATGATATTGTTTAATAAAACTAAAAGCAAAGGTGGCCAATGAAAGTGAATTAAAGAGAAATATTACCTGCTGTATATAAGAGAACTTTTTGGTTAACATACAATTGGGGGATTGAAGGTTTTAAAATTAAATGTAAAGCAATGTACATTCAATGCACAAACAAAAGTGAGTGTCCTTACAAACTGACCTGTAGTGTGCAGTTGATACTCTTCTTTAAAAATTCCACAAACCTCTCCACAACTCCAGGTGTGTTTATGACTTCATCAATGGGTGGGTTGGGCTCTAAAATCAATAGGGATATACTAGATTTAAGTATTTATATCTGGTACAAAGTGTGGTCATGATAGGTGCCACAGTTTTGTCACTATAAGAACACAAGTATACGGGTATACCTTTAGAAAGTAGTTTTCGAAATTTCTGTGTTGTGGAGAGCTGAAGCTCAGGGTCCTCTGAGAAAAGCATCTCAACCATGTCTCTGGTAATGACTCCTTCCTGCAAAAACACAAACATTAAACAAGACTTAAAGCACTCTGGGCTGACCAGACAATTCCGAACCTGCAGGCTGAAAAAGACCCTTGACAACAATTACTACCACAAATTTAAAATAAACCTCTGATTTTTCCTTTGTAAGCCTCTCTTGTAGGGCTTTCACACTTGCAGAAAACTCCTGAAAATCTCCTGATATTTGCAGGAGGAGCAGCATGTGTTAACACAAAGAGCCACAGTTTTGTTTGGACTTCACCCAGACTTTCTCCTACCAGACCCCTAGTATTTTTTCCACAGCAAGTCCGAGTGAGCTGATGTGAGAAAGCAGCAGGATATTCCCCGGAGAATTCACCTCGAGTCAATGGGAGGGGGAAGTGGTGTTTCATATCCTGTGACTGCTGCATGGCGCATAGAGCTGTATGCATGCTACCGCTACGGTCTCCATGCACGTAACTGAACGGCCGCATTATGTTTTATGTTAGTCAGTAAGTTGTTCTCTGCTCTTTTGTTTATACTGTGATTATGTTGACTTACACATAGCATTGCTATAAAGGCAAATATTTTCATTATAGCATCGTATAGCGGACTCTGTTGCTTTGTCCGCATCTTTTTTTTGACACGTTACCTCAGGAGACCCCCTGCCCCCCCCCCCCTACCATCTGACAGGGATTGTCTCCTGCTGTGTGGTTAATATGTGAACAGCCAGGTCAGGAGAATATCTGGAGCAGTCCTCCTGAAATAATCTAGATATTTACAGGAGTGCATATGTGAAAATGGCTTTGATTATGGTTTGCGTGTGGTTGTAGGAAATCAGACACTCACTGTGACCGGGGAGCTGAGGTAGGAGTCCACCAGAGGACTCTCAAACATGGCCTCCTCTTCATTGACAATGTCGACATTCCTCCGCTTGAAAAGCTGCAAGTATGATATTGTCAAAGCCCACTTAGAAACAGTATACAAAGACTGCATGCTTTCAAATAATAAGAGTTCAAAGATCTGTCGAATGGGATGGACAAGTTCATGATAATACCTGCTGTTCCCGTTTCTGTTTCCTGAGTTGAATGCCTTCCTCCTCTCTCCTGCGCCTCATCTCCTCTGGGTTAAGTGCTTTGTTCTTATATCGGTTCATCCTGTAGCTATCTTTGGCCGGACTGGCAGACGGCTCTTTTGGGTCACAGATAAAGGTAAAATACATGGTTAAGAAGAGAGGTAGGAAACAAATGTAAACCTCACACGATTCAAGTAGGTAGAATTTAGTATTCCTTGGATCATAGGGGGAGAGAACGAGAACTAAGGACAACACTTTAACCTGTCACCAGTGCAAGACAGTGCCAAACTTATGTGCCAACAGCCCCCTATGACCGCAGGGGGCTCCTAGGTTAATAATCAGAATGAGTGGCAGAAATTAAGGTTATGTTATAGTCTTCGAGCAATAGCACAACAACTTATAAAAAGCCTATGCATTTGTAATGTGTCCAGATGGTGAAGCCACGGCAGAAGATACGCCTGGATGCTCTCATTTTGGTGCAGAGTTCGTAAGATTAGCTGCAGTTTGCAAACTTCACTATTCGCTGTGTAGGCTGGATGGTTTGCTCTGTTGAGATGTTTTCACTGGTATCTCAGAGGAGACCCTATTCGCCTACAGCAAGGACTCTCTTGAGTAGGGTTGCCACCCGTCCCGTAAAATACGGAATCATCCCGTATTTTACACTTTGATATTGCGTCCCGTTTTGAATCAATACGGGACGCGGTTTGTCCCGTATTTCCAAGATGCCTTGAACTCAGCATCATTCAGAAATCATAGAAAGTAATGCCTGGCTTGACAGTGTCAGTGAAAATGAATATAATGTAAAGGAAACTATTGTAGGCCTACTTAATATATTTTCTCAGATGTTCATAGATAGGTTATTCCAGTATAGTTTGGATAGTGTGAATATTTTTCGGTACGTAAAAAACAAAAAGATGACATTTATTTTAGCCAAATCTGTATTCACACTATGGCCTGGGCGAGATATCATCAATACAACATCAATATATCGACAGTAGGCACTTAATTAATACAATAAGAAAATAGTTCAAAACCATATTAATAGTATCATTCATGATTTCATGAGAAAACAACAAAAACGACGAAGGACAGAATAAATAAATAAAAATACTATTAAATTCGTACTGTTTATTTAATTAAAATTCTGTCATCTTACTGCTCCCCTCTATGTTACAGCAGTGTCAAAAGCACTTTAATAATACTCTGTTAATGAATTAATGTTAAGTTAATAACTTTATTTGAAGTTTAAGTTAAGTTGTAAATTAAATAGTTCTAGCTAGTAGTAATCATCTGCTGACGTCCTGTTAGCTGCATTTCATTGTGCATACATTACTGTATCCGCCTTTACACTGAAGTTTTACTTTTGTAAATTATTTCAGAAAAAAAAGTGTTAATAAAGCACTTAAAACTTTAAGTATGACTCTTATTACTTCATTAAAACCACATTTTAAAATCATGATTCACCACAACAGGTGCCCCACCCCACCGTTGGGCCAGTGGTGGTCAGGCCTCTGCTGAGGTGTCCTTTATGTTTCTGCTTGGAAGGTGGCAACCCTACTCTTGAGGAGATGTTTAAATCAGAAACAAAAACATACTTACATCTACAATATAGTCACCACAATATGCCATTTACTGAAGTTGGCTTTACAACAATAGTAAATGAAAGAAACTGTGATTTGGCTGAACTAACTCTTTAGTTTGTCTTCATGTACCCTGAGTACAATTCACAGTAAGGAAACACATTAGGACAAAAATGCCAGATTAACCCTCAGCTTGATTAGTCTTAAAACATGTGGAAATTCACATTTATTTGTTTTTCTGTTAGTTACGCCAACATCATGTTTACATTTGTGAACAGGCAATAGAAAATGTATTCCAAGGACTTTGTATTTTCTAGTTCGGTGACTTCCATGTAATTGAAAAATATACTAAGGGAAAAAAATATAACGAAATAAGTGTTTCAAAATGATCAATTACAATGTTTTATTATTATTATTTTGGGTTTGAAGAACGAGGTTGAACACATCAGAGTCCACATAAAATGACCAATCTTATAGGTGGTGACTTATAATGGTTATGGTTCAGTGGAAATCTTAAAGTTTAAGTTAGTAACAGTTTGTTTGAAATCTCAACTAAAGCTAAATAGCCCCACAAACACATGACGGTGTAAACATGCTGTTTTTGTAAAGGAACACGGTAATCACCCAGACTGTGGGTTACAAATGCCACCGATCAAACCAATATGTTGACATGAGGGTGAATAGTTTTGGATTTAAAGACAGACATTGTGTCTTACCACATGAACACGACACAGCTCACACATAATGTGGTAAGCTATTAGCCGAGTTTCCTGAAGTTGGCTAACAGATGACACTGGTAGTTTTCACGGGTTGTGCTGTGTTAGCACAACTTGCTTTACATCTGAAAATAGACGAAACAGCGTCCCAATACTGAAAAGTTTGGCGTCGGATTAATATAACGAAGAAGAATTTACCCCCCTCCCTGCGTAACATTAACAATCCACCCAGCTAACGTTAGCTGAGCACTTCATCAGGATTTCATCATCATTACTTCTGACTGTCCCACACGAATTATTCAAAGCCTGGATTCACATTTCTACTCTTAAATTATCGAACATCTTACCCATTGTGTCCTGTGTGGTTTGAGTTTATCGAGTAGTGATGTTTCAAGTTAATTTTAAATCCTTTCTCTTTTCTTTTTTTTGTTGCTTTCCAGAATTTGCTCCTGTAAGCAATATGTCTGCCAATGACGGAAATGACAAACTATAATACCGAGTTAGTGCCACTTGGGGACGCAACAGCCTCACAAATTACTCTTCTTCTTCTTCTTGGGTTTTTTTTTTTGGTTTTCTTTTAAACGACGGTGCATTACTCCCACCTCCGCTCCGGAGTGTGGACCAGACATTAAAATCCACTTATAGTCTGTGTAATTAATTAAAGACAACTTTTCTGGTAACCCTACTCGACAGGTTCATTAAATATTCTATAGGGATTTTCCTGACCTCCAGTCTTCCTCAGTTTCTCATTCATGTTCTGTCTCGTTGGTAAATTGTATTCTATGATGGTGTTACAGTGTTCACCTAAACCAGGGGTCTCCAACCTTTTTTCATCTGAGAGCTACTTTCAAAAAATGAAAGTGGCCAAGGGCTACTTGCATCAAATCGCTTGCATTTCTTTACATAGCTCACATCAGCTGAATTAAGCTACTGTTTGTACTTGTGTGAAATTGCAATAAGCCAATGCTTATCAATGATCGTAAATTCACATCAATGTCCAAGAAAACATTAGTACTTCATACTTGTTTTTATGGGTCAAATATATGAATAGTGGGAAGAGGTGCATTTACCGTCGTCAGATTTTTATTTTTATTTTTAACACAGTCGGTCAACCTATAGGCGTGCTACTGAAAACCTGCCCGCGAGCTACCAGTAGCTCCCGAGCTACCTGTTGGAGACCCCTGACCTAAACCATTTGGATGCTCCCCAATTATTTTGAGTGTAGGCTATGGCCTACTGTTTAAGCTGGAGTGACCTCGCCTTATCCAGTTTCAAATTAGGCTACTTAATTTTCCTTGACCTAGCACTTGTTGTAATTGTTGTCTAAAATGTAATGTTTAATCTGTATAGAGATCAACCCCTTGATTTAGTATCCCATTTCCCTTGCCATTCTTCCATTACTCTATTCCAAAACGATGCTTTGACTTCTGATTTGCTTAATGGGACTTTTTGCTGTCTTTATGTAGGCTAATGCTTTTTTTTTTGCCAATTTATCAACTTCCTAATTTCCCCTCAGACCTACATTGGAACTGTTTGGAACAAACATGATATCAATAAGTAAAGTAATAAGAAGTTAAATAAGTTAAAAGGCCTGTTATAGTAGGTGACTACAGATGATACACTCTCTGTCTGCTGCAGCTGGGGATCGAACCCCAAACCTTCCGGTTGAGAGACGACCACCTCTACCACTGACCCACAGCTGGCCCTGTGTGCACAAGGTGACTTTCTGAACGTTTCTGTATAAAAGTACTGGCTATCCAATCTTAACTATCAGAAAACTTTCCAGCTTTTTCACCTCAGTGAAAGGGCTGATATGTGAGGTGAGAGCATTGCCCTCTATAGGTTGTAGAGCTCCCAGCCTTTATAACTGCAGGTGAAGGCAAATAGTGCCTCTTTGCTTGAATCCCGGTAAATGTGTGGTGGGAATGCTTGGGCTGTGCTTGGGCAGATATCTAATGAAGTTTCTGTTATGCATTCAGGTGTAGTGAAGCTGTGTCCTGATTAATCCTGACTGATATGCTCTGTAGCTTCATGTTGAAGAGGTAGGCTGCAAATAACTGCCTTTGTGTGATCAATTGAAGGTCTATCACTAATAATATAATTCAATTCAGCATTTGTCTCCTCATGTTTGAGCCAGAGAAGTCAGCCTGCTGACCTTCCACTTGTCTCCTTTAATGAGGGCCTCAGATTGAGTAAGGTCATTTTAACTGGTATGGTAGTGAGGGTTCTTCACGCTGAGGTATTTTATTTAGTTTATATAAATAATGTTTACCATGTTTTTCCTTACGAGTGCCAGACTGCTGCTTTGCCTGTACCATTTCATCCATATCATTGGGCTGAAATATTTTGTTAAACTGGACTCGGCCATATTGTTTTACACAGTGTCCATGTTGTATATTGTTGTATAAGTTACTGCGTACCTGCTCCTATTTGGACCCATGAATAACTAACCTTTTTGTGTAAACTGAAATTCGCAATTGGCTTTGTTTTATTTCATTTATAGGCAGCGGGACGTGGAACCCTGAAGGTGGTGGTCACTTGATTGTCTTGTAGATTGCCTTTTTCCTTGCAGTGTAAGTTAAAGTTGAAGTTATAGTGTAAGTTGCAGGGCTAGTGATCACGGTGGGCTCAAGTGGTGGTATCTAGTTGGGTCTGCGATAGAATCTCCTTGCGATAAGTACCCTGTCTAGTTATTGTTGCCCTCAAATATTAGTGTTTATTTAATTCTGTAGTCATACATTTTAAATTAGATTTTTAGATTTAGTTATTATTCTTGTAAAATAAATAAATACATTTTGTTAATCTTACTGTTGCTTTGATTTCCTCAGGTAATCCAGCAACAAGTATCACATTTTTTAAGAAACATTTGATTGGTGATCTGAATGCACATCTCCTGCTCTCCTTGAACCTATACATTTGTTTTGTGTTAACACATTTGAAGCAGGGGCCTATCGGGACCCATAGGTTTATATAGACTTCATATCTGTCTTTAACACTGTGTCCGGTCACATAATCAGTGCTTATCTTTTTGGCTATTGATGGTTCAGATGCTTTCCTCATAGTTAGATAAAGACACATGATAAAATCTGCCATGACATGAATTCATTTATTTAATTTGCATATGGATAACAGAGTTTTTCCATCCATCCAAACCTTTCACTTATTTCCATTTCTACATCCTTTTGCCCTTATGCTTTCGTCAACCCCTGTTATCCTAGAACCCATACCGCCCTTGGACCACTGGGTCAGGAAACCTCTCAAATTCCTGTCACCGCCTTTTTTTAAATCCCTACCTGACGCTACACCTCTGCCCTATTTTTCCTCAGATTCCCTCTGCATGCATGATCCTTAAAGCCCCCCACCTGTTTATTTTCCCTCACAGCTGTAATCCTCATCTAATTTCTGTGGATCTCTTCCCATCTCTCAAGTCCATGTGTGAACCGCTGCGACGTGGTTGACATTTCAACAGTCACGCCTGTCATATTACGCAGAGGGAGGCATTGCCCTCTAATCACAAACAAGGGAACAGAAGTGCCAATAATTCGTGAAAGTAATGCTCATATAAATCGAGGGAGGTTTCTCATTAATGTACATGTACAATGTTTTTTTTTATTTGAGCAGAAAAAGAGAGGGAAAAGAAGGAAAGTAGGAAAGAGCATCTCATAACATGAAACCCATGAAAGAATGTCAATCATTGTGACTGAATAGAGCACCTTTTTCTGATATTACACTACAAAGCTTAAATAATATCCTCTCTCTACATCTCATGCCTGTTTATTTCTCAACAAGAGCTTATGACTACAAAGCAGTCTCTGTGCGCATGTGTGTGTTCAGCCTCTTTACCCTCACCAAGACTGCTAATTCTTTGACATGCTTTTTGCTCTAGTCCATCTCTGTTCCCTGGGCTGCATGTTTGAGTTATATTAATCCCTGATTTATTTGTCACCTGACATGAGGAATGGGTTATATGATGTGTGTCTTCCTATTAGTGCAAGTCAATAGGACAACTAGCCATTCAGTTTGTTAGCCATCTGCTGTTGTTGCAGTGCTGTTGATCTCAGGTTTTTGGCCACTGGATAACAAAGTTGACTTTCTTGGAACTATCAGCTTTCTGTTGTCTGGCTAAACAGACAGCAGAGAGTATCTATGGTTGGTCTGGTAGGTATGCAGACCAAATACACAAACAAATACATGCCAGGTTGCAAATGATTATTTAATTAATTATACTTATAGCCTGGCGTAAACAGATACTTTGACTTATCAAATGTGCATTACATATCCCAGAAGAAAATGTCTTCCTTGGCAGATAAAGTTAATAAAAATGAAGCGAAAATCATTAACATGTCCCAGTTTGATTTTGTTTTTACTTGTCCCCTTGTTGTATCAGAGTGTGTATAAAAACATTGCCAACTTGATGAAGAACTACATCAAGTGTCCATGCTGAACCTAACTGCACTGTTTATTAACAAGGACTTTAAATTGCACATGGTGGTTCTATGAAGAACTCATCCAACAGATCAGCTCATCTACCGCACTGGCTGCCAATGTTATACCACCCATCAGAGCTTTAACTCGTTTACTTGAGAAAACCAGAGAGACTGACCACAGTCAGTCGCTGTTGGAAGCGATCCAAAAGACGTTCCGTGACTTTGAATCTGAGCTCCTGTATAGCATTGCTACAGTTCTCGATCTGAGGTGAAAAAATGAAATCACACACACTTAGTTCACATTCCTGTTTGTTTATGTGTGTCGTGCAATGCATGTGTGTCCAGCTGTATCGCGTCTGAGTGAATAACAGCAGGGAAATTGCGCTGAATTATTAGATGAAGATGGGGAACATGGTGACATCAGCACAAATGAACCTCTACCTATCAGAGCCAGTTGTCCCCCGAAGCGCAAAGCTGCTTGCTTTTTGGCAGGACAATGAAAGCTCTCGCGCAAGCAGTACAGGCCTACCTTTGTACGCCGTGCACAAGTGTTGAAAGCGAGTGACTTTTTTAGAACAGCAGGAAATATTGTTGATGTGAAGAGGAACAAGCTGTCTCCCAAAAATGCAGAGAATACAGCCTTTCATTTGTTATCTCCTTAATGTGAAGAAAAACTGAGGGCTTTCTGACTTCAAGCAATTTTGGCTTTAGCCTTACAATATAGATAGTTACACAAAGGCAACATGTGCATTTCTTGTTTCTTGTTGTGCACTCACCTGTGGATTTATTATCTCCTATACATATCCTATACATATCAGTCAAACTTCAAATAATCATTTGGATATAGCCCTTTTGTTGCAATAGTTATAATATAAAGTTGGCCCTGTGTTTTGTTCCCTCTATTGAAACTATTTTTTTGGTCTCAATATAATTTTCTAAGTTACACCCAAGGAAAGCCTAGCCACACAAAGCCCCTACCTTAAAGCATTCAAAAAAGTAAACTCCAAGTAAGTCAATGCCCCGAGCTGTGTCTTTATCAACTCACATTTTCAGTGAATAACAACCTTAAATGAGAAACTTTCAGAAACTCTCAAAGGTTCCAGTTCTGGAAGTTTACATTTTATAAAGATAACTTTTTGTGCATCTCCCTTTGGGTGTGCTTTGGAAACGTCAGACTAATTCCTCTCAATGTTGGCAAAAGGAACATTTAATCTTTGCACTTAGACACATGTTATTTTTCATGTAGACACTGAAGATCAATACTTTATGAAATGTTCACACACACACACACACACACACACACACACACACACACACACACACACACACACACACACACACACACACAACCACACAACCACACACACACACACACACACACACACACACACACACACCACAGACATATACAGTATATATATATCTATATATATATATCTATATATATATAGATATATATATATAGATAGATTAATATACACATACAAGTCTTTCTGATTCTTTTTTGTTACTGTCTGAAGGTCTACTGTACTCTTCTGATCATAATATTCCAACAAAAACGGTCCTGCTGCATCAGCAAGGGTCCCCGTGGTCCACATCCAGTAAAATATTAAATCCAAACACATTACATCCATAAAGATCCACAGGTTGCTTCAAAATTTCCAGCGCTTTTCTTAATTTTCAACTGTATTCTCTATACTAATTCATGTACTCTGACCTTTGGCACCTCTTGGCACCTCTTTTAACCAGTAAGGACCTTCTAATCACTGTTTAGTTTTAGGCTTCTAGCAGTGAGAGCCTGGAACCACATAGTGGCAAAATGTTTTAACATCTGTCACAGACTCCCGTCTATGGCCGACATGGCACATGATACAGATACAGATGCTTGTAGAGCAGGGGGCTTTCACCAATGTTATTCTGCAGATCTTCTGGGGTTTGCGCACTCAGTATCTATTAGAGGACAACACCCAGAAGAAACTGTCATTTCCACTTTGTATCATTATGATGGAATAGAGAGAGACAAAGGGACAAATACAGAGTCAGTGAAAGAGCAAAGGAAAAAATCTTAACAAGGTCAACAATGCATTTAAGGGATGCTCAACCTCTCATTCCTGTAGTTTTGGCATGACCCCAATCTGAACACAAGCAGTTGTGCATTGCCAAATACTCAGATACACACACTACATCATTTCAATATGCAGTAAGACAAGCCAGTGGCCAAAGGAAGATTGTTTTTGGGAGGCTGTGAGCTTCTCTCCAAAATAACACTCCAACAATAACAAGACTATATATTAAGATTAGATACATCACTTACAGCAGTATTACTCAGGGAATGACACTGGTGTTCCAGTTTATGGTACCTATATAAAATACCCTTCATTTGGATGGCAAGCATAGTTGAGTACTTTACTAGACACACAATTTGTGCCTGTATTCAGGTTACACATCTTAGAGAACATTGGGATAATAAGAACACTCAAGATTGTCATCTCCCTAATCTCCCACGGCTCTGCAAACTAATACATCTATGAACCAGCGCTAAAATGAGAGGGTCACCAAGTATAGCTGGTTTTCCAAGTCCCCAATAAACTGTATAGTCTATGTGTTGAGAACACAGCCGTTGGTGAGAGAAAATGGAGAAATCAAATACAAAAGGAAAAAAGGAAATGAACACGTTTTCTAAATATTCTGATGTAGCATACAGTATTAGCAACCTTCAGTGATTCCACTTGCCATCCCTTACCATCATTCACCATCACTTGCCCTTGTTTTTCTACTTGAGTACATTTTGTTTATAATGTATTGTAATGAGTTTCCACTAGGACTGATACTATGGTTATTGGGGCGCCCTCTACTGGTGCCCCTGCGGACTTGAATGGTCCAGCCTGGGTATCTTTGCCAGTCTACACTTTGCTATGCCCGTGGTAAGTTGATTTGTATTAAAGCGCTATCTGTCCATGTAAGAATTTCCAAAGTGAACATTTAACATTTTTATGTCATTACCGAACTAGTAGTTACTTCTAATTCGTTCCCTAGTGACTATACCATTTTTACGGCAGTTTATATAGCATTAATTATCTGTAAAGTAATCATTAGCTACTCTATATCTACCCTTTAAATAGTTTACAAGTAATTAGTTTCTCATTCGTGCCTTAGTAACTATGAAAACTTATGTCTACCATATCGACCCCTAACTTATGGTTAACTGAATTGTAGCTATAAAGCTATCTTATTCTTGGTTGTTGTTGTTGATCTAAATGTCTGTCTCCTTCTCCTTCTTTTTGCATCTCCCTCTTTCCCACTTCCCACAGTTTCCGCATTTGGCTGGTTTTGTTCAAGGTTTCCTCAAAAGGGAGTTTTTCCTTGCCACTGTAACTTTTCTTGATATAACAAAGAGTATTTTACCTGCTCTTTTGTATTATATAATGTAACAAATAGTACAGTTTTTTACCTCTTCTTTTGTAAAGTGTCTTGAGATAACATTTGCTATGAATTGGCGCTTTATAAGTAAAGACTGATTGATTGAATGATTGAACTGCTACACTGTCATAGCAGAAAAAACGCCAACCATAATAATATGTATTTTCCCTTTCCATGTTTTATACATTAACCTTGGCAGTTACACAAATTTATAGCAGACACTAAAGTACTTCAGGGGTGCTGTAACTACACAAACCTCCTAAAACACTAGAAGCTGTGAATGCCAACACTGGTCAGAAGCATAATACGAATTCATCCAAGCTGCTGGAAAGAAACATCAGCATGCAGTGAACCTAAAAGGGAATGAAGCCTATCTGGTCCTTTAATACAAACATGATGGGATCTGTTTGGCTATGGATTGCTCAGGGCGATGGGATACCATAGCCTTAACACCTACTTTTGCACACATGGGTGCACCGAGAGCCTCTTGCATGTTAAAAGGCACATCACTAGAATGCATGGGGCAAACAAATTAGCACATTTGGGGCCAGAGTGCATGTTGCAATGAGTGAGCGCACACATACACAGACATGTTGACAAAAAGCTTGTGAAGGCTCCCTAACACACTTTGCATTTCAACTTAGAGGCTTATTGTATCATTGTAGGCCTGCCTACAATAAGATTTTTTTTCCTCAGGATCACGTAATCCAGCTCACTTTCATCCCGGTTGTTCAAAGAAAAACTGGACAGGATCACCCTGGTCCAGATGCAGACTTTTAAGGATCACCAAATCTGGATTACAGTGCTTTAATAAAAAGCAGGGGACACCAAAATCCACACACCATGAAAGATCCACACAGGACTTTTTAATTTATCAGGTTATTATTATATTGACACACAAATACAAAGGGCACTCATACATACACACATCAGGAAACAAACACACGCACACGCACACACACACACACACACACACACACACACACACACACACACACTCCTTTTTTAAGCAAAACTCTCTCATGTAGATTCCCATTCTGACCTATAACATTGATGGCTCTCAAAAAGTTCTGCACTGAAGTTCTAACAGCACTGAAGTGAACCTAGACTTGAGAATTAGACTTTTTTATCGCAGATGGGAAATTCTTCTTCACAGCACTGTACAGGACTGACAGCAATCAACAAATAGGGATAGAGAAAAACAACAGTATACAATACACAATACACATGGCTGATTCGGTGACACATGCTGTTAAGGGCAGTTATGGCTGCAGGGATCAGGCTTGTCCTGAAGAGAGCCTTCCTCCAGTTCAGTGTTTTGGCAGAAAGAATGAAATACAATAAGGGACCAGAAAACATATTTAATGTTAACAGCTGTTTTTTAGAAGCTTACCCAGCTTACAACAAAAAAACTGTTATGCCTGCTTATTGAACAGTCCCATGTTTTCTGGGCATAAATGTTATCTGTAGACATAATTAGAGCTAAAAGATTATGTAAATAAGATTGTTGCCCCATTGACTGAGACCTGAAACATCTGCACACACAGACACACACTCACACACACAATCCAAAGGGACAGAATAATTGGCTACTGAGCAGGAGCCCCCTTAGGCTCCTCATTAGCAGCTGTGGACATCTTCAATGTGTTTGAATTCCCACTGGGCATTCCTACCGCACTTATTTGTGTGTAACACATGTGTACAACATGCATTCATGTGCATGTTATATGTAGTAGAGACAATTGTTATGATATTCGCAGACCCCCACTTCTTTTACAAGCTTTCCTGCAGGACCCACGGACCATTGATTAGCATCTTGTTTAGAACAAAGGGACTGATTGACGATTTGAAAGCCTCTCGCTCTCAGACAGCTTTTAAATAGAATAGAATCATAAACTTCCTAAAGGCCCTGACACACCAAGGACACTGTCGGCCGCCGGTGAGCGGTTGCATCCTAGTTTTTGCGGTGTGTCCAGCTCCGTCGCTACCCTATTTTGGCCGACTCCACATGTTGAATCGGCGTGAGCCGGCGCGGTTGGCGGTAGGAATCTCTCTGGATGTTCAGCTAAGCGAAACAGGAGAGCCAGTGCACGAGAAGAAATACATAAGCGGCTCTTCTAATCTCGTTCCACTAATAAAAGACCAAGGCCTGACAACGCCAGAGCCATTTTCTACTTTTTATCAGACATTATTCTCCATTGGAAGTTCCTATATTACGAGTGTTGAGCAACAGCGTTGAAAAAATTGTCTTCTCGTATCACAACAACGGTTTATTTATCTGCGTTCTTCCTCGTCTTCTCCCGGTTTGCCCTTTTTGGAATGACGATTACAGACTACCACCGCCTGGAAAGTTATTTCCTCTCATGCATGCACAGAACGTAAGTGGTGGTTGGCCGTCGGCTGTAGTCTTTGCGGTGTGTTTTAGTGCAAATTTTTGGCCAAGACAAGAGGCGTCGTACACCGTAATTCTCTGAGTTTTACGTAGTTTGTGACCCTCCTTCTGCAGCAAACCAATATGGGCTTTCTACAAGCGCCTCAATTTCTGGGTCAGAAAGTTTATTTTCTTCATCTAACTTCTGGTTGTTGCTGTGATTCCGTGCTGGAAACCTTTGATCTGCCCGCTGGTTTGTATGCATTTTCATTCATGAGGTGCTTTGCGTTGACCGTTTATGGTTGAATGTGGACGTGTAGCGGTCAGAACATAGGGCTGATCTACTTACGCACATTTCCAGTCGGATCAGGATTTATTAACTTACATGTACGAACGGTTTTATAAATCTGATTTATTTGCGGTACACATAAAAAAACTTATGTTTATTCAGTAGCAATTTCCTGAGTTAAAGAATTTGTAATGGAGTGACAGGATCCTGACTCCACATGATCAGCTGAAGACAGGCATGAGGAACCAGTGACATTGGAGCTCGGACCCAGGGGACCCTGCGCCTCCCCTTAACAAGCAAAATGTAGTCGGACACTCCCTGAATGTTATTGTGCCGTGCACCTTACACTCTGCCCTTCAGAAAGAAGGGTCCCACAACTCTGAGTTTTCTTTTGCAAGAAGTAAACGAAAACAAATCTTTAAAAAAAGTATAGCCTTTTGAAAGTGTAGTTTTCAGATTACAGCAGGTGATGGTGCTGTTGATGGTATCATGTTTGCTCTTTTGTTTTCAACAGACATTCTCAATTGATCTTGTACAGATAACTGCATGGTTTGAGCTGCTGGCTCGATGGATGTCATGGTCTGTACATTTGAATGACAAGAAGGCTGCTTATCATGTTCCTCATTGTCAGACTACTGACATCTGTCACCTTCAGTCTGTCATCTTCTCTCTCCCTGCCTCTGCCCCACTAACACACACTCACACAAATACACACAGTTCTGCTGGTGCAGAGTCCCCTCTTCCAAAGCATCTCTGCCACTTATCTCTCTCATCACTCAAACTGTTCACAGTAGCATTACCCCTTCCTCTGCAGTGGGGGAAATGAAAGGAAGGAGACGGGGAAAAGGGATAGGAAAGACAAAGGGGACAATTCATTCATTCTGCAGGGCTCATATGTTCTGAAAGGTGCTGCTTTGGCAGCAAAAACTTTCCTTAGACATGTGTCCAATTGATACTTTGAAATGGCTGCCCACTCAGCAGAAGTGATGGGACAATTCCCTTCGTCTGCAGATTGGGTGATGTTAAGGAAGAGAGAGTGGTAGAAGTGCTGCTGCTGGCTGAAAAATCAGATATAGACTGAGGTGGTTGTCTTGGTTGAATTATTGATTTAATTCACTTCCCTCTCATCATTGTCAATGTTCCCTTGCTGTCAGCAGGAAGACGGTACATCATCATTTACACATGCACCAATCTTCATAGTTACATTTTCATTATCTTTATTGTAAATGTGATTTAATGTCAACAATACTGTAATATTAATGTGCGTCTGCAAACAACATTAAGGGATTGCTAGATATAGGAAACAAAGGTCTGAGGACGCTTCACTGTTTCTTTAAGTGTGAACGGCAGGTCTAGCAGAGCTCAGGGTCAGATCTTGACGATCCTTGTGTCCCACATAGTCTACAATTTTCAACTCATTAATTAGGCCTTTCAGTAGCCAACCGTCTGGTCAAGGTTGACCAGACGAAGGTCTCTGCTTGGGTTAGCATTGCATTGACTGACTCAATCAATTAATATTTTTTATTTATATAGTGCCATATCATAACAATTATTGGACAGGGACAGATATTTGTATCATTTTATTTATTCATAAAGCACATAAAAAGTCACAAGAAAATGTATTACTTTTTTCTATATCATTTAGATACACCCAACATTGAACCACAATGAGCAAGCCCTTGGCAAAATTGACAAGGAAACTTGTTTTTAATAGGCAGAAAACTCATCAGACTCATTGGTGAGCAGACATCTGCTGGACTGGATCAGTCAGTCAGTCAGAGAGAATGACACATCTGGCTGACCAGAGGTAAGGTTTTCAAAAAGTAAAGTTTTAAGCCTACTCTTAAAGTTAAAAGGATGCCGTTGGTACCTAATTTGTAGATTTTTGAAAGGACAGAGGCTCCGTCAATTGTCAGCTATACCTCATACCTATTATAGTCACGGTCCCACAAGCAGGCCTGCATTCTGGGAGCAAAATGTTCTAGACAGGTAAAACGGAACTATGAGCTCATTTAGATTGAACGTGCCGCCACTATTAAGGGCTTGAGATTAAAAATTTTAAAGGGAGCCAGTGCAGAGGTGTGGCATGGGAATGCGTATGAAAGGAACCGTACAGTTAGGCAATTGGGCACTTCCTCAAGGGCTTCTGTTATCAGTGTGTTAATGTGATGCGAATGAGTGAATGTGCCATGTAGTGTCAAAGTGAGTGGTCTGAAGACAAGAAAATGCTACATTGGTCCAAGTCCATCTACCAATAGATTGATTAGAATTATGAAATTATTTAGGACATATATTTTTATATAAAACAGCACACAAATAAAACTTTGACCTTATTAACCCTTGTGTGTTGTTCATGTTTTTGTTACTTCTGGTGGACCCACTGCATCAGCCAATTAAACAAACTATTCATGCCAGTCTATACAACACATGACAGGCAGAGTTTGGTAGATGGCAAATGGACTTGAACTTATATAGCGCTTTTCTAGTCTTCCGACTACTCAAAGCGCTTTAACACTGCATGTCACACCTACCCATTCACACCCTGATGGTAGTGGTCGCTATGTAGAATCATCCATCAGAAGTAACTAATCCCATTCATACACTGCAGCAGGAGCAAGTGTCTTGCCCAAGGACACATTGGCCGCCCCGGCAGCCGTTTCTGTGTATGTATGTCATTGAACTTGATGCAGGTATGCTATGTCTTACTATCCATCAATGGTCCGAACACATTGTGTTGCTACTGGCCGCAGCCTATGATTAGTAAAATACAGAGATCAAGAATTTTACTCACCTCTTTTTTTGACATTATAATCCAGGATCATTTCTTGTTTTTCATACTCCTGGCCAGATTCTCCATTCCATGTGCAGCATACTCACAAGTACCACACATTTGCCTTTCTTTGGCATGTAGGAAAACGTCAGCCATGAGCACAAACTTGGAGGAGTGAGCAGTCCTGTTCTTTTGAGTCAACAGCTGAGTTGGGAGCTCTGGCTTGTTTTTCCACACTGTTCCAACCATGGTCATCTTCCTCTTTAGAAGCTCCTGTCCAATCTTATGTTAAGAAAATAAGTTATCGCATTTGATGTTGGGTCCACTGAGTTCCTGTGTCAGGTCCAGGACAAATCTCATGCCTTGGTTCTTGTCAGGGGCTGCTACATCTGGCTTTCCTGTATACACTTGTAAGTACCATGCATATGAAGAAGCAGCATCACAGGCAGCCCAGATCTTGATTCCGCATTTTGCGGGTATGTACTGCTTGAAGGGGCATCAGCTGCTCATCAACAGTGACATTAGGCCAAGGGTTGTAAAACAGACGGAGGCGGTTAACCCACTTGTCCCACACTGTCCTGATGGCTGCTAGCTTGTCCTTCTGCCGCCAAGGCGGTCTGTCACCTCTGTTATCAAAGTGGATAATCCTGGAAAATATCTGTAAAGTTTTCAGAGAAATTGTTGCACAGAAAAGTTTCTCTTCCAGTTTCTGCATACCACAGGGATTCTGTGGATTGCCCTTTCAATGTGGAAAAACTACAGCAAGGTGAAGAACTCCAAAGTATTCATGCCAATGGGTTTGGTCCACCTCTTTCCACCTCTCTCCAAAATCACCCTGTCCCTCTAATTTAGTACAATCCAGAATGATTTTCTGGATGTAATCTGGGATTAAAAGTACAAAAGAACACTTTTGTCCTGCACATGAGTAACTGCCATTTTTGTTGGCCCTAATTGCATCGTTATCACATTGGCAGCCATGCCAGGTGGCTCATTCCGTGGGACAAAAAAAACATTCAATTTCCACAATTTTTTGAGAGTCATATTTCCTCAATCGCTGGGGCTGTGGGGCTGTTACTGAGGCTGGCTGTGGCTGTCCTGGACCTGTGGATGGCTTGTTTTCTCGCCAAACAAGACAACAAAAAGGCCAGGCTGCCTGGATTTTTTTGATTTTTTCTTCAAGAGCTGGAGTTAAAAATATGTGAATGGATCCACAGCTCTCGGGCATAGTAATCACAGTGTCCCGCACAATGATCAAGTTTAAGGCAAAAGTAATATATGCCACCGTAAATGACCAGAGGGAGGGGGGAGATTTTACTGCGAGTGTCAGTTGGCTTGATAGATTCCTCCTTCGCAACAACTTTCCTGTCAGAAGACATACAACTGTTGCTCAGGAAATTGTCAGGCTCTTCATAGATAATTTCTTTACATATTTGGTACGGATTATTAAAAACAAGAAAATAAAGGAGAGGGACGTGATAGCCATGGATAAAAATCAAGCGGCATGTTTTCTTCAGAATTTCCCTTGATGGCCGGAACTCAGTGTATATGTGACTTGTACCTGAACCTCAATTTTTTATTCATATCTACACAGTCACAGTCCATATACCACAGTCCAAACCTGGTAGGTACAGCTGGTGTCATTGAGCTAGCTAAATGTATAATCCGAATCAGTTAGCTAGCTTAATTTGGCATGCTGTTGGCGCATAGCTGTGTAAAAGTGAACAAAATATTTTCTTACAGTGTATGTACTTACTTTGCTACCTCATCTCCTGCTGAACTGATTTTTCTTTTACTCGCCGAAGAGGACGGTGATGCAGCTAAAGCTATGCGGATGAATCAACATCTTTGCACATAACAAAATGCAACATCTCATTCTCAGGTGCACAGTGACAGTGAAATGAAAGGAGTGGTCGATGCATTGACAACGCTTACCCTTACTTAACAAACGGCAGAAATCCGAAGACAATTGGCATCCTTCACTGCAAGCCAGAAGAAAAGCATCTAGCCTGGGTACGCCTCGGAATCCCCAAGGAGGAGCTAGAAGATGTTGCTGGGGAGAGGGAAGTCTGGGTTGACTTACTCGCGCCCACCTCGACCCGACCTCAGATAAGTGGAAGGAAATGGATGGATGGATATTTCAATGTTATTTCTCCAAAAGCACGAGTTCACCCAAAAATGTCCCATCCTTTTGCTATAATTCATTCAGAGTAGAACGTATTCATTTTTGAGCCCTGACAACTTCCTTTTCTCATTTAGTGACCAAGGGGTACACATCTGTTACACTGAAATATTTTTTGAGATGCCCAATATTTTTCTGCACAGATTATAGATTTACCATTTAACAACAGCTGCAAGGTGGCCCCTGCCAACTCCTGCGACAGTGGACAAGACCCATTAATAGTTGGATTTTAAACAACAATATTCACCTAACAAGGTCAAGGAAAGGATCTTCAGGTCCATATTTAGCCATGACTGTCCACTTGTTTGATGCTGGATAGCAATAAATTGAAACCTCTTCATGTTAATTCTCACAGTAGAGATAAGTTGAATTTAATTTACTCAACTGCACCCAGTGACTCAGGCATACAAACAAACTGTGGCTTTAATAAGAAGATTACAAAGGTTAATTTTCCTTCTGAACTCAAGGGGAAGATTACCAGATTCCCACATCAAATTAGCGCAAGTGAATGGTTCATTATCAGTGTGAAACATGGTGGTAGTTGAATGTGATCATTGTTTCTGCTTGTGGCTAACTTGATTAATCAAGTTATAACTAAGACAAGTTTGCATTACAGTATATACCGTTGTAAAATTGTCTAAATTAACTTGTTTTCTTTATTTTCATTAAGCAAAAAAACAGGATCTAACAGGATACTTCTGCTAAAAAGAAAAAACAAACACAAACAGCTGTGTTTCTCAATCACTGCATGGATGTCTTATTTTTTCTCCTTTTCTTCTTCCTACCTCCTAGTCTCTCCCTAAGGTTTATTAACTACTCCACGATGGTGCTTTAATGATGCCTCAGGGTTGTCAATATAATCACAAAGCCACCCCCTTCATCCCTGTGAGCTGTCAGCTTACAAAGGCCTAGGAGTTAGTTACAGTGCATGCAATATGAAGTGTCACCCATGCTGAAGCTCTCCTTCAACCATGTTACCTGGACAAAGAAACGGACAAAAGCTCTGTCAACTCAGTCTGTTATTCTACATCTACATGCAGTGTTTATCTGTTAGAAGCCTACTCTTTCAAAAAGCTGAAATGTCTCTAATAAAGGCTACAGATGACAGATTTCAGCACATTGTCAGACATTTCAGAATCAATTTAGGGCTAAAAATAGATACTATCCAAGATGATATTTTTATTGTGTATAAATAAAGCATGGGTTTTGACAGTGTGTGCTCACGTGCATTTCTCATAACAGTGAAGACCTTGCTTCTCAAGGCACAGGTGCAGGTGCTGCAACAGAAGTATAGGCACTCTGAAAATCTTCCTGCCTCTAATGTGAGGCAAAACAATAAAATGACAGCCAAGAGGTTTGTGCAGACAAAAAAATCATATTTTTACCTAGTTTGTAAATGGTAAATGGACTTGAGTTTGTACAACATTTTTCTAGTCTTCTGAACTCAAAGCACTTTTTACACTGCAAGTCACATTCACCCATTCACACTACATTCACACACTGATGGAAGAGGATGCTATGTAAAGTGTCCATTACTAATCCAAGTCATACACATTCATGCCACTAACGCAGCAGCAGGAGCCACTTGGGGTGAAGTGTCTTGCCCAAGTACACTTCGGCATGTGAAGGCAGGAGCTGGGGCTCAACTGACTACCAACCGAGCCACAGCCTCCTGGGATGGGAATGACTGGGAGGGGCATTGTGTCAAGCCTCAACACATCTCAACAGGTAATATTGTGTAACAACTGCAGATGGAAAGACTATTCACCAAGATAGAAAAATTTACCTCCAAGTGTTTTTTTTTTTTTTGCACTAGCAAATCATGTTTAAGTTAAAAAACATTGGCTAAATGATGTTAAACAGTCTAATAATAGATGTCAAAATATATGTTAGGCTACAACATGTTTGTGGAAGTTACAATTTCTAAAGATGAATGTGTTCTAGCCTAGAAACCGTTTATTTCCGTGTCAGATGCACCTGGTCCCTTGTCAATTCAGACAGACAGGCAACCACAAATGTTCATCCAATGTGTGTGGGATTCTGTTTCTGCGTTGCCTGTTTCTTTCCCCAAATGTTTACAGAAACACATTGAAATGGTCTGTTCGGCTGTGATTGGAGAAGTTTGTGACCTGCCATAGTTTTACCAAGTGCTGCCCTGATTGTTTGTACATCAGGTTTCGCTTGACTGATTGGACCAACATTCTGTTGTCTTGGAGGTCCTCTTTTTCTTTTTTCATTGAAAAGCCACTTTTACTTATACACATTTGTGAATCAGGCTGGCAGTGCCAGTCTAGAATTCACAACACTTTTAATTCATAGAACGTGAATCCGTTTGACTTGTATATGGTTATTATTCAAACACAGTTTTTGAATGTGTTGTCCTGATGTGCATCTCGGTCTTTGTACTCAGAGAGTTTGTGAATAAAGCAAAATTTGGCAACACATAAAGTGAGAATCTTTGACATTAGAAATGTTTTCTTCCCCTTCACTTTTATTCGGCACTATCCACAACACCAGAAAACCCCAAAGGTTTGGCTTTGTGCTTTTCCACAGGCATTACTATTGGCACGTTCACTTTTAATGGTCATATCAGGCTTACGATCAAGTTATATCATAGGGAATAAACACTTAATAGTAAATGTTACTTTAGGGTTAGTAATAATAATAGTAATATACGTAAAATTAATTTGCTGAATTTATTTTAAATATGAAAAAATAATAAAGTTATTAATACAACAAATAGTTTAGCTCGAGCTAAATGATAAAATGTAGTTGGTTTTACTTTTTCAATTTCAATTATTACAAAAAAAATATACATTTTTTAAACAAAGACTAGTTTTGTTTAATTATAATAATAAAGTTAACTTGATTTTGCCTAAAACGAAGATACCAAAATAATTGATTTTCTGGTCATTTCAATATTTTCACTTGATTTGCATTGATAATTACCAGTTTCTAACCAAATACAACTTATCGTCCCACCTGTAGCCTACAGTCTGTGGTGTTTACCTAGCTTAAATATAGTTTTAGCAGAAACAGAGGACCTGGAAGCCCAAGTACTTTCAACAATGATCAACATAGCGGAATTTTCTAAAACACAGTATCTTTAGATATTAGACTTTGAATACGGTTGTTGGTTATACTTACACATTACAAAAAGTGCCACTGGAGGGAATCCGAAGTCATTTCCAATTCGTAGTGGGTATAAAGGAATGTCCACCGTTGATTACGTTTGAAGTCTTTATTTGTCAATAATCTTAAAAAACACCAACAAAAAGACGGGTGTATACTGCATTAAACAAAACGAGCTCGTAAACATACACAAACACTAAACACTCACGGTGGATAAACGGTGTGGCTTCCACTGATTCCCTACCCCCCCTCACCTGTGTCTCCCTTTCTCCCTGCCTGTGGTTGTGATTACCACCTATGCCCAGGTGCGCAGGTGACATAGCAGCGGAAAACAACGTCCACATAACTTACCCCACACACACACACACACACACACTGACACACACCCACGCATGCACACACACACACATACACACAATAACACACATCAAATTGGCGACAACACACATTTCTTCAGAGTCGTAGAATGGCAATAGCCCTTTTGCAATAACTGGGCTGCGTGAAGGGCTTTGTGTGCGCTGCTATTTACAATCTATTTGTCGGGAGAAAGCAAAAGTATTGTGAGAGAACGCAAAAGTATTTATCTTTTTTTTTTCATCCATCAAAAAAACATTCTTCCTATGTCCCTTTAGGGGCTCCGTAAAGAATCGATACTGACAGATTTTGAAAATGTACAAATGGATCAACTGTCATATCTGTATGCAGTGGCTCATACCGACCCTCTGAAGGTTTTCTCTCCTGCTGTTATGAGATGCCTGCTGATGCATCCTTCATTGTTCTGCTTGATAATCTAAAGGCTCTGACACATTTCAGATCCCTGTCAGAGACTTTTGGGCTTCTATCGAATCAAAACTCGCAATTTATGCTCCAGTATACGATGATTGGGAATAATTGCTCAACAATAAACATGCAGGCTTGCTGTTTACTTCCATTGTCGCTGCACATCATATGGCAAATGATGGCTTTGCATTGTCTGATATCAGCAAAAGTGAGCTCATTTCAGCTGTGTGTCAGCCACAAAAGCAAAATAACAAGAAACTAGATGTCATAAATCTGCTTCTGATTCCAACTATAGCAGAAACTTCTCTAATTAGCTGGCTAATAAGTCAGAAGAGAGCAAAGAAATACCTTGTTTGAAATGTTCAGTCCTCCCTAAATAGTTTTTGGAATTATGAGACTGACAGAGCAATTATCAGCTTTCTTAAACATCATTTTCCCAGTAAAGAGACTCTATGTAATGTATAGCAAGTTATCGAGATGATTACATCTCGATAACTTGGAAGTAAAAAGACGAAGAATGAGAAGATTAATTTCCTCTCCCTCTGCTCTGCTTTATTTGGCGTCACTTTGCAGCTCTCTACCTACTTAGCTTGGCTGTGCCCAAACGTAAGGGTAACCCTGAAGTGACCGCTCCAAAAATGTAAACTAATACAATATGTAAATGGTACATGGACTTGAGCATGTAGAGCACTTTTCTAGTCTTGTGACTACTCAAAACACTTTCACACCTCATGTCACACCTACCCATTCACACACACTGATGGTAGTGGTTGCCATCTAGTGAGACCATTAGAAGGAACTAATCCCATTCATACACATTCATACACCATTGCGGGAGCAATTTGGGGTTAAGTATCTCCTCAAGGACACGTCGGACATGTTGCTGCAGGAGCTGGGTATTGAACCCTCGACCTTCCGGTTTAGAGACGACGACTCTACCAACTGAGCCAGCCATCTGATTATGTATACAGAGGTTGTATACTTTGATATTTATAACTATAATAGATGTAAGGCTGATATTAATGGTAGTCTAAGCCTATAGCAGTATAACTAGGAGCAGCCCTAACAGCTTATCAAAAAGGACAGTTTTAAGCCTACTCTTAAAAGTACAGAGGGTGTCTGCCTCCCGGACCCTGATTGGTAGATGATTCAAAAGAGGGGCCTGATAACTGAAGGCTCTTCCTCAAATAATACCTTTAGAGACTATAGGAACTATGAGCAGGCCTGCACTATGGGAGCATAAAGTTCTAGAGGTTAAACAGCACTATTAGTTCTTTAACATCAGATGGTGCCCAGCCATTAAGAGTGTTTATAAATGAGAAGAAGGAATTTAAATTAAATACAAAACACTACATGGGGCTAACAGCAGTGTTATTCAGTGTGATTTGATTAATGCAGCGTTTGTTTGCTCACCCGGAGGCATTCTGTTTAGTTCTTTAACACTGGTTGTCTCTTTTTTATAGGAAGATTTCGCCCAGACACACGACCCACACGATACAAAAAAAAAATATTATTCTAAGCCACGTCGTCCAACCTAACCCATCCTGCTGCGCACCTGTGAAACGTGCAGGATACAAAGGCTGCTTGTGCTGCTTTAATTTCAGCCGTTCTTCTGTCTGCAAGAGGTGAAAAAAGTGAATACAGGTTTAAGGTTGTCTGATATATATACACTGTAAAATAATGCATACCAATGATTTTCATGTTGATTTAAGTTATTTATTCAGAGCACTGTGAGACAGTCATTCAAACCTAATTTTTTTTTTTTTTTTTACAAATGCTGACAGATCCGAATACATTTGTAAAAATGCTCAGTATTTAGCTTTGGAACTGCTGCCTTTAAAACTGTAATACATCTGCTCTGAGATATTGCCTTTAATCAAAAGACAATTTATTGCATCCATGTATAACATGGTGTAAGAAACAAATTTATCAGGATTTATTCGATTTTTATTATTTGTCCATTCTTGATAGAAAACTAATGGGTTGTAGGAATTAAGATGTAAATACTTCCTGTAAACACCTACTGTAGCCTGCAGCTCTAAAAGAGAGAGCAATCAGGGGTGATGCATGGGCAAATGTCAGACAAGGATTAATGGATTAATAACACTGTTAAGTATCCACTGAGTGCTGTCTCTGTTGAAGCCTCCTATTTTTCCAGCACTTCCTCTGTCCTCTCTCTTCCTCACTGCACTAATAGGGAGTGTGAAGGAAACTGGGGACATTAGGAACCAATCTCACAGACAAAAAACTCTGGGCAGAATTTAATCTCTCTGTCCGCTTTCTGTCTCTCTTTGACAGCACCAGGCACTCTCAAGCTTCCCTCTGTGTGTGAGTGTGTCTCATAGTGGTGTGCTATCCAGCCTGGGTTATTGGGGCTGCCACTACTCTTTGTAATCCGTTATGTATAATGGACAAGGATGAAGAATAATAATAATAATTGTAGGCATGTTTCAACTATTTAGGCATGTTTGTGTGGTGACCTAGAAATATTTGTATGCAACTGAACAGGAAGAAGCAGGATAGACCATCAGACAACAAAAATATTATTTCATGTTTGTTAATTAATTTGAAACCTATCATTTCATGTACAGAGATGAATAAAATATTACTTTATTTTACGTCGTCGTCAGCCTCGAGCGGCGGTGAAATAGTCATGATCACAGTCAAAAACAAAACAAGCATTTTTGTAAGTATCCGATGCCTTTGAGAAAACAATCATAAAGAAATACAGCACCAGGGAGAGTAAAGTTGCCAAACAGAAGATAGAGCCCTTTTTGTGAGTGTTTAAAAAGTATGTTTGTGGATGTCTTATGTTTACAGATGTTTGTTCATCTGGGTGGTTGTGTTAAAAAAAAAAAAATTCTATGAATTAATAATTCATGAAAATGAAATGATGGGTGGCAATTCAGTGTTTTCATTTTGATGCTTTCATTTAGTATATCTTTTTTATAAATATTCTTCACCCCTATTCCATTAAATACAGTATAGAATTCTTATCTACTTTGAGGAGACTTTCCTTACCCCGTCTTAAATCAGCTGTTAAATTTCTGTAAGGACATTCTCTGAGTGAATATATCAGTGACTTTTTCCTCTCTTGAATTATATTAACAGCTCCTTTACTAAGAAAGGTCTGGCTTAATTTCCATAGGCAGTGGTAATTATGAAGGATTTTAACTTAACCCGTGACCTCCTCACCACAAACTTGCAGCCGACTAAAGGTTAGCTTCACAATATGCTTTTGAGTTCACACCAATCAGCCCATTTTGATGTCCAACATAGAAATGGGCCATGATTTTTGTCCCTCTTTTATCTGCTTCATTTGCTCTTGTTTTATCTCATACATTACTACCTCCTTTGAAACGGGCCTCTGAACCAAAGGCCTGTTAAGCTGAAATAAAAACCAAACCAGCAGATAAGTTGTTTGTAAATATGTAATGGGAGGTCCAATTTGTCCACAGGAAGAGATTTGAAGCTTAAGTTGCAGGTAAAAATCCTACAATTCTAATACTGTATGACTTGGGACAGCACAACTGTGAAACAGTAACTGGACATTTTAACAAGCTGTTGCTTGTGCACTTTTACTTGATACTTCGCTAACTCACATGTCTAGTAAAAACATAGTTTATGATTGAAGCTGTTTGCTGTTTGTGAAAGTTGTACATGGCTGTTTTTACACGTTATGTACCTATTTTGAATATTTACCATAGGGACTCCTTCACTTCACTTTTTTACTCTTAAGGTTGGAAAGTGAGGCACTTGCACCGCTAGACCAACTTCACAGTTTTGACAGAAACTACAGACAGAGACAAAACTGTAGGACAGATGTTTCAGTAGACCATATCTTTCAGAGTATCACTTCTATTTGTCAAGTTCACTGAAACATTTCAATCAGCCATCAGAAATAGCAATTCTGTGGAAGTAATTTATATTTCTGTGAAGCTACTTTACTGTGAAAATACTTTATATTTCTGTGAAGACAATGAACTTCTATACAACGCACTTCAATAATTTGTTTGTGAAGATACAAATGTATTGATTATAAATAAAAGACCTGAAAAGTGTGTCTGATTTCTCAAATACAACACTTATTTCCCCTGCTAGTAAATCCTTCATTCTCCAACTTTTGTATGACTTTTCACTTCAACTAAATCCATTCCAGCTTGCGTAATCACGTCTTCTACCTCTACCCAGCTGTCATTATTTGCGTCCTCTACTTCCCATCCTTCCCCCCCTGGCCCCAATTGCAAACCCTTTCATACCTTCATCTGCTTTTTCAGCACAGACACCTACATAAACTCTCTGCCTGTGATTACATAGCAGAACTTAACCTAACAACACAACTCGTTTTCTCCGGCCTCCCATCTTAACCACAAACAACCCCCCCCCCCACACACACACATACACAAACACACACATCTCAACTCTTTCAATCTCTCCCTTCAATTGCTACTACAGTCCCTGACCTCCACTTTAGTTTCAGCTACCTACAAAAAACTACAATCTTCTCTCACATCCCAGTGCACTTTAATGAGATTGCTCCTCTCCAGTGTTTTCCAGCATGACTGTTGCCATTATTTCCCCATACTTGAAACCAGGAGCCCTCCACAGACGCTTTATTTGCCATTCCCTTGCCTTTTTTTCTTCTTTCTTCTCCTCATACCCCAACCTTCATACTATCCCACCACTGCTGCCTCTCAACCCTGCCACCAATCACTTCTACTACTTGTTCATTCCAATTATCAGGTAACCCCCTGCTGTGAACCAGCAGTTATATCCCTTGTCTTTTTCCCTCCTTGATCTGAAAACCTTCCTTCTCCCTCCATCCTTTTCATTAAATTCAGGCTCATGGCAGCTTAGGACGCCTGATGTTTGACAGCTTGTTAAATCTTGCATCTAACGTATACTGATTAATTTTGGCAGTTCAGAGGGAATTATTTTGTATTTGCCCCCCCCCCCCCCTCCTTAAAGTATGTTGCATGGGAAAAAGCCGCTAATGTTAATATTGGGAAGAAAAGGTTAGTAATGTTGATTTACCACAACTTGGCAATTAGAGCAGATAGTCAGAGCAGTAACCTTGCAGGACAGAATAATCAATCAGACTTATGTCTCTTCACATGAAATACTTCAACATTTGAATCTGTTAAGCAGGCAATCAGATCCATTTATGTATGGTGCATAATACACAAGAAAGGCCTCGTTTTCATGCACGCATTTTTCGATTCTAACACCATCTTTGAAGTCATTTATGAAGTCCATTAATTCCCGCTGAGTTCCCCTCCTCGTAGCTAGCTCTCATTTCCTCCATGTTGTACTAACTTGTCAAGTTTTTCTCTATCTCTCACTGTATGTTCCTTTGCTTTAGCTTATGACTAGTCGTCTCCATATTCGCACATTGCACTGTGTTTACTTTCAGAATCCTCACCCGAAGAACTGTTACAAAACTGATATTAAATACAATCCCTGGCAAAAGGGCAAACGTGTCAGCAGCTTTTTCCATAAATTTAATTCTGACAACGTTGCATGCACACATGTAGCACGATGCTGGAACTTGTCTATGGCATGTTCTGAACAGCTGGGCATACAGAGGTTTGTGTGAGGACTAGCACCTGGGTATAGTGTATAATAAGGGCAAATGGACTCATCTTTAATGATGACCACTTGCGGTTTTATAAAACTATCAAGACAGCTAAACTATGTCAAATGACAGCTACTACTTCGATTTGCCCATGAGTCGGCTTTGAATGGTCTTTACAGTTACCTGGTGAAGAGACACATCGGCTCATCATTACACACACCATGTAGGTTACTAGGGGGCTGGCTTGGTAAAATACATTTTATGTCTTGTTCAACTGATCTACTAGCCTTTGCAATTGCTCGTGTTGCTTCTCCGGATTATGTTTGGGCCAGATTAGAATTGCAGTATGAGTGAAAGGGGATAAAGACTGTGAATTATTCTGTCCCCAAGACTGCACTCAAGGTCGGGCTAAGAGTCGCAGGCCCTCTCCAGAAGCGGGTGTAACTTCTGGTACTCCTCACTGAAGTTTAGTCAGGATTCTCTGGAAACAACGCTCTCACAATAACTCCTCCATACATTCATCCATTGTCAGGCAGGTAACAAAATTAGTGAGACATATGAAATTCATATTGCTTATCCCTATCTGTACTTGACCTGCCTTAGAATCTTCATCTTTTCCGGCCTCACTAATTGCTTTCCTTCCTGCATAATTCCCTGCAGCTCACAATACACCTGGACACATTGTCACCAGTAGATAAGTTTGACACACTTCTGGTGAGAAGTTAAATATAGAGACTAAATGATGCCTCGTTGACTTGGAAGATGGTTGGGAGGATAATGACTGCAACGATAAAGGACGCTTCTCTGCTCTAATAGTGTTTGATTTCCCTGTTGGCCAAGGAGAAAAGAGATAGACAGTATCAGAGTTGCTCATCCAGTGAGAATGACCTTTAATTTCACAACAATGCCCTGCAGATAGCAGACATCTCTCTCTCTCTTCATACCCTTATTAGATCGCAGAGCTAGGAGCATGAGTGAAACTTTACTTCGCTGCAAGCTAGAAAAGTTTACAAGGTCAACTGCCATCACTGGGTTGCAAGTGTATGGATTATATATCCATGGAATTACTTGAAATATATTGGTGAAATAACAATAATATAATTATATAATGGTAGAAATATACTAACTGAGAGCAGACATGGTCCGAAAACAATATACAAACAAATTCTAAAGTAAAGTTACTTCAAATCCAGAATAGATGATACCAACTTAGTTGGTCTCAATGTCTTGTCTGTTTTATCAAATAATCCAACCTAAAGTCATACTTCATTAAAGGTTTGCAATATTTAATATTTCCCCTCAGGATTTGCATTTGGTATAAGTTAATCTGGTGAAGAGGTATGTCAATGAAGTTATACAACATTTCATCATAGTTTATTCAATTACAGAGCAACCCAGCATGAAAATAAATCTTTTCCCCCAATGTTTTACCCGGAGAAGATATGTTACCATTTGGAGGGCTGCTGTGAAAAACTGAATTTTCTTGCCAGCAGAGGCTGTATTTGTGTGAGCTTTGCTCCATGGCACAGGAGCAGAGGAGGCTCCATTCTCCCTCCTTTCCTGTCCTTTTCTTGACAAAACCAAATAACCAACCAGTGTTCCAACAATAGGCTTCAGACAAGGTAAAACGAAGAGAGAATAATAACACTTAAATGTTGTGAAGGGAATAGTTTTTTATCACCTAAGTACACGAGGACAGCCTCAAAAACATACTGCATGTGTGGATATACAGTATATGTGCCTGCCAACACGGTGACAATGAATACATATACTCTCTCTCTATATATATTTACACTAATACATTTCTTATCTACCTTCAGCTGCCC
This sequence comes from Labrus mixtus, assembly GCF_963584025.1. Lineage (NCBI taxonomy): Eukaryota > Metazoa > Chordata > Actinopteri > Labriformes > Labridae > Labrus > Labrus mixtus. The sequence continues at coordinate 12,333,251 of NC_083627.1, read as the reverse complement.
CTAGTGACCCTCACCACAGCTGAGAAACACCAGGGGTCTACAAGAAGAGTGTTAGTTTTAGTCACTTAAGAACACATGTTGTGATGATATTATCATGTTTCAAAGGTAGCAGTGGTTACTATAAAACAACAGCAGCGGAAGGACTTCACAGGGATGCCTACATAGATCAGACATTGCTGTTTATGCATGAGCTCTTTTTGGAGGGAACGAGAATATTAGTCGCTCCTTTTTCATCAACATCAGGAGTTTTGCCAGATATTTTTGGAATAGTGCTTTTTGTCTTGGAGATGCTTCCAATTGTTTTTGTTTCTATTTTCTTGAGTTTTGTTCTACACCTTTGAAAGGAATGTGCCGACTCATGCAAAATATGATAACACAAATGTTTTTGAAAATGCTATTAAACTGTCATGTCATGACACACATAAACCAACTCCTCTTTATTATACTACAACTCTTTGATAAAATGTGCTTTCTAAAGTGTTTAATACAAGTTTTCAATTAAGGATCTAAGATGTGTGTTTTTTTTATTTACCATGAGGCTAAATAAAGGTTAACGTTTTATAAAAGCATCAAGCAAGATTTACTGTACGTGTGATGAGATTTTTGGTTACCCTAGAGCCTATAATAGTGACTTCATTTAATAATATCCATATTAAAACATCCCTTAAATTATGCAACAAAAAAAAAAACAATCTCCAAACTAAGTGTCAAAGTATTGTCTAAAATAGACTCCTATACTGTTCAAACAGAATACTGCTGCTAAACAATTAATAAGACTGATATTATGTTGTTTTTGGTAAGTTAAAAAAATCATCAAAATTGAATAAAAGCAAAAATTCCCAAGCCAAGTGCTGTAGTGTAACAGACATGATATGGAGTATATGTGATGATGTTTTAGTGACCCTTCAGCCTATAATAGTGACTTCAGAGAAAAAAAACCTTGAAATTATATAGAAGCAAATTGTAATACCTAAAGCACATTTTATACTAAGAGTTGTAGTATAATAAAGAGGAGACGGTTTATGTGTGTTTTGAGTTTGATGATACTACAACATGTTACAGTACAGTTATTACTTATTTTATTACTTATTTTACTGATAAAAAAATCACTAAAATTACATGTAAGCACTTTATCCAAAGCAATGTGCTGTAGTTTATACAGCAGGAGGATATTTATTCATGATGGGATTTTTTTCTAACCTACACCTTACAAAATGGTGTTTTTCCTTATTGAAAATGAGGCTTTTTATATTAAAAAATCCTAAAAATTATGTAAAAGTATTATTTTCCAATCTAAGAAATGTAATATGACAAACGTGAGATCACATATGTGTAAAAATGATTTTGACAACACTACACCTCTCCTGGGTGAAGTTGTTGAATATCTTTGTAGCATCTTTTTTCGGTGTTGTAATTTGCAGACGGTCCCTGCGCATTCGAGCACCAGCCGGCTACGTGTAGAGGCCAATACAAGTTCCCCAGCGTGCGAGGACGGCTCGTTTTGAGGAAAATAGGATTGTAGCTCCCAGTACCTTGCTGTGATTGTAGAGAGGTGTCGGTTTTGTAAAAGCAATGTACTGCTGATGAGTTATTGATCTGGGAAAGCCGAATCTGTGAATATCTTACTAACTTTACCGAAGTGAGAAACACTCTTTCGACATACTGCTCCATGTCCATGTGTCACGGTAGATTACACCCCCGTATCCTACTAGCCTACTGTTTCTTCTACACAGTACCATCCTCATTGCCTTAGTGCCTTAATGACAAGATCCGTCCCTCAGAAAATGAAAAAAACAGGCCTTTTTTTCGTTTCTGCTTTCTAGTGATTTTATTTTTTGTTATATGAAATAGAAAATGAAAATCAAATATTTTTTTAAATTTCACTCATCCCTTTTTGACCATGAAAAATAAAAACGCCTTGTATTTCAATTTCAATTTCAATTTTTGTATTTTTGAAACGAAAATCAAAAATCCACTCCTGAATACTTTTGTCTTCTTTCAAATTATTAAATGGACAGAAAACCATCTATGAAATTATATTAAATCCTAATTAATCTAATAAAAAAACAAATTAAAGTGTTCACTGACACAGAGAATCTTCACTAAAATGTTCTATAAATCTAGTATTGGAAAAACATTTAGAGCCCACAGGGTGCCCAATTTGGCTCTGCTGACAAGCCTTGCAACAAACAACATCCCACATCACATTAAGCATGTAAAAACATTCATGGAGCACATCAAACTAAAAAGAACAAACTTGGCTACAAGCTTATATAAACCATATTTACTTACACCAAACTCAACCCCAACACCAAGCAAATTAATGACCACATATAAAAACCTTCAAAGCACCACTAGCGGTATGCTACATCATGCTCACACACAAACGAGGTGTCGTATTAAAGCTCTGCTAACTCTTGAAATAAAAAAGCAAAAAAACTGAAAAAAACAACTTTACAATTTACAGCCAAAACTATAAATGATGTCTGACCTTTGATGTTTTTGTGATCAAAAGCTTTCCGTGTCGGATAAATCCTCTACCTCTGTCATTTTGAGATCATTCAAGCTGCTCTACATGCTGTTCAGGATTGTCAATACATAGAGTGACAGCAGCTCATTATCAACATTGAACACTTCACCAAACCTCACACGTCACTTGTTGCCGGCCTTTCGCCCCTTTCTCAGAGCAGTGAGGGTGACGAGTGGTTGTGCAGACACATAAGAGCACTAAACGCACGATGGAGCTGTTTAGACAGCATCAGTCTGAGACTCCAGTCTGCAGTGGTCTAAACGGAGTCACATTAGAACAGATGACCAATTGAGGTTCTTGTTTCTTGTCCCTCCATCTCTGTGTGAAACTGCACTGTCCCTCACACTCACCCATCTGTATGATCTCTCTCACGGTGCAGAGTGCGGACCCACTTCACTATATCAACGTGCGCTACAAGAGCAGACCAGGCAGTCTGCGCCACTTTTTAACAGCTTTTCTCCTTCATTATGTCAAAAACTGTCATGATTTGGTCCGTTGTGGTTTAGTTTTTCAGAGTTTAGATGCGTTTATCTTTTAGTTTTTCAGTCTTCCCTGGTGTTTCCCTTGTGTGTTTTCTAGTTTGGTCTTTGGTGTGTTATTTTGTAACTTTGTATCCTGGTGTTTCTTTATATTCTAATTTTTCGTTACATTTTCGAGTTCTCTGTCTTCAGTGTTTCCTGATTTATTTCATAGTTGTCTTTAGTGTTTCTTGTGTTTTATCCTGCCTCTGTGTGTTTTCCCTCCAGTGTGATTGCCCTCATTGTCTTCACCTGTGTCGTTAGTCTCACCTGTGTGTGATTACCCCTGTGTCTATTTAGTCTCAGTGTTTTTTTTTCTCATTATTGTATGTTGGTTAGTCTAGGTCAGTGGTTCTCAGTGGTTTGACCCCTTTTTTGGGATTTTCCAGTTTGGACATTTGGATAGTAAGTTTTTGTTTTGTCTTTTGTGTTAAATAAATTTACTTTGGAGTTTCTGCAATTGGGTCCACCTCCCTTGTTTCCCCACAACCGTGACAGAATAATCTGACCAAAAATGAACCCAGCAGAACCTTTGGACAGAATGGATTTATTTTCTTAAATAAATGACATACAAGACATTGTTTCGTATGGCCTCCTTGGAAGGAGAGATTCAGCAGTCTCCAAACCACCAAACCCGTCGTCCTCTCCTTTCTCCACTGCCCGGCGTCCCAGTGTATCAGCTGGTGTATCAGCCCAGGCCTCAGCATCACTGTGTTCCTGTTCCTGTTCTAGCAGAGCGCTGTCTGCCACCAGCTGGCGGAGCGCCGTCTGCCCCCTGTTCCTCTTCCAGCAGAGTGCTGTTTGATAGCCAGTTTATTCATATAAACCTTGTACAGTAGATGCAGAGATTTATGCTATTAAGTTTTAACATGTAATTATGGTAATGGTAATGGACTTGAGCTTATACAGCATTTTTCTAGTCTTCTGACTACTCAAAGTGCTTTTACACCGCATGTCACACCTACACATTCACACACTGATGGCAGTCACTATATAGTGAGACCATCAGAAGTAACTAATCCCATTCATACACATTCATAGTCCACTGACGAAGCAGCGGGAGCAATTCAGGGTTACGTGTCTTGCCTAAGGTCACATCGGATATGTTGCTCCAGGAGCTGGGGATCAAACCCTCGACCTTGCGGTTGAGAGACGATGACTCTACCAACTGAGTCACAGCTGGGACATTTAACTCAGGCAAGCCTGGCAAAAGAATCAGCGGCTAAGTACTCTTGACACGTGTATCAGCTTCTACAACAGCTTATCAATCAACTCAGCGACAGGAAACAGAAACAGGAAGAAAACTATAGTGGAGACAAATGACAGATAAGCTTGTTTGGTAATCTGACACTGTCTGATCAGACTATTCTTCATTCCCCACTTCATGTCCTTGTTTCAAATACAAACATATCTGCTGAAATTCATTAGGTCCTCCCCTGCTAGCTGACTTGTTATTCTTGTTGCTTAGAAATGCTGCAAATATGATCTCACGTGAATCCATATGTCCCTTTATTAGGGCGTACTCTCTGAAGGTAGAGTAGGAAAGCAGAGACTGGATAATGAGAGCAGAGACCATTCAAAAGCCTTGATAAATTATACAGTACATGCAAGACTTCTAAAATGCTGCTTGCTGCCCGCTCATCCCAACCAATACACTTAAGCTCATAATGCATGGCTAATGGGTGGACTGGGGATATCTTGAGAAACAAGAAGTTCTTTGAAAAGTAGGCCATTGAAAACATGTGGTCGGAAATATATCTATTTGGCCAAGAGAGGTCAGTGGCAGAGTGTCAAATAGCAGATTTTGGCACACAGATTTTTGGAATAGTGATGGGGTGAATACAAAGACCTTTGTATTTCTGAGACAAAGAAGCAAATGTAGGCTCTAACCACAAACATTCTTAGGTGCAGTATTTCTGAAGTAGGGTTCAGAGAAACTGCTCCAATCATGATAACTGGCCACACCTAAGAGTCAAATTCAATATTTCATTACTTTTGTTGTGAATAGGTTGAGTGGAGAGGATGATCCATGTGTTTTGGTGATACACAAGAGTACATACAGTGTAAGGCCCCCACATCTTTCTGATATTAAGTATTGATCTAGAGAGATTGATCTAAACAGGGGCTTTGTAAAAAGAGTACTGGGAGAGAACCATTCAAGATAATAAAAAAAAAAAACGAAATTCTGCAGAAAGCTGTGTAAGTGTTACACCCAGGGATGAAAAGAGAATTAAAGGGGGAAACATGTGAGAGACATGGAATTAGAAAGTGTAGGTAAATGTTCAGGGGACGCTAATTGGGATGTAGGCATGTTAAGATTAAGAGGGGTCCTGAATTGTTTTGATACACTGGATTTGGGGAATCTTGTAGTAGATTGCAGGGGTATTTGTGCGTCAGATTTACTTTTCTTATGTAAGAGAAATGCTTGTGATGTATCTAGATATATTCGATACTTCGGTACCACATTAGCTAAGGAGGGTCGTCGGTTCAAGTCCCAGGGTGGACTGAAGTATGGAAGTTGGTCTGGTTGCTTGAGAGGCAAGCAAAAGAATGTGACATAGTCCTGTTTGCCAAATACATACATGTGCTATTCTACCATGAAAAACCAAATCACAACTACCCTCTCAACAGCCCTTTCTTCTCTTTTTAGGTTACAATTGAAAAGGGAACAAGATGTTTGGTGTATGAGCAGGGACACACATTCACCTGTGTGTGCGTTTGTGTATATAAGACAGATATTTTTTTTAACACATGGGCAGAGCTAACTTTTCTTCAATATATATATATTGTATGTGTTGAGATCTTATGTGGGAACATATCTCTGGGAATGGTTGATATATGGTGAGGCTTTAAGCTGTTCTGTATTTTTTGTATCTAGCCTAGATGATCCATGGAAGTGATTTGTATGAGTGTATGAGCGCAAAGGAAACGTACATGGTGTCCTTGGGGAGTAGACCCAGCTATGCAGGTCAGGGTGGCTGTGATCTGAATGGAGAACATTAATATTTAAACACAGGCTCCTAAGGGAAAGAGACTGTAAATGATTCATGATTTATACTGTGGGCTCTCAGTATCAGGAGCACAAGACTCTGTAAATATTCACTGATTCCCCCCTCCTTACAGTATGTGCCCTGCTCTGTCCTCTTGTTCCTATATGGGATGCTTTTCATCTTGCATTCAGTCTTCAAGGGTAATGCCTTCTTCACTTACTTTTTATAATATTTCACAATTTAATTCTTACTAACTTTCCATGATACTTTCTGGCTGTCACCTTTTTGAGCATTTGCGCCTTCAACAGCAACAGCAACATGGTTTTAAATGCAATAAATAACCTGTAGGATGCTGACATTAAAATATACCCAATCAAGTGTCAAATAGGGAAGTGCTTACAATCATTCAGGCAGTGATTATTTACCTTGCTGCATTATTATTATTATACAACATAGAAATGTACCTTATTCAGTTCCCTATCATACTCTATCTTGTTAAAGTTGATCTAAAAATGTAACCCTTTTCAAGTTGAAAAAAGACAGTTCCCACACATTAAGGGTAAAAATTTAATGATGTTTCAAGCTTCTTTTGTGAGCGTTTCCATGGCAGTGGTTGACTGTCATTTGATGGCCAGTAATGCTAATGCACCATCGACTTCTTTGAAGAGCTACACTATCACAATAAAGTTTTATCCTTTTGTGTCCTAAAAACGGAACAACATTCTGCCTCTGCCTCTTCTGCCTCAACAGGCCCCAATTACACTGGAATTTTAAAATAGTGTTTGAAGTAAATTGCCCCAACTTTAACATTTGGGAGGACCTGAAGCACAAATACATTTCTATTTCTCTTAAAAACTAAAAGCCAGCAAGCTTAACTTCTTCATTGTATGTGGAAACTTGACTAATTAAAATGTAACCAAGATTATAATCTTGACCTGCCCTCTTTTCAAAGTTTCATAAGAAAGCCGTTGCTATGATTTGGAGGTGTATCAAAACATTAAGGATGAATGAGATTGATGGATGGATGGATTGGTGGATGGATTGACTTATTGATAAGGTTGGTATTGTTCTCTTCAGATTTATTTTTCTTTGACACAATTACAATTACAGGGGCTAACTAATATTAATAAAGGGTAAAAAAATGAATTCATTTTTCATTTGAACGGTTCAGAGTTTTCTCATACTTCCTGCAAAAGTGCCCTGGCTCAGACATGGTCAGGCACAGATCATGTTCTGCCTAGGTATAAAAAAATGTAAAATAATCGTAGACATGCGTATATTATCATGTGCTTCACATAATCTAGGCCTACAAAGATTGAAAATGATTTGGGCAGAGTCCTAATGACATAATATCTATTTGTCTATCACAGGCATGAAAATGGAAGTATGTTAACAATTCCAGTATGCTTGTCAAAGTAAAACCCATCTGGATTTTTGAATTTTAAAAATTTTATAAGTAGCGGATATTATTTGCATTTGAGCAGACACCCTTTCCCCCCTTACCCATAGAGAACAAAACGCGGTAGAAAGACATGGTTGGCAGCACATTCATGATCCAGAGCCATAGCTGACTCAAAGCCAGTGTTAACATTCCTTGAACCAGTAAAAGAAACACTACAAATAGCTCCAAGAAGACGATCAAACTTGACTATCTAAAGGAAGTAAAAGTTGTAACAAGGTTAATTTCACTAGTGTGACAAAGGACATTATCACACTAGTGAAATTAAAAATATCCTTACCTTGACAATTCCAGTTTTGACAACATTTGAAAACAGGTTAAACCAAAGATATACACACTGACTTATCATTTTATTTTTAAGGTATTAATTAATATTAAGATGTACACAATATATAGTATATGATATACAGTTACGGCAGATGGCTGTTCAATATAAATCTGGTTCCGCTAAAGGTTTCTGCCTCACAATACATTAAGCAGTTTGTACTGGACATGCTTGTTTTGTGTCTTGAGATTATATTTTTTACTAATTGGTGCTGTACAAATAAATATTGATTGATTGAGAATGAATAAAAAGAAAAAAATCATCAGTTTTTATAAATCTCCTGACATCAAACAATATTTACTGCGGCCAACTCATTGATAAATGCTTAGAAAGAAAATGCTTACAGTGGCTTATTGGAGAAAAACTCTACTGAACAACATTCTTCCAACCCTGCTGATATCACTGCCGTGACGTTTGTCAGTTTGCCAGGTTGACAGGTGGCAGATGGATTGAGAAAGACATACATTTCTGTGCGCTGGAAAGGAAAGGGAGAATGAGAAAAAGATGAATATACAGACAGGTTTGAAGTGGCAACAGTCGGCCCTTATGGAGACTGATGGGAGGATGAGGAGATATGAGTGGAGAAGGTGTAGGAACAGATGCATTCATGGTACATAATGCATGCTGCAAATCTGACAAGATAGATGAAGAGAAGGTCTACAGACAAGTGAATGAGGGCTCAATTGAAATGATGAGCACAAAGCATACCACAGTAACAAAATGGAGGAGAGAAAAAAAGATGTGCAGGGAGAAAGAATGGCAAAGAGAGATATATGAAATGAGGAAATTAGAATGAGAAAGGAGGGGTAGTGATGGTGAATATGTAATGGAGAGGAGAGCATTCAGTGTGGTGCTGCATTTGTGGAGTGAGGGGAAAGAAACATGAGATGGGTTAGGCTCGCCTGTGCCTCTTGAGCACTTAATAATGATACATCACAGCTATTTAAGTCTATAGAAGTTGAGAGCCACTCATTTCTTTGATGCCGTTTCACATCCAAAACATTTATGTCCTGACCCTTAGGCACTGCTATATGTAACACTGCTGACATTGGACAACAGCATCTGTCATTCAAATCCTGAGCCAATTGAATGCAGTCTGCAGCTAACAGGCATCTACCCCCATTCCCCAGGTGCACTAATCACCTGATTGAAACCAATCAAGGAGTCAGTCAGAAGGCAGCAGGAGACAGTCATTCCTAAAACAGTCAAGGAGAACTTCTGAAAGAAAAACACTGTGCTTTCAACCCTGGACACAAAGCTGGACTTAACTGAACTGAGACTTAAAGCCCTTGAGGAGCTGCTGCTGCTGCTGCTGCTGAGGAGGAATGTGTCAGGACTGAACACTGGTCAGGCCATATTGCCGGAACAAAGAAGATGGCAAGATTCCCTAAAAATGCAGGCCTCAAGCCTGGCTGTCTGGTTAAAGGGTGTGGTAGGATTTCCCCTACCTAAATAAACATTTGAATTCGTTGGACATCTGCACACACATAACAAATAACTGCAGTACGTGTAATGTGTTTTGGTGCATTGATTTATACAAATAGAATTGGGAATATTTAGCATATGTTGTATGGAGGGTAAAAGGTACCCTTAAGAATCTGTTAATTGAAGGCCTATTTTCTTTTATTTAAATTGTGGGATTTTCCTTGATTAAGTTCAAGTGTGTGTTGTTATCAACATTCTGTGTCGTGTGTTTAATTAATTCTCCGCCAGCTCCAAGAGTCTAACCTACATTAGCCCAGTACACCTTAATTTGTTACAGCTTGTTTTTTTGATTATTTATAAATACATATTTTAGTTAAAGTAAATTTTGTATCCTGAGTGTTACATATACTATCAGAGATACAGTACAGCCTAGAGCAGTGGCTCCCAAAGTGTGGGTAAGGACCCCCTGGGTGGTCGTGAGACATGGTGGTGGGGTTGCAAGATTCCTTCCAAAAATGAATCTGTTTAAAATAATTTAAAAATTGAATAATTAATCAATTCATTTAGAACTGTATACAAAAAAGTGGTTCAATTTATAAACAGAAAACAATGGCATTAAAAAAAATGTGTTATCAGTTTTTTTGCATTTCTTTGTTGCTATTTGACTCCACACTTGATTAGGATGAAGAAGTAGGTTGGGAAATGTAATGCAAATCGGCTAAATTAAGAAGGTAGCATTAGGTTTTAAGCTACTATGAAACTTTTGTTAATACCAACCAAAGACAAAGCGAAGAGTCCAGCGAGAGGGCCAGCAGAGCAGGAGATGCTAGTTTAGCTGGTTGTAATTGAGATTACAGGATAAAAGCCTGGCTCAGTCTTGCACTCTTGGCCAGATAATCTGTTTACCCAGTGTGGTTATCAGTTCAGGCTCCTTGCAGTGTTTTATTAAATCCAGTGTTGTCTTTCTAACACAGCTTCTCCCTGTGTCCAGATATTTGAACCTCCAACTCTCCATAATCCAGCACAATGCTCCAAGACCTTAACCTCTGCAACTCAGCCATCCTTTTACTTTATCTCTTGAAATGCTGACCTCACAATTCTGTTAAACGTTACCCCGAGACTTTGCCTGTGCCTTTACTGTGCCAAATCTGCATCAGTAATAAGACTTGCAGTACTTGATAAAGTGCTATTTCTACCTTATGTGGTTCATTGTTTTATACCCCTGTCTGTTCCTTTTGCACTCTGGTGTAAAAGTTCTATGAAAGATAAATGAGGCCCACGACAAATCACAAGCTTCTCTATTCAAAACGACTGCTTTTGCTCCGTGGTAAAGTCGGTTAACTCTCAACCGTAAGGTCAGAGATTCAATCCAGATGCAGGTTTGCAGCCTCTGTTTAAAAAGGATGAATTTAACATGTTGTGCAAAGCACTTTGGTCTGAATATTGAAAACCGTAAATGTGATACATTGGTGAACATCAAACCACAAGCATACCACTGTGTCTGTGGTGAGTCCATATTTTATTTTTAAAAAGCAGTAATGACTCCTACCTTACTGCAAGTGACATGGTGACATTTTTTATGTAAGTGTTGGTCTGTCAAATGTATTTCAACAATGTATTGGTTATCTTAAAATTAGAAAAATCAACTTATTTCTGTACTTTTTCTTTACATGTTGTTGGCATTGGTATGCATAAAGAATGTTTGAAGACTTTTCTGTATTAAGTTGTTCAGATACTGTATAGCATGTTGGATCATATTTATCGGTGTGATGTTATTTTTGTCTGTTTTTGCAGTCATATCGGTCCTTATTTGATATTTGCTGCACTTGTTATTCACAAAGTGAGTAATATTCATCTGCGATGTAACATTATTGACTGTATGAGTTTGAGTGTTGTTGAAGCTGTGTGTTGCTGTTAGTCTTGGTCATGGGACTAAATAAGGTTAAACAAAATGATCTATTAGGATCCATGACCCATCTCTACCTATGAGAGTGATGTTGTGTCGAGTTTGGAGTTTTTGCTCTATGACACCTGGTTCCATCTATAATTGATGGGCAGGGCCAGAGAGGGCATGATAGACACAAAGTTGAAGTGTGACAAGGTCATACAGAGTGACAGTGCAACACACTGCTTTGTCTCTATTTACATTCAACACACACTTCACACATTTCCATACTTCTGGGACAGGTGAGTCACACTATTGAAGTAAATGGAGGATAGATAAAGCACTGGGACTAAGGAGCCAAACGTTGGGAAAATATATTTGGTTTTATATTCTATGGTTTCATATTTCTTAGTTGATAAGATTATTTGCTGTGTGTGTGTTTGGAATTTTTGGATGAAAGAAATGAAGCCAGGAGGCAGAGCTGCAATCTTACCCCTAAATTCCACCAGATGCATGTTTGGTCCGTCTCTGCTTCATTACGGCAGCAGAGCTGATAGGTTTTGACTTTATTCAATGTGTGTGATCCCCAAGGGTGCAAACTCATCAGGGATGAAAAAGGTGACATGGATCCAAACCTCCTAGGGTGGTCTGGGGGCATGCTCCCTTGGGAAGATTTTTTTAAAATATTAGCTTTAAAATGTGAATTTACAGACAATTTTAGCATTCAGACTAAAGAAGCAGTGCAAACAATAAGAAAAACACAATTGCTTGTCGATATCTATGTTCTGTTCTAACTTTTTGATAAAGCTTCAGTGAAACATGAAAAACCCGTTGCTCCCAACCTTCAGTCCCTTTTTATAAATTAGATGAATTTGCAGAACAGGGCTTACCATGTTCTATTAAGGGTTGATGTGAAGGGCAGTCACTATGCAAGTAGCTCTCAGAGAAGAGTCTGAGAGAACATAATGCAGTCATCAAGTATGACAATATTTTCTCTTCTATCATAAAATATGTAACATTATCAATATATGAACCTGATGTTTTGCTCCTGCTGATTCTCATTAAGTTTATATTCCCTCTGGCCTACCTTACTACATGTGTTGACCAGCTGTCACTTTAATGTTGCCTGAGAAAATAATGAACCAGAAAGCTGTATGAAGTTACCTTCAAGCTAGTTGAACACATTTCTCTCAACAACTTTACCTTTGGCTACCAAACGGTTAATATGATCAGACAGGATGTTTAACAGAAAGGCTGGCTTGCTAGCCAGACTTCGAACCTTTCCACAGTGTTTTCACGGAAAAATGAAGTTGTGTAAATTAGCCGTGTGCTGCACATTGCGACTCATTGAATCAAGTTTAATGCTTCTTGCGGTCAGCGCGGCGTTATTGCGCAATCGCGGCCGGTGCGAGGAGGGTCCGCGGAGGGTCTGAGCGCCCAGCCGTGCATCACCAAGATTTTGTAACAACCGACCGTTGTTACAATGAGCTTGGTAGCTCATCTTACAAAGTGGAGATAGAGGTGCATTCATAATATCCACATCCGTGATCATGGACACCGGAAAATAAACGTTTTTTTCAGCTCACACTGAGCCGTTTACCGTCGAGCCTCTGTGTTGTGATCTGAGTCAGCTCGTTAATACAAAGCACCACAAATCCGTTTGTCCACCTTCAGTACAAAAGCACTAGATGTTATTCTCTTTGCAAGGGGGGATACTGAAATTTACAGAGCAGAGAATTCGATATGGATGCAGTGTGGACAGCTAGCGTGCGATCATCGGCGACGCAGTCCGACATATAACGCTCACGTTCTGTTAGGGCACGGTGTAAGCCTTTGTCCAAAAGTTGGTTTTGAGGTAAAACGTGCAAGGGTTTTTTTTGTAGAAATTGTCAGATACTACTGATACTGCTGACCCTGTTTCAAGGAGCTATGTTGTGCTCTTGTCCACAGTGCAACAATATGTAACTTTTTTCAGGTGCTAAGGAACGGTACACAGAAAACACTCCAAAAGAATGGCCCTCATCTCTTCTGGATGCATTTTGCTCAGTTATAAGACTGTTTATTATTAAACCTGGATGCAGTCAACCCTGCTAAGTGTTACGTCCACATCTATAGCATTTCAGTCAGTACCACTTTGTCAAAAGAATGCTTTGACGCAATTATTTATATTTGGAGTATGGCTCTGTGAAGGATCTCCCTGCCCTTCCACGCGCTTACGTGGAAAGCATGAGGCAGGAACAGCACACATTCCAGCCCTTCCCGGTGCATACAAGGAAAGCTATAAGGCAGGATTTACTTGAGGCTTAATTGGGAGATGGTGTTAGTTTCAGTCTGACTTTTTCAAGTTAGCCTGGCTTTCTTCAGCTACGTTTATGGTCGGCAGAAACAATCAACAACAAATCCAGTGGGTGAGGCAAAAGGCACGGTCAAGAAGCCAGGCGTGATCATACACGGGAGCGATAAATACAAAAATGCTGGAACGAGGTACACGAAGGAAACACTACAAACTGCCAACGGGAGGGAGAACACACTGGGATTAAATACACAGACAATCAGGGACCAACGAGACACAGGTGAGGGTAATCAGGGCGGAGCTGACACACAAGGCAGGAACATGAGGAGCAGGATCTGAAAGACAGAGACAAGGGTGAATACAAAAACACAACATAAACCAGGAAATAAATAATAAAATGCAAAAACACAAAAACATGACCTAATGCTGGCTGGAAACCGTGTCACAAACCGGTAGTTGAATCACACCATACCTTTTAATTTTGGTGCATCAGGGACGTAACTCATTCATAAGTCACAGAACTCAGTCAAAAGCCACAGCCAGCATCCATAACACCCCTCTCAACATGAAAACTGGAGATGTTATCAAAACACACAGTGGCTAAAAAAACGGCTAGTCAATCCGTTTCTAATACTACGTTTTCGAGGATGTGTGAAATCCTGAAAGTGACATCATAATTAAGTACAAGAAGAAGGTCATGGAGGATTATTTTCTACAGTATTGTAGTTATTATAAATTAATGGCGTTTCCTTCATTTTAAACATGCACTGAGTAGCAAAACCCACAACAATAGTAGTTATCTTTATGTGCTTTATAAGTCGATAGTTTAAACACCAGTTATTATACCCATGATTCTGGCCAGCCTACCCAATACCCAATGTAGGTCTTTGTAGTTTGCCAGAATTACAACTGGTTAGCATTAAACATCATTAGATCACATTTTAAGACTGAACCATATTTCCAATGAATTTACAATACAGTTCATGTGATTAACCAAAACATGCTGCGACTAAAACAATCTGGCGCAATGGAGCTTGAAGATATCTCTCAATGATAAATATGTCTTGCAGAGGTTTTCATCTGAAAGTTACTCTTTTAATTCCTCTTACACCGAGGGAGATTGTGATATTAACAGAAAATCAAAGACGAGCACAATGCTATCAATTCATAAAGGCAAACCTCTGTTCATAGCTCATTATCTATTTTTTCGTCTTGTCTGTCTCTGTATTCCCTCCTTGATTTATGCTTGTCTCCTGACTCTTCCATCTCCTTGCCAGAAGATTGTCTTGATATCAATGTGATGAATAGATGTCCCTATCTCAGTACTTCATTTTTTGTTATTTTGTTAGATCCCCCACCTTCATTTATAACATCCCTCCTTCCTCAATATTGCACCTGTCTCTCAAATGCTTTAGTTGTCTCTGGATTTCTCTTTATCCTCCAGGCGCAGCCCCCCGTCACAAATCTCTGTCTATTGCTATCTGGCCTCAGTCCCCCGTTTTTTAATGCTTGTCTTTTTTTTTGACAGAGGTGTATGACATGGTGGCTCTCAATCTCAGAGAAGTCACTTCATCATGTAGCAGTCTGCAGCAGTTGGTTGAGCGAGTTTTGGCATCGCAGATACATTATTAAACAGATACACATTGGACGATATGAACTCACACACGATTGGACATTTTTAAAGTAAGAACCTTGTAAAATCCTAATTTTCCTGCAATGCCCAAACCATATATGAGCAGAAACCCCGTATGTACCATCTCCTCCACCCACACCTTTCATCTTCCTTCCTCCTTTAGACATAGTGAGATTGCTGTACACACACAGCCCAGTACTACATCCCAAAGCCATTAGTTGCTGACAGCATCCTCCATTCTGCCCTGTCTGTTCCCTTCTCCCCTCCCCAATTACACTCACACAACTCTTGGGGCTTGCCTCTCTGCACGCCATTGCCCACCCCTTTAATAGCTTTCCATGCTGCAATCTAGCCGCCCGCCTGTTGAGTCAATTGAGTGCATTATATCCGTAATTGAGGGTTATTGATTGACAGACACTGAATGCGTTGCAGGACAAAAGCGTGGGAGTGGCCAACTCTGTGCACAAGAAGCAACGCACAAAGGATTTTATTCTTTTTTTTCCAGGAATCACAACAGGCTAGCAGACGTAGGGGTCCTGGTCCATGTAGGAACTTATATGCACATGCTGACAGTTGCCAAAATGAGGCTTACAGTCCTCCTTCCAAGGTCATTTCATCAAGATAGGCTGCAAAATCGACCGTGAACAAGAGCAACATCCTTTTTTAGCACACACAACTGTACAGACAAAAAGATGGCTTAGGATCTATCAGTATGCTTGATTTAAACCCAGTTATGTGCCATGTAAAGGAATTTGTTATTGAGAAATCTATATCAGCCGCCATTTGTATGTGAGAGAGCGTGCTGTTTGTGTACTATTTTCTGCCAATTTCTAAAGCAGACCTTATAAAAATGTCATTACTTTAAGATAAACAACTTTGACATGTCGTCTTCTGCTTCCCCCTGTCCCCACATTTAATCAAGATCTATTGCTCCCAGGACTCTCACTATGCGAACGTCTTTGTGACTGACAGTGTGTGGACATATTTATGAGAATATCAGTTTGAATTATTGTCTGTCAGATCATTAAAAGGCTTCACGTACAACGGGGTAAAGATGTCCACAGGAGTTGAAAATGTTACTTTAGCAATAACTGTGTGCTTATTTGAAGCGTTTACTCCACACACAGCAGGATATAGGAAGAAACTCAATAAAAAAGTAAGGGAAGATGACTTCAATTGGATACAACATGCGCTGCAAGCTGGCAATAGTATTCCACCTCATCAAGCACTACTGTGCAGTGCTTATATAACAACGCTACTTCTCAACACTGAATTATACATAAAACTTCTTGATTGGTCCAGGGAAAGTTTATTGTTTGGATTTTAATTTGAAGTCAATATTGACGATTAGCTTTTAACATCTGGCCTGTGGTGTAAAAGCGCTTTGAGTAGTCAGAGGACTAGAAAAGCGCTATACAAGCTCAAGTCCATTTACCATTTACCAAGTCCAACTGTCCATTAAAAGTGTTAAAACCTTGTAACGATGTTCCAGCCTGTGCGCACAAAAGTACAGGGGCGGCACAAACGTGTAATTTGTGAGCGGAAAACTATCATTTGAGACTCGTAGCGGCAGATTCAAGCAGTTGTATTTATCAACTCGTGTTTGTGCTAAAAAAAAAATGACCAAGAAAAGAATAAAAATGTGTGAGAAAGTATTCCGCAGGTGTGTGAAAGTGTTTAGCACCATATTCACTGCAACAGCTGTAGCAGAAATGTGAGCGTATATGAGTTTCCTAATTCGTGATTCGTAAAGTAGGATGTGTGCACCTGCAATGAAGAATTTGAGAATGTTTAACTGTTGTGTTGTGTTTGTCAGAGAGACAAAACATTCTTTCAAGTTTGCAACTCCTGACACTTTTTTTCTCTGTGACTTCAAATTTACTGATACAAATGTGCATCAGTACCCTGTCACTGTGGTTCAGGAGTTTTGCTCCAAAAATACCTTCATAGAAGAAGAGACTCTGCTAGAAACATCTGCGTGGCAATAGCCATTTTCTTCACCTTTTTATTTGTATAAATGTGCTTTCATGAAAAAAAAGTTGAGGCATCAGCATTCGGCTCCAAAAGAAACACACAAAGGAAAAAAAACAGTTGTTTAATATTCAACAAGAGATGCTGTTGCCAGAACTCTGCTTCAAGAAAAGGGGATGTTAGGTAGCCAATGGGTTAAGTTAGAGAAATTTGGTTTCCAGTGCAGGCACGTTATCCTACATGATCTTGCCAGTGTCCTTTTGGGTTCATCTTGGATAAGCAGGACTACACTCAGAATCTCATTGCTATTCTGGTGTAAAACTTGACATTTCTCTCATTTGTTCCAAATGTGACTGTATCTAATCTGGCCAGTCTGATGGAACCACGGCCCTGGTGTCCTTGTCGAGCTGGTCTCTTGGAGAAATATAATCTCCTCTCTCATTTTTAGGAGAGACTTTTTTTTAGGAGGGGGCTTTTTTTTGCATTTATTGGATAGGACTGAATAAAAACATGGAGAGAGAATGTCATGCGGTAAAGAAGCCACTGGGTGAACTTAAACCAAGGTTAAGGGTTAGGGACCGCTAGACTTCAATGAACTGTGCTCTCTATGTGCAGAAACTACTGTATAACATTAAATATCAACAATATAACGAAATAAGCAGTCCTGATAGTCCATTGCAGTCTGTGTCTGTCCAGTTTGGTTGCAGATCCAAACCAGACAGTGATGGAGGTGCAGAGAACAGACTGGAAGATGGCGGTGTAAAACATGATCAGCAGCTCCTGGGGCTGGTGGAACTTCCTTAGCTGACGCAGGAAGTACATTCTCTGCTGGGCCTTTTTCCTCATAGTGTCTATGTAGGAGGTTCACTTCAGGTCCCGGGAGATTGTGGATCCCAGGAACCTGAAAGAGTCCACAGTAGACACTGTGCTGTTCAGAATGGTGTGTGTGTGTGTGTGTGTGTGTGAGCTGTGAATAATGCAAAGCTATTCTGGTTTCACTGAGTAAAAGTATTAATATTACAATATTGCAACTTTAACTATATATTTTCTGTATAAACATGATAATAATTCTTATGTCTAACTCTTGGCAATAAAGAAGATAAGCATCAAACCATTAGATTCCTGCTGTTTCGTAAAGGACTGGAGAAAATATACCAAATACAACCGAAAAAAGCAGTTTCAAAAAATTTCAGTATTCATCAGAGACTGTAATTGTCAACTGTTTAACTGTTCCTAGTTTGTAGCTTAATATGGGAAGTAATGATTGAGCATCTAAAATGGGTTTCTTCAGGCATGACTAGGAGTAATGGGCCCTTCAGTCACTGCTGTTTATCTTTCTGGACAGTTGATGGCCCTCCAATGTGTCATTACGCTAACTAGGTAAAGCCTGGCTGCCTGTTTGTGTATGTGTGTGTGGGTGTGTGAGTGCGTGTACAAGTGATTGAGTGTGAGGGAAAGAGAGAGAAAGACGGGATGTGAGGGAGAGCATCTGTGTGGAAAGATTTTATCACCTTAACAAACAGACAACCAAAGCAAAAATAATATAGTTGATTTACATTCTAAGTCACATATAAACGGACATACTAGAGTAGAATATGTAGTAACAGACAAACAGTATATGCAGAGTGTACATGCAATCATGTATATACATACGTGATATGGGGATCTTGTGTAAAGGCTACCACCACAATCCACATTGTTTTCATTTTGTATGGTTTTTCTGTGCTGGGGTTTTTCTTCCTGTTATGTATCCCTTGATTCAGGCATTCTTGAAGGAGTTAAAGGCCATTTATCCTTCAACCAAATACATGCACACATAGGGAATCAGCTTATTACACAGAGGTGCACACAGATGCCCATACTTACACACAGGGACTAACTGAAACCCATACAAGAGACAAAATGAAGCTGTAGAGAGAGCAAGTTGTCTTTTATTTATTGGTATTCCATGAAATCTTTTTACATTTGTCATTGCTCTGTCTGAGGTCCTGAGTGCTCATTACTTGGGCGCTGTCAATCATCCTGTGCGCTCAATTCCTGTTGGTGAAGTTTTGGTTTCTGTGGGCGGTGCTTTATTCCTTGTCTCCTCAGTCACGTTATCTTTCACTTCTCATTCAAACACCCACAATTCTTGTCTACAAACTCAAACAGACCTGAAATAAATCAGATCAGAGATAAACAAACCAGCTGCCAACTTTTTTTTCTAAACAAAATTTTAAAATTAGAGTAAATGAATTCAGCAGTGCATTTTTCATTTAGCTTTAAATGGTCAGTCAGTCTGTCTATGTTTAGTTTTTTCAGAGTTCAGAGGTTTGGTAAAATACATTTTTTATAGAGAACACTACCACGTCACATCAGAAATGTTAACAGTTTGAATTGTCTTTTTTTCAAAGACAATACCACTCCCTCCATTTATCCCAGGATAATGTAAGACATATTTGTGAAAATATACATGTTTTCAATGTATTGTTTATTGGAATGATTAAAAGTGCCTAGTTAAGACAATACACGGTGCACATGGCACAAGGTGAGCTAGGCTGTTTCTGATTACTTTTGATTTTTAAAAATACACAATCTGGGTGCTTAGTATGGCACAATGTGTGAACAGGTTATGTTAAGCTCCTTGGTTATTGTAAGGTGTATTTGGGGCTTGCATAAGGAAACTCTCTCATTGCTCTTCCTTTCAGAAATGTAGGCAGGCTTGATGCTATTTACAGATTTCAGCCATTTTTCTTTAATATACCCAGCTTGGGCTGTATTATCTGTCCTCCCACTGTGCTCCTGAACACGCTTTACACCATAACATATGATAATACATGGATTAATGTTGCGTTTTCAGCTTCAGCATTCCCCACTGCAGAAAATATAAGTGTATTTCAAAATGCTGTGTACATTTAGGCACAAGTCAAAGAAGCATAACGTTCCATACATGGAATACATGTAAGCTGGCTATGTGGGGCTTGGTGTTGATCTTGAGCTAGAGTTTTCGGCTCAGGGCTTGAAAAGGAATCTCTGAGGTAAAGCTAGTTAGGGAAGAGTCTGCAAAAGGGCATGTTACGGCTATATGTCTTCCAGTGCTGTTTATTCCCTTCCCTCTCTGTCTCCAGCCTAGGTGAAGCTACTCATGCACACGAGGTGCACCGGGTCTCAGAGCTTAAAAGCCCAGTGCTTGCTTCAGGAAGAAAGGCTTTTGGAGTTGAGACTGCTGTGCCTCTCAGTCAGGGATTGTGTGTGAATTAGTTTTTGAGTTTATCTTTGTTTCATATACTGTATATAAAGCTCAGTGTTTCCCCTACCATTATATTGGGGGGGGGGGGGGGGGGGGTGGTGGCCCGTCCCCCCAACGGCCCCCCTGAAGGTCAAGTAAAAAAAAAAAAAATGTATATATATATATTTTTTTAAAGATTGATTTTTGGGCTTTTTGGGCCTTTTTGTAGGGATAGGATAGTGGATAGAGTCGGAAATCAGGGAAAGAAGTCATTTAAGGATACCTTTCTGATAGAAAAGGACAGCTGTCATTAAAAGTAACACATGAACACCAAGATTCCTTCAAGTGTTTGTGTCGTGCCGTCGTGTCGGCATGTCGGCTTGTCCCCACCCCCCCAACGCTGTAAACTTAGGGGAAACACTGAAAGCTGCTGCCCGTGTGAGACCTGATGAGGACTCTCTAGGAAATGAGATTTGCGATCTTTTGCAAATCGAATTTCTCAAAACTAACTTTTACACAAGGAAACCTGTTTCCCTTGTTTTAATACATCTTTAATCACCTTTTCACCTCTAATACTCTGATGTTATCGTTTCTTGTTTTGTAATTGGTATGTCATTTTCACTTTAAGTTTACATGCTATTTTTTTTTACAGTTTAGACATATAATGTGCCCTGCATAAAGGATCTAATGCAACAATTTGCATGTGCTGTTCTGTTAATTTTGTCTTTGAGATTAATGGAATATTCTTACTTTTTGATAACATGTAAGAAAGGAGATGCTATCAAGAACACATACTTTTTTACTGTATGCAAGTAGAGTTGTGAGTACATTTCAGAGCCCAGACTTTTTAATTTACATTGTAAATTAAGTTAAATCAGAATTTTTACTTTTCTACCAGCCATTTAATTTTTTTTATTTTTTTTATAGAAGTATTCATACTAGATTTGAGTAAAGAATGTTTGTGCTGTTGCAAACTCTATACAGTGTCAACAACAATCAAACATTATAATGGAAGGCTTTATGTCAGAGCTGCTGAATCAGATTATAACACTCATGCCACCAGAGGTACAATTATATCCACCCTGCAAGGTAATATCATATCTCTACAATAACTGGTACACCCTTATATAGTTGACACAGACCTCCCTGCTGCTGGGTCTCTGTAACATGACAACAAAACGAAGCACTACACTATAGGCTTAACCTCCAGCTTCAGGGACAGGACTGTGTGATCGTAGACGTGTATGATAGAGTGAGAGCCAAGCGGGGCCTCTGGGAGACTTTTCCTTTCCTTGTTGCCAAACCAGGAAAAACCAGGTTTCACCCGCTGTGTTCCCAACTGCAAATTTTTGCTGTTAAACTGAACACACTTGACAATGAGTTCACAGTGATTTGCTGACTTCAGAGCTGAGAAATTTAAATTTGAACTGCTCATAATAAGTTGCAATTGATGTGGAAAACACATAAACATCCAAATAGTGCTGATAGACCTGTAATGTCATAGCACACTCAAGCCTGAGTCTGAGGGCACTGCAAGGTGAAATAATAGCCCAACTCCACCCAAGCTGCCTGAATGCTCTGAAGGTTTGGAAGCCAAAACCTAAAGACAGGAGTCGATTCACTAATACACCGCTTTGCAGCATTCCAAGAGTGCAAACCGCTGTGCTGTGATATCTTTTGAGCAAGAATTCATGCT
Source organism: Labrus mixtus (assembly GCF_963584025.1). Classification (NCBI taxonomy): domain Eukaryota; kingdom Metazoa; phylum Chordata; class Actinopteri; order Labriformes; family Labridae; genus Labrus; species Labrus mixtus. The sequence goes on along the minus strand of NC_083627.1, from coordinate 12,311,318 downwards.
AAACGCTAAAAATCAACCTCCTTTATGAGTCATTTTATATCCTTCTAGCTGGTCAAAGGTACATGTTTCTGTAATCCTGTTGCATAAGGATTATTGATCCATATATTGTTCCCTTTGCAACAAGCTGTCTCCTCGTGTTCAGTCAATCTATCTTTCTTAAAATAGTTCCAATTCATAACAATGGTTACCTCAAGACACTCTATAAAAGGAGAAGGTCTATACAGTTTTCTTTATTATATTATTTAGACCCAACATCGATCCAACATGAGTACAGCACTCGGAAATATTTTGCCAACTAACAGTGGCAAGAAAAAACATACTTTTACCAGGCAGAAACCTTGTGCAGAACCAGACTAATGTTGAAAATCCATCTACTGAACTGTGTTTGGCTTTTCAAGTGGGATAGAGGAGATACAGAAAGAAAGAGATGGAAAGAGATAAACAGGTTCGTATATTGAGCTTTTTTTTTATCCCAGCTGTAATTAATTCCATTTCCATACATATATTTTGTCATATCATAATATGTCATTTGGGGCTGCATGGTGGTGCAGTGGTTAGTGAGGAGGTTCCAGGTTCAAATCCCTGTTGGACAAGGCCTCTCTGTGTGGAGTTTGCATGTTCTCCCCGTGCATGTGTGGGTTCTCTCCGGGTACTCCAGCTTCCTCCCACAGCCCAAAGACATGCTCGTTAGGTTAATTGGTGATTCTAAATTGTCCGTAGGTGTGAACATGAGTGTGGCTGCTTGTCTTTCTTTTTTATTTCAGCCCTGTGATTGACAAGCGAACAGTCCAGGATGTAACCCCGCCTCTTGGCCAATGACAGCTAGGATCGGCTCCAGCCCTCCGCGACCCCGAACGGGAAAAGCGGTAAAGATAATGGATGGATGGAATATGTAATTTTTTTCAGACCTTTGCTTAAGATTTGTTGTGTAACTTCAACACCTTGAAAGTCTGTTGTAATTGTTTTTTTTCCTTTTCACTTTTTGAATGAAGCCTTTATCAAAAAATAATGTCTCTTGTGGGACAATAAAAGAGATTAAATGAACTGAACTAAACCATCATTCATAACTTTCTTAATTGCTAGTCTTCAGATGCATTTAATGTCTCAACAGTAATTAATTTGAGTGCACTTTCGTGTTTGCTACATACCACCAGAGAGATCTCACCACAGTCAAAATCAGCCGGGCGGCAGGAAAACAGCATTGTACTGTTTATCATTTAACATATTTCAAGTTTCTCTCACCTTTAGCGCTGCTCAATACTGTCTGACGCCTGACCTTTAGTGGGAGAATGAGAAAAGCCTGTAACTGTAAGCACCCATTTACACACAAGAAGCAAGAAGAAATGGGCAAGTGCACACACTCGTCTAAGGTCATAGCCCAGGGTGGTCAATAAGAGTGGTGAACTTTTGTGTTCGTCAATACCTGCTAGTTAAGAATTGACATATGCTTTAGATAAACACGAGGACGAGCTTCTCCAATCTGTCTGTAGAAATGCATACATGTGTACTCATATTAAAGAATATGTTTGACACTTCCTAACCTCACTAAAAACTCTGCTATTTATGTTTATTCAAACCAAGTAAAAAATACTTCTCAACTCCAACCCTTAGTTGCACAGTCACACACAGTCACACACACTCACACATACATACATATACACACACAAGCTAAAAAAACTCACTTAGAGCTGTGTACACACTGCTCTAAAATCGTGCAGAGAGGAACATTAAGTCATACAAACACCTTGAGTGTCAGCCTTGGCTGTGAAATGGGGGAAGATGGATGGTCTTTAGCCTCGGCTGCTAAGGCAGTGATGAATGACCAGATAATTTCCAGGCCACACACACACACACAATAAAGAACATCAGGCACACACCCATACACACAAACAACCACATACAGTACACAGACATCTAAAACTAGAACACCTGAAAAAAACAACAACACTAAAAAGCAGTGTATTTTAAACATGCAGAGTAACAGAAACAATTCTATTGCACCTGCATACCATAAACAACTAGCACAGGACACACATTATCTCCTGAACAACAAATGCAGACATGAATTCCCTCTCTCGCAGCACATGTGTGATTTATTGTATCCTCATCTGGCACTCTGACAGTACAGACAGGTCCTCTCTCAAAACATTCTCACCTTTTGTCCTCCCTGCTTTATGTTTCCGTACTCTGCCCACTAATGACTGACTGACTGTTCATAACACAGACCCCACAAGAATCCATCGCTTTTACACCGACTCAAAAAAAGACATATAGGGGCAGGGGATATTGGTTCGAAATAACAAAAGGATGGAAGATAACTTAGAGCTGTTTTATAGTTTCTCTGGAGATCTGGTTTATGGAGAATGACGCAGGAAAAGGTGTATAAGGTAGGTAGGTATTTTCACTTTGATTTATTAAATTGCCTAAAAATGAACAAGAATAGAAACAATAGTTGTATTAACAAGTAAGACTCCTGTATTTAAAAAAAAATATTATCAGCAAAATCTGCTTAAAGGCTTAATATGCGTTTTTTTTTTATCCAGCAGATGTCGCCCTTGAGCACCAGCATGAAACCATGTTGTGTTAGCATGCTAATGCTAGCGATTTTTATTCAATCAATTTCAATTAATCAATTTTTATTTATATAGTGTCAAGTCATAACAAGTGTTATCTCAAGACACTTTACAAAAAGCAGGTAAAAGACCTTACTCTTTGTCTTTTAACATCGGCAGGCCGTCAACCAACGATCTCAAGGAGCCTAAGAGAGCTCAAGAGCTCCCAGGAAAGTAGGTGGTTAGTGACTGAGATTTACATTGCAGTAATATGATGTACTGTATATGCACACACAGAGAGTGAGAGAGAGAGAGAGAGAGAGGAGCTCAAGATGCCAGTTCCCCCGGTAGTCTAAGCCTATATCTAGGAGCTGGTCTAAACCAGCGCCATCTCTAACTATAAGATTTATCAAAAAAGAAAGTTTTACGTTTATTCTTAAAAATACAGAGTTTGTCTGCCTCCCAGACCTCGGCTGGAAGATGATTCCAGAGGAGAGGAGCCTGATAACTGAAGGCTTTACCTCCCATAGTACATTTAGAGACTGTAGGTACCACTAGCAGGCCTGCATTCTGGGACCGTAATGTTCTTGAAGGGTAGTATGGCACTAGTAGCTCCTTAAGATAAGATGGTGCCTGGACATTTAGAGCTTTGTAAGTGAGAAGAAGGATCTTGAATTCTATTCTAGACTGTATAGGGAGCCAGTGCAGAGAAGTCAACACAGGAGTATTGTGGTCCCTTTTCCTAGTTCTAGTCAGTACACGAGCTGCAGTGTTCTGGACTAGTTGAAGAGTCTTTAGAGACTTACCAGAACACCCTGATAAAAGAGAATTACAATAATCCGACCTGCAGGTAACAAATGCATGAACTAGTTTTTCTGCATCATTTTGTGACAGGATATGCCTGATCTTAGATATATTACGTAGGTGAAAATAGGCTGTTCTTGAAATTTGCCTGATGTGAGAGTTAAAGGACATATCTTGATCAAATAGAACTCCTAGATTCCTAACAGTGGTGCTAGATGCCAGGCTGATGTCATTAAGGACAGTCAAATCACTAGAAAAAGTCTCTCTGAGGTTCTTAGGGCCTAGCACAATAACCTCAGTCTTATCTGAATTAAGTAGCAAAACATTTCTGGTCATCCAGGTCCTAACGTCCTTAAGGCACGTTTCTAGCTTACATAACTGACTGGTGCCATCGGGCTTCATTGATACATAAAGCTGAGTATCATCTGCATAACAATGAAACTGTATGGAGTGTTTCCTCATAATATTTCCCAGAGGAAGCATATATAATGTAAAGAGAATCGGTCCAAGCACTGAACCTTGTGGCACTCCATGGCTAACTTTGGTGTGCATAGAGGACTTATCATTAACATGTACAAACTGAGATCGGTCTGATAAGTAGGATTCAAACCAACTTAAAGCAGTCCCTGTAATTCCAAGTAATTGTTCTAGTCTGTGTAATAGGATTTGATGGTCAATGGTGTCAAAAGCAGCACTAATATCCAACAAGAAGAGCACAGAGAGAAGTCCCCTGTCTGAAGCTAGAAGTAGATCATTTGTAACTTTAACTAGTGCAGTCTCAGTGCTATGGTGGACTCTAAATCCTGACTGAAACTCCTCAAATAAACTGTTGTCATGGAGAAAGTCACACAGCTGATTAGCTACCACTTTCTCCAGGATCTTTGAGATAAAAGGAAGGTTGGATATAGGTCTATAGTTAGCTAGAGTTCCTGAATCTAGAGTATCCTTTTTAAGGTTTGATTACCGCTACTTTAAATGCCTGTGGTACATAGCCTGCCAGTAAAGACATATTGATCATATCTAATATAGAGTTGCTAACTAAGGGAAAGACTTCCTTAAACAGCTTGGTTGGGATTGGGTCTAAAAGACAGGTTTACGGTTTCGATGCAGAAATAATTGAATTTAGTTCTGAAAGGTCGAGTGGAGAAAAACAGTCGAGGTTAATATCAGGTCCTGGAACTGTTTCTGCCATATCAGAGGTATCTGCAACAGGTAAGGGCAGGAGGTTACCAATTTTGTCTCAGATGTCTAGAATTTTGTTGTTAAAAAAGCTCAGATTGGGGAAAATTTGTTTGAAAGGTGAAGTGGTTGGTGGGGAACAGTGTGCTTTGATTTTCGACTATGCTTCCCTCAGACAGTAACCCAGCTACCTGCTCGGGAGCTACCAGGGGGGGGAGCCAAGCTATGTCGGCCCGCACCGGCTACAGGTGGCTGGCTAACTGCTGCATACGATGGCTCTGACTCAGTGGTGCGGGGCCGTCTCTATAACTCAGACACCATTGCCTCCAAAGCTAAAAATAAACTACATTTCTTACATGTACCATTATCACTAAAGGAGGATGAGGAGTAACTTAACATCTGACACGTAGAGCAGGAGATAGCAGGAGAGGGAGAGACAAAAAAAGAAGCCATTGTAAATAAAGCTAACTGCTAAGCTAGGCTAAGAGTAGGTAGCTAAAATAAACAAAACTGTTTAGCAGGTTTGTCGCTAGAGAGAAAGAGTGCTTTGCGATTACTTCTGTTTGTCTGAACATACAGTGTGTTGGAAACAACAGTCATAAGTCGTAAGAAACTAGGCAAAATTAACAATTAAGGTTTTAGCGCTAACGATCAACACTGAACAACACAGTACAGCGAGAACAGAACAGGAAATGATGCAATACACTCACCCGTAGTACGTAGCACATCACTGAACTTCTTTTAGTGTTAGGATGATCGTGTATTGCCAGACGATGAGTACAAATTCACTGATACCAATTCCCTCACTATTGTTCAGTTGGAATCTACTCAATTAAACATGAAATAATTAGAAAATACAATGAATAAATAAATAAAACAAACACAATAGAAATGCACAATGCTGGTGAAATCAGTCACAGAGACATAACTTATTGACTTGCAGTACTAAGGAGGCTTTAGTTTTCCTCACTAATAGAACATTCCCTGCCTGTTTCTGTGCAAACAGAAGAGTTACAGCTTAATCTTCCCTGCAGCACAGTTATGCCCCAGTGAGCTTATAAATGAAATATGCCACCGTGCCAAGCCCTCATGCCTCACGACCTTTGCCAAAACTCCCCAGCTCCCTGCTCCCCGATGCTCCCCGATGCTCCCATACCTCTGGCCATAGGCAAATGCACACTCACACAAGAGCAAGTAATTGCCAAAGTCTGCCTTCCTTTCTCTCTTTTGATCCAGCAACTGACATTGAAGCTCTATTCCTTTACTCCCGGTCCTTTCTCTTTCTTCTTCTGACTCTCACTTAACCCTCAAGAGACATCACAGCCATGTATCAACATCTCCTTTCTACTCCTTCTTACCCTTTGCTGTCTTTTTTTTTCTTTCCCTTCTCTTGTGAGGAAGCAGTGTTCCAGAATCTCTTTAAGTTCCATTGTGTCTCAGGGCAGTCTGAAGGCAAATTTTTCTAATGACTGTTATCTAGGTTTCAGGAGGGTCCTTAGCCTGTGACAGGCAAAGATACATTGGGTTTTAGGTTGAGTGTCATCAGCCCTTTAGTTCTACAAAATGAAAAGATTCTACAGTTTAGTCCCAACTCACTCATCCCCGGACCTCCAACCAAGTCCACCCCAGTCTAAAAAGCCAAACTATGTGGTGAGTGTAGAAATAAGGGGGGAACCTTGAAAGAAAAGGTGACTCATTCATCATAATGATAACCATTCATATTCCCATTATTGGAAATTAGCTTTCAATGATGAATGTGACATTATTAAAAAAAACTGATCTATAGCTTCAACTTAATGTCTTTTTCTTGCTTTTAGAGCAAGTTTACAGTTTACATTTTCGGTTATTTCTGGCCAATTCACACATACTCCTGCGCCGTTTCATCACTTTATCAACATTATGCCGAATGAACAACAAATCTTTTTCAGAAAGACAAAGCAACATGTTGTGTGCACATTTGTCTCTTTATTCCCGCGTGGTCTTGTAGTTCTCCTGTGATGTGTGTACAGCTGCTCATGGGTGTGCTCCGCTGACGTTCTAGAAACAGATCCAATGGGGATGGGCGTGCGCCGTCCAATGGAGCAAAACCGCGCCGCTGATGGAGTATGTGTGGATTGGGGGCTATTAATATTTCATTATTATATTTCTACTGCTATATTGTATATTTTGGAGAAACTGTAACAATCGAATTTCCCTCTGGGATTAATAAAGTATTTCTGATTCTGATTCTGAAGTAGATAAAGTATACAAAAAACAATATATATTATGCGTGACATTACACCAGAACTCATAAGCATCCATGTATGGGGGTAACTACCTCAACATTATATTATCTGTTAGTTTGTCAATTCCAAGAAGTGCAGCCATGACTGCCGTACATATGAAACCCATCTTTCCCCCATAACATTGACTTCATTAATTATATCCTCCCACTCTGGAAAGTCTAAATCAATATTCAAGGATCATATTAAGGCTCATGACTCTTTTTTTTCATACCTCCCATCAAGCTGCTCTTATTGTAGCAGCATGCACAGTGAACCACATTCTGAGCAGCCTTGCTCTCGGCCTCTAAGTTGTGCTCCTGAAGTGGGTGTAAGACTCTGTGGGATACTTGTAATTCTCTAATGAACCATCTGTCTCATCATCTGAACATCACACCATTTTTTTTTAGAGATGTCTGACGCTGACAAACTGAAAATCTCCATATGTTTCCACACAACCATTTATTTTCTTTTGGTTGTCAGAAAGAGTGCCAAAATGCGGAGAACATTACTTTTCTGTAAAGAGATAGAAGAGTGCAGTTCATTTACTTGTGTATGTACTGCTACATTAAAATAAATACAAATTTACAATATTTATTTCCTGTTTCACACTCAACAGTCCTTCTGACAGTCATAAAATTGAGACATTTTAATAGTGTACAGTTTATGGTCTCAATTTGGGAAAAAAGTTGTCATCAATCAATCATTATTTGTATAGCGCCAATTCATAACAAATGTAATCAAATGTCTCAATTTCCCCTTGCGGGATTAATAAAGTTTATCCTAAGAAAAATAAACCTTACTCATTGTTATGTTACAAAATAAAAATGGGATAAGTTTTGAAGAAAGAAAATTAACAACACATGGAGACTGACTTTTCGTTGTGCTCGCACTGTCATGGTCTTCACACGGCCTTTTTGTGAACATTTTACAGAGTTTTACAGTACGAGTCAGTACAGATTCCAAGAGGAATAATAAATTCCAAATCTGTATGTTCAGTTCAGAGTGAGAACATAGCCAACACTGGATAGCAGTTAGCCAGTTAGTCTCAGCCAAAATGGTTTCTTTTGGTCAGCAGTCTGTAAGAACCTTTCCTTGTTTATTCCCTATTTTAAATAATATGCACAACTGCAGTTGCAATTCCTGCCTACACGTGATTTATTTTTTTGAAATACAGTGGTTCTAAAGCTTTTTGCTGCTTTAGAAGAGAAGACAAATGATAAAAGGTCAAAGAAGCAAGCTTCTCCCCCTGTCACTGCTCACCGACTGTACCCTTGACCTCTGTGCATTCAGACCCCATAGCTGGGTCAGCTAAGAAACCCCTGCGACCCAACCAGACAGCTCCTCACTCCAGAACATGCAAATAAGCCGATAGCTCCGCCCTGGCTTGTGTTAAGGTGGAAATCCACTGACACCTCCATCTGTTTGCTCAGAGAGAAGAAGGGGGGAAGGGGAGGAAGAAACGAGTTATTGTGAGGGAATAGCAGAGAGGAAAATAGGCAAATTGGTGACAGTATCATGCATATGTTCTCTGGGGGAGGGGGGGTTGAAGTACTCCTTACGTATTTTTTTTCAGCTGTTTCTTTTTCTCTTATTCTTTTGCAAGCATTTACATTTCTATACTGCCAGAAAGCTGAACATGTTTTTTTAATGTGTGTGTCACCTTCCTCACTCACAGACAAATACACCTTACACACCTTCAAATGCACACTGAACATAAAAAGTTTATTGGAAGGATTTACAAGGAGCTGTCTTTGGGAAGTGTAATGCAGACACTGTAAGTTGTTTTGGAGGAGGATTATTGAGCTGGGTCATAAACAACAACAGAATGCAAGGACAATGATCCAGTTACCCTTGGTGATGAAGACACTTCACAAAAATAGGGGACTGGTTTGAATTTTCCAGAGACTAAAGCGTCTTGAGTTCTTTCTACAATGAAGTGTTTGTGCTGTATATCTGCCTGCAGAGAACAGAGGTACACCATTATCACTCCAAAACATAACCCCCTTATTATTGCTGTAAGCTATGCACTTTCCCAGTATGCACAGAGCCCATCTCCAGTTGTAATTTAAGTGCTGTTATTCAGAATCAGAATCAGCTTTATTGGTCAGGTATGCTTACACACACAAGGAATTTAACTTCGATGAACTGTACTCTCTTATGTACAGGTACAACATTAAATATTGATTGATTGATTGATTGATTGATTGATTGATTAAATTTATTTCAGACATATCAAATAAAATCAAACATATCAAAAATACAAAACAAAATGAAAAGCATGAAAATACAATAAACAAAAAACAATGTTCAAATTATTTCACAAAAAAAGAAAAAGAAAAAGAAAATTACATATATTCAATTGATATGCCTGAAAAGGAGTAGGAAGAAGTATAAAACGTATTTAATCATACCCCTTTTCCACAGCTCAATAATTAATATTTATTAAATTAAATTCCTTAAGCTCTCTATATATACAATCTATCTATATACAATTTGCTATACTATTATTACTATTATTATTATTATTTATATATTTTTTTTCCTTCTTAAAGCTCTCCCTCATCCCTGTACCTTTTGAAAATCATTGCTTTGTACATGTTTTTAAACTGGGTCATGTTTGGACAATGCTTTAGCTCCGCGCTCATACCATTCTACAGTTTCACACCACCAATTGAAATGCATTGACTTTTTAAAGTCGTGCGAACAGCTAGCATCTTAAAATGTAACTTTTCCCTCAAATTATAACCCCCCTCTCTGTCAAAAAAAAAGTGTTTGAATATTACCTGGTAGCAGTTTGTTTCTTGCTTTGAACATGATTTATGCCACTTGATAGTCAACCAGGTCAATGAACTTTATAGTACGGGAATGTAAAAACAGGAGGTTGGTGTGATCATAGTATCCTGCTTTATTGATTGTTCTTATGGCTCGTTTTTGAAGTGTGACTAGTGGTAGCAGTGAGCTTTTGTAAGTGGTCCCCCAGACCTCCACACAGTAATTTAAATAAGGTAAGATCATTGAACAGTAGAGAATATGCAATGATTTGTGATCCAATATATGCTTTGCTTTACATAGGACTGAGATGCTACGTGACAGTTTAGATTTAACATGTTTTATGTGAGGTTTCCAGCAGAGCTTGTGGTCTATTGTCACACCTAGGACTTTATTTACATACACTCTTTCAATATTAACACCATCTATCTTAACATTTACATCATTATTTAAACTACAATTTCCAAACAACATGATTTTTGTTTTGCTTAAATTCAATGATAATTTATTATTGTCAAACCACCTTTTTAATTTGCTCATTTCAGATGTAATTAACTCCAGAAGCTGCTGCAAATCCTCTCCCGTACAAAAAAATATTTGTGTCATCTGCAAATAACACAAATTGTAGAATATTTGAGGTTTTACATATATCATTTATATAGAGAATAAAAAGAATTGGGCCCAACACTGACCCCTGGGGGACACCACAAGCAATGTCCAAACAAGATGACGTGTATTCACCCAACTTCACAAACTGTTGCCTGTTATGTAGATAGCTCCTCAGCCAGTTTAATACAACCCCCCTGATACCATACCGTTCTAATTTATGAATTAATCTGGCGTGATTTATTTCATCAAATGCTTTTTTGAGATCAATAAAAACACCAGCTGCATAATTCTTTTGGTCCAGGGAATTTGTGATTTTTTCAATTAGCTCAATGACTGCTAATGAAGTGGATCTGTTGGGTCTGAATCCATATTGGCTGTCAGTTAGTAAGTTGTGTTTATTGATAAATTTGTTTAGTCTGTCAGCAAATAGTTTGCAAGTATAGTCAAGATTTTTGAAAATTGAGGAAGCAGTGAAACAGGCCTGTAGTTTGTGAAGTGGTGTTTGTTTCCAGTTTTGTACAGCGGTATGACTTTTGCAATTTTCATTTTTCTTGGGAATTTACCAGTTTTAAATGATAAGTTACAGATGTGCGTTAGTGGTTTTGCAATTCCCTGAATGACCTGTTTAACTATTCTCATGTCAATGTCATGATGCTGTTAGAAACATTGATTTTGGATTAATGTCTATGAAATCATAATTCTTGTCGTCAGATCTCACAGAAATAGGGATTTTTTCAGCCAGTATTGGTCCAACATTTACAAAATAATTATTGAAGCCATTAACTGCATCATCCATATTATCAATAGTCATATCATTATCAGTAAAGTCATGTGGATATTTAACTTGTCTAGAACCATTTCCAATAACACTATTTCATATATTCCATAAACCTTTACTATTGTTTTTATTTTTATCGAATCATTTGCTGTAATATTATTTCCTACTATTTCTCATAATATTAGTTAGCTTATTTTTATATTTCTTATATTTATTTTCTGCATCTTTGGTTCTAAGTTTTATGAATTCTTTATATAGTGTATTTTTCTTTTTGCAGGCATTTTGTAATCCCTTAGTTATCCATGGACTATCTGAACATTTAAATTTCATTTTGATTTCTTTTATTGGACAATGTTTATCATACAACAACTTAAATACCCCTAAGAATTTTTAATAAGCTCTGTCAATGTTTTCTTCTTTATATAATATTTCCCAATTTTGATTTATTAATTCATTTTTTAAAGCGTTCATTGACTCTTCTGTACTTGACTGTACTCTCCTGTTTTTCCCTCTTGTAGTCGTTATTGACAACTATAAACACTGGCAGATGGTCACTGATGTCATTGATCATTAATCCAATGTGGCACAGTGAGATGTAATCCTGCTGGGTCTGGTGATTTTTGGATAGAGGCTTAGACTGTACATTGTATTGATACAGTCTTCAATTGGTTTGTGGTTATTGGGATTAAGCAGATCTATATTAATCATATAAATAAAGTATTATTACTATATTATCCCCACAGATAAACATGACCGTTTGATTAGACATTGTGAACATTTCTTCCACCCATTCTTTGAATATATCAATATTGGAACCTGGTGCTCTATAAATACAGCTAACAATTACCTTCTTCTTTTTTTCCATGCAGATTTCAACAGTTAAACATTTCAATAACTTGCAGTTGTCATTCCATCTACCACCTTGCAATTAAGGTTTTTGTCCACATACACAGCCACACCTCCTCCAGTCTTGTTCTCTCTGTTCTTGTAGTTCAGTTCATAGCGATCTAATTCAAAGTCCACACCCTTTTCAGGGTTGACCCAAGTTTCTGATATTGCAATTATGTTAAATGGTTGTGCAAATTGACCTAAATGTTGTGGAAATTTGCATACAGACTTCTACTGTTAAAATTAATGATTGATAGTTTCTGATCTGCCTTAATGGTCTTATTGTACTGTTCATCTGTGTAATAGCCGCAGTCGTCATTGATGTTTAAGAAGAAGTTATTTTCTGGGTCGATATTGTATTCCATGTCTTGTAAATTGTGCTCCGTGTATTCAAATGTTTTCAGTTCCAGATTCTCATTATCAGCAATCATTTGGGTTATAGGTACCGGTATAATGTCTCCATTATTATCAACAATAAACATAATAAGAAACAGTGCAGTGGTGAGTAGTGCAAAAGATGCTGAAGTAACATGATAATAAAAAATGCAGTTATTTGACAGATGGGTTCATTTACATGAGGTAGAGTTTTACAGTATTTACATTAAAGTGTGCGTCGATTGAACATTTAAATTAAATAATATATATATATATACATATATGTATATTCACAGTGATGGTTTGGCTTAGAGTTATGTCACAACAGGTCTGACACTCTGTGACTGTTTAGCGTTCATCAGAGTGACAGCCTGGGGGAAGAAACTGTTCTTATGACGGGTTGTTTTGGCGTACAGTGATCTGTAACGCCTGCCAGAGGGGAGGAGTTTGAAAAGTTTGTTTCCGGGGTGTGAGGAGTCTGCAGTGTTACTACCTGCCCGTTTCCTGGCCCTGGACTGGTATCCTGGATGGGGGGGCAGGTCGACACCAATGATTCTTTCTGCAGTCCTGATAGTCCGTTGGAGTCTGTGTCTGTCCAGTTTGGTTGCAGATCCAAACCAGAAAGTGAAGGAGCTGCAGATAACAGACTGGATGATGGCGGTGTAAAACATGATCAGCAACTCCTGGGGCAGGTTGAACTTCCTTGGCTGCTTCAGGAAGTACATCCTCTGCTGGGCCTTCTTTCTGATTGTGTCTATGTGGGAGGTCCACTTCAGGTCCCGGATATTGTGGATCCCAGGAACCTGAAAGAGTCCACAGTAGACACTGTGCTGTTCAGAATGGTTGGGGAGGGGGTTGTGAAGGGGGGCTTCTCCCGAAGTCCACTGTCATCTCCACAGTTTTGAGCGGGTTCAGCTCCAGATGGCTCTGACTGTACCAGAGCTGTTCCACCTCCCGTCTGTAAGCAGACTCTGTCCTGGATGAGACCGATGACGGTGATGTCATCTGAAGGGTCCCCTGAGGTTCAGTCATTGGTGTAGAGAGAGAAGAGCAGTGGGGAGAGAACACACCCCTGGGGGGCGCCAGTGCTAATGGTCCGGGTGCTGGATGTGGTGCTCCCCAGCCTCACCTGCTTCCTCCTGACAGTCAGGAAGTTGGTGATCAACTGACAGGTGGAGGCTGGCACTGTGAGCTGGGTGAGTTTGTGTTGGAGAATATCCAGGATGATGGTGTTGAACGCCATGCTGAAGTCCACAAACAGGATCCTAGCATAGGTCCCCGGGGAGTCGAGGTGATGCAGGATGTAGTTCAGTCCCATGTTGACTGCATCATTCACCGACCTGTTTTAATTACTAACTGTGTACTTGCGGTATATAATTTTTTACTTTCTGTGTTTTTTCCATTGGACTTTTACCTATTCTAGTGTAATTTGTGTTGCATTCGTTGTTGGCAGGATTGATATATAATTTACCGCTGACTGCAAATAAATGCTGTCTTGCAGGGATAATAAAGACAACCTTTTAAAGTTGAAATATTTACTGTGAGAAGCTTAAATTGAAGCCTAAACTTAACACCAACTGGCCAACTTTTCAAGTAGACTTAAAACAACTTTTTGTCTCTTTGACCACTACTGCAGGACACTTTTGTTAACATTTACAACACAGTTCCCAGGACTTGAAGAGTGGGCACATTGTGGTGAAACCCTACTGTAGCATCAGCTACCTCGAGGACAAAATTGTCAATTCTGCCAAGATCACTCAGTTATACCTGCGGTAAGTATTGTCCTCCAATGTGTAAACCAAGAAAAACACTCCAGAAATAGACTTATCAGCCTGCACAGAAAAGTGACTTTGCACCTTTGATTTGGAATCATGACTGTTTCTTCCACTGTCAAGTCTTTTCTTTTTTTAAATCCCCAAAACACAACAATGCAGACAGCGATGTACAGCATTTATTTACTAGTTGCAAAAGCAGTTATAACACATTGGAATAATAACAGCTATAGTGGTAATTCAAATAGAAAAAAAAGACCAATAATATCTGATATTATAATACAAATAGGACTGATATTAATATTAGCCCAAGTAAAGCAGTTTCACGTAAGCCCAAGAACTTCTAAAAGCTGCTCTTAGATGAACAGATTACAGGTTTGCCATGTTTGGTTGCTGTTTGCAGGTTTTAGGGCTGAGCTGAGCCAAAATACGAGGGCCGATTTTTTTGTCCCAATCCAGGCCTGACTCTAGGAAAGATACAAAGTCAGAATCACATTGGTGGGGAATAAATGCATACAGTACAGATGGAGAGGGAGAGCAATGGCAGGCATGTCTGAAAACCAGGAATTATATTTTAAATGAGTAATGACTATTAATAATAAATGAAACTTCTTTTTAATAACGAGCTCAACCCTTGAGTACCACTTCCATGCTTCAGCTAAAACTGTTGCCCAAGCAGTCTTATTATTCTGTACGGATCTAAGCAGTAACAATGTATCTCCAGGTCAAACTGAACACTACCATTGCTCCACACTGGCCTGTGGCTCTTGGCAGGGGTATACCCTTACATTTAGGTCAAAAGTACCGGCTCTGTACTATCTGACAACTGGTAACAGAATGAGACGATTAGTGTTGTGGCTTGTAGTGCAGGTCTTACCAGCTCAGGTCTACCTGTGCGAGCTTCAAGCCAAGAGGGCCTGTCTGCTAGAGATTAATGATCCCTGGTCCCGGCAGAGTAGGCCACTCCTTGAGTGTGAAATACACCTCATCTGCCTGGCTGGAGCTGTGATTTATTTCTGCTTGCATGCTTGCACTCAGTGTCTGCAGGGGGTTTGTCTTTGTTTTGCAGTCTGTGTGAATGTGTGCATATATGTGCTCTGTTTGACTCTTGGTTTGATCACAATGTGCAATTTCTTTTTTCTCCTCAAGTTTTTTAAAAATGTTTTGTTTTATTCACTCAATAATGTATATGGCATTTTTATTCATACATGTTTTGAAATTGATTAACTGAATTTTATTTGAAAGACTTTAATCCTCTCATATGATATATTGATATATGATATATATATATAGTGTTTAGCTGTCATTGTTTAGTCTTGTTGAGTTAGTTTATTCCTTGTTTTGCTGCTTAATTTTCATATTCTGTCTTATTTGGTAATTGTTTATCTCAGTGTAGCTTGTTTCTCTTGTGTGGTTCTTTATCTTAATGTTTCCTAGTTTAGTCTTTAGTGTTTCCTGTTTTATTTTGTAAATTCTTATCCTTGGGTGGAATGTGAATTGTCCCCTTTCACTCTCCACTTTACCTTAACCCCGGGGAAAACGTCATGAGATTAAGGTAAAATGTTAGGAGAATTCATAAAGGATTAAGGGAAAGGCGATCGCGTTACTCTTAAAATCCGACCACATTTCCACTAGGCAACATAATTATGCGACGGGCCGGCGGAGGTTAATGAAGTGGGTCTGCCTCGGTTAAACTACAATGTTCAGAAATTGGACTACTAAAAGCGCATCTAAAAAACTTTCCCCTGTGACTTCTTCCGGGGAAATAATCCAAATTACCTCAAGGCATATTATTGCAATGGTAACTTAAGGCCCTGACACACCAAGCAGACAGCAAAGACCTAGTGCCGACGAAGGCCGCCTGTGCCATCGGCGCATGGCACCTTTTGTCTTAGTTTGTCTAGTTGCACTAGAACACAGTGTTGCGGTCGCAAAGAATTGTGGGGCAGCATTATCTCATCTCCTTTGGTAAAGCATGGTCCAGTGTACCCTATGCTAAATGAGGTTATAAAGGAAGCATTGACCCACCTTTGCTTTTAGAGAATTCAAATTATTATCATGGCCACTTAAATGCTTCCGGGTCATTTCACTCAGTTAGGAACCTTCCTAAGCAAAAAAGACAATTTGAATGCACCCATCATGTTTCTCTGTTCTAGTATGTATTGTTGTTGTTACATTCTTGAGTTCTCTGTGTATTTTTAGTGTTTCTTGATTTATTTTGTAGTTCTTGTCCCTATTGTTTCTTGTCTTTATTCCTGCCTCTGTGTGTTTCCCTCCAGTTTTGATTGCCCTGATTGTCTTCACCTATGACGGTAGTCTCATCTGATTACCCCTGTGTATTGAGTCTCAGTGTTCTTTCCTTCTTATTCAGTTATTATATCAGTTCATTGTCAAATTTTTTCCCCATGTCAGTTTTAAATTTTTCCCTATGATTCCTTGTGGCTCCCTGTGTTTTTTTTTTTACCTTTAGTGGATTTTTTCATTTTCGAAATTTTGGGAGAAGTCAGCCTTGTTTTGCCTTTTGCCGTTTTTTGTTAAAATAAATAATTTTTGTTTAGATTCTGCACTTCGGTTGTCTTCTTAGTTTTTCTCGAAAGTGACACTTGCCCTAGGACACATTGGAAATGTGGCTGCAGGAGCTGCAGGAGCTGCAGGAGCTGCTGGGGATCAAACCCCTGACCTTCCAGTTGAGAGACGACGACCTGTGGAAGCAAGACGTCAGAAGCAGACGAAAGAAGTCTGTTAAAAACACCAGCATATAGTGTGCCTCAGAGCTCGAAATGTGTGTTCAATCTTCTTTTATATCATCAACAGACATCAAAATCAAAAAGGTAAATAATTAGTGGAACTGCTCTCTGTTAACTTCCCAACACTGCCTACATCAATATGCTGCAAGGAGATGAGTACAGTTCCCTTTGGACACAGATGGCATACAGCAAGAGTGATCTTTTTCTACTTTCGTCACTATTTGCAGAGCAAGCTGCAGCCTGATTTGTTAGTTTTGCTATCCAATATGCTGACAGAATTTGGTGTTGAGGGATATCATTAACCAAACTTGAATATGTTTGGGATGAATGGGATCATATCTTATCACAAATACCAACCATGTATGTTGCACCTTCATAACAGTATGAAACAAAGCAGCTTATTGAATACAGTTTCAGCTCCTTGAAGTCACCAGAATGATCAGAAAATAAGTAATTCAGTGTGTAAATTGTAAACTCCCTCTCTTGTGTTCATCTAATCCGACCTGTAGTGACTTGGCGCTTCTTTAGTCCTCAGTTTGGAGTCACCTCACTCCCACCTGGTCCTTTCTAACTGCTGAGCACCCTTTTAAATCAATTCACTATGCCAAATGTCCCTTAGATGGATAGCTTTGCTTATCAGCAATTTATTGGCTGTTTGTCTTGGTTATAAGCTAACATTGGGATAGCTGTGCTGCTTCTGTCCCTGAACAATATTTGTGTGCAGATATGTGTATCTTTGTTTGTGTGTGTGCGTCAGGCCTTATGTTTGTGTGTGCCTGCTTCACAGGCAGTTACAGGTGAATACTTCATGTGTGTCCTCTGCAGCATACTATATGCATCTGACCTCCTCTCATGGCTGCTCTCTCAAGCTGCGGATAAATCATCTGGATCCATGGCAGGCTAACCCTGCTGAGGTGATTCATGGAGCTGCCTTTATGACCTTCCATTCAGGTACACAGCGGGGCCCACTTGCCTGGTGAGCCCATTCATTCCTAGGACAAGACAACACAATGGGTGCATCTCAATACTCTTATTTGATATTTCCTCAATCCTCGATCCTTCATTGAAATAATAGATGTTAGGTAACTTGCGTCATGCAAGACGTCACAACTCTCTCACGTCTGCTGCGAGGAACCAGGAGGGATATCTGAGAACTCAGGTATACTGAGAGCAGCCTTCTCAGAAGTATTTTACTGGATGACACACACTTATTAAGTAGATGTTAGCTGAGCATTGCAGGTGACCACTTGTTCTAATACTACATAACGACGCCACTTGACTTTTTTACTGAAGTGACGACAACTAAAAAGGTCATGCTCAGATGATTGCTTTTGTTTTTCTAATATCTTCTCTGATTCCTCGCGTGCTTTAAAATATCTCATAAACATGGTTCTAAACTGCAGAAAGACCAAACATACTTTATTTTATACTAGGCACAAGGACAGACTGAGTGACCAGCAGTCACTCTGTCAGTAAGAAACACTTTATCGTCATTTCCGTTCATTCAAATGTGAGATTGTTAATTCCTGGTGCGGTGGTTTGATATGAGTACCATCATTTTTATTAACCTGGAAAATTGAGCTTTCTTAAAAATTACGATATTCAAAATACACCATATATTCTGGATTATTAAATAAACAAATAAACCAATAAGTTATATGAATGCATTCCACTGATACAAAATGTTTCTCTAGGCACTACACAGAACACAGTGTAAAAACAGAATGCAGTTTATTATTCTTGCACGTGTTTGTTTAACAGGAAATAAGCAACAGAGAGAAAACACTGCTGCTTGGGTGTAGATAACTGTGTGCCTTTTGTTCTTTTTTTACAGTGTATGTGGACAAACGCAAATTTCATTAAAAGTCTCTACAGCTATAAATGACAAGTTGTTTTTCTGACAGCATACATCCTTAATTCCTCTCTTGCTAAAGGAAAGCTCTGTTGCCTCTAAAAAGCACTGTGCATGAAACATGTGATCATCAGTCAAAACGTTATGACAGGGTTAGGGAATAAAATGGATTCACTCTTTGCAATGGCACCTCAATGGATGACGTATGTGACTCACAAAACGAACATGTTGTCATTCAAGTTGATATAAAGGAAGCAGGAAAATGGGAAAGGGGCAATGAGGTCAACGCCTGCTACCTAATTCAGGCAGTCATCTTGATTTCTGGTCGCTCCCTCTGCCCTTTCATTTCCAGCTCTGACCTGCACCAGTACTGCAGTCTTGCTCAGCCCCATCACCACCCCAGCATCCACCTGTAGGCTCCGTCTGTAGGGGTTTGAGATATCAGCAACTGGCTGTTACTAACCAGCTAGCAAAACTATCTGTTTGCAACTAACGTCGCTGTGACACTCTATGATCGTGGGTAGTGTAGTTCTTCTCCCCGATATCGCAAAAACAAACCATGTTTTTCTTAAAACAAAGTTGATATAATATGAACTTGTGTCTCATACAGGAGCATAAATCATCATTTCACCCAGAGCCAGCTCGTCCTAACCTTGGATGGTTATGACATAATGGGATTTTTACTTCTGGAACCACACTGTTGAGCCCTATTGACTTTGATCATATCTTTCAGACCTGTCTCTCTGCACGTCTAGGTGAGTGTACTTCATGCTGATATTGTAATAAGATAATAAGTTGAATGGGTTAATTGACTTATATTTTCAGAGAAGTCCAAATAAATGCTCATTGTCTTACTGTATGCAGACTTTACCATTTCCAGAAAAAGCCAAGTGAAGAAGATACCAGTTTTAAATACAAGGCAAAGTAGTGAAACCATTCAAGAGTTCCACTGTGGAAAGCCTAACTCTAAGTTGAAGGGTTCATCGTTTTAGTGACATGATAAACACATTAAGGCTGGTATATAGTAGGAAATACAGTTTTTACATATGCAAGTGGGTATCTCATGTCATGCATCATATGAAAAGTAACAGCCAGTTGCTGTTTTTTTAGGTTCAGATAGAAGCAGTCACAGGCTGAAGCTGCTACAGAAAAGACTTCAAGAAATATTGAATGTCCTTCCTTGGTCTTTGAAAATGCTCCTCTCTTTTGTCTCCACCATCATTAATTCACCGACTCTGATAAATGGAGGAAGGAGTGAAACAAAAGAGAAAGGACATTGCTCAAACAGAACAGAGAGAGCGGGAGAGTCAGCCTTACCCCAGTTTGTCCTACAGTACACCCAAGAGAGGGAGGTAAACAACTTTCAACACATAAATATTTAAATGTTTCATTAGACGCTGTCTCATGAGGAGAATAAGGAGAGCTTAGAGATTTGGCTCCAGCAGGAGTGGCAAAGTCAACCCCAGCCAAAGACAAATCCATTCTGTCAATAAGAACAAGGTGCATTTAGAGGTGTTGAATTCTACAAATATGTAAATGCATAATATATATATATATATACACCTAGAACAAGGTATCAATATATTTTTAAATATGTATGTTGAACAAAGGATAGCAGTACATCTTTTAAGTGCACATGTGCATGTGTCATGTATTTCTGTCTCTACATGATGAATATTTGCACACTATATGTCCTGACAACTTAATATTCCTGTTAGCATTAAGTCCAATATTGTAATGCCAGCAAATAAGAGAGAGCTCAATGCTCAGGGAGATTTCTGCTCACGCCCTTCATGGACCAAAACCTCCACCTCAAAACTTATCCCAAGCTCTTCTTCACAATGTGCTCACTCTAACACAACAACAAAAACACAAACACTTACATGCTTACTTAATTCATTACAATCTTAAAACATAAGTATGCGACTTTGCCTTTAAAACATATTTTGGATTCTTGTGTGTGTGGGGCACAATGGAAGGACCTGACTTTTAAAGGGAATAAGAGCTGGCAATATGATTGAGTTGATTTAGGTTACACCATGAACACATCTTTATAAAATCGAGCAACTAAACCGAACCTCTTTAAACCCTGCACCTCACTTTTGCCCTGAAATGTTAGCCACTATTCTAGCAAAATGTCATCTGACACAACCTATACACTGTGCGCCTTTAGACCACACACTTTGGCTCATTTAAACGGATCCCAAAGATTTAAAAGCCAGACATAGTCCCAATATCTAAAGTTAATCACTTCCCACATCACCAACATCTCAAATGGACATTTGAACTGTTTTTGTTGAGTCCAAATTGAACAAGATCCACACAAAGTATCAAGGCAGATTTTGTAATAAAAACCATAATTTACATTATCAAAGGGACATTTTTTGAAAGGTGCCCTTTGAAGTGATGAGAGATTTTTTTACCTGAATCTGCAGGTCTTCTTGGTTTTATGGACCTTTATATTAGATTTTGGTTGTTTGTTTTGGCTGACTGATCCACAATTCCTTGTTCATGCATGAGGAATGTATGTGCTTATTAATGCACCTCAGGGGTAATCATTGGGAGGGGGCGACACATTTTGGAGTCCTAGTGCATCCTCTCAGCACACCTTTCATCCCCATGCCAAACACATTTATTTCTTTGGCCGTACTTTTACAAAGAAAGTAACTTCCTGGAAGGCATAAGATACCTATTCTGGAGATTTTTTTCGGCAAGGAATGACTTTCTGGGACTTAAAGGTAACTGTTTGCATGCTGACAGAATCTGTCATAAAGAGCCCCAAGCAAAAACAATCTTCAGCCCGAAGCAAGCAACAGCTTAGACAACAACACATTGATAGATTGACACAAATGCAGTCAAGTGAAATGTTTAATTCAGACACTGGTGTGTCATCTATTTTTTCATACTGTATTAGGTAATATGTTTTGGTGAATGTCTGGGCAATTGAGCAGTGAATGTTGAAAACCAGGACTTGTAAATGTTTTATAAATATTTGTTGGAATTCATGAAACCCAGGTTGAATCTAGGATCTTCCCCTACAAATGACATCTGGTTACCATAAGTATAGGTTTCTCTCCCAGAAGACCCTTAATCTGGGGGCGTTGGTGGAGCAGTGGTTAATGCGCGCCCCATGTATGGAGGTTATAGTCCTCCAAGCAGGCAGCCCAGGTTCAAATCCAACCTGTGGCTCCTTTCCTGCATGTCATTCCCCATTCTCTCTCTCTCCCTGATTTCCATTTCTATCCACGTTCATATCCCTCCAATAAAGGCACAAAAAGCCCACAAATAAATCTTTAAAAGTCCTAATTTTGTTAAATGTACTTATAGTGCTTTTCTAGTCCAGCCACTCAAAGCACTTCACACTACATGTCATATTCACCGATTTACAAACTCATCCACTTACTGATGCCAGAATAAGAAGTGGCCATCAGTATTAACTAATGAAATTGATATTCATTCACATACAGATGTTAATGCCACAAGGAAGGATTTGGGTTCAACGTCTTGCCCAAGGACACTTAGACATGTAGACTGCGAGAGAAGGGATTCAACCGCTAACTTTCCGATTGAGGGATGCCCGACTCTACCACTGAGCCACAGGAACTTTCCCCATCTCAGTCTGCGCCTCTGCTTAATCATATGGTCCCTCATATGTCACAAAAAGTATTAATACAGTAAGATGTCCACTTCTGTCCAGAAGTCTACTCCTGGCTGCCTGGTCGTTCCCACCCTAAATAATGCTGTATCATAACATTTCAGTAATTTTTTCACTTGAATTAAAGTATTTTTTGGTACATTGGTCCATTACACTTCTTTATTCTGGTCTATTTGAGAACTCTGGTATAATAAATTACAACAATCTTTTGAACTATAGTCCAGGTAATTAGTCTCTTGTTGCTGTTTCAAATAAGCAGAACATTGATGATTTGTTTTAAAGGGGGTCAGAACTTATTTGCATGTTTATAAATGATGTGTCTCTAAAAGCTTTGATATTATAAAGAGCATGGCCTGAACCATCTCTAATGGTATGCTAAAAAAAGAGCATATGTTAGAATGTGGTCTTTTGTGGCTGTTAGTGTTCCTTACTAACATTACAAAACGTTAATGTCACAAGCTTGTTATAATTTGGACTTGGCTATACACAAACCAAGAAGAATCTTGGTTACATTTTACAGCACACTATCTTTACTGTACTGTGAAACTGTAGAGTACAGAATTTTTATTAAATGTTTTTTTTTGTTGGGCTGAGCTCAAATGTAAGTGTTGATACACTTTCTGTAGTGGTGCTTGCGTATAATGCAATCCTGAATGGGATAATGAGAAATTGGATTCTTGCTTATCCTTGGTAAGATATGAACAATAAAAGAAGAGAGAGAATTGATCCAAAATAATGTTCAAGCATGAGCGAGAGTGCAGACAGCAGACTTTACATATAAAGTGAATCCATTTGTACTGCATGGCAACTTGAAGTTTGCAAATGACATTTTTCTTTGTTGAAAAGGAACTGCAAGACATTTTGGCTCACTGTTATCCCAGGATCAAATCACTGCCAATTGGTGGTTTAAGCTTCTTAAATGAAAATTACTACAGATTCACTGTTTTTGATTCTGTACATGATAAATGATTTATTACTGTCATTAGCAAGATAAAGCATTGGGCTCTTCTTTGTGCTCAAACTAATTGTGGTCTGCAAGGCTGGCAGTTCTTAGTGTTCTGACTCAGGTAATTATGCAACACTTTCATTTCCAACTGAGGTCTTGCAAGAGTCTTACAGCCACATGCTGCAATGACCTGGTATTACAGCTAATCTGTCCTCCAAAGCTTTTCTGCTCTCTCTCCTCTAATAACATTCATTCGTTATCCTCACCCTCACACTATCAGTTGAAGACTGATTCTCTATATGGCCATTAGCTTAAAAAGTAAGGACTGAAGGACACAAGCCACAACTGGGATTAATCAAAATTCAAAGGACAGTGCTGCAGGAAGCATCTAAATCACAGGACAAATCTCTTTTAACTTTAGGAGTGTGTCTCCAAATGTTGCAATTATTACTGAGAGTGCAAAAGAACTTCGGCTTTTCTCACAGCATGCAGGATCTACTCTAATACTTTGATCAAAGTGCTCACATTTTAGAGAGTGGGTACTGTCTGTAGCCTTATTGATGATGCAGAGATTCCTTAAGGACAGGATAAACCATCTCTTTTTCAGTTGCCAATATCCTCTCTATTGCAGTAACTAGATCACACATGATTCTTGTTTCAGTATGCAGAAATGTAACTTTACCCATTGAGTTTTTAGAAATTCTTCATCATGATCTGTAATTGTTTCAACTTTCTAGAGGAACAGTAATGCTACTATGGCACACATGGTCTTATGAAATGATACATTACTAAAAACCTGTTCTAATATAAAACATGTTTGATTAAATCATAAACCAGAAGATAAAATAATCATAATACATAACTTTCAAGTATTGACAGCGAATATGCTAAATGTCTTCTCGTGGCAGGTCAAGCTATATGATACTATCTCATTGGCTATTGTTTCTGTGGTATTCATATGATAAAAATTAAGAAATCCATATGCATTAGCTTTCCAAGTTTGTGAACGATAGACTAACTAAAGCTTTATCTTGAAATCAATTTGGAAACATGAATGCCATTGTCAAAGGTGCAGCACTGCACTGGTAAAATGGTAAGGACTTTATTGCAGCTTGAGGCGAATATGTAGAAAATCTCAAGTTTCTTGATTTACGTGACTATCCTATAAGAAATGTTAAAGACTCAAAATTTAAGATTCTGTTTTCTTGTCATTTTTTCATGTATCTGCATACATAAAAAAAGACGAAATACTGTCCTCCCAGCCCCAAGCAGTCAGACAGAAAGAAAAACATTCAACATAAAAATGTACCTATAAATCTATTTAGGAATAACATTTGTTCTAAAAGTACGATAAAACAGTTACAATACAAATAGCTCAGATAAAATAAAGTAAAAAAGAAAAAAAAAGAGAGCAAGAGCAAAAAAAACAACAACACAGGCAGCATACAGTTAGTGGTCAAGTTAGTTACATGATTAAGTCTACATGAAGGTGTTTGAATGTGCTGTCAGATCAGTTCCTGAAGTGCTCTGGTGAAGGGGTGCTGTTCTTTTTTAAACTTTATTGGATAAACTTCAACAACCTGAAAATTAGCCCTGCCTTTAAGGATGCTCGGAAAATGGCTGCAATTTTTTTTAGGCTGCGTGGTACTTTTTGGCCGACCTGCTTCTCTACTACAGATCTCTCGCTGCTGATTAAGGCTTATTAGCTTCTCTTGTTTAATAAGAAAGTAGTAGTCAGCCACCACCACAAATAGAATCTCACTCTAAACACAAGGGAAAACTAGTTTATTCACTAGCTGATTAATTAGCCACAGTTTTCTAGTTAAGCTTCAATAAGTTTTTTTTTGCAAACCCCTTGCTCCCATCAAGCACCACCCTCTCCTCCAAAAATAGAACCTTATGTTGTTTCGTCCTTTATACCTTTACACCTCTGCTCTCTCCCAATACCCATGTGTGTGTCTGAGTCACCTATATGAAACTAAACCAGGGTGATTTCAGGAGGGGTGGCAGAGTTATTAAGCAATAGCAGTGAACTTAATATATGTGGGTATTTTTAAGACAATAGACTTGAATACTTTTATATCACAATTTATATGGCAGATAAAGTCACTGAAATACCGTCATGTTTTCCAATGCCAGGCAGCATTTGCACTTGATTTTGATCCTGTCAAACCCATTACACAGTTTTTAATTGCCAGTATCGACCAAAACTACAAGATCACAGTTACAAGCAGTTGAAAAGAGCTTCCCTTGGAGTTGGATGGTAGATGTATTGGCACACGCTTAGAGCCCCCTTCCCTCCTTGTTAATGATTTCATGTGCATCCAACCAGAGCCCCAAATAGATAACCAATTAACCAAGAGGGATTCTGCACTGTGAGCCCTGGTCCAGATTACGGTCAGGATGCATGATTCTTAGAAAATCTGGAAAATTAGGCAGAGGGAAATTAATAAGGGTTGTTCTACCACTGTGACCAAATTTTACAAGGCCATAGTTGTTCTTAGAAAGATCAAAAGGCTTGCTTATCAGGGGTAAATAAAAACCCTAAAATAACTATGACGTGACTTAATTAATTAACATGAATAGAATTGTACTGTGTTTTAGTTTACATTTGTAAGCCCAACACCACCGTTACTAGCTTAATAAACACACTTATTAAGCAATATCTCATTATCTCTTGCCACCCAGATGGCAGATGTCGGGGGCCCCAGCAGAATCACTTGCTGTTCATAACAACCCTACTCATTTGTTTGTGAGCAGATTTTTCAGAAACTGTAGCTCCACTGTTACACATTGTCAGACACATCCCCACAACTATATCATTTGCTATATTACCATGAATTATTGTGTGTTTCCTCGATTTGGTTGTTTGGAGAGGAGAAGAGGAATCCTAATGAACATATCTGCTACTGCCTCATGACAGTGGTTCACTTTGTGGTAATTAATGAAGGGGTTGTTATTATTTTACCTTGAGGGCATGCTATGGTCTGATGAACCACTAAAATGCTTTGGTCACGTTGTTATGCTCTCACTTTATTTAATTTAGTTTCAGCTCATTATTTACCTATCATAGAATCACAGTGCTGTTACGTCTTATCAACAGCTTTACAAGTAGGCAATATTTAAATTTTATTATGAGGTAAGAAATGCACATTAAAGGTCACATATTATGCAAAATGCACTTACAATAGCTTTCTAATATGTGTCCCTATGTGTACAAACCTCCCAATCCTCTCCGTCTTCTGCCTGCTCCACTTTTCAGAAATATGTGCGTTCAAACAGGCAGATTGGCGATGTTCCCTTTATGACATAAAGAAGAGAAGTAACACCTCCCCTGGTAGGTGATACTCTCACAGCTCGTTTATTGCTTTTACATTGTGGCAAGGGTTGAAAGCCCAAATGTTGTTACCGTGTTTTACTGTTAGGCTACCGGTCAAAATCCGAGGAACTGTTTAATTTATTACTCCCGACTGATGAGAAAGTCCACAGACAAAGGATACTTAAAATCAGTAGACACAACAGCCCTAATGACGAGTTAATAAAATAAATTTAATAACCAGTTAGCTAACGTAAATGTTAGCATTTAGCCATTTACCAGTTAACATTTAGGTTTGAGTATCACTAATATGATAGATTACTCATTTGGAGCAAAATGATTTAAGCCTGAAGTAAAACTTGCTGGATCTATTTCCAGCTTACAAAGTATTATAATAAATGTAAGACCAGCGTCCGTACTGTACTGTAACCAGTGTATTATAGAAGAGAGAACATGGATATTAAATGAACTGTAACTTTAATGTTAACACAGCCAGAGTAGTAAGCTAATCAAATGATCAAATTGCTTGTGCAGCTGTTGAAAAGACAGTAACGCTTTATACACTAGAATCGGAGTGCGGTATGAAAATACCAGTGGAGCCTGATCTACACTGTTACATTGAAAGCAGACTGTTTTGATGTCAAAGCTTCCCTTATGACAAAGTACACAGACAATTGACTGATTTACTGAAAACAGAGACACACCGGGCTACATTATGATTTAAAATACATATCTAATAACATGTTAGCTACTGCTAATGTTAGCATTTAGCCACATCCTAGTTAATAGCTAGTCAGATTTTTGCGGCTAATAAATGTATTTGGTTGTAAATGAGGGGCGCACTTTGCATGATATATAATCAAAACAGAGGTTTAGTATTAACAAATTCCTCTCCAAGAAGCCCTGCACAGTCCTCACAATGAACCCACCATATTGTAATAAGTTAGATAATGTATAATATATCAGATCAATACATTCGATGATGGAGACACAGTGACAGTTGATAAGAGTAAACGCTTCAGAATTACATCGCATGAACTGAAAATTTGTACACTGAAAATAAATAAATAATAATAATAATAATAATAATAACAACACCATAAAGGTATGGTAACCAATGTTCACATAAATTACAAAATTGAACATTCAATGACCAATGATAGAATTTGTAAAGTACATTTGAGGTAAACATTTCAAGTAAATTAATTATTACTTCAAGTAGATTAAAACATTTAATTATATTAGAAAACCCTGGGGGAGATGCATTATTTACAGTTTGTACTTGTTGCTTTAACTGGGACATAAACATACATTTCTGTTATTTTTATGTTTAATTAGGGAACTCACAGTATTTTGTCAAGTAAATGATGATAGGACAACCCAGTAAGAGCTTTGTTTCTCTGTCTTGGGCAGCAATCCCAGCCTCAAGCACGAAAACCTCACTTCTTACATCTTCAGTTTGGGCCTGTGGCAGACCACAGTGATGCTGATTCAATCCTTTGCTTTATATTGTCACTGATCTTCTGCTGCCACAAGACAATTTTTTCAAGAGTGATGAAATGATTTTACGGTGCTTTCAGTGCCTTCAGTTTTCAAAAATCATCCTTTGCCTTGTTCATCTTTTCTTTTCATTTCACCTTTTTTGAGCCAACTTTTCCCCCCCTTCCAGTTGTAGAAGTAGCCTGCAAATACATTCAAAAGATGTGTCTTAAGTGTCCATTTCCAGGCGTCTGTCTCATTACTGGAATTCATTTTTGTAATCCTTAGTTAATGAAAGAGAAAGCTAAATCAACAAGAGAGATATAAGCAGCCAGGCTTGTCAAACCACATCTGTGTGGTTTGCATATGACAAAATCTCTCCCTCGAAAGCTAAATGACAAGGACATTAACTGGCCAAGAACATTCATCTCCTCTTTTTTTAGGTTTATTACTGAAGGTTCTTTTGACGTCATAGAAGGTAGGTTCCACATTAAAGGCAGGGGATGTTATTTTCGAAAACTAGCATGATTTTGAAAGTAGCATTCCATCAGTGCTCCTTCTGCACCCACCTCCTCCCGTCTGTGCTCCCTTTAAATCCACGCCACTCACTTACATGCACAAGAGCCATTGGTGCAGAAGCGGACCTCAGCTCATGCTTTGAGTGTGGGATCGTGTATGCATGGGGTAGAGAACAAGCAGGGCGACAGGGAGGCGTGATGGGTTCATCAGATTGGTACCTCGTTGCAGACATTGGTCAAAGTTTTTACAGGCTTACACTGCTACAGAGAACAGATTTTCTTTGTTCCTTTTTCAGAGCACATTAATTATTAATGTCTGTAAGGACTCAAAGACAATTTCGACCAAAATCTTAAAAAGTGTATCTGGAGAAAATTACCAATCCTGCCTTTAAG
This sequence comes from Labrus mixtus, assembly GCF_963584025.1. Lineage (NCBI taxonomy): Eukaryota > Metazoa > Chordata > Actinopteri > Labriformes > Labridae > Labrus > Labrus mixtus. The sequence continues at coordinate 12,282,422 of NC_083627.1, read as the reverse complement.
TCTCAATAATATATTGACTTAACCTTTAAAGGTTGAATAAACATTTTTAAAGCTTCATGAGGCATCAGTTTTGTATCATTACATAATTGACCATTCCTTATAAAACAACACATAATACCTACCTATAGGGTTCATATACAGATGAGCAGAAAAAGGAGATCTTGGACACTTGGAGTATCACTCACAGCTGTGGTGTTGGTATAATTTCACTATCTACTGTGTTTTTGTGTCACTTGAAAACATTTTTATGGACAGAACCAATCTTTTGGGTGAAAGGGAGTGAGCCAATATTCTTGAAACAATCCACTAATTTCTTAGATCAGTTGTGATCTTAGTCAGATGCGAGGAAACATGCAGGGATATACTGCATGAGTGAGTGATGTAAGTTATTCATAACTAATGAGTTGGCACACTGAAAAGAACGGCCAATCACATAACATTGTGCAACTCTACAAAAAATTAGTGTACATGCTATTGAAACTACTGCACAAGTAAAAGTATAATTTGTATATCTCAAGTTTGGAACAAATATTTCTAAATTTGATTGATACCAACTCTCTTGCCCTTCCCTCCTTGTATGATATATGAATGCTAACATTCTTCTAAGACACTGAGCATACATTTTTCCCAGTACAGCCTATGATTCACTGTTTGTAGTTATACCTATTAAAAAAGGTAATTCACTGTGGTAAAATGGTAAATTGACTGTATTTATAAAGCACTTTTGTTGTCTTCTGACCACTCAAAGCACTTTTACACTACGTGTCACATTCAGCCATTCACCCACACATTCATACACTTATGGTAAGGGATGCATAGTACCCATCAGTATGAACTAATCCCATTCATATGCATTCAAATATCGACGGCTATGACACTATCAATTTGGGGTTCAGTGTCTTGCTCAAGGACACTTCGACATAAAGAACCCATGGGAGCAAAGACTGGACACTCAGAGATACTGCTCCAGCCATTCTTGTGTGTGGGAAGTAAGGTAATATACTAGAAAATCATTGTAGTCTGCTTTGGGTGTCAGTGGTAGATGATCAATAGGTCAATGTCGGGTGCTTGCAGTGTGGGCAAACAAAGAACGGCCTACAAGTAAAAATCAAAGCCATGATAAAGATACAACTTATACAAGAAAGAGGTTGGAGTTCATCTTCCTCCATTGGAGACCTTAGGAAATCCCATGTGTTCCATGTGTGACAGCCCATGGCATAAAAAGTCTGAGCAACCTGCTTCTATTGGCCTTAGTAAAAAGTTGCTCATCAAGTTTCTCACTTGTTCAGGGTTAATTCCCCTTTTCCCCACGTGTTATTTCCCTGGCATGGATTTTAACTCACTGGTTGTTCAGAGGCTGTTTGCACCTTTATTCTCCATATGTTTTATGTCCTTGAACATATCCTTAATAGGATGCTGCAAGAATAAGGTCTCACTTTTACTTGCAGTAGTTGAGGGCTTGTTTAATATGCCCAGTGGTGTTGTGGTGCCTGGTGGGTAAATTCTTAATTTATGCCCAATTTCTTTTATTTTTTTGTGAAGCGGCCCATTCAGCAAAGGATAAATGACCTGTGTCATAAACAGCGACACAAGAGACTAGTCTTGGATAATTAGTTCAACTTAAATTGGGCCTTTAGTTTTTGCACATTGTCACTCAATTTTTACTGTTGGACTTCAGGCAGATGGATTGTTATGGAATTAACATTAACCACAGAGGTGGTCCAGATTATAGATTGCAGCTCGAGCTGTAATTCATTCTGGCCCTATTCAAAAGTGGGAGACAACTGGATTATTATGCACTTTGAGTAACTATTCCTTATTCATCAGCAGGATTTGTATATAATACGTTACAAAGCAACACGATTATTCCATTCCTTTTGTTGCTATGAAAAAGAATCCCTGAAACACTGGCACTGTTTAACTTTGAATGTGATTGATACATTTGTTTCAGTGTGCATGTACCGGTCATACGTCCAAGCGAGGTAGAGACTATGCCTGTCCTATAAATGTGTAGCTCAGCCTGCCTCGCATGGAAGTATGACCCGCCCTACTCTGCCTCTGACTGGCTTACACTGAATTTCTTACCCAGCCAACGACTAAAGGCAACAAGTACTAGGCAAGTAAAGTCAGAATAGGGTGGGCCATGCCTTCATGACTCTCGATGTCATGGAGGCATTGCTAGGATTACGCCCCATTCTAGGCAGAAAAACATTGCAGTATATACTACTTAATAGTGCATATCAGGGGGGATTTAGAAGCTGGTATACGCAGACGAACCTGTTGAGACATCCACCTTTGTTAGTGCCAAGGATACCGCGGATAGTTGGACACGCAATGCGGCCTTTTGAACATTAATGAAACCAAAAGATATTTTTGAGAAATCATCTCAACCCTTATGAAATCTATTTTATAATATTTAATAGTTTATTGATGTTGTGTATTTTGCTTTTGTTCTCAAGTATGGTTTGTTTTATGAGATATTTTTATACTTATTGCGAAGGTTGTCTGGCACCTCAGGGATGCAATCCTAGTGTTTCTGTGTTTGGGTGATGTATTTGCTTCCTGAAAAAGGGGGATCGGCCCATTTAAACAGTGATGTCAGCATTTAAAGAAAAAGAGTTAGATCTATCTTATCTATAAAGAGCCTCAAAGAGGTTTTTAGTGATTCAAGGTTATTTTTTGCAATTGCAAATGAGAGTTCTCTAGTCAGAGGCTTGTGTCTGGGAAGATAACGTTAGAAGTGAAACTTGATTGCTGTGAAACTGCAGTGTTTTTTGTTGTTGTTTTCTGTGTTGCCAGACTGCCATGTCCTGCCTATCTGACTGTTGTAGTCAGCTGTGTTCAAATCTCAGCTATAGAGTTTAGGATCAATAAACTGCCTTCATGATCTGAAATTTCAGTGCCCCTGCTGTGTCATTTCTGTTCAATGGCAGGATTTCTGTGGGAAATGTCAGTAACTGAGTTTATCAGGGCATTTCAAGCTCCTTTGCTTCAATAAAATCAATACATGAACACAATGAAACAAATTAATTCAATCAATGAAATCAATCAATGAACAGAAACCACCAGTTAAGACATTAGGCAGAAAAGAATGAACAAATCCACCTACAATAAGATTTTTCATGTTGATTCATCATGGTGAGCTCTGACATGATATGTATTCCAAATCCATCAATGAAATTATAAAATAATTTCATTCAAATCATCCATCCCAGAAACCTATCAGTAAATAAAATTGATATCAAATAAAGAAATTACTGGAATCAGTCATTGAAATCAATGAAAATCAAAATCCGTGAAATCAATGAAAAAAAAGAAGTCTATGAAATGAATCTAATCTGATCAATCAATGAAAGAAGTAACTGAAATGAATAATATCGAATGATTTTTATCATTGAATCTAATCATTTGATGATATCATTGAAATCAAAGAATTGATTTTCAAATCTATCAAATGAATGAACTTAAATCAATGAAATGTATTCAAATATATAAATTAAATTATTGAAATCAAATATATATATATATATATATATATATATATATATATATATAAATCTTACCAAGCAAAAAATAAATATAAAGCAAAGAAGATTTTTCAAGTTACTGGCTGGTTGCCAAATAATCCTGGTGAGCTCTAATCATCTTTATGACTGTGTTTATCTAGCAATCAAATAAATCAGACAATAAATTCAATCAAAAATCAGTACATAAACAAATGAGTCAATTAAATCAAGTTCACCTGTCAATTAAAGAAATATCTCATTAAAATAATTCAAATGAATTAAATCAGTTAATGAAATCATCATGATAAACTCATAAATGTAATCACTGAAGTGAACTCAATCAACGCAATCAATTAAATAACTGAAAGGCATCAATGACATCAATGAAATAATTGAAATAAATGAAATCTATTAAATCACAAATTAAATCAATAAATGTCATAATTTAAATAAACGGTAATTCATGAAATTAGGAAAGGAAATCAGTCAAATCAAATAAATCATTGAACTCAATTAAACAATTTATGGAAATCCTTCAAATCATTAAATCAGTTAAATAAATAAATTGAACAGGTCAATGAAAACATCAATTTAATCAATGAATGAAATCAATATAATCTAGCAAGGAGATAAATCAATCAGAAAAAATCAGTAGAATTAGAAAATGTAATAATTTGTTTTGTGATGCAGCTCTCTGTCTTGAACTGAAGCACCATTACATCAATACACATTAAATTCATAATGTTTAATCTGAAAATATAATTAACACAAACAGAAAGAGATGAGAAACACTGGATCACTCAGAAATAAGCAGGACAAAGACATAGGAGGTAGAGTTTGTCGTTATGTCACCCAGAAATCTATCCATCCTCCCTAGTATCTATCCCTCCACATCCCCAAGCACAGTGAGGGATTCATACAAACACCTGTCTGACTCATTAAGGTAAAAATCAAGTCAGAATGAAACACAAGACAATGATCACTCTTTTATTAAAGTGTAATTATCACTGTGGAGTGCAGTCTGATGCTCAGAAAAAAAATCAGTCCTGCATCCTGATTAAACATATAGACAGTGAGCACACACACACACACACACACACACACACACACACACACACACACACACACACACACACACACACACACACACACACACACACACACACACACACACACACACACACACACACACACACACACACACACACACACAGGGTCAGCCATGTAAAAGCAAAGCAGTGGGCTGTCAGCTTCAGGGTGACTATATATACTGTATCTGTTCATATGGTGTGTTATATCCAGACAGAATGATGACACATATTTCCATGGAAACCTATAACATATCCATTCTCCACCAAAAACCTGTCTTCTATTTTTGTCTCTCAATCGTGTTCCCTCTTCAACTGAAGATTGAAAACCAGTGGCAACTGGTGATATATTTCCTTAGATAGGGCTGTGCCAAATACAATCAATGCAAACATCTTCAACAGTGTTATGTAATGTTAAAAAAGTGAATGCATAAGATTTGAAATACTTTGTAGTTAAATATCAAACAATCATGGGGTGCTGGTTTAGTTCAGTAAGTGGAGCAGGTGCTGCATGGTCTGGGGCTACAGTCCTCCACACACTGGTTGTTGCTTTGACTCCTGATCAGCAGCCATTGGTGCATGTTTTCCCCAATTTTTGAATTCCTTACTTATTTTTTATTTTTTTTAGCTGTCCTACCTAATAATTAATAAATATCAATCATTTATTTATTATACCTGAAATACATTTTCAGCACCTGGAAAAACACTTTGGATATTTAATTGTGGTGAACCAAACAAGATAGTTCAGTAAGAAATATGTAATGGCTGAGGAAAAGATTAATCATGGAAAATGTAATATAATAGTATGTTTATATGGCTTAAAGGGATACGTCACCCATTTGCATTAAGCTTTGTATCATTAGAAACCTGGTAGTATTTTTGAATGGTCGTGCATCCCGCCCTCATTTTCCCCTGAGACGGGATATCTTTGTATTTCTAAGTCTGAAAAGGAGCTTCCAGTGACGCAAAAATCGTCATTTTGCGTCACCGTCAGCCGTTTTGGTTAGCGGGGTGAAACTACAACGCTAGTTCCTCATATTTTTGACCACTGAAGCTACAGACTAATCACAGATCAGTGGGTGGGAACTCACTCCCAGACTTAACGTCCGCCATATTGCTTGGAAGCCATGCTAACGGGCTCTATGGAGAAAGACGATAAGAACCGACTATGGTGAAAAAAGTATATTTCAACTTCAAGCTGATATGGATGAAGGGGATTTTGAAGGTCTTGTCCCCGCCTGCTCGGGTGCCGGGGCTGCAGCCCCAGGTACCAGGAGTAGCAGGCGGTGAGGACGAGGAGCCCGGTGTGGCTCGAGCTGGGGCGGACTGGTAGAGTCGGTGCTCTCACTGTTTGCCTATGGACACAGACACAGAGTCTGTATTCTGCCAGGAATTTCTAAGATACCAATTCCTTCTGGAAGTAATCTTGGAGTCAGTTGAGGAAACGGCCTTATGTGTTGTAGTAAATGTCTGTAAATAAAGCCCAAGCTTCAGTGGGAGTGGCCTGCGGAGCTGTGCATTCTGGGATTTGGTGTCTTTCATCCACATGAGCCAAAAAGACACTTTCTGCCTTTTCTCGGCCAAGAAGGCACCAACTTCAAAATTTAGTTCACATTTCTACTACATATATGACCCAATGTCAATACAGATTCATGTTTCAACTGGTGAAGTATCCCTTTAAAGATCCCATCTCATGTTGTCAGTCTGTGAAAGCTTTGCATGATTTACAACTCAAAAAACTCATTACAATGAATAACATGGAAATGTGTCTTGACAGAAATACTTTGGGCGCTTGGACTCTATGAGGTGGGTGATGTGTTTGGAGATTGACAATTCAGAGCATCGACAGAATGAATCCCCCCCATGGAGTCCAGACCCTGGTGGTGGTGAAGCCGATGACTTGATGAGACAGGATGGGTGAAGATTTGATGGATGATGATTCTGCTAAGACTGGCGGAGTTGGGGAGGTGGAGGGGTGCACAAAACATCAGCATGAAGGAACAAAGGCAGAGAAATCATCAAAAGGGGAGCAGAACGATGATAGGTTGAAAATGAGGGAGGAATGCCATGCCATAGGTTAGATGAGTACCACTGACGAGACAGCTGATTATCCAATGACAGCCCCAGAAAATGGCAGCGGAAACATGAGTGAGCGTGCGAAAAGGGATGAATAAGAAAGACCGGATCGTGAAGGCAATTGTACAGTCTTCCTGACTGAGCTTACGCTAGAGCAGTGATACTCAACCCGAGGCTCTCGAGCCACATGTGGCTCAATCGGGACTAGTTGTGGCTCTTCAAGGTCCTACTTGGAGAAAAAAATCCAAAGTAATTATTTAAAAAAGGGAAACATTGTCAGCAGAAACTAGTCTTTGCAAGTCATGTCACTGTGTTTCCCACATATTTTAGGAAAGAAAGAGGTTTTTTTGATTGTGGCTCTTGCAGAAATATTTTTTGGTCAATGTGGCTCTTAAGCCTAACAAGGCTGAGCACCACTGTGCTAGAGCTTCATTTCAGCCTCTGCTTGAAATAGTTGGTTTCAGCTGCTGTCTTTTTAAGGCCCCCCACCCAACGTGCCCATTCTTCTCTGATTGGCTAGCTCTCCAGAAACCTTCCAGGGGTGCAGAACCATGCAGGGTTGCTAGAGGAGAGCTGCTGCTCCTGCGCATGGTCGAACAGCCAATGAAAACTGCTCCACCTGCCAGCGTACAAAGCTTGAAGCCGTCTCGTGTGTTTAGCAGGACAAGCCCGACCCGAGCTAGCAGACTTGTAATGGGATTACTCCAACGTGTGTGTTTACCTCCTGAGCTGAAAATTTGCCCACGTTTAAAATGGCCATGCAGCATTGTATAGGTGAGTTTTAAAATGGGGTTTAGCACAATAGGTCAACTTTAACAGACGGTCTAGGTTAGTCTGAATCTGATTCAGCCGCACCTTAAGTTCTGACCTTACATGTTTAATAACTTCTCTAAACCCCAAGTTGCTCCTTCTGCTTTGTTGGCAGCATATGAATGTATATCATTTGGGTTAATTGATAATGATGTACACTTTACATATGTTTATAGTTGCCTTTAGTCTGGGAATTTAACAGTTGTGTATGCGTACCATAAATACTTTCAGTAAAAGACATGCATCAATCATAGGTCAAAACCTGGCTAAATGTGGCTGATTTAATGAAGCCAAAATGGTACCAAATGAAGAGCCATTTGGGAGCCATAGAACCGGCTCTTATTTCTGAGCTGAGCCAAATGACCCAGATCATTATAAAGAGATGGATTCCCATTACTGCATGACTTACACATTGGTTGCTTAGGGGTAATTTAAAAGTCACCCTTTTTCAATCAAAGTTGTGACTAAAATGTACTTAATACATTTCTATGCTGAATCAGTAAATGGAGCAACCGTTACCGAAACCGCCTCTTTGAGCACTTTCTTAAGCACCCCAGAGCTGCTCACACATGAAAACAAGCTAGGACAACATGAAGGAGAGGACTGTTTTTCTCTGCAGTAACAATTATATAAATGCCTTATTCTGTGTTTGCTATTTGTTTGTTTATTCAATAATTCATTTACTGTGTCTTGCTGAAGTATGGTACTCCCCTAATGCCTATTGTTGAGCCCTTGCATTGTACATGTAAGAGCTACATGCACATTACACTTTGCAACCACAACACAAACAGACACACACTGCGCTACTTAATAAATTGTATTCAGCCACTGGCCTGCTGTGCCCTATAGGTCAATGTGTGGAGCAAAGAGACATTAATCATTCTGAGGGAGTGTGTGTAAGCAAACACTAGATGACCATCCGCACCCTGTGTCTTTTTTGTGTGTGTATTTTTACAGAATGCGTTTGAGTTTATTCTGTGTGTGTGTGTATATACACATGTGTGCAGTACTATATGTGTTTGTATATGTTTATATGCATGGGTGGCTTAACTTCACCTTCTAGGTTTTAATGTCTGTGTGTATAGTTTGTGTGTTTCATGTTTCACTGGTAAATGTCGATCAATGTCTGCCCTCAGGTCTCTTTCCCCCGTCTCAGCAAGCTTGTATCTCTTCACCACAGCTTCATTGCTTTTCTTCTTCGCCTTCGATTTCACTTTCCTTTTCTGTTGTGTGAAGCTTTTGTGTTCCTATTTTCCCTTGTACAATACATTTATCTTGCTCTTCTCCACCCTCTTCCACCCCCAGCTGGATCATTTATTTTCTTTATTCACTATCCTTTAATTCTACTCCCTTTACATGCATTATCTATTAATTGTGGTCTTTCAGGGCTCTGGTCCTATGTAATGGGAGACAGGTGGGGGGAGAATGCGAAGCATCACATTAATTTGCCGCGGCTAACTGTTCGTACACAAGGGCAGAAATCAATGAGCCACCCCCAACCTTTATCTGCCCAGTCATCACCACTGACAGAAGAACAACCGTTGCCCTTTCCTCTACCGCAGTTTCTTTTGTCTACCACCATTTGCACATCAGTAAAATAGGTTTTTAAAGACTTTTCCCTCAGCTTTATAATCAATAAAGAAGTTCCTTCTCAGGTATTACAATTTCTATTTCAAGTCACGTTAGCAGTTTGAATGGCAATGGAAGTCTTTTGCTTGCTCCTATGGTATGCACAGTCATTATTTTGAAAAGCCATTGATGGTCCTCTATGGATGAATGATTTTGGTAAATGGTAAATAGTAAATGGACTTGAGCTTGTATAGCCCTTTTCTAGTCTTCTGACTACTCAAAGCGCTTTCACACCGCATGTCACACCTACACATTCACACACTGATGAGGTTGATATGTAAAGCGACCATTAGAAATAACTAATCACATTGAAGCACAAGCAGCGGGAGCAATTTGGGGTGTCTCGCCCAAGGACACATCGTACATGTTGCTGCAGGGGCTATGGTTCGAACCCCCAACCTATAAAAATAAACACTATTACTATCAGCCTACTAGGCAAAATTCAAGTAGAGTTGTACATGTAGAGCCAAACAGTTGATCAGTGTGCTGCCGGTGGAGGAGAATTATATATTGCATCACGACATTCGGGCTAAAATAACGTGGCGTACTGGTGAAAAAGTAAAGCGCAGAGAATCTGTATATAGCATACACTAACGCTGACATTGTCTCCTATGTCGTTAATCTTTAAATTACCTAAATAACATGGTGAACATTTCTCTGTCAGCATCAATGTACAGTATAGTTTCTAGCTAGGGGCAGAACTGACTGACATCCCGTCTTATTCCCTGACAAGTACCTCATACAACCTGACGTAAACATGGTAAAATGGTTAACATAAAAATAATAACTAAATGAACTATCCCGTAAAAAGTTAAATGGAGCTCTAGGGAATGTTCAGTCAGGATCACCATATTCTTCATGCTGTGTCCATTGTTCAACTGTCATACTATGTTGCATTCAAGTCCCCAACAAAGGCTCATTTTTCCTGTTGTGATGAGCTGTTTTAATACCCCTTAAGCACTGCAACACAACCTCATTGTTAGCCTATCATATTGCTGCCGTCTATTTTAAATACCTCGCCTCCAGTTAATGTATGCCACTGTTATATGAAACCCTGTACCGCCCCATCATTTGCCCAGTCTGCACATTTTCATCAACTTCATCATCTTTATCAACTCATCAGCCTCTTCATCAGCTAACTTCTCCACCACCAGCTTCTGTTGTCCCTGGGGGTCGATTCTGCTGCTGCTCGGGACAGACATCCTTTAATTACCATATGTAACATGTAGAGTTCTAGCTCCAAGGATGTTCTGACAATAATTGATTTATTCATGTTAAATACACGTTTTCATTTACTTGTTACTCCGCTTGAACTATCTTTACATCTGCTTGACGGATTAGCAAAACACGAGGTATACACACATTACTGCGCTCTAATAAGAGCTGCAACAATTAGTTAATAAATCATTAATCTTCAATCAAAAGAAACTTAATTGGAAACTGCATTGACTACAATAATAATGTTTGCTTTACTGAGAATTTCATCAGGTTGAAACATCAGTATGTTATACTTGTTTTTGTGTAATCTTTGGGTTTTGGCTCAAAGCCTGCTGGTGGGGCTGCATTCTTGTTTTACAATAAGCCGATTAAATCTGCAGACTCTCTCTGATCATTTATTTTTCTTCTTTTGCCGTCGCGTCCTGTCACACCTTCAAAAAATGGATGATTTGGTTTTCCTTGCCTGCAAATGATCAAGGGAACCAAACAATGTTGATGTTCAATGTTCTTGTCATATTGTCCCTCTGTAAAAATCTAAGTGGTTAGAATTGTGTCCCTGAGCAAGTTCTAATTATGCCGGAGACAAATCAAGAGATGAAGGCTTCATTCTGATACTGAAGGAGTTGTTATCTCACCAATGTGGAAACACATATAATTAATTTCCCTCCCCAGTATAGAAATAAATATATTAGAATAATAATAATAATAAATAATAGAAATAAAGTAAAGTGTTTGTAACTAAAACTCAAAGCTAACCATGCTCACATGTATGCACGCTCTGTTAATCAAGTCTTATTGAGAGAGAACGACATAGATGGCCCACATTTTTCCCACTTCTATTGTGTATTTCATTACTTAGCGATCAAAATGGATGAGGCCCATGATGGTACATCTTTAAATTACTGGGGTTTTGTCATTTGTTCTCTTCATGTTAAAGGAGACAGTATGAAGGCAGAGGCCAACATGGGAGTTGAGCTCAATTACCAGCTTTATTCAGTTTGAGCTAATGAATGTCTCTTCATCATTTTTTTTTCTAATGAAATATTTAATTCCAACAAGACTTAGAAGATATTAATTAAGATGGATACTTGCAAGTGCAATGTTTTTTTCTTCTTCCCCTTTCATTTATTATCTGGGATTAGGAATTTTCTTTTATACTTGAGCAACACAGGGAATATTTTCGGCTAACTACAAACTTCTGTCAGAGAGGCTGAGCCGGTTTTAGAAATGCTTACTTATTCATGTGTTTTCTTCATGTTAATCATTGATGGGTCTTAATATGCATCATTCATTGGTTTAGTTTTCAAAAAGGTCTGAGGCCAACTTGCTACATGAGTGATGTAATCTCTGTCACAAAACACAAGGATCAAAACCTTGGACAGCACCCTCAGGGCCTTAAACTATGTGATGGCTGCATGACCTAATCTGGACGGTCTGTGTCGTGCTTACTGGGTAATTCTTCAGGCAAAAAGAAGGGAATGTTTTGAACACTTGTTTTGTTTTATTGAAAGAAAATCAGCAAAACAAGAGTAAGTGATTGCCAAAGACAATAAGCCTATTTCTGTGGAAGTTCAAATAATGTCTTTTCTGAGAATCCCCCCCTCAATTTGAAGTTTTAGATGACGAAAAGAGACAAAAAACACCCTCAACTTTAGCAAGTCCACATGATGTTATGTCTTGGAGCGAAGGAATTTGCATATTGTTGGTATGTAGTTTAAAGAGTTCTGACACATAATATGAATAAATTAGCTGTATGAAAGCACAATGCTTAACAGTTTGTCTTTATTTATATTGACAGCAAAGAAACTTCCACCCCCCCCAACACACACACACACACACACACACACACAAAGAAACACTTATCCGATTGAGAAACAGCTTTATGACATCATTTAAACGGGAGGGAATGGGGGCATTTGTAATTTCTTATTCGACACTAATTACAGCGGTAACAAGACCCAGGAGAAGTGACGGCTGCTGGTTTAGACGTCTGCTGCCTTGACAGTCGGGTTAATTAACAACCTTCCATCAAGATTAAGATAGAACAAAAAATAAATAGATCAAGGCACACACAGACACACCACACACCTACCCCATGCATGCACATACACACAGTTAATAGCCCTTCTTCTAAGATCTCTAAGATAGTTACACAAGCCCATTTATTTCAGCAGAAAATTAGCCTCCTGCTCTGTTTGACACAGGGCCAGTCGTTTCACCCTAATGCATTCATTCATACACCTGTGTGACTTATTGATACTGGCATGCACTGGAGAATCATTTCGTTGATCCACTGAATATGGCTCATGAGAGAAAGCAAAGAAAGTAAATGGTATTAAGGGGTGACAGCTGCATGGCAGCAAACCCTTAAATCCCGGTGTTGTATTCCCTGCTGCGCACACACAATGATCCCATCCATCTTCCCTCTCCGTGTAATTTCATAGCGTGTGGCATTGGGTCTGAAAGATTTGTCTAAACCCTGCCTAATGTGTCCCCATCTCCACCTTGCCTAGTGGCTGGAGCATTCATGCAGGAACATCCACAGAATCTCACTGCCAGGTTAATGTGGCACCATAATTATTGGTCTGAAGTATGTGTTGCCTCCCCTACCAGCTGTCCTAATGTAACTCATTTAAAAGACTCCATTTGGACAGAATGCTATAGGGTTTTCAAAGAAAGTACTTTCTCCAGTTTCCCTCTCATTACTTCTATCTTTGGCCTGCCTGGTGAGGAGATTGGTCCCTGGAGACATACTGTAGCAGTGTTTTGCCCCGAGGGGAAATGGAAGGGTTGGGGAGAGATAGAGGGGAAGAGAAAGACAAAGGGGGGTATGTTGGTCAAAAGTACATACATTTGTCAGTATTTCAGTACTTTATAAAGAGGGATTTACAAGAAAATATGTCAAACATTAAAAAAAACATAAGCCACAAGTTATATAAGTTTCATAAACCTCATGAAGTAAACCAAATTTAAGTACAATACATCTGACTGATATAATACAATAGTTTACATATGACATATCTCAAACTGTATGTTGACATTATTTGTGACATTACTTTTAAAGAACTCATAAAGCCTTTTCACAAATATTTTGTCATTACTTTTCAAGGCTACCTGTGTTCCATTGTAGACTGTGTGATTACAAGTTATGAACTGTTTGTAGGTAGTGAGAATAAAACCATGTGGACTATTGCCTTGCTTATCAGTAGTTTCATGTACTCGGTCTTGTGCACTGAATTACTAGCAGTTTAGTGTTGAACTTAACCACCCTTGAGATAACCCACTATATAATTATTATGAACCACAGTCAGCCAATTGGCATAGAAAGTACAACGTTTTTCATAGCATACCTGCATGCTTCAAAGGAAGAATATGTGATTTTTTACACTTAAATGTAGCAGAAATCAAGAATATCCTCTGAAAATAGACTCATGACTGTCTACAATGAGAGGGACACCCGAGTCCCACTGTCTGTGATGTTTTCCGAGCCATATCTACAGCGTGTTTACATGGGCGGGACGGTCGGACGGCTCATCCCCTCGCGTATGAAAGTTGTTTAATTGAGAGACTAGAGAAAAGAAGAAAAACATACTGTGCTCACTGCTTAACTGAATGTTACACAAGCGTTTTTAGATCACGTTCATTTTGTTTAACTGTACATGCAGTGAGAAGATACGAGCAAACTAAAGAGCGCTAGCATTAGCATGCTAACACAGGGCTCCAGAGTGCGACGCATTGGGTCGCACATGCGACCAAAATGTTTAAGAGTGCGACTAACATTTCTTCTAGGTCGCACTGGTGCACCTGACGCTGCCCGGGTGAAAACATAGATTTCTTTCGCAAGCGCATCATCTCTCTGTGTTCTCCTGTGACCGAACTCACACTCATGGTAGGATCATATCGTGGTCTAACCCAATAAGAGACAGAGCTCAGGCAGGTCTTTGGCTCTGATTGGCTGTGGTCCTGTTCACTGCTGTAAGTTGTGTGTGTTTAAAAATTGCGAGCGACCTGAGTGCCAGAGTAGCCTAACTGAAACGGAAAAAGAAAATAAACGCGACAAAACGAGGGAAAATGAAGAGAGGTAGAAACATTGAAAGTTTTTTCATTAAGAAGACTAAGCCTACTGTTACAACCAGCCCTACTACTGTCATTCCATCCATCCCCACTACTGAGAGTCCATCCAGCCAAGACACGGAGCCTTCTGTCCTCACATCCAGACTAAGTGTAGGTTGTGGACACCGGCGTTGAGCCTGATGATAGACTTATTTTACCTCTGGTTATTGTAAAAACAGTAAATTAAAATGAATAATAACCGATTTTAATTACAGATGGTTCATTTTTAGGTCACCCAGAAGTGAACGTGTTGTGTTGGTCACCTAAAAGTTTCAGTGCGACATCACTTCTAAATGCAGTAGCCTGCTGTTGCGCCTTTATCACCAGCTTTCATCAGACCGTAAAAATATAACTATTACTGAACATTCCATTTTTATTCATAAGCGATATCACGCACAGGCTGCCCGATCATACAGAGGTCCGCTGGTTTAACCGAGGAGCAGCGCTAAAATGCTTCCTCGAATTGCGCACAGAGATGGCACAGATTCAATGGCGCATAAAAAGTCAGTGACAGAGTTAGATCACGATAGTGCGGACACGTAGAAGGACTGCCAGACTCATATCAAAAGTGGTTTAACTGAGTTTACTTAGTTGAAGAAGTTGAACTCCACACTGATCAGACGTCAGTGATCAACGCTGAAGGAGAAATTCAAGTCTCTTGGTTTGGAAACATGTTGTCATTTTATAATGCCTCACACTAAAATACCTGAAGATGACTTCGGTCTTTGCATCAAAGACACTCTGTGTGTTTGTGACAACTTATTCATGTGAGCAGGTTTAATCTGTAATGAACCTTAACGAGTACAAACTGTGCTGTGGCCTGACACACACAGATCTAAAGTCTCTCTCTCTCTCTCTAGTAATGCACTGATCCCAGGGCAGGTAGAATAACCTGTGTCAAAGTTTCTATAACCTTGAACAGCAATATTAAAACATAATATAATAATCTAAAAAAAAAACATAATTATTGTTTTTTTTCTTTTGTAATGTTGTATATTTAAATATTTAAAATATAAAATATTTTTGTGCCAACATGCAGTTTGCAATGACAGAGTTAACCCCTCTGCTTAATATACTTTTGCATTTTATGCGTTAACATGCAGTTTTCTGTACAAGTACCTTTTTTTGTCATTTTTTTTAAAAATCATACATTAGCCTCTATATCCATGTGTTGAGTTATAGTGATGTCTGCAAAATTAGTCCGGCCCACTTGAGGTCTCATTTGAACAAATCCGGCCCCCGACCCAATCGGACTTTGACACCCCTGCTCTACACCTTATTCTTGTTTAAAAATCATTCACATTATATGAAAGTTATGGAGCGCGATAAAAAGGTGACCTTATGGCGTTAAAGGCCACGCAATGAAAAATTTGGGTGCACCTAAATTTTGTGCACCAGTGCAACCAATCCAAAAAGTTAGTCTGGAGCCCTGTAACAACAATGCAGCTCAAGTTGTTTTGGTTTCATGCTGGTGCTCAAGGGCGACATCTTCTGGATCAAAAGGTTGCATATTCTTCCTTAAAAAAATCGTTTTTGAGAAAAACACTTCTTTGAGAGTCAGATGTGAATATGACATAACTCTCAAGTCTGTGCAGAGCTGGAGCACAGGCACCAAAAGTAAGAGATGGGGCTAAGTCTCCCTGGATTTCTCTTGAAAAGATCATGCTGAAGATTTTTGTTCCCAGGCTGATAGCTATTTGTACATTATAGTCCACAAAGATTAATTTGGCTAGAGGCAGTTACAGAGTACACTTGCATGCAAATGAATTTGATACTGTAGCAATTGCACTTAGTTGTTACGTATTGTTCAGGTCTATATGATCCTTACTTGTTTTTAAGGAGCTGTCACAGTTAGGTAAAAACAACAATTTTAGAGCTGTCATCACCCCAATCTTGGTTGTATTCCAGCTATTGGACAAATGTCATTTCAATCCTCATTTTCAATTAATCCACAAAGCACTCAAGAGTATTTTTTCTTCAATAAGAAAAATCAAAAGAATAATTTACATTTGGATTTTATCTGAAAATCATTTAGATCACACTGCTCCATTACCTTGTCTAGAGGTGTCTCCCAGTGTGTATACATTTCACCCCCACTCTCTTGTATGTGCATTATGATGACCGTGTGAGTGGTGCTGTCTGGGGTGTATAATAAAAGCTTTTGGAGAGTCCGTATGAAAAAAAGAAAAATCCTGATAGCAGGAATACATTACCCTGCCATCACTCCTAATAGTTTCCTACATTAGCACCCCTAGAGAGTCACGCCTTACGAACAGCGCTGTGCGTAAAGAACAGGGAAAAGGAACCAGCAATTTCAGGGAGGTAGGGATTACGGTGAGTTTTTGACCTTAAAGAAAGGGGAAAAAGCCACTGGAGAAAAATGCTGGCATGGAAGGGTGAGCGAAAGACAGTTGGTTTGGATAGGGGGTGTGGGGGTGTTGGTTAAGGTGGCAAACACTCTTGTCGCTAAGGACACTGAAAAAGGAGCAAGCAAAGGACGGGTACTAAAAAGAGTAAAGGCAGGGGAAGAGAGGGCAATGACAGGAGGGAAGGAGATGAGTAGCTGTGAGAGGAAAAATGATTTTGGAGATTGAAATGCAGGAAGAGGATGGATAAGGGCTGAAAGTTTCATGAGAGCACCACATTTTCTCACACCATCTGTGAAAGAAGCATTTCTCTGGGGCAGCTGATGCACGGCTCATGTGTATATCTGTATGTATTTGTGAGTTACAGTGTGTGTTTGGGGACTCGAGGCAGTCTGTTTGGCCAGAGGATGAGTTTTTCTTTATTCATTATTGACAGTGAAGAGACAAAAATGTAAACAAAACCGAGAACGAGAGAAATATCCATGTACCCCAGGTCTCTGTCTGTGTTATACATGGCCTTCTGCTTTAAAAGCAAGCTTATATTATGCTTTCCTAAAACCCCCTTTTCTATTTCATGCTCCTATTCAGCATTCTCAACAAAAGCCTTGTGATCTCTCTGGTGTACATTTCACTTTCTTGCTGTTCAAAGAGACGTGTTTTTTTCCCCCAATGCAGGACCTCATGTTCCAAAGCCCATTTAGCCTGTAAAAAAAAAAGGCTAATTGAGGCAGGTCTGCCGCTTATCTGATGTTAATTGGTACGGTGTAACAATGGATTACAGAACATGACAGTGTCTCTCTCAGAAAAATCCATTTGTTGTGACCTCTCTGGCACTATTACAGCAAGGTCAGAGAGCAGAGAGGGACACCAATCAATACAATATTGAGCTAGAGAGTGGACTGAGTCTGATGCAAGGGGACAGGAAAGGGGAAAAGAAGAAAAAAGGATTTGCCCAAATGGGAGAGAAAGTAGAACTGCAAAGAGAATTAGAAATAAACATCAGGGGGGTTTAAACCTGGACAAAGAATGATATACTCAAGATAGAGGAATGACCAGTAAATGGAAGGGATGGAAAGGAGGGAGGCCAGCTGTGTAGCCAGTGATGGGCCTAGGTGACCCATGACTGTGGCTAATAGAATTGAAGCTCATTTGGAATGATATATATATAACATTTCAAATTGCATCAGATTTATGTTAAGTCCTTTTTGAGATAAAAAGTTGGCCTACCCATTTTTGTGCTGGCCCACCCAAAATTGAATTCCTGCCGAGAGTTTTAATTCTCTACCCGAGCCCGAACTTGAGCCGACCCGGCCCGCGCCACTCTCCTCGGGCCGGGCCCTTGATCATGCATGTTTGTTTGAGCTGAGCGGGCCGAACAGAGAAATGGAGAGTGTGGAGAGGGAGTAACACACACACGCTCACACACAAAGTTCAACACAGGGAAAAGGTACCATGTGGCAGCTGATAGGGGACGTGGTCCACAAAGCAGCAGGTTCGGAAACAGGGACGCAGTCCGTATCAGCAAAGTATCAGAGAGAGAAAGGCAGAAGTTAGGTCTGAACCAGGGTCGGGAGCGGGCGTAACAACACAGACAGTCACAGAAGCACAGCTCAGTGTACAGATACACTCACACTGATAGATAAGAAACACCAAACAGCTCGGGAGACGAGCAGACAGTTTTGTAAGTGTTTTAATCCATGTTTATATCCATTCGTTTTTCCTACAGCCTACAATAGCGTATACATGCATCTGTGTTGCACTCATTTAGATCTCATCTGAACAGATTTTTGGCTTTTAGACAAATTAAACCTTTCATTATAAAAGGCAATTTATGAAAAAAAATGTTTTAGTCAGGCTCTGGCCCGTGGATACAGTTAATGGGTCGGGCTGGGCCGGGCTCGGACAGAATGTGCACGGGCTCAGGTAGGGTTGGGCTGGATTTTTTGGGCCTGATCTAGCTCTATTCCTGCCTATACTACTGCTCCACAGTAGGAGACTTCGAGCCATAGATTAAAAAACTAGAGACAGAGGATAGAGAGGAATGCCCTAAAAGCAACGGCAATCTTGCACAGCAGCATCAGTCTACAGCAGTGCACTGGAACAAACACTCAAAACGACCGAAAGGTTGACTTTTTGTGTTTGAAGACGGTGTCTAGGGAGAACATTATGTGCCACAGGCTTGAACACATGTTGACCAAAAGAGGTGTCAGATAAAACTGTTAACTGATAAAAGAGTTAAGTGTATATTGTGTAATCAATGACAGGTGTGTGAGCACATTAACATGTATACATACAAACAAGGCTATACGTTAACTTATGCTTTATGCTCACCGGGATGTTTACATCCTTGGATGATACGCCGTGGTGGGTAAAAAAAACAAAAACATTGTACCAATGGTGAACTGAACACCTGCTGATTTCTCATCTCTCTTTCAGATAAATTGGAGACAATGATCCTAATTGCAGGAAACATCTTTTCATATAGGACAAAAAGACTCATATTGCTAAAAGAAAGCATGTCTAAAAATTAGAGTGCTGAAACATTTTAATAAAACAACTTACCACCATATTCATACTGAGCAAGAAAACTGACTTCAGAGTAAATAACCATTTCTCAATAGGCTTTATAGTTTGTTGTGTGTGTTACATGCATCATGTAGAGCATTAACACTGCTCTGTGTGGCTATCAGGCCATTGCACATGTCAGGTTTTAACCTTGGCCTGATACAAGACTGCATGTTCAATATCTGCCTTTGCTGAATAATACATTTTATTAATAATCTGTGATGAAAATTTCTCTCCATTTGACTTCTGTTCTCCTTTTCCCCAAACATACACAAAAGGCTCAACCTTTCTCCCTCTCAAAAGTACATCCTTGCAGGCCCTGCAGTGCTCAAATGTGACTCATATGAGTTTCCTATATCCTCCTTGTTCTGCTGTTGGAATAAAGCTAAAACTATTCTGAGCCACCACCTGTTCCCTCTCTTGGAAGATGCAGAGAGGCAGAGAGGCAGAGAGAAAGAGGGAAACCGGAGTTGGGAGCCTACAAATAAATAATTGGGGAAAAAAATGAAGCAAGAATGATAGAGACCTGGAAAGTTTATTTTTTATTTTTTTATAGAAGACAGTTTAAAAAGTTGACGTAGGAGTGAAACACAAACAGAATGAAAGAAGTAGATGAGAGAGGTTCCTCATTTCAGGCTGGTGAATAGAGATATAAAGACAAGACATATTAGCATATCTGTATGTGTTTGTGTGTGTGTCTGTGTGTCCTCATGAGTTGCAGATAACGAGGCAGCGTATGAGCGCTCTGTGTTTACTCTAATTAACTACATCAATACTGTCAGACAGCTTTTTAGGCTTTGATCAGCTCCATGAGCCTGCCAAAAAGTCTGCAAAACACAACCGTCAATCACAGCCATCGTCTTTTTGTGCTAATCTTGTTGCGAAAAAACAAAGGCAAAGTAAAAGATTAATTGACTTTCTCAGAGGAAATAATGTGGCTGGTCAAGTTGACGGGAACACTTATTTGGATTCAACTCTCATTTCATTGCATTTCATCTGCTTCTGCTCCACCAATGCCTCTTTCAAACTCATGTCATACGTTACTTTTTTCACCCACACAGACACAAACAGACACAGACACGCACACACACACACACCTGTGTACACATGCACCGCTGGCCGGCGCTGAATATGTAAATCGACATCTGCTCCAGTACCCAATCTCCAGCCCTCACCATGTGTCTGATATGCTAATGCAGCCAACAGAGTTTCTTCACTCCACATCTTTCACTCCGTTTCCTTCCTTCTGCTTCCTCTCCTCAGCGCCGAAATCTCAAATCTGCCAAGCATGAGCAGATGAGGTGGAGAGGGGGTAAGAGTGAAATAGGGAGAGGGTAGAGAGGAACTTCAAACAAAACCTGATGATGATGTTGTTATGGATGGATGCTTCACACACAAACAGGCATGTAAGCAACAGTGAGCCTGGCTTATTAGTACAACAGCAAGGAATCCAGGAGAGAGATGCTTAGTGTGGGAGGAAGGACAAAGCTCCAACTCCTTTGGTGCTTTCCGTGCGTGCTTGTGCCTTGTTAACTGTGGTTGCCACAGCACCTAACCCCCCTCTACCCCTTTCAATGACATCTTATCAGTCGTAATGAGCCCTAAGGTTGACTTCTTGCTGTCGCTTTTGACGCACTGTTACTGCAGCGTATAGTTGACATAGTTTAAATGCCTGTGCAAGCATGCACCCTTACAAACACTTCTATCACATTTGCATTGAGCAGAGAGATGGATGGTGTCCCATTCCAGGGGCATTGTTCTTCATCCAAGTCCAGAAGTATACTTTGATTTATAAAGGATGAAATGGGATGAGACCTGGTTCCCAGAGATCCCCAGTTGGCTGTGTTCACAGCTTTTTCTGCTTTGACGGAGTTCTGAGTGAATACATGAATACATGAATGCTAAAAGAGACTAGCTGTGGCTCGGCTGCTTTGATGGCTGCATGTGAGGTCTCACTTGCTGCGATGGGGCCCTGTTGAATACTCTAACAGATCGTATTGGCTTGGTAATAATCTCTTTATGTTGTACGGTCGAAAACTTAAAACAAATTGTATTTGTCCCGTGTACACTAAATACATGCAGATTGGAACATATTCCCTTTGTGCGGCCATGAAAAACAGGACCAAGATGTAAAAACAATCAAACATCTGAATTGTCTCATCTCATAAAACAGATAAATCAAACCCAATAATAAAGTGAGGTCACATTGGTCAAGTGAGTCTATGACCCAATTGGATCATATAAAATCAGCACTAATGTCTAGAAAACATTAACCAATCGGATCCGGTTTTTACAAAGTATGACCCTTCTCACATCTGGACTGAAAAATGTATTCATTTTCCAGTATGACCAGCAGCAGTCTGTATTTAATACATTTATATTATATTTGCATTGCAGAAGTACATAAAGTGATGCATCATAACACCTCCTTAAATAATTTAATTTGAAATGATGAAAGTCATCACCGAATTATGGCAATGTAATGTAATCTGAACCTCTTACAGAAAAGTCGCTTGTTCTTCAGCGAAATTAAACTGCTGTTGTTCTTTTAGTTTTCATGCTCAAAACAGAAAGTACATAATAACATCATTACCATTATGGCAAATTAAATTTGATGCTGCATATTTGTTACAGCAAGAATTCAAAAACATTTTCCCCATAAACCAGCATTTTTACAAAACCCATTAAGCTTTAAAGCAACTAAAGCAAAGACGCCCCCCAAAAACTCCGGGAAGATACAAAGAGCAAATGTATACAAATGGAGAGCTCAGTGCTTTATCAAGAAGGAAAATTCAAGCCTGGTTTAAAAGTAGAGAGAGTGACTGACAAGGGTTCCAACAAGCATTAGGTCATGTTTTTATGTTGTATTGCTAATTTTATTATTTATTTCCTGGTTTATGTTGTGTTTTTGTATTCACCCTTGTCTCTTTGTGTGTCAGCCCCGCCCTGATTACCCTCACCTGTGTCTCGTTGGTCCCTGATTGTCTGTGTATTTAATCCCAGTGTGTTCTCCCTCTAGTTTCCACTTCGTAGTGTTTCCTTCGTGTACCTCGTTCCAGCATTTTTGTATTAAGCTCGTAGTGTATGACTCTCGCCTGCCTTTTGCCTAGCCCTCTGGATTTGTTTGTTGTCGGCCATCCCGTATACCAAACCCCTGCCTGGATCAAAGGACTGATTTTTGAACGTGATCTGAGTCAGCGATTGCCTCCATATGCTGTTTGTCATCGTGTCAGTGACTACCTTTCGAAATGCAACACGAAGAAGATGGAGCAGTGGTACTCAACCTTGCCCGACAGAGGAGCCACATAGGAAAAATATTTTTGCAAGAGCCACAATCCAAAAACATTTGAGAATAGAGAAAAAAAGTTAAAGTTCAATCGAGGTAAACCGATCAAAGGAAAAATATTAATTTTACATTTTAAGACAGCAGCTGGGGTACCAGTGAGCAAGTGGTTACTTTGCGAGCTCCTAGGAGCAAGCAAGATAGTTTTGAGTCCGACCTGTGGTTACTATTTCGAATGTTATTCACCACTCTGTCTCACCTGGATTTCCGACTCTGTCCACTGTCCTGTCTCTCCTACAGAGGCCCCAAAAGCCCCCATAAAATATATTTTTACACATTTTTTTAAGCAGTAGCAATGTGACAGACTAACATTAATTATAACTCAGTAATTGTTAAACGCACTGAAAGCATATTTCCTAGGTATTAAATATTAGAATGAGTATTAGTACTGCAGGTTTCACAACTGGTTGGCAGAAACTAGGTATTATGGTGGGGTGCACTTCTTCCCCACTAGCATTCACAATGGCGATGGAACTCATCATTAGAGCTTTTAAGTGGGTGGTAGGTGGGGAGCGACGGCAGGATGGGATGCGCATCCCACCAATTAGAGCATTCATGAATGGCATGACACTGGTGACCACGACAGTGCCATGTAGAAGAAGGTTACTTGAGAGGTTAATCCAGAATATTAATTGGGCAGAGGCATCTCAGTGTCCAGAGGGAAGATAATTGAGAAGATGTTTTTTTGTAGATGAGGAAGAAATTCCATCCATAAGTGAAAATTTAATGAAGAGCTTGGGCAGGGTATGATGCGGACCTGAGTGACGGGGAAAAGATAGAACAACTTAGGAAGTATGTTGCAGCATGAATAGTTAGGGTTTGTCCAGTAGAAGTGGGATTCAAAGCATCAGCTCTCTCATTCATGGGTGAACTGGGAATCCGTGGACAAAGTTTGAGAAAGGCGATTTCATATGAAGCAGATAAAACCAGTCAGTGGATTTGGATGAGGAGAAATAATACAAATTCAGGGCCAAAACAAAAGGTCAAAGAAACTCATCTATCTCCTCTCCTTTCTTCCCTCATGAAAAAGAGGGCGTAGGGGAAGGTAGAGCAACAGCCCGATCTGGCTAGATTGATTGCTAGTCCCACTGAACAGTTCACCTCACTCTAGTGCTGCTTCCCTTGCCCCCTTTTGAGATCTGTCTACAGACTTTTCTCTTTGTTTCTCCATTTTCTGATGTGTTCTCTTTGCAGTTATTTTTCATTATTGTAATGTTGGCACCAGACATAGTTGCATTTTGGTTGTTGGGGCCAATAGAGAGGCCATGTGGTAGTGTAGAGGTAGTATTAGCATTGTCACTACCTGGAGCTTGCATGTCCGGAGCCTGGGTGTGTTGAAGGTGGTAAAGCTGTTTGGGCCATGATGGCCATGTGGTTAAGTAGGTAAGGTACAGAAGTCCTGCATGCGCTTGTAGTGGGCTGAGAAGCTTCAGTTTTAACAAAGAGACATCACATCTAAATTGTTGCGTTTACTGGAGGGATGTACCAGCCAATTTCTGGCTCTTTCTCTCTCCCGCTTGCATGGGATTGCGATAATAAACAGATTCAAAAAGATTGGCAACTATACTTGGGCAACTGTGAACATACCTGGGCGGCCCACCCTAGTATTGTCTATGTGTTGGAAACAGTGTGATGTGACTTGCAGTTAATCATTTCTGCTTACAAGTGGAGCTTAAAAGAGCCACAACTGGTAAAAAAAAGTCACAGGCTCTAACTCCTGTTCTACTTTTGAAGGCTCTAGGTACACTACGTGGGTTTTTAAGTCGGTCAATAAGGAATTATGACTTCTTAATGTATGACAGTGTCTGATCATTAAGGGCCTTGTTGGTGAGAGGTAGAAATGTATTTCTGAACAAAGAAAAAAAGGGGTGTTCACAGTGGTAAGGTAATAAACTGCCATTGAATGCAAGGTGCTCTTGAAGCCAGAAACCTTCAGTGTAGAGAGAGGGAAGCCTCTGGGCTTTCTTTATTCACAGTCACACCAGGGTATGATTTTAAGACCTATATTGGTTCAGAGCATCTCACCTTAGTTCAACAATAAGGAAAACTGCTGTTCCATCCCACACTAGGTCTTGGTTAGGTTGTGGGTGTTTGTCACGCTCTGTTTATAACCTGCTTTATCTTGTACTCAGAACACCGCCAGACTCTGATCTTCGTGTCAGTGCTTCCCCTGCAATCAATTCAACGCCATGGCTTCTTAGTCCGCATACAGATCTACATCAGTGCCAGAATTCTTCAAGTCATCAGTCCCCATTTACTCTTCCTCAGTCAGCAAGCCAGTCAGCCCTGTGCCAGTCCAGCAATAAACCTCATGTAACTCTCAAATTCTTTCACTGTGACTGCTTCCTAAAATGACTATAGTCCTTAACATCAACATACTGAATCAGATTTTATAGTCAACTTCCTGGTTGTAATACCAAAAATTATATCTATTCATTAGATTTTTTTAATTTATAAGTGTAAGTACCTTAGTCGGATGGTAAGAATATTTCCTCTGGGGTGTATAAGTCACATTCTATCGTTATTTAGAGTAGGGTGAATTCCGACTGTGTTTGCTCATTCAAATGTTGTGTGCTTAGTGACCTACCAGGGGGTTAGTGAACCACAGACAGTCTGTGTCATCGCACACAAATGTTGCTTCACACGCATTGGTACAGAAATCAAACCACCAAATTCAAATGTTTGTTGTGATTGCATTAAAACCTTGACGTGAGAGCAGAAACAGAATATAAACATGCCGTCTGCCGCATGAACTCACACTAAACTGTTGTTGTGTTATTCACTCTCATTTAGCAATTTCATAGCATATCAGGGACTTTTTGATGATTATAAAAACTGGACTTAAAAAATAAAGTTCAGCCATACCTTGTTTAAAGCCATGAATAAAATATATTTACTTGGCTCTTTATGTAACGATAATGTTTTCAGGTTGGCATATTTTCTCATTGAGTCCCAATTTATTCTGTTTCACAAGAAATGTCTGTTTTTTTAGCAATGTTTGTTGCAATATCCAACTTGTTGGGAACAGGCAGCAACAGATCAAAAGCTTGAAGGATAAGACTTGTATCCTACAGATATCATACAAAGCTGGGGTGAGGTTGCAGGGGGAATATTGACTGAAGAGAAGTCAGCTTTCAATATTAGTATAATTGGCATCCCAAAATTGCTGTAAGGTCCCTGTTTTCCGATAAGTTTTCAAATAAAATGTAAAAACCTAAAACATTACTTGTTGTCATGTTCTTCAAAAGACAAAGGAACTGGACCCAAATGCAAAACTAACAAAAATATTTATTAAACAAAAAGGCAAAAGAAAAACTAACTTCACAAAAAATCCAACTAAAAACAATCACAGGGCACCACAAGGAGAAACTGGTAAAGACACAGACTGACAACTAACAATGCACTGACAAGCAGGAAGGAACACTGACACTAAATAGACATGGGGTAATCAAACACAGGTGAGACTAATGACACAGGTGAGGACAATGAGGGGAATCAGGACTGGAGGGAAAACACACAGAGGCAGGAAACACAACCAGAACTACAACATAAATCAGAGAACACTAATGACCCAGAGAACTTAAGAATGTAACAACATAAAACACACTACAGAATTACAGAACTAGGAACCACACAAGGAAAACAAACACCAGGGAAGAATCTAAACTCTGAAAATCTACTAAATATAAAACCAAATCAGACCAAATCATGACACATGTGCTGACATCATTGTCCTTATTACTATACCAGTTCTTAACTGTGACAGTATAAAGATGAGAGGTGTGGTAATGACACATAAATCGTTATACTGCAGGTCATTTTACACTGTAGGTTACGCTTCCCCTCAACATCCTGTATGTGGACCCAGAGGCAGTCGTAAAAATGGATTTGTAATTCAAGATTGTTTGTTTTTACAAGTCATACAATTGTCATTTAAAATCTACAGATTTAAGCACATGTTCCTTAAATCAAACAAAGGGGAGCTGTATTTACTTGTGTGATCCTGTGACCATTTGACCACTCTTGCTCTGACATAATAGAAAAAGTTTGAACACATTTCACATCATTTTTTGCATGTGGCTCCTGCTTTAGGAAGGTCCTTGGCCGGTGTATTGTTTACAGTTTGTGGGCAGCAAGTGTTGGGTTTGAAGGATTGCTCTGCCTGACCATGTAGTGAATAAGGATAAGGAGCACCATGTCATTTCAAAGAACCAACTTTATCCTATGGTGCAAACACATCTCCCTCACACTGTTACTGTGTTGCAACAGGACCAGAACTCTCATTTACACTAGGTTTCATCAACAGCAGGATGAACTCCCTCTATTTCCACAGTCTCCCCAGTTACCCTGTGTAAACAACAGTGAACCTTCAAAGTGTAAACATCATTGAGTCTTTGTAAGAAATGGATTTCCAGCTCCTTCATCTTTCATTGTACCGGAGGTTTTCCTTCTCGAAAAAATATTCTTTGTAAATAAAAAAGACACAGTTCAGGCTGCAGTCAAGGCAGGATGGCTGTAAAATTTCTGAACAGGGTTGCCAGGTCACTGTGAGAAAAAACAAGTCCAGCAGCAAAGCAGAAATAAGAAGAGAGGATCTAAAACATGCCCCTGCTAAGCCCATTTATTTTTCTTTGCTTGTATTAGAAGCAGTTTTCCTAAAAATGTATAACTGTTGTTTTGTTTCTGTTATGTTTGTGAGATCCTCATCACATTTGTTCACTATATCGTCATCTTAATCTTCATCTTTGAAATGTTCAGTGTGTGGTTTATAGGCTCACCTGTCACTGGTGCAAACGATAGCTGGCTTGTGATCATTAACTTCCCTCTCTGGCAGTATAGGCTGTAGTGAAATTCCGGGATTTTTTTTATGAATTAAAAGCTGTAAATCATCCGGTAGCTTGACACAGAGTTTGTTGGCATTGTGTACAGGCAAAGTTGAGAGTGCACAAAATACAAAGATTGAGAGAGAGAGAATGTGAGCGAGTGGGCAAGACTTTGTTGAGCTTTATTACTTTATTACTTGTGTTTGCTCAGACTTAACTATTTTGGGTATGACACCATAATTGTTCACTAAAAACTGAGATGATCAATAAAAGTGCTTTTTAGATGTGTACTACACATCTGCATTTTGTGCTTATGAGTGTTATTCATTTCAAGATGCAGTTTTCCCTCGGTATCAGAGATGTTATGATAAATAAGAATCTAGCCTTAATAAATCTAAGGCATTTAAGCATTTTTTGCCATATAAACCAAGCATGTACCTTTATTTATCTCGACACTGAAATGAAATTGACACCTAAATTAGGAATGAGTCCAAATCCGAAAATTAGTGTATAAAGGCACGGATATAAGATGAACACCGATATATATATTTTTTCACTCTGTACTCCTCACATACATGGCTCATTCGATAAACTCTACAGGCAAACAGAGAGAGACTTCAAATACCGTTCTTCACTTTGTGCATCTGCTCTCTACTGATCTGATTCTGTTCTCTCTTGGTTTTGCTGCGTCTTGAAAACGAGCCTCTCCACACGAGCCTCACCTGTTATGATAACAGAGTCACAAGTAAAACTTTTTTTTAAACTGGAGTTTTCTTGTGTTGCATGGAGCCCATGCGTACGGGTTGGCAATATGTGGGCACTACTTAACAGTGTGCGCAGATTTATAAACTGCAGCCAACGAACAGTTTTGCAAATTGTGGGCACAGTTTTGTAAATTGTGCAAAAAGATACAAATAGGTGCATCAAAATTGATCAGAATAGAGGAAATAAATGTTTGGAGCTTAAAACTTGACTTGGCATCAGTTTATAAAACTTTAGTATTAAATTAAAAATAATGACAGAGAGAAAGAGAGCTAGAAACATTTTAAATTACAGTATGATGAGGTAGAAATAGGTTTCATAATTATTCATATGCCTATCGTAAATCAATATGATGCTTTGAAGGCACTACAACTGCATTGTCAGAAACAATGTGACTTCCTTCAATCTAATGTTCATTTGTAATTTCATTACATCTTTTATGATCAATGTTGCAAGAAAGCTAAAAACACTTCTGCTAGAAGTCACACCCACATCTGTATCTGAATACAGATACAGATAATGTTTTGGTAAAACAGATACAGATAATGACGTCTCTGAATCCTTGTATTTATATAAATCACATAAAGAGAACGTAAGGATAGAAATGTGCTACCTAAGCCTATATAAATAAAATAAACATCAATTAGAACCATTCACAAAGCTTGGTGTATGCTTGTATGTCTAGGCTGCTGGTGTTAATCAGAGAAGCAGTCATGCAAAGAAAGACTCGTACTCTTTCTCAGCATCAAGGTTTACCACTATATGTTTCTGCACATTGTGTACTGTGCATGGATTTTCTTGACTTCATAGTAGCGCCATATAATGCTTGGCTGCACTGTAGGTGGACATCTCGTTGTCAGCCCTTCAGCCTCAACACTGACGCACTCTGCATGCAGCTACACATACATAGCCCCATCATTAGAGTCTGAGGAACAGATACAGACACAGGGGTGAGGCGGAGAGGAGATGGATAGACAGAATATGGTAGAGAAAAAGAGAAGATGGATTCAGGAGGGAGGATATTCAGGCGCATCATTAGCACCAGGAATGGAGAGATCTTGGAGCGGAGGAATATAATGAAGACAAGACGGTTCATTTGGGATTTTAAATTAACAGAAATATGCAAAAATGTTGAATATGAGAAGCAGCTTTTAAATGGCCTGTCATGCCAGCACATGGCAGTATGTTTCAAACGCTAGCTTAATTATCGATTGCTTGGAAAATGTCATACAAAGGGCTAGACTCATTTAGCCCAAACTAATTAACCAGAAGTACGTTTGTGATTAAAAATAAATGTCATAATATTTAATTCATGTATTCAATATTGTTTTTTTCCCATCTCTGGAGTCTTTGGAAAGTAAATTGTAAATGAGATACTCAGATGAAGCAGTTTCCCAATGTGAAGTTAATTAGGAGCAGCAGTGACAATCAGGTAGATATGTTCAACAGAGCAGCCAGGAAGCTACCCACGGATGTTTTATTACATTTCTCTTTGTAGAAATGAACCAATTTCCACCAAAATGTTCACATAGGAGGGAAAAATCTCACTTAGTAAGCATTATCAAACGAGGGGGGGTTTACAGGTATCCATCTACCTGACCTTATCTTGCAGGGTCTGAAATAGCTTCAGGTCCTGGAGTTTGATAATCATTAATTCAGTTTAATTTCCTCAACCTTAACTGAAACATTCATATCTGCACATGAATTATTAGGTTTCAATATCAGACTTTGCATCACCAGGAATAGGCTAGGAGATGGACTTGAATATTTAAGCTGGGCTCGATATTTGAAAAGTGTATTCCTGGAAACCACAGAGAAGTTGTATTGACTTCCACCACTTAAAGCTCTCAGAGAATATTGAGTTAAATGAAAGGCACAAAAGAGGCATATAAGACATGGAAAACCCCCCCCACAATTATAGCATTTGAACAAGATGGATCAGATAAATGTAGAGATGACAAGCCAATAGAGAATCAGCACTTAATGTTGCTCTTTTATTTAGCTCAAATTTCCTTTTATATGTCTACAGTGAGCATAAAATAGCTATATTAAATCTTATTTGTTGTCAATGAATTATAATAGGTGTATCCAGAAATTGTGGAAGTCCTCTCTTTGACTCTTTGAAAGTCAGTAGAAATTAGTAGAAACATCAAGGTGACAATCGTGCATACACGGAGGAAAACCTGTGAAAGGTACTTTGTCAGGTGAGGAGACAGACCGAGAATAGAAATGAGAAACAAACTAAACGTAGGCATGATAAATGTTTTTTTTTTTGAAAAAGGGTGTTAAAAAAGAGAGACAGAAAAGTGAGCAACAGGGGGAAAGAAAGGAGAGACGATTACGTGATTTAATCAGCAGGCTTTTCATAAGACTGAGAAACTATTTTAAACATGACGTATTCTAGTATAACTGAGTGTTTTTCTGTTCATGAGTAACAGAGAGAAAAAAGAGAAGGAGAGTTAGGAAGACAGAAAAAGAAAGAGCACTGTGTGTGTGTGTGTGTGTGTGTGTGTGTGTGTGTGTGTGTGTGTGTGTGTGACCCGGTCTGCACTTGTTGGGATGTGTGTGTAAGAAAGCTGTCAACTACTCCAGGCGAGAGAGTTCCAGCAGTGTGTCAACCTAATGGGCAGAAACTGGGGCATAGTGAATTATTCAACAGCTTTTTAAGGGGAGAGGAGACGCTTCCAATATCTTCCCTTAGGAAAAATGTAAGGACCCTGCTCTCATAATACAGACACATGCACACACGTACTGCACAGTGTGCTAAAAAAACATCACGTTGGCCTCTACAAACAGGTCTTAAACTCTCACAGTAATGTTCTTGTTTCTAAAAACAAACACATGCAGCTATACCCAGACACTTGATTGCAAATACCAGAAGAATACTGAATTGGTCCTTTAGTCAACTTCACTAATCTGGTTTGTGCCCTCTAATGATGTTCTTTGAACAAGTGATATCATTTATATTTTATTTATTTATCAGTTTATTTGTCAGGGACAATACATTTAGACATTGTTACATTTAACTAAAGTTCAACCGATGCAAGGTAAAGTATATAGGACTTCTAGCCATGGCTAATTTGCAGTCCTTGTCCCTGTTTAGGCTCTTAGGAAATAACACACACAATACAGTTTATAGTATATGTTTTATATCCACTCCTACCCCTACTTAAAGATGATCTATTTATTTGTGTTTCACCTCCAGCAGCAAGTCCATTTACCATTTCCTTTGTTGCTCCTGTTTGCTTGTGGGGTTAACCGGCAAGAGTTTGAGCACGGGGCTGCACTCTCAGCCGAGGGTTCAGAAAGAGAGAAGGCCGGGGGAAAAAAAACGAGGTATTGTATGACCTGGCACAGGTTATGTGCCACCTTGCAGAATGTTAGCCAAAGCTTGTGACATAGCTGGAGTTATTACCTTGAGAATTGTAGGACACCAAGTTCATTTACAGGTCACACGTTAAAAACCAGTCGCACCCTTCACTTTCAGCAGACACGTAGTTAAAACCTGCTCTCCCCTGTTTCTCTCCCTTTCCAATTGGACTCACTGACATTTAATTAGTTGGTGAGTGGAAGACGCCCCGCCACATCAACCCTGTAGTGATGCTGACCTTTTGCGACTGGGTCACTCATCTGCCATTAGAGCACCACTGCAACCACACTTACACAGCCAAACACACATACACACTCACATAGACACTCACATAGACACTCACATAGACACTCACACACATTTTCTTGGTACTAATAAAGCACAGGGTGATGTTGAAAAGAGCCAGCTGGTAATCTAGCAATTGACAGAAAGGTAGATTTCTTCTGCATAATTGAAATATGTCATTTTGAATTTTTGAAGATTTGTTATGTAGCCAGCCAGTGTGTGTGTGTGTGTGTGTGTGTGTGTGTGTGTGTGTGTGTGTGTGTGTGTGTGTGTGTGTGTGTGTGCATTTTTCACATCTTTGTACATTGATGTGGGTTTGATGATTTAGTGAATGATGTTAGTGTGTCTGAGGAGGCTGTCTTACAGGCAATTGCATCAGGCTATCAACCATCATAAGACGAGACCGACCAGTTATCCTTTCATCTTTGGCCAGTGCAGAATGCCCAATGAACACACGTGTTTACAAAAGTCCACACAAACACTCAGACACTCACACAAACCTGCAAACACAGTCTAAGGCAATCAGAAATTTCCCCTTCTGTCCCCCCCCCCCCCCACACACACACACACGTCTCCTCCCCACCCATCAGTGCTGTGACATATCTCACAGCAACATCAGCTGCCAGACACCTCCTATCAGGATCGGTTTGGAGGCCTTTTAATCCGCCCTCTAAAGAAGTCTTTCCTGTCAATGGAGGGAAACGTGACCCGGGTACCAAAAGCTGAGGAGGGAGGGGATGTGGTGGTGGTGACAGAATCCGGGGTGAGGGCCTGGCAGAGAGAACTATCCAACTGGCCCTGCATGCCGTTGTTGGGCTGCAGCCCAGACAGCTTTTTTTTTCCAAGCCGATAGGTTTGGAAACATCCTTTGCATAGACATTGAGGAAAGGGAAAATACAGCTTCAGAGGGTGGCAGTGTTGTGGATCACTGGACAGAAAATTGAAAGTTACAGAAGAATATGTTTTAAAGGAATTCAGGAATAAAAAAAATTGGTACACTGTAAATGGACTTGATCTTAGGTACATAACGCTGTTCTAGTCTTCTGACTACTCAAAGCGCTTTTACACAGCAGGTCACACCTACACATTCACACACTGATGGTAGAGGTTTCTATGTAGTGAGATTATCAGAAGTAACTAATCCCATTCAAATGCATTCATACACCGGCGTCTAAGCAGGGGGAGCAATTTGGAGTTAAGTGTCTTGCCTAAGGACGTTTCAGACATGTTTCTGCAGGAGCTGGGGTTCGAACCCTCGCCTTCCGGTTGAGAGACGACTCTACCAACTGAGCCACAGCCGCCCTGAAATTTAAATAGTTTGATTTATTAAATGATACATAGAAACTGGCACCAAGTCAGTTATCTCCTATAATAAAATTCAGTAGAACAACAAGATAAAAACTTAAATATTTTTGGAAAATTAAGAAACATATAACATTGTTGGGCTATATTCTTGTAAAATTGAATGAGCTAAACTGATAGTTACTGTACCTTAAATGAAGCTTCACTGAACTGACGATAACCTTCAGGGAAATGTAGCAAGCTCAGCTCAAACACCACAACACAAGTAGCTAACCACATTAAAGCAATTTTATTTTACATGAATAAAACCTTTATTGCCCCTAGGTAAATTTAAACATTTAACCATTTTAGGTCAAGGTCAGTACTATTTGTAAGCTGAGTTTGGCCACCAACTACAGACATTTAACCTTTTTACTTAAGAAAACGTAATCTGAACAACTGGTGTTAATTGGCCAAGAAAAATTTGGTTTGCTAATGCAATAGACAATTTTTTTTCCTGTGACAGCCAAAACTACTTTTTCTGTGTGTAAATAATGCTAAGAACTTCTCCCATTGGTCCCTCTTCATCACAGCTGGATATAAATGATCTGTTCTTCCCTGAAGTATGGTCTGTGGACAAAGATATACACAGTTTCCAAACAGGAGGTGAGTCACCTTAACGAGTGGGTCATCTTGTCCAACTCTCCCTAAGTTTCAACTTCTCCTTTATAACCTCATTTATGGTTGACATCTTTCTTCTATATTTCTTTAGTTGGCTTCTAGCAACCCATAGCTAAAAATCACTTCTTTTTGTCTTAAAGACGGGAATAAGAATCTTAGGAACATTACAATCAGACAAAATTAGACAATTCATGTATTAGATAAATGAGAAAGAACTGAGACAATCATCAAAGCAACAATTGAGAGACCTTGTCTCTGTCTCGTTTATGTCTCTTTTTTTGTCTCAAGAGAGTTTCATGAGACCACCATAAGATTTTTTTTTAATTCTCATTGAGGATCTCATCTGTATCTGTTCAATGTGTTATCTTTGCTTTACTTATTGGTCTAACTCGTCCTGCAGCAGGTTTTCTTGTATTCCGACCAGGCTTTAAACCAGGGCTATGTTCACAAAGCTTCCTAAGTACAAAAAGCTATCCCTCATGACAAAAGTCTTAGAATCGTGACATTTAGAATTTTCTAAGAATGTTCCCTTAAGCTTTAAACCTGATCCTTGTAAATATCAACGTTATTCACAAAGCAACTTAGCCCTGAAGAGAGCTCCTAAGGTGACGAACTGTTATGAGTAGTGATCCAGACTTTTAAGAGTCTCAAGAGTCTCTCAAGCTGAGGATGAAATGGAGAAATGTTCTCCAAACACTGAATGAAGAATATTATTATTGAATCATGGTCGGGCTGAACTGTCAACAATAATTATGCGTTATTATGCATGCAAACACTTCAATCTGTTCTGGACATTCAGTGATGCATGGTGAGTCCCTCTAAATGGTTTACTCCACAGGTGCATTGAATTACTGATTAAAGGTCCTTTACATGCTGATGTGAAAAGCATGTGAAGAGACTATGGGGCAGGAGGGCATGTGTTTCAAATGTTTTGTAGGCTATATTCCTTTAAATCATTTATTTAACAGAGATGTTAATTTGTTAATATGTCCATGTGCATGGTTGTTGCACAATGTCTGCCTCAAGTCTATAATTGGGCCTAACCAATTTCACTGTCTTTCTTCCTATTATCACTAAGAGAGCCATTTTTGTCCTCCATTTTTCAACCAATCACAGCTTCTGAAAAAATGTGTCATACTTAGCAACGTGGTTGACCTCACCTCACATGAATGAGACAACCTTGGGCTGTAAGAAATTGGACTTGTCTCATACGTGTCTCATCTTTTTCTTAGCTGAGATCTTGAAATGAGACACCTGTATGTCCTTCATAATAATACAAATTTAAGAGCTTGCTGTATAGTCTCATTTTTCTGTGAGCGAAGATATTGGTAAAAGTCAACTGTAAGAAAAAGATATCTCACTCAGCACTCACTGTGAGGCGGACCATTTTTATATCCAAGAATTGTCCTAGAGACAAATGAGACAATGGACAAAAATCTTGTTTTGTTCTTAAATAGTGCTCATTTTTGTCTAGGAGGCAGAAATAAGACATAACCTAATTACAATCCTGAATGATACTTTGCTTTGGGAATGGTTTACGTAATAGAGGAGGGTTATGTTAGCTAATCACAACAAACCTGCATGTTTGGCTCCCAGTGAGGGGAAATCCTACTTGCTTGTCCGCTCTTTCAAACTGCAACACTCCACTCTGTTGCTGTCAAAGCTTCGCTTCAATTTTGTTTTTAAATTTGATTAACTACTTAAAAGCAACAGCGCAATTCCACTAAGCTACTGAAGAAAAGTAGTTAAAACTACTAGTGCAGCTATTTGTAGCATTGTTACTGCACAATACTGAACATAAATAAGGATTAAATGTGTCAGCACAACATATGCACTCACACAAACACTCCGCAGTATGCAGTTGCAGCTTGTCACAGTTACAGGAATTCGCAGTCTTTGGAAGGGAAAGCTACAGACTCTTGGCCAGTCAAAGCGCTTTTTTCCACCAATCCCCACGATGTCCAAAATGGTCTGTAATCATAGTGAAACTACTGGCTTCACAACTATAAATACTGCTTCAGAAGCCTCTATTTGGAGATGAGAAACCCTGACAACAGCTGAGTTGCCAACTAAAGTGTGTAAACAACTACAACAAGAAAAATGTCAGTAATACGTTTGATAACATTTAGTCTGGAACCCCTGTAGAGTCCTGGCCAGTTAAATCCAAGCAGACTGGAGCAGCACCTCAGCCTTCCACAACAGATGACACCATTAGGTGAAAGCAGACTGTCTTTTCATCACTCCTCCTTCCTTGTTGGCCCCATCAGCTGCAGACCAGGCAGTTGTTAGACAGACATGTCTAACCCCTCAGTGCCTCATTTAGCAACTTAGTTCAGGAACAAGCTAATCCAATGAAGTCCGCTGCACTTCACTCCTGATGGAAAATGATTTAAATCCCCTTGTTCTCGCCACAATGGTTTAACTCCTGCAGGTACTCTAGCTTTTGTGACTTCAGCTGGCACAGATAAACATGCATTTTAGCCATTCGCTTCCCCCCCTTTTTTTTTTTTTTTTTGGCTATTTCTGGTTTCAGGAAGGATTAAAAGAGAAAAAAACTCTCAATATAATTGCTAAGCCCTGATTAGAGAGACACTGTTCAGGGATGGTTTTAGCCGTTGTTGTTCTTACATACTGTTATGCCAGGATGTAGGTTATTTAATGTCAAGCAATAAACATTTTAGGAGTACAAAGGGATTTTTCATCCTGTTCCTAGGGGACTGTACATCCCACTGCCTTGTGTAATGAGTCCCAAGAACATCCTTGAGCTGAAAAATATTTTTCAACCCCACATTTGCACTACTTAAGTAACCATGAGCAATCAAAGAACCAATGCATCTCCAGGGATGTACTTCTTGACCTACCCTCCCGTCTCCATCGAAAGAATCATTTCCCCTGGAATCATCAAAGTTTTATATTATTTTTGTTAAGGTCATACATTTTTATATAGGTATTTATAATTTAGTTTTGGATCATTGGAATATCAGATTCAGAAGTTAGCTGTTTACCTTAAAGCAACATTATGAAGAAATCTGGTTTTGTGTGCTTTGGCACCAACCGTAGGTCATGAGTTGAACTGCTCTGTCATAAAACACAAAAAGTTACTGAAGGTTTGTGTGTGTAAAAACATGTATATACTTAAAATCACCCACAAACAAATGTTCAAGCTGATCTACTAATGGCACACTGAGGATTGCTCCTTTAAAATGTGCAAGACAATGTTCGTTGTCTTTTTAGTACCTTTGAATATGCGACGTGGGGCGTCTCTACCCTACTGTGCAAAATACAGGGAGGAGAAAATGCATTGCGATCTTAAAGAGGCACAATTATTTAATATAATTTGACATGCAGTGTTGTCAGATGGAAAATACAACAACATCATACTGCAGCTTTTGGATTTTTGTAGTTTACTCAAAACTACAGTGCATCAAAAAATGAGAAAGGCACCTAAATACCACATTGAATTCCAAAACTATGGCCTGCACACCATATTGATGTAAATAACGAATGGACAAAAGGAACAGACTATTAAAGTGCAAATTGTTTACTAATTTAAGTACTCTGCTGTCTGCCGTTGTTTAGCCATGCTAGTAGCATCTTAAGTTGTTGTGATGTGAGTTTTTCCGACACTCTGTCTGGAATAATGGGCCACAGGTGTGAGCTGGGCATTAGATCTGATTGGTAGGTAGAGCCTGGCAGCAAGGCAATGGTACTGACTTTTTGGTTGAGGGGACATTGAACTGGCAAAATGATCATACAATTCTGCAATTATTGATTGTACAGTGTACAGAGAGCAAAATATGCTTCAAATACAATCCTACGTCTGGCAACACCAGAAGATAAACTATTTAAAGACCTTGATCATTGTTGCCAAAATTAATTGTCTACCCAAAGTCAAATACCATACAATAGAAAATCAGTTAATCCAATGACAAAGTACCTTGCAAAAAAACAAGCCCTTTAATCAACTTGCTTTTGCCTGTATTTAATGCATCGTATCGATTCTCCTCACTATTTCTGCAGCACTGTGCTTTTTGGACAGAATTTTTGGCACCAGTCTCCACTGCTGGTATTTCTGCTTGTTTAGCTCATGTTGGATTTGCTTATGTTGCATTTACATTTGCACTACTTGCAGTTAAAAATCAAACAATTAATCATTCATTTTGCAGTTCCAAATTAAAAGCCATTCTCTCTTTGGATATTCAGGCTTATGGACTTGTAAAAATACTATGAAATACACTCTGCTGTGTGGAAAAGTTGTTAATGGTTTGGGTTACACCCCTTATTTTCAATAATGGGAAATCTTTATACCTAATTATACAATGAAGAATAACCAAGAAATCAATAGTGACAAATATAACTTCACAGTCTAGTATCAACTTTCAGTGACTAATTCTCTTCTAGCATCACCATGGCCATTGTTCTCAGCATGACATCCAGATGGGTGGTTGGAGGACAGTGAATAAGACCTGGCCTGAGGCTGCCGCCTGTTGAGGCAAACATGGACGACCTAACAGCAATACAACCATAGGCCTGTCAAAAAAGCCTCAAGAGAAAATCATGCTAGCTTGGATCAAGATTCAGACCAGCAAGCCCAAAGGCATCTTCATAATCAACGAGAAACTGTGAGATCAATGCCTCTACATCAACAATGAAATGACACCTACAGTCTCTCAAAAGCCCATGCAGATCGTACAATGCATCCCTAAAGGACAAAGTGCAAGTAGACCAACTCAGGAGGGCTTACAGAGTTCGGCCTTGATTGCACTTTGATACAAACTTGAAATGTGGAGAATGGAGACATTCAAAGCTAGCTTTACCATCAAGGCTAACTATGATGTCCTGCCATCTCAGCTAGTTGTACAGAGAAGACCAACATTTGTTCCCTCTGCCCCACACAGAACATAACATCTGAAACCCATCTTAGTGGGCTGTAAGACTATCCTCACCAATAGCCAGTACACCTGAGCCAGCTGAGATCAGCCTCAGACCTCACTTCAGCTTGTCTACAGCATCAAGCTAAAATTTGCAGTGGAGGAGACCAACGAATACATCAAAACTAAGGTAGGATGAGATTGTTGGCTGGAAAGTGAAGTTTGACTACACTGGGGAGTCTTTTCAGAAGCATGCCTCAGGTGAGCAACGGAGGGATAAAAACAACTATAGTTTTATTGTATTGTACTGTACTGTCAAACAGCAGCATAAGAAACTGTACACTTCTTATTGGATTTCAAAATTATTGAAATAAAAACATTTCATGATGTGAAAATATTTAGGGGAAACAAATCATCATGCCCGTGTTTCTGCAACTTTTACCTGTCCAATACACATCCAAAGTCACCCTGCAAAACTAAATTTGCATTACCCTTTAATGTGAGGAACATTTTACAAGACAGTCAGTCATGTGTACAGCAAATTTATGCTTCTGCTTCCTAAGCTTAGAGACATAAGCACCAAGTCAAGGTGTAAAAGTTAAAGATTTCTGCAGCTTGCATCCTATTAGCAAATCCCTCGCCTCTTTGCAGCTCCTCTAGCTACAATGCCCAGAGAGAAATACTTTAAAAGTAAAGCTTCATTAGGCCTTTCCAGGAGTTTTAAGTTATCCTCATGGGGGTACACATCAGCATTCCCCTTTATCTCTCCCCTTACACTCTAAGGAGCTCTCTTTGGTGACTCGTGGTTCCAGAGGATGCTTCCAAAATGGCGACTCGGGGAGAAGCGCTATTCCCTAGGCTGCTGAGATGAGATGCAGGATTCTCTCTTGTGAGCCCGGCTGAGGAGAGGGAGAGATATGGAGAAATTGTGTGTTTTTTCCCTTTTTATATTTTCCGATCTTTCTCAGATCTGATCTGACGTGAAATCACAAATTGGCCCCTAGCCGCTGCCCCCTGTGTACATAAAAGAACTCATTACAGTTAGGATCGTTATTAAAAAGTGATGGAGCAAGGGAGGAGCAAAAAACTGAATCTTTTTAATAAAAGAGGTTGAAGAAGAAGAAGGAGAAGCTCCAGAAGAAACTTGATGTGGAAAATAGGCTAGGCAATGAGGGAGCTGTGACGTGAGAAACTGCTTTAAACTATTCACTTTCACAGATGGCTTGCACAAATACTCCAAATTCTTCTGAGGCTTTGGACATGCTTAGATATTTATTTTCCAACAGATGATAACAGGGAATAGGACATCTTTTCCACTGGCTCTGTTTCTGTGCCCTACATATGGACCTAAGCTGAGCACACGCAGCAGGATATGAAGGCAACAACTCAGCTAGCAGCAGAGTCAATTGTATTATGTTTTGTGAATTCCAACAATAAGCTAAAGCACCTTGAGCTCTAGGCTAAAAATACACCATGTATTACTGTTCACTTACGATAGAAGGATTTGTATCATAACATCAGTAGTTTTGTGGTGGGGGTATATGTAACAGCCATGTCTCTGGTATTCTGCTTCATGGATAATCATCTATAATTCGTTTGTTATGACTGGGAACATGTACGTAGAGTCAATTTGAGTCCATCTTGGAGAGTTGAGAGGAAATTACTTCAAGGAGGAAAAAGTGGGAAGTTAAAACAAGATGTGATCACGGAGGAGCTACAGGTACAAAAGATAAAGAGAAGGGGAAAAAAAGCAAGCACGTCTAGTAGGGGGAGGAAAGGGAGGAAAGATGAGAGTTCCCTCCAGGTTGTTTGTTCTCCAGAGGCGACAGTGGATCCAGATGGACTGAGGCTAAGAAGGAACAGAATGTGCATCAATATTTACTCATCTCCCCTTCTCTCTTTTCCCAGAAAGACTTGGAAAAAATGAATTCTGTGCGTGCAATGTAAAGCAATGTATTCCACATTTATCCTGCTATCAGCAGATTATGCCTAGTATGTATTTTCACATGTATAAAATAATATGCACATTCATCCTCATCTAATTGTAAGGAAGAGAATGTTTGAGCCTCAATATGTGATGATTTTATATCTCTTAAACTAAGTATGTGCCTTAAGGTTCAGTCGATAAAAAGAAGCCCTTTTCCCCTCTCTGTGGATGAGTGAAATATAGAAAAAAGAGATAGAGATATACAAAGGGAGGAAGAATGAGTCACTGATGTCTGTTGGATCTTCAGCAAATAACCAAACAGCAATAACTGTCGAAACTATAACCTTTGACCTGCAGCATCCCACCTGTATGCCTCTGAGTAGAGGCATAACAACCCGCACCATTCAACATCCTCACAAGGCCTCATTTAGAAACATTACAAACACAGACGTTGATTTAAACTATTCTAGAGAAACTATTCAACAGAAGAATCTGTTGAACTTTACAGAAACGGTGGTGTTTGGGCATCATGGTCATGCGGTGAACAGCGCACAGCAAATACGTGACATTCAATAGACAAGGCATCTAAACACCATGTACTACGAGCAGACAGCCACCACAGAAGGATGAACAGGTCCCTCAGGGAGCCTCTTCCCCACACATACGCACACACCCACACACAAGGGAGCAAACTTAACGCCAGCACCATTCAAATTTAAACAATATGCAAAAAGACGTCATCCATTCCAAACAAAGCAGGCCGTCCACCATCGATCCCCAGGAAGTTACGAGACATGAGAGCTCAGGAGCTCCCAGGAAAAGATGTGATTAGTAACTAAGATGTACAGATAGTGACATACAGTAATATGAATGCACAGAAGATGAATAACAATAACTTAGTCTCACCAATTTTTTTTATTTCTTGAAAGAGAATGATCCTTTTCGGTCTATGTGTGCAAACTTCGTTATGATCGAGATGCTAAATTCCAACAGTCCATGGATGAGCACACAAATCATCATGGATATTTATAATGAATTACATATTCCCTCGTAAACTAAGGGAGATCTAGCAAGACCTGCACGGTGCACGCCCTTCACCAATCAAATCACTTGGGTGCCCTGGCTGGCAGGCCCCACTTGCTACATCGAGGGTGCCTAAAGCAGGCACACGCACGCATACCAGTTTGTCTAGGCCACAATACTACAGCTGCAGCGCAAGCCCTGCGGTGCCCCACCCAGCAGAAACAGATGAGCAGCATTAGGCACAAAGACAAATTGAAAAACTACTGCACAATTCTTTTTTTCGTGTTCAGAAACTGCGTTCAGCATGATTTGAAATTGAAATTTCATGAAGTAGACAAAAATGAGTTTGCAAATAACTTAAGGTCAATTATTATTGTGTCTTACATAGAAAAGCCAATAATCATCTTCTACAAAAAAGCGCTTTACTTAGCTCACTTGTGGCTCTGGGTTCCAACTGTTCTTTGAGTTGCAAATCAATTTAAAAGCAGTAAGTTGGTCATGTTTTCTCAGATTGTCTGTTATTATTAAATTATACAATTTGCAACCTTGAAAGCAGCAGAAAAGCCTTAATCCTTTAACAGAATTTGACATAAATGGAAAATACCCCCCCTTCCCCTGTGTGAATCCTCCTCCTCTTCCTCAGGCAGTTCATGCTTTTCTGTTCTAGTCTAGAAAATTACATTTAATTGTGTAATTACCAGATGTATCACATTGTTTTTCTGAAATATAAAAGTACAATAAAGGTTCGTTTTCGACACACTTTCTCATGTCAACACATGTCTGACACTTTCACTGAACATGAAAACTCTTGTATGAAGGTTCGAAAGAATGCAGGATCAGAAAGTATCTCACAATCTTAAATTGTCCAACTTGTTATTTATTGCATTATCACAAAAAGTGTGACACAATTGGTTATATTTATCTTCTTACCCCCTTTCCTAGTTGTGATGTGCTTGATATTGTCGTGTGGGTTGGTGATCTAACGGTCTTGACACACACATCAGAACTTTTTAGATTCTACATTTACTTATATATTTCAGGTGAGCTGACTGACTGAAGTGAGAGAAGATCTCAGAAGTGAATTTGACACAGGATCTTTTCACCATCTTGACATGTATTAACCTTTAGATTGTTGCAATTCTGCGGTAACAGGACAGAAGACCACTTCTCTGCATGTTGGAAAGCCCCATTTAATGGTTGTTAACATTTTGAGAAAGTTGCACACTGTGACACAGTTTGCTCATTTCCTAAAGTATGGTACTTTCTCTATAATCCATGAACTGAAACTCAGCAGACAAGAATGGCCTTGGATTTTGATTTTGCCATTTTGCGTTGTCACTGCACAGTGTGAATATTTTTTAAACAACACTTCAAACTAGGAAACCTACAGTACAGCAAGAAAATTGTTCAAATTATTCCCTTTGAAAATGAATGCTTTCTAGACACCCCGCATCAACAGTAAGTTCACTTAAGTATATTGTGTTCATCTTCTTTGGGATCATTTTATGGGCACAGTTGGTTTGGGAGAGGCCACACAGTTTTAGATTATATTTCTCAATTAAATCAGGCAGTCTGCACTGATGTGTGTGCATTTACTGGAAAAAGTATGGTATCGTCTCTCAGCAATTTTTCCAAATCTTCACACTATTCGTATTCCCTTTATGCAAGTACCAGCACTTTGTTCTGAAAAGGGCTTCACAGACAAAGTGTACGTTTACTGCTCATCTATCATTGTTCCCTAGTGAGCCCTGTGAGTAT
The DNA here is from genome assembly GCF_963584025.1 of Labrus mixtus. NCBI lineage: Eukaryota > Metazoa > Chordata > Actinopteri > Labriformes > Labridae > Labrus > Labrus mixtus. Next base: position 12,238,927 of record NC_083627.1, on the reverse strand, counting down.
GGTTACAGGACATAAAGATTTATAAAAAGACAGTGTGCTTCAGTAGAAAGTTAGGGATTATGCTCACTCAAGCGTTCCTTAAACAGACAGAGGGACCATGAGGACCTGGACGTGAAGGAAAGCTTTGCCCGGGAAATGAACCTGGTCGCAGGTGCTCAACCATTACACTGGCAGTTAATGAGCCAGAGAAGGGCAGTGGGCAAATAAATACAATTAGTGCACATTCTCTGTGACAATTAGCAGTGGTTAACTCAGCTAACCTTTCCCTGTGTCCTCAGACTTTCTGCAGAATCAGACCTCATTGTGCATTGTGCTTCATTGTGATCTGTCACACTAATTCTTGTGAAAGACTGTACATCTATCTTTAAGAAAGTCTTGTATGCATATGTATTTATGAAACCAAGGTCAAGCTTTGTGGCTGAACACAACTGAGTACATTGAAATAACAGGGACAGGTTGGGTTACCTTTGGGTCTCATGCAGCTGCAGGAGCAATGCCTGCTGCCATGTCCATCTTTGTCTTATCTGCTTCAGTTCCTTTGGCTTTGAAGGGCACGTCTGTTTTCATGTCAGACATTTGAGATGTGTGTCTGTGTGCGTTTGTGTCTTGATGTATTCTTCCTGGAGGGGCTGGAGGCACAGGGCAGTGCAGACTTCAACTCTGGGATGTGCGTGTATATGCTCTGTGTGTGAAGTGGAGACAGGGACAGAATAGAGGCACTCATCTGTATAACGTAGTAAGAACTACACCATTTTCTCTGAGCCTTCATCTGTCTGCTGCTGCACCAAGAACACACAAACACAGTCTTTTCTGGCCCACAGACCTAACCAGACCAGCTGTGATTTGTCTGAGAAATGGGCAATCAGCTCTGGGTTACTTCTTAGCTTCCAGTTTGATGGTAATCCCTCGCTTTGAAGAATGGCCAATCCAATCCCATAGCTGACAATGCCAGAGAGGACTACACCATTGTGACCTTTATGGTGCACCAGCTAATCTGTCTTCAATGAAAGAAGAAACTGGCATTCATTTTAACAAGCTACTTGTCCTCCATAACTCCTCATTCAGTGTTCTGTTTTTTTTCTCCCACAGTAACACCTGAAGCATTTTCCCCAACATGCAGCGTCTAGTCACTTGGTTTTGGGAAAAATGAGGGAAAAGTCACGAAAGACCTTTTAGTCCTTGACATTTAGTTAATCCTCATGTTTCAGCCTCTGGCTCTGTGTTCTGGATGTGTAGGCGTTGTGTGTACGGAATTTTGGTTCCTTGGACTTTTTTGTAGCACATTTACAGATGAACAATAATTTAAGTCTTTTATGTCAGACCAAGTTCACTTAAGTCGCTTATCCCTCTGGTTTCAAACTAATTTTGGCCGCTTTGGCATATGAACAATGGAGTTTGATGTGGTACTTGTTGACTAAAAGGTTAGTTGAAAAATATTTATAAATATATATCAATATATAACTTGAAACAAACCCTGAAACTTGGGATGGGGCCACACAGAATATATAAGGATATTTGCACCACACCATGACAATCTTCTTGTCTATACCAACTGGTCTAAACCAGCATCCCATACCTCTTTCAACTCAAGTTTCGCGTTTCTGGTCTGAAATGGTCTCTATTTCTTTTGCCCAGAGAAGGTCACAGCTGTTTTGACACCCTTTGGTTTGCTATGAGACCGAGTTATCTCGGCTAATCAACAAATGGAAGCATTTAAGTGAACAGAATTAACTGATTTTACATGACCTAAAAAGCTGAGCCCTGAAGTGTATATCCGATATTGTACAGGATACTTGAAAGTGCCGCTTCACATAAGCCCCGTTTCCACCTAGCCGTCCGGTTCAGTTCAGTTTGGTACGGTACCCATTTATTGGCGTTTCCATCAAAAGTTGGGAATGGTACCAAAATAAGGGATCCGTACCGTCCTACTTTTTTGGTATTCTTCTGTTGGGGTGCCAAGGGTACCGATCCGATCCTGAAGGGTCCCTTGTTTACTGTGTCCCGTTCTTCTTCGCTGCACTTAATTAGTAGCGGGCTACACTGTGTTGGGCTGCTATGATGTCACACTATTTCGTAGCTGACCAAATAACCAAATAATGGTACAGGTACAGAAAACGTAACGAAGATCAGGGTTTACCGTACCGAACTGAACCAAACTGTACTGAACCAAACCGGAGCACTTGGTGGAAACAGGGCTTTAGTGACATTTTATTCTGCTTTGAAGTTGGTACAACAGTCCCTTGCAATTGCTTCATGTGTTTTGTTTCTCCCAGACCAGGCCTAGAGGGGGTATACGATCAACATAGCTTGCCTCGGCAGGCCTCCTCCAGTCTCCAACCATTTGCCAGCATGGAACCAATCAACACTTTACTCTCACCCTGTGGAGAAGCGACCTCTGAAGGAGACAGAAAGGGACCTGGTGTGATGGAGATATGGAGTGCAAGAAGAAGGGGAAGAGAGACTGAAATAGATGCAGAGAATGAGAGAGACAGCAGGAAGGCTGTTACTTGTTGTTGACAAGGACCCTTGTCTCCTTTAACTGACAAGGGATTTGAGAATCTGCAGAGCCCATATACAAATGGGCGCAGACATCTCTAAAGCTTTCTTTACAGCCACTATGATTACACCGAAATGAATAGAAAAAAAATCAAAATAAAGGTATACATTATGAGAACATCACCCCTCTAAGAATATACAATTAATTCATTTTAGATAGAAAAAACGTAATTAGCAGAACTAATAAGTATCATCGGTGTATTTTTTTATCATCCCTGCTGTATAACACTTCTCTTCACGAGGGTACTATTGATCCAAACCACTGCGGTGATAAATGCAATTGAATATCCAATGACCACTGTGTGCAAATGGCAGTGTAATGGCCTGGTGGACCTGGCCTCCATTTGCAGGAGGGTACAAAAAGAAAAATGATTGAAATGGGTATTTTGATGTATTTACACTTTGGTATCTCTCCCTTTTATGTGATTCAATACATGAATAATCTGCAATGGACCGCCGTTTTGATACAAATCTTCCTCCTGTTTTTTCTTTCTTAATAAAAACAAATAAATAGTTTGGAGAATATTTTTGCAAATATTCACTTTATTATGGAGAGGAAGAGGAGAATGTAGATATGACTCTTGTGTCTGTGCATTAAATATGATGTTAAGCTAGAATAATAGGCTAGCTTTGCTTAGCCTATTATCCAAAATCTAATAACTGTAGCAAACATCCGTCTGACTATGTCATGATTAAGGGGGCTTAAAAGTAGGTCTGTTCATTTCAAACATATTCTGGGACGGCCCAGTCAGAGTGCCTTTCAGGGGCCAATACATTTCTGTGGGCTGGCCTGTTGTAGACTACACCAGTATGAGTTCAAAATAAGTGTAAAACCAGAAATCTTTGTTTGCTAACACCTGAGTCTTGACTGTGTTTATTTTCAAAGTTTTGATTTACAATCTGTGCAGACCAAACTGCATTATGGAAATAACTGCCTTATGGAAAAGATGGGATGACATAGTTTAGTACCTTTTACCATTTGTGTGTAACATACTATACGCACTGGCCTTGAAAGGTCAGGATCTGATTAAAAACAATATAAGGTATATTGAACTTAAAGCACATAAAATTACCTTTATTTTAAATGAGGTTAAATAAATCAAATGTAATTAATTCCAGCAGTACAGCCATGGCATTTAGTCAGCCGCATTTGACTGTGTGAGTTAACTGCTCCTCTCAATTGTCAGTGTACATCTCGCCCATTGGGCCTCAGATGACCATTTGCTGGGCCAAATCATTAGGGCCTTTAACATTCTTCATTTTTGATTTACTATCTTTGAAGTGTGATGGATTGTTTAAAACATATATATATATATGTATATATATGTGTGTGTTTTGAAAGCTCCAAAGTAACATCTGTTTGTTCAGTCATGAATGCACTATGGAAAAAGAGCTGATCAGCTGTACTCTTGTGTGTTATCTGATGTATCTGAAGTGAGTAGCGCTCACTTGCAACTATCAAAACCAATTTGACCTAGAAACAATAGCTAGCTGTATTACTGACTGTTGGAGAATTAGAGAAGTGGAAGTAGAGGAAGTGACAGCTAACACTATGAGCTTCTCAGAGTCAACGACGTCAGCCCAATCGAAACTTTATTACTATGTTACTCATGTAACATTATTTAATTTTCTGTTCTGTGATTCTGTTATACATGATTCTGGTTTCAAACAAAGTACAGGCAAGGTGCTGAAAAAACTGAACAAATGTTTTTAGATAAATGTGCATGTTTTTTCTCAGTGACTTCTACATTTATTCTTTCACAGTTTTGCTAATTGATACATGAATTTTCTTCCAACAAAATAGCTCTATAAGAGCTTCTCAATAATGGAAATCAGGAAAAAGATATTCAAGGTTAAAAAGGCAAGAAGAGGTAACAGCTTTCATGAAACTCAGCTGAGAAAGCATAGCATCAGAGTAAGTGAAAAAGACAGTGAGGGAAAAGTAGACTCGCTGAATTCCAGTTAAGTGCAAAAAATAGACACGTCAGGAGCGAAACAGAGAGGCAAACTTATTGAAGCAGGCAAATATTGAGCAAGAGCAACAGCAGAGACAAAGCAAGGAGGTGAGGAAGAGATCAACAGAGTGAGCAAAGAAAAGGCTTAATGACGTTAGTTTGCAGTCTCACTGGCTTATTCCTGTTCCCTCTGGCTGTGGTTGCCTTCCCATGAGCACCAGCAGTGATGGAGGGGCCAGGAGGCCCAGGACGCAGCATTTGGTCATTTCACAGAGCGCTGCAGCCCACCAAAACAATGTTGAAGCAATCAGAGCTAATTCTGCACTAATGGCTCCCTTTCCACTTTTCTTCTCTAATTGGCTGGAGCACCATCTGCGCATGCACACATACACACACCAATGCCTCTCAAACACACAACACTACACAAAAATCCCTGGTTACTCCCATTCTCACCACTCCTGCATCCACAACAGACTTTAAAAAAAGCTCTCAAAATAACATTCAGGTCTAAAATACAAGCAAGAGACTCAGCATACTTAGTCATACAATATGGTATTTACAGATGATACAAGTGAAACTGCAAAATTGCATTTATATTTGCCCGCCAACATGGAGAAGTTTAAATATGCATATATCTATCCTTTTCTGATGAATGGATACAGCCTTAGAAGGGTTTTTTTTCTGTGGATTCAACACTATCTCTACAAGCCCGTGACTGCAGCGGTTGATGAATCTCTCAATTACACGCCAACCATTTTGCCTCACCTCTCTCCGACCTGGCACATGAAACCATGAAGGCACTCTGAAAGCTTGACATTGCTGTCATCTCTGCAGCATCTTTACCATGCATCAGGTTTCTTCCCTGCAGTTCTTCGTTATCTTTTTGCAGAAAATCTTTAGAGTGGTTTTAGTGCAACGGTTACCATGGAAACCACCTTTACCTCTGCTCAACTTGTTCACTCACCAGGATCCGAATCGCTTACTTGTTTAATTGACAGATGTGGAAACACACAAACCTGCACACACGTACACACAAAGAGTTGTTAAAACAATTAAATCAATTTCCCAACTGCTTGTTTTTACACTGTGACACCCATTTTTTCAGATTTTTGTTTACTGAGATATTTTCTATTTCACTGTCTGTACCTTATCCCCCTGGGATCAGTAAAGTATTTCTGATTCTGATTATCCTGTTTCAAGTGAAAACACAATTTGTTCGGATGAGAACAGGTTGAGCAGTAGTTTACTGCATTAATAAAGGGGAACAACAGAACAATGGTAGGCTATATGTGATTTTCTTGTGGTTGTGTGTGCTTCTACTTGCACCCCAGCAAACATATTGGTGTATTTGTGTGTCCGTCAAAATGACTACAGGTTTATGTGCATCTAATCCTTGTCGTTCTTTGAAAAATAAATTAAAGGAGCAATATGTAAGATATGTACAGTACATAATTAAATCATAAAATGACCTTACTATATAATCAGACATTAAGGAAACATGCTGATGTTGAAGTGCTGTAAAAATGTGGTAGAACTAGGATCAATATTAGAGATGCTTTTGAAAAATGGAGAGGTGAGAACGCAGAAAGGTTTCAAGACTGATGCAGAGCTGGCTTAAACACTGAAGCTTCAATGTTCCTGACATGGCAACTCACGTACGCATTGACTCTGGGGCGGAGGAAGCAGAGATAGACAGCTCTATCTAATTTTTTGAATTTGGACTGCAGTACCTACTTTAAACCCTGTGTGTCAGAGCTACATTTTATTCAACATTTCATTCACAAACATACACACTTGAAGGGCTCTTAGATTCTAAGATGTGTTTGGAAAGTGTGGTAGTGTGTTCAACCAGACAGAAGCTTCAAGGATTTCTTTTCTTTCATTCAAGAAGGCACATCTAGAAGGAAACCCAACATTTTCTAAGGTCAACGGAGAGTAATAAATTGTTCTCCCCGTATGTGCACTTTCCTGACATGTTGAATATCACCTCAAATCTCTTATCCTTTGATGGGTGATCTAAAGTTGTTAAAGCTGGCTTTGTTTGTCGAGTATTTCTCCAAGTCAAAAGTTGGAAGTTTAACCCATAAATTTCACCAGATACATCTCTGCTCCACCACGGCAGCGGAGCTGATGGGTTTCACTTTAGTCAATGTGTGTGCTTCCACTGGCTCTGCTGCACTGGGTCTCAAGTCCTTCCCAGCTCCGGCAGTCCAGAGCCCTCTGCAGAAAATATGCAAGGCTTCTATTTTTGCCGGATGCCGGAGCACGGCACATCAATTTACCAACAAAAAGATCGAGCTGGACGGGAAGTCAGACACCAAAACAAAATCAAAACATCTGGTTTATTTTCAGATTAAAGCGCTCTGTTCTGACGGTTGAGAACAATGACCTTATGTGTGTTTGTTGATGTGTTTATAAGGGTTTTTATACGGTTTTATACCACATACATTGTATTATCTCGCACTGCAAATGTAATCTATAATTACCAGGGGGAATTCCTTTGTCTCTGCACTCCAGCTGTGCTGCTCCGTTCTCACTAAGAACGCAGCCGGTGGGTGTTGACGGAAGAGGGTGCACGGGGCCGTGGTGGAGCGAAGCACACGTATCTGGTGGAAGTCTTGGGTAAGTGTTAAACGATGCTTTTATCTACACCATTCATCACTATACTACTAACTCAGTCCATAGCATTCACAACAATTGCAGCTACATGAGAACACAACTCTGTGTGTGTACATGTGTCATCAGAGCAGGGCTGATTTGAACTTTATTTTTGAGGTTCAAAAATATGGATTTATGTGAAAACTAGGCCTCTATGTCTTCAACCATTTCCAAAAAACGTGTTCAGCGCTGTTATTTAGTTTAGCACAATGTTCAGCACCAGGTCCCTAAGTGTGACAGGAGCAGATGTTAAACCCAGCATCGGCCTCGGGGCTCTGAATACAACTCCCATCAAACACAAGTATTTCCCCCTCTGGACAGTGGCTCTGCAGGCCAGTTCAGCTCTTTATCCAGTGTTCATTCTCTCTGTTCATCATAAATCTTCTGCTGATGCCAGAGGGGAAAAACAGGCAAATGTCAACCCCAAAACTGGGACAAAAAGTTCTACTTGCATGAGTACTACACAGGGAATGCAAAATGCTTTTCTTCTCTTGTGTAACTGATGTAATTGCCAATGCACTCATTGCATTTTGGGTCACAGTAGAGTTTTTTGATGGACTGGTGCAGTGAATTATGGTTAAATTCAGCAGTGAGGATTGATTTAAAAGGTTTCTTTATGTAGGAAAATGACAGTTTGTGGGAGAAAAGGTTTTAAGTGTGTGTTCTAGTGTCATTCCATGGAGTCAAACACACACTGTGCTCAACTGTACCACTTTACCATTGCTTTCCTGACCTGATCGATGTACGGCCTTTGTAACCCCTGTGTGCCACTTTCAGGAAAACAGCAGGCTGGGATTTTGGATTAGCAACCTTGTTGCCACTGAGAGAGACCATTACCCTTGGAGGCATGCAGGTCCGGACCTCTTGGCAGAGCATTCTGATGGAGAGCAAACACATGTAACCGGTGGGAGTCAGCCCATCTGTCTCTGTCTGGGCTAGTGGCACTCACATGAATACACACAGGAAAGCAAGACATGAGCCTGTATTGGCAGTGACAAATGAACTGCACAGCGAGGGGAGATGAAGTGACCAATAGATCAGACAAGCGAGACTCTCACTATCTCACTCACTGTCTGCTCCTGTTGTCTACTTACTCTTGCACTTTCACCCTCCTGACAAGGCCCTAGGTTAAACGTAAAGAGGAGGTTGGTACCTAGCCCTGCAGTTTGGTTTTAACTTCCCCATGGTTTGAGTCATCTGTCTGACCTCTGCCTACATCCAAAATGAATGTAAAGTGGTAAGAGCCACTAATTCTCCAAGTATTTTCCCTTGTCATCTCAATTTTTCATGGTTACATTATAACTATTTTTAGACACAAATGTTAGGGTTATCATATTTAATAGCATTTTCACTTTTTTTTTAAAAGCGGCCATCTGAAGCCCTAACATCCACACTGGGCAACGGATATCACTCTTCTACACAATACTGCTCCAGCATAGTTTCCAAGTGGCATGTGTCGAAAGTGAACTGTAAGATCTTTAGGTCACAGTGTACTTTTCACCTTTTCACTCACAGCAATGACCACATCAACAATAGTGGACATAGTCTATTTGAAATTGCTCTTTGGGCCTACAATGCCCATAGTCTATAGACCTCAGAAAGTTATGAAGGTGGTGTTCATGCATCAAACGATATGCATTAAATACTGATAGAAATCCTCTTATAGTCCACCAAGATGTCAGACTGTGGGGATCTCGGGTAGGCAGTATGGTGGCTAAGGTACTTATCTCACTGTAACTTTGTATCATTTCTTTACATCAAAACTCTAATTGCAATTGCCCAGTTGTAATCTTTGCCAAACATCTTTGTCATTCAACCCTGCTTTTGTTTGCTGAGCTTGCCACAGATCCTCCATTCTGTTGAGCAGGTAAAGTTTAACCATGAGTGAACGGCAAACTGTATGTAAATGCTGGATTTTTACTATTCAATCTCAGTGATAGTTAGCTAGTTTTGTGGAACTTATTTAGCAGTCAGGCTTTTTACTAAGACGCCCGCTAGAGGGGGAAATCAGAATATGAAATATTTATCAAATTCAGAGAGCTTCATTGTTAGATGTGGGAAGGCTATGTCTTAGAAGATGAATTCAAGGAGGTGAGACAAAAAGAGAGAGGGACAGATTGTTAATGTGAATGTGTGACAAAACGTGGCAACAAGCTTCACCTGAAACAGGATTCATTACCATGCATCTGTCAGAGTGCAGACGGAGGTCTTGTTGCCAGTGGCAATGTGGAAGGGAGTTAAAGAGCATCAGCATCCTACCCTGTCTGAGTTTGCTGCCATTTCTCCTCCTCTCTCACTCTGAACAAGAACAGTTAAACTCATCAGCATGTCTGTCATCACCGCGGCTCCACTGTCAGCAGATGCCGACAGCGCAGACAAGAAAAGTCCATTATCACTTCCCTCTGTGTGACTATTTATTTCTTTCACCATCGCGCCTTGTCACTTCCACATTCCAAGCTACCCCACACCCCGTCTCATACACGCGCATACACACAGACACACTCACGGACACATCAGCCAAGTAGGATTTTTGACAGGCAAAATATTGCATCAGTTGTAGTAGTTGGGATGCAGGGGAAAATGTTGTGTCTCCTAAATGTGTTTATGAAAATGATGCCCCACCAACAATCATCCCGTTGCTCTCTCCAGAGCCTCTTCAACTACAAATAAAAGGGACTCTCAGAGATTAACAAGATGTAAAAAGGCATTGCTTGAAAGCTGCCTGCTCAGTTTCACTGAAAAGATAAACTGATAAAACAATTATAAACAGAATGGATTTATAAGATTAGTTCAACATTTTGGAAAGGTATTTATTTTGTTCTAAAGATTGAATTGAAAACACACTCACAATTATTTCTTGTCCATGTGTTAAAGGGACAGTTTCAGCATTAGGTACTGAAAAGTAAGGAGCCACTTTTCCGTCAGCAAGCCACTTGTGCGACGCAAAACGTGTGCTTCTCTGACTGCAGCTACACTGATATAGGTCTATTCGTTCTTCTTCTCAAAATTAATTATGTGGTATAAAATTGATCTACAGCAATATATATTCTAGTTTACAAGTTTCTCAATAAAGGGGGCCGAGTTGCCTGGCATCTCCTGTGACTAATACACTCATTGAGGAGTACCTCATGATCTCCCACTAAAAAGAAATCCGTACTTTTGCAGCTCTCAGTCATCCAACTTTCACTTGTTATGCACACATGTCTTACCAGGTGATAGTGAGTGTAAAAGTTGCAGCAAGAAGAATAAAGAAGAATGGCAAAGCATTCAGATTCCAGTGGGGTTGGAAGTTAACTTCTTTTAAAAACATCTTTATTTAATGTCTTAGTTAACTTTTGAGTTCATTATAAAGCCCCTTTTTGCCACATTGACTTTTGTTGTTCAGCTGAAAGCCCAGTCGCATCTATTCCCATTTCATATTTTATGTAATGCAGACAGACAGCAGAGGATAGTTAAGAGGTGCCACGTGCAAGCAGTCTATTGCATAAACTAGGACTGGAAAAATCTGTTTTGTGTTTTTGAGAAAAACAAATCCTTTGAGAAAAAAGAAATCTGTTAAATAATCCAATGAAGTAATATTATCATAAATACATTTAAATGTTTTTTCCAACTCAAGATGCTTAATTTTTAATGCCAGACGTTGTGAAGTATTCTGTTTCTTCTCAATACAAAAATAAATTACATACATCTATAAACTTTCAATTTCCTCATTCATTATTAATCTGGGAAGTTTGACAGTTTTGAGATACATATTTAAACTTTTTGATTGCTAAGGAGATGTACAAAACATTACATACATATTAATAAAATGATAGATAGGACTAATGAGTTATTAACTGCCACTGAGGTTCATAATAGAAAACCTGAAAGCATGTTTAAGGTGGCGTAATTTGAATTATGTGTTTTCTTTGCAAGGACAAAAAGCATTTGTTATGGGCTCAATAGTATTGCCTGTGTTGTCTTCTTTTATGATTTTTCTTTTTAGAACTGGGATTTTGTTTTAGTGTATATAATAAAACTAGTTTGAATTCAACCTCTGATAAACCAACCTTATGAACCTAGTGAGATGTTGAGTGAACGCTCATACATTGAGCTATCTACTCCCTCTTGATGCTATGCAAATGTCAATATTTCAGCTGTCAGTTACAGTGTTTTTTTTTTATTGCATTAAAGACCAAATGCAGCTCCATACTCTAAACTCCCTGCACAGATTGGACCTTTGGCTATTAATCAAACTGTGTTGGAAAAAAAACACCTATCATGCTTCCAACCTCATTTTAACTACAAAAACATTCTGTAACAGTAAAAGCCAGGCCAATTTTGCCTGCTGTCATCTCTTCAAATACATCCACCTCACCTGCCTCCCAGCGCTTTGTAGTGTAGAATCGGGAGTCTCGTGTGTCTAAGTGGAATGGTTGACTGGTCGGGCAGGACGAGATGTTGGCCTATCCTATCAGGTAGAACCTTCATCAGTGCTGCAAGGACCGCTCTGCTTTTAAGTCTCAAGCACACTGACAGAAAGCTTTAAGGAGCTCTTTAAAGTGCTGGCTGTCTTCTGAAGCACACACACACACACACACACACACACACACACACACGCACACACGCACGCACGCACACAACCAAATGTACAGTGATGTTATAAGGTGGTTACTACAACAACTACAATTTAAAAAAAACAGTGGGAGAGTGAGAACAAATTTCAAGCATATGTTTAACTCTTAAACTACTTTGCTGCATCAGTCAAAGTTCTTACTTAGGCTACATTACTAAATGTAACATATATGACATGATTAATGTTTGAACAGGACACAAATAAAAATAGTTCATTTCCTTTTTTGTTTGTTAAATAGCATCAGAGGTGAGATTGAAAGTCTTGCAGTGGGAGGAAGAAGGACAATTACAGAAACAAAAGAAACAGGGGTATACTCTTTTGGAGTCTTTTATCAATTAAGTATCAGGAAAGATACATCCAAAGAATAATGGGTCATCCCAGTCGATGTTTGAGGTAAATTCAGGTTCGAAAACTGGCTTTGTTGGAAGCAGACAAGGCCTTGCTAGATCATCATGATATAGTTCAGTGGGGGAGAATCTCTTTTCATCCCGCTATGTTTTTATTAAAACCCCTGAAAGCTATGAGTCTTCCCGGGTGAATGTCTGTGCTTTAAAATATACCCTGAAGGAAGAGCTGCTCGTTGTCTCTGCAGTCGAGGCAAACGATGCACCCATGTCGTGTTCATCAACCAACATTTACTCCTGGATTTATCTACATTGCCAGACCCAGCTGCAGATCACTGATTGGTTTCGCTTGAGTAATGAGCACAATCGACAGAAAGTACAATTTAATTAGGAGCCACAAACGGGCATGCTCAGATGGAAGATACTGGAAAAGGACAGGGAAGGCGATTAATGGAACAGCGCCTTCACAGTGTTCCATCATGGCAATCTGATTTATTAATTACCCGTGGCGGTCGAGTTTTTATCTCGTTTGTCATGCAAATTGGCAGAAAAGACACTCTTGCGACTACACACTCACAAAGGAATGCAACATTTGATATGATGGGAGGGCTTATCTTCCCTCTGTGGGACGTGGCGCTGAGTAACTCACAGCATTTGAATGACTACTTGAGAGAAGGTTTGATTGACAGTTCAGTACAGTCAAACCACACACAATCCACCCAACATGGCTGAGCTCAAAAACATCCATAATGTGATTTTTTTTTGTTAGGACGAAAGGTCAAGGTCGGTCGATTAAGTGCAGCCTGCTTTCTGCTACTGTTTTCCCAGGTCGAGACATCACAGTCACATGACTGATGAGGGAAAATAATAACATCAAATCCTACAGTAATATCCAGCTGCTGGATGCCTCTGGCAAGAGAAAGAAACAGATTATGCTTGAGTTCTCTATGTGTCCTTTGTGGCCTACTACACTGATAAACACATTTATACACGCATACACACAGTGGCACACAGACGGATGCAACATGGGGCAGACACTCTTTTCATCTTGATCACTGTTTTAATGCAGTAGTGTTTAAGATTGGCAGATGTGGCCTTGCTCATGCTGTGCCCTCTTGCAAACATCTATATTTTTGTGTGCAACCACCAAGTGCTTACTCTGGTTGTTGATTGTATTGTACACACACCGTTTCATCCTTTCCAAGGGTTTATACACTGTAGACTGTATCTGCAAACAATTCAGCAAATCCACCAGATTACCTTAAATCACCGGTTGTCTGAAAAGTTCTTCATAGGAAGAAGTTGAGTAACACTGGTTGGTTGGATTTTAGAATGCTTTTATATAATGACTCCTCGAAGATTTGGTGCACATACCTTTTTTTTTTTTTTTTTTTTTGCCTCTGGCGAGATTTTATTGCTGCTGCTAAATTTTACTGGAGCCAGAAGAGGAACCCATAGCAAACACTGAGAAAAAAAAAAAACACATGCATCTCCAGGGTTGAGCTTCTTTTTTTTTTTTTTTCAACCAATTGTTTGAAATTTCAAAATGCAAGCTGAGCACACATATTCTCTTTGAACACAATTATATCATTGGGTTTGTGTGGGTTGCCACAGGCTCACAATAACTGCTGCAATGGAGTTAAGCAGTGGGGCTGCACTATGTGTTGAGAAAGGAAATCAATGCAGTGACAAACCACAGGCACAAATTGATAGAAAAACAACTGGACTGACTGCCTCATAGCAACCTGACAGCCAAACAGTCACTTTATATCCCTGAGTGTAAATTTCACCAGGACAGTGAATGGCAAACATTTGTATATTGAAATTACCTGAAACCTTGCATTACAAAAAAAAAAAAAACGGCATGAGTAAGCTTACATTAAACAGGAGAGGCTGCACAACAATAATTTCCAGAAATTACATGTTACCAGTGAAAATCACCATCTCTCTCTTTGACTTTCTCACAGTAGCAGAAAGAAAAGGTTCATGCACTCGTTCTCTCTGATTGATACAAATTTTATTATCCCTCCAGACATTTCTGAGATATCCCCTTCATCAGAACAGGACAGATGGACTAGCAGGAAAGCATGGTGACTTGGCTACTGCTGTCAGAGGATAGTAAAAAAAAAAAAAAAAGGGGGCTTTAATGTCTGAAAAAGAAATCCAAGTTTTACATTTTTTCAAGCAAGAAAAATCCCCAAGAGAGCTTCTTATTATTTGAAAAGAATATCACCTTGAAAATCAGTATATCCTTAATGCTCGGTCAGATTGCTAATCATCTAAAGTAGTGATAGATCTCTGTACAGTGATGTTCTACAGGGGATATCAACTGACATCCAAGTACTTAGTGTGTCATATCACTTTGATTTTACTGGCTAACAGGCAGATACTGTAATTTACTGAAGAAAGAATTCATCAATCCTGTAATTAGAGCACTCCCTGTGTTGCTTCATCTTCCAACTCTGTAAGCGAGCCTACTCTGGTAGTCAACTATGTTTTGTGAATTCAAAATAGCTGACATTTATCCAGGAGTGACAGAAATGTTGGAGAGGAGAGATAGAGGTTGACATGTAGCAAAGGTCAATGGTTGTAATTGAACCAGGGCGGCCGCGGTAAGGACTCAGCCTTTCTCAAACGGACATACGGTATAGGCTCATTCAGTTCACCTCTGACTGTGTCATTGCTCCTTCTGCTCCCCTGTGTTTCTCCCTATCCAATTTGCCTTTGGATGGAGAAGGGAGAAGCCAGTTCATTTTTATGTCTTGCAGATCTGCAGATTCCTTAGTTGTTTCTTTTATTAGTTTCAATAATAACTGCTCCTCGAAAACTGTGCGGTCGCTCTCTTTGTCCAGCTCACTGAGTCTGGACTGTGACAGAACAGGGACTCGTCTTGCCTTTGAACTTGAATTAGGCTCAGTGGTTTGTGGTTGGAAGTCTAATAAGTTTTGTGCCGGTTTGTTTGTATAGTTTGGTTGGGACTTTGTCAGTGTTAAGTGAATTGCCTCTCTTTTTCTACCAGCCTCCCTCCTTCTCCTACTCCATTTTTCACATGTAGTCAGGTTGAGCCAACGTGAGAATGCAGCAGGAAATATTCAGGAAAATTCACCAGAGCCAAACAGAGAGCCTAATGCACGCTTTTATTACTAGCTGGACTATTGTAACGCTCTCCTTTCTGGTCTTCCTAAAAACACAACAAATCGGCTACAGCTACTACAAAACTCTGCCGCACGAGTACTGACAAAGACCAGAAGGAGAGCACACATCACACTTGTCTTAAAATCTTTACACTGGCTGCCTGTTAGTTTTCGTGTTGATTTTAAAATGATTTTATTAGTTTATAAAGCATTACATGGCCTTTCACCAGACTACCTATCAGATATGATAGTTTAGTTTATGAACCAGTACGGCCCCTCAGATCCTCCAGTTCCTCTCTCTTAGTTGTTCCACAGAGCAGGACAAAAACCTTTGGCGATGCTGCTTTCAGCTGTTACGCTCCGAGACTGTGGAACAACCTTCCTGAGGGTCTGAGAGGAGCCCAGAATATCGAGATTTTTAAACGCAGTCTTAAAACTCATTTATTCAGTCTGGCTTTTATATAGTGTTTTATATCAATTCAAATCTTAACATTACTGTATTGTCTTTTTTATCCTACGACTATTTTAAATATTTTCCTCTTATGTATTTATTTTAATATCTTGTTGCTTTTATGTGTCGTATTTTCTTTTATTTTCTTTTTATACATATTTTTTTAATTCTTATTGGTGTGCATTAGTCTCTCAATGATTTTATAAACTACTTTTTGTCAACAACTTTTCTGCCCTCTTGTTAAGCACTTTGAACTGCAATTTAATTTGTCTGAAAGGTGCTATATAAATAAAGTTTGATTGATTGATTGATTGATTGATTGATTGATTGATTGAGAAGCAAAAAGGACAGGGCCATGACGTTCATATCCTGCTACCAGCTCCTACCAATGCTATCTCCATGCACATCATCAAACTGCTTTGTTAATGTTTTCTGTTGACCACGAGCAGTGATGGGCAAGTTTTTGAAAATGAGTTACTAGTTACAGCTACTAGTTCCTACTATCAAAAATAACCAAGACATTGGATAAGGACTGTCCAGGTCTAAAAACTTATAGGCTTATAGTAAATAAAAAAGCCTGTTGCATTAGCTGTTTCTGTTTATTCTGCTGTTTGTTCATATTCTACCAGGGGTGCCTTTTGAAAACATTATTTCTAAGAACAGTGTAGCTTATGCACCATTTATTTTACAGGGTCTAGTCTTCTTTGTGGGTGGTCATAAGATAAACTCCAGTGAACATTTGAAAGATACTGGCCCATTAGACAGTTTCATTAGGAAGTCCATTTTGCCTTTTTGCTTGAATTGGACATGGATGAAACAGTTACGTCAGGGAGAATGTAACTGAAAGTGTTTTTCTGCACTCCTGCACAGAGTTGAATTTGTTTTAGACTTGGTTAAAGGGGGAGTCTGTACTCTTCTCTGACTGTGGAGCGGCTGATAAGGGGAGGGAGGAAGGGGAACCTGAAGACTGAGAAGTTTTGGGGTTTGTCATTAAGGTTCTTAACCAGCTCTGAAGGATTACAGTGCACAGGCAAAGTGTAGTTGATTGTGTTCCTGCTTTTTGAAAAACGGTAAGTTATTATACGTGCCAAGCCAGCCCCTTCTGCACTTAATCTTGATCTGTATTTTCCGATGTTTCTCCTAAGGTTGGAACTGCAGTCCTGTTAGTTAAAGCAATGAGGTAAGGCCTGCTAATTTGGCTTCTCCATTAAACATTTTTTAAAGTTGGCACTCATTTGTTTTGTTGTACCTGACTCAACAGATAAAAAAAAAAAAACGGCCAGAGAAAACAACACCAATAAGATTAAAAGCTTAAAAACCTAAAAAATAAATAAAAAAATCTGTTCCACTCAGTGAAAACATGAAAAATGATCACAGACAGACCACAGAAAGGACACTTATTTAAAACAACGTGATTAAAGACGGTTTAAAAAGCATCGGTAGAGATAGCACCACCTGAAGGTGAAAGGTCACCAGTCTGTATTTTAGATAAGCTACAGAGTCCTTCCCTGGGGGGGTTTGTTCCCGGGTCTGTCAGTCCACACAGAGGCACCTCTATTCAACACTATAATTGATGTCAGGATGAGGAGAAGTCCGATGTTTCCCGTCACAGGGCGTCACAGCGTCTAACTGCATTAATCCTCCTCGTCGGTTAGTCTATCACATTAAACAACAACTGGATTTCATTTGAAAAATGTAAAAATACAACAGATAAAAACACGTAGGGGGGCCACTGAGACCAGTAACTTCTCAGTAGCGTACAGTGGTAGAGAGCCTTTCTTGCCCTCCAAGTGGGCGGTTCCATAAGAGTGTGACGTCACGTGAAAGCTATGAATTGCACACGTGGTTCTTTTTGTTTGTAGATTTTACACACAGTTCATGTGCAGGTTTAAATTTATCAGTTTTACGGACTGTCAGGAGGGAACATCTGAGCTCCGTGAAACCGGGGGTTCAGGTTGTGGTCAGGGAAAGTGTCCACAGGGTCAGGCTGAACTGCTCTCTCACATACTGTAGTAGGAGGAGCTTACTTTGCCGAGAGCTTCTGTCTCCAGAGCTCCAGGCTTCTCTGCGCCAAGCCAGGCAGAGCGCATCCAGACAGAGAACTCTCAATCTTTCTGCTACACAGCTACATCAGTCCTGGTACAGAGCTGCAGAACACATCCAGTCTGGCATCACAAATGAAAGGCTCCATTAACAACCAGTGCAGAGAGTTAGATTTCTGGATTATTTCCAGTCAAACAGAGCACATGATTTAAAAATGCCTTAACCCACTTAACTTTAGAAATCAATACTCGGTGAAAACAGAGCATATAGTTCACCCTCGCAGTGGACACAATGTCCTGATGTTGTGCGTGGGTGTGCGTGTGTGTTTGTTTTTATGGAACCTTAGCCCACCGTAGCTGTTGTCTGACAGCATGTTTCTCCCTTTGTCTACTTGCCTGTCGCTTGCTACCGCCACATTCTTCCTCTTATTGAGCCTCTTCTCTGGAACTATTTTTCACAGTGCTCCATCATCGCCACAGCCTCGCCTCTCACCTGCCATGCTGACTTCATCTACCTGTTCAACACACGCTTTTACCAGTCTTACCTGCTTCACTCACCTCCCTTACCTGCCGGCTACAGCCCCAACGACCTCAACTGTCCCACTAATGTTAACTGCCTACTTACTGAAGGTCTCACCCGCCTTACCCACATTACTTACCTGCTCTTTCCTCCACTCACGTTTCTCTCCTCCTTGTTCTCCACACACCTCACCACACTTCGCCTGTCTCACCTCTCTGCCCCTCCACACACCTTACTTTCCTTACACACTTCAACTGTCTGTGCCTCACCTCCCTCACCGCACCACTGGGATTGGGCTGCTCTGCAAAGGGACCTGACCCTTGAACCGCCAAGCTCCGCGGCCGCAGAACGCCGCTCCTCTGAGTCGTGCGAAGCCGGACTTGCTCGGTTACAGGACACGCTTTAATGACGTGTCCCTCTTCATCACAACTAAAACATTTTATATTGTGAGGACCAGGCAAACAACACATAATCATAATCATCCACTCACACATGAAACAGGATATTTAAAACTACTTTGCGATTATTTAATATCAGGAAAAGCTGCCTCCGGTGAGAGACAATGTGCTTTAACAGAGGAGATTTACAGCCAGGCAGACTGTTTTAATGGGACACACCACCTTCCCATGTCTGGACATTAGACAGCATGATTTGAGTTGCAGGCAGAGTCAACGGTCCGAACAGCTCACCCTCGGCCAAAAGAACATCCTCCATGCTGCACAGAGAGCTGGCATTCACTTTGAAGCCATGCGTCTGTGTCAGCTTGGAAAGCTCCAGCTGTTCACCCATGGCTACCCAAGACGCTGACCGGCCAGGTAAACACCTGCAAAACAAGACGCAGACTAGCCACGTAAAACCAAATTATACCCGACAAAACACACTATTAAACAACTAACACAAATAGGCTACATCAAACAGTAAGAAAAAGACAGAAAAAACAATGTTCTATTCCACTCCTCAAGAAGAAGAAGAATTACACCTTTAAAAATCAGTACTTTGTTTATAGTTGATGGGTTTAACCCAGTTCTTAAAGGGGTTCCTATGTGCCAGTGCCTCATATTTCTCTCTATCAGTCTTGCCTTCAGGTCGAGAGGGCTAGAGCCAGTTGTTTTGATGCTTTGCACCTGGGAAGGCTGGGCCCATTTTAGGCTATCTCTATCCCTCTCATGCCATTTCCATATCTTTGATGTGTTGTTTTAAGTCTCCACAACACCACATATAGCCTCCTTTCATCGTAGCAATCAATAGTGATTTATTTGCACGCAGGCTGCCATGTCCCAGACACTGAAGCTTCAGCGTTTAACCAGCTCCGCATCAGTCTTCAGTTCTAACCTCTCTCCGCTACACAAGTCCAAATCCATTTACCATTTAAATATGCAATTTTGGTTTTTCTGCTGCTTACTGTTTAATACAAGTACTATTCATTTATTAAATCCATTTACAATAACTGTAACTGTAAATGTAGTAATCCACTGTACAATAAGGACACATTTAAAAATTCACCATAAAAACTGTAAACGTATTAATTCATTGTAAAATAGCTGGCTCACACACACCTTCCTCTCCTTTCCCAACACCAACTGTGCTACTTCAATCTCGCTCTCCCACTTGCCTCCACTTAGATGCAAAAGACCTTGCTTTGTCTTTGAGGGTTTGCCATGGCACATTTCCATGGCAAATCTAGCGTGTTATGTCTGTGCCAGCACTGCTAGGTCCTCATCATTCATTGTGATGACTCACAAAGCAACACAAAGTCTTTGCCATCTAATCTCCTTGTATAAAAGAAAACATGTGTTTATATTAAAAGAGGAAATGGATTGGACACTCACTAATTGGATTCCTTTAAACTCTTGAATCCGTTTTGATGATCAAGCCTTGAGGAAGTATACCAAGCAATGGCCTCGTGGCTTAAATAGAAAAGGGAAATTGTTTAACTAATTGTGGAGGGGGGGGGTGGAGTTGGGTAGCCAGGTGTGGGCTAATTGGGGGAATTTTTTTGTTTTTCTTTGGAAAATGTATTGTTTTCTTTTTTTTTAATTCCTCCCTTTGTTCCGAAATATATTTCTCCACGTCTTTTTCAGCTGTGGTGAAACTAAGAAAAAAGATCTTGTACCAAATCAAACAGAAGTAATATGACATGTGATATACACAAACTTTTTCCTGGGGAAAACAGAAACACCTACATCTTGTAATACATACTCTGATTCCCAGAGGTGAATACATCCAGCTTGTGCAAAATCAATGATGACTTAAGTTCATGGCACAAAAACAGGCAGAACTCATATTTACAGTGATCAGACAGGGTGGCATATCAGTCCCTGAGGCATGCCATCTTCCTCCTACTCATGAAATGATACATTTCACATGCTCAAACACACACACACGCTCTCACACACACACACACACACACACACACACGCACACACACACACACACACACACACACACACACACACACACACACACACGCACACACACACAGGCTCTAAGCCACTAAACTCAGCCACATTTGATTCTAGGTGATGGAAACAGAGGAAAGCAACCTTATAATCCTGTATGGGTA
This sequence comes from Labrus mixtus, assembly GCF_963584025.1. Classification (NCBI taxonomy): domain Eukaryota; kingdom Metazoa; phylum Chordata; class Actinopteri; order Labriformes; family Labridae; genus Labrus; species Labrus mixtus. Next base: position 12,218,089 of record NC_083627.1, on the reverse strand, counting down.
ACGACAGCGCGTTTCAAATGGCTCCCAGTGGCAATGCAATCTGCGAGGCATTGGTAAATGAATATGTCTGCAGTTGCACAGTGAAATGAACATGGGAAGCAAAGTAAGAGAGCAGCGGGTGTGGCAGTTCATTCATTAAATATATTAGGATTTATGAGTCAATGAAGTGTAAAGGTGCTTTATTACTCTCCCCCTCCCATCAGTCGACCAGAGAGAAAGAAGAAATGACTTCATTAATATGTAGTCCTGTTTCCATTCCTCCTCTCTAATGAAAGGAAACTGGCATGATATATTCTGGGAATAAATATCAACACCTCATCCACCGCCCAGCCACCCCATCAGAATGTGTCGAACCCACAACAACCACCGCCGTCTTGATTCATGCACGGCCTTCTCCGAAGAAAGTGTGGACAACGTATGCTCTTTTGTAAAGCGTCTCAAGATAACACTTGTTATGAATTGGCCCTATACAAAAAAATATTGATTGATTGATTGATTGATTGACTGATTGATGACCTCATATCATTTATTTAATTATATTTGATCTCATTTTTATTTTGGGAAGATGTATTTCTTTATTGTTAAGCTCATATCTCTGTTGTGTTGTTTAATAAAATGGTGTTCACATGCCTGACCTGTAACACCATAAGACAGGTCTAACTTATACTACCTGATTTTTGAGATTTTTTTCCACTTGGCTGTACAACTTCAAACCAGCATCAACATGCAACACTATGACCCCAGGTTGAACCAATCCTGAAGGTTAACCAGGTGTAGAAAAAGAGAAAATAGTGCTGATTTTCTGAAGCAATCCAGCAGAAGGAATACGATGATCCTGTGTGTGTGGGAGCATGTGTGTATATGTGTGTGTGTGTGTGTTTATCTGTTTCTGTGTTCATGTATGCCATGGGACTGAAATGTGAAGAGTGGTTTTCCTGGTTCAGTGCATCCTCGTTGAGATCAAATCTTCTCAAACTAGTGTGGATGAGGTCTCCAAGGAGCGTAATGGAGAAAGAGGCCAGCTTGGTGGTTTGTGGTGGACTGTGTGCGTATGGCTATAGTACATGGATCCAAACAGAATCTCACAGTAGGTTCATTTATTGGTTAAGGTGTCCTGCAAGTTTTGAGTGAGTTTGTGTCATTTATTACAAAATGACACAAACTGCACTTGAAAAAAGAGTAGAATTTCAAATGCATTTTGCATGGAATGACAACTTCAAGGGATTACAAATTCCCCAAAGAAGTAGCCTGCAAAAAAGGTATGGATCCTTGAGATCCAAGTTTCTATTTTATCAAACGTAAAGGGGAACTGCTAAGCTTTTCATTACAGTTGTTCTTCGGGCACATTGTGTATCAAACATGTGAAAATGTAAAAACAAAACAAAAAAAAAACATAAATATGTGAAGAGGTAATTTCTTGTGTGATATAAGCTGTGACTTAATTTTCAAAGCAATTAACATGACACTCCTAAAAATGTCTAGAAAATTCCAGCCCTGGTACACCTGGGCGGTTGTGGCTAAGTTGGTAGAGTCGGTTATCTCTCAACCACAAGGTCAGGGGTTCAACCCCCAGCTCCTGCAACGTGTCCAACTTGTCCTTGGGCAAGACATTTAACCCCAAGCTGCTCCTGCTGCTTTGCCCGTGGTGTATGAATGTTTATGACTGGGATTAGTTACTTCTGATGGTCACTTTACACAGCAGCCTCTGTCATAGGTGTGTGAATAGGTAGGTGTGACCTGCAGTGTAAAAGTGCTTTGAGTAGTCAGAAGACTAAAAATGCGCTATACAAGCTCAAGTCCACACACCATCCCTGAAGTCTTCCTGTTTCTTGTTCACACAAGCACCTCACAGACGGAGACTTTCTCTGTTGGACCTCCCGTCCAGAGGGGGAGCTGTAGCAGTGCATGACGTAAAAAGAATGTCAGGGAAGAGGCGGATGAAGCAACACAGGCAATGACATGATGAAAATTTCTCCTTTAATATCAGTGTTATGTGCAGTTCGACATATTAACGGTATCAACTAAAGAGTGGAGAATTGCTGGAGAACTGAAAACATAATGAAGCAGTTACGTCCACAGAGATCGTACTGGTTGTTTGCTATTCAATCTATGGTCCAGTAGTGGTCAGCTTGTGGTGAAATTTCCTGTATATATCTATATAATATAATATATCAGAAATGTAACGAGGGGGGCTGGGTGAAGTCTTTGTGAAAAGTCTGGCTGTTTGCATTCACACATGCAGCCCACCCTGAAACTTTCAGTACGTTTTCAGGAGATTTGTGTATATATGAAAAGGGCTTTTAACTTATCTAAACACAAGGTTTCAAATCATTTTTTCTACCATTGTGACTGACAGATGTTAGCTGGACACACATTTCTAAAGACAGCTGTCTGTACCAGACAAAAGAGCCCACAAACCGAGATGCACCAATACACCCCCTCAGTCTATCTTGGAAGTTTTCCAACCACTCTGCTGAGCTATTTATATTTCAAGCAGTGCTCATTGAGGTGGCAGAGCTGCCTCTCGACAGGCTTCTGGACTCCTGGCCAATCAGAAAAAGGCATTTAGGAATGGAAGTCTCTAAAACAAAGGAAATTAACACACATGCTCTGTCCAAGCAAAGGACTCTAGAGATGTATGTATGATGAGCATTCAGGTCTTCTTTAATAATCAACTCATTTTACATAATTCTATAGAATAAGAAATAGTAAGGTCCCTCAAGTTTGTTCAGTGATTATCCAATATGTTTGCAGTACAGAGCCAGAGGTAAGCAAACATCTTCTAAAGGATATTTGGGATGGATTGTATGAAATGTAATCATGAGGAATCATTCATCACTTCAGCTACAATGTCTACACCGGGGTAGATTAAGCTTATCATCTGCATTTGATTCGAGCATTTAATGGGCTGTTATACCATTTCAATGGAACAAACGGCACATTTAGAATTGGCAGTAATGTTTTCTGCCATCTTCTCTCCACGTGTGTTTGCTGTTTCCACTAACTGTCATTCTTATTGTTTAATTACCTTTTCTAACAGAGCCAGATTTTTTCCCCCGTTGCAGTTTAATTATCTTTTTATTTCCATTTCACTCAGTGTGTTAATAATTTGAGAGGAAGGATTTTAAACTCTGAGAAGTTTTCAATTGATTTTCCACCGCAGGTCCTCGCTAGATAACTTTGTGTTGTGTGACGAAAACATTTTCGTGAGCTTGTCATGCAAGGCTAAAGAACATTTGACCTAAGAAGCTCAATATCTGATTTATATTTCTTTTTCTATCATCAGATATATTTCTTTACTAATAAAGAAAAAGAAAAAATATTCAAGTTTCTAAGAAATATTACTGAAAAATGACAACCATTCAGTGTGCTCGCTTTCATCTATTGCAAATCATAAAGATCCGTAAGGACTCTAAATAAACACTTCATACGTGCCAATTACCCGGACTACCAATATTTCTTGGGATTTGTGAGTTTGTGTGTGTGTGTGTGTGCTTTGACATTTCCTTTGCCTCCCATACTGTCTGGCTTCTTGACTTCGATGCCAGCGGGGAGTATTTCATTAGCACTCAGTGAAAGGAGCAGATTGGAGGGAACAGAACCTGACCCAACACTCACACCATCAAGTTGCTCCTAGATCAGGGATGAAGTCTGATTTGCTGTTGTTCCTCTCCAACATGACAGCAATTGCAAATACGCGGGCTAGATGACTGTTTACTTGGGTTATTAGGAACTGCTTACAATCTGCCTGACCTGACACATTTTATCATCTAATGACAGCTAATTATGTGACCGCCTAATGCTGGGTTTCTCTGAGGTCAGTTTTGTCGTGCTTGGAATGCTTTCTGGAAATACAGAGGTAATTATTGGGAGAGAGCCGCTCTCTCATTAGAAGCGCCGTGTATCTGAGCAGTGCAGAGAGAGTGAGAGCAAAATCTAATTATCACCCTCTTCTCACCCACCCCTCTGCCACATCAATACTCCATTATAGCACCTTGTCCCAAGGGTGCAGACAAATCTGACTCCTACATGTGTGCAGTAACAGAAACATTACATCACGCCATTACAGATTGTGCATTTTGCTACATTATGTCAATATGATATTGTTTGACAATTCTACATGATTGAATGCATTTAGAGACAGTATGTAACAAGAAGAAGAAGAAAGAAAGTCACATTACTGCAGTTTATGGTTTTACTTACTTTGTTGATGACTGAACAAAATGAAGTGCCCCAGTGGGTTTCACACTATCAGATTTATATCCTATGGGTTTTTGCCTCTTCAATAGAATAATTATGAGAGATGACAGTGTTTTATGTGTTTCACTGGGCTAGGTGGAGCTTGACATGGAACAGCAGTTCACTGTAATTGTTGCCTGTGGACTAATTTTTCAGGAATAATAAAAAGTGCCTAGCAGGATCTTGAGGTCAACTTTTGTACATAAAATTCTTGGGTTTTCTACAGGAATAAAACTTTATTTTTTCCTCTCCAAAACGACACACAATGTTATTCATGCCAAACGCCTTCTCGCTCTCTCCTTTTTTTATTTTTTACAAAAGAATAATTTAACTTCAGCTTAACATCAACAGACTTTTTTTTCTCCACGTGAAACTTCAGAAGTTATCATGCTGTGACAGACGTGCAGGTTTCCGGTTGTTTGCTGTTAACATGCTGACATGCAGCAGGCAGCTGAAACGACAGTCAGCACCACCTTGTCTCTGAGGTGCGTAATTTTGATCCAACAAATCTGTCTGTGTAAGCAATATCCAGACTCTGTTTCTTCCACAGTATGCCATCCTTAGCCTCATGACTTATTATTTGGCTCATTTAGAAAATAAATAAATAATTAATTAACACACTGTGTTGACTGAGTCACAAGTTCAATTTTACCTTGTAATCTTTACGAGCACATGGAGCTCAGCGTAAGTTCAAGCAGGAACACTCCCTGCTATGGCGTCTACTCTTTAAGCAATAATCCAACCTGTTTCTGCCACAACCTCTGTCAACAAATCATCCTGCCGCGGTCAAATTTTAAAATCTGTACTCTCTTCCATCGTCAGTTTGTCATTGCAGTGCGATCACTGCGACCCTCCTCTGTCCCGGTCACCTCCATTCCAGCTCAGCAGAGTCCAGATACAGCCTCAGAAACCCACTCCTCATCACATCCTGCATTCTTCTATCACCACCACCACCAGTGTCTAGACTCCATAGTATCCTATCCTGCTGTCGGCCTCATTACCCCTCCGAGTACATGAAGTCGTCATGATGGAGTCTAATCCCCAAAGACTTTGCACATTTATTTCCTAAATTGTTAAATAAATAATTGTTCATTCTTAATTAAGTCTCTCCTGATTGAATTGTAATGAGGGACAAATAGTGACATTTTGGAAGAAGGTTTCATTTCAAATGTCACCTTAAGTGGGTACTAACAATCTGTTGATGCCTACAACCTTGTCTGATGAATCACAATTTTCTGTTTCCGCTATGTGACATATCCTGCATGGGCAGGGTAACTTTGGTGGAAAGAAACAACATTATCTGATAGAGCTTTAAAAAAAAAGATCCATGCTGTAACATCTGTAACTACTAAATTGAGGAGAACCAGAAGCATCCCACTGAGACTCCCTTAGTGGTAGGGCTGTCAGGACATTTAGAATCATCCAGTTAAAAGCACACAAGAATGAGTGTGCACTTATTGTGTTATCACGTACAACTGTGGGAATCTGTGAAGTGTAAGAAGGGCATCCGCAACCAGAGACAGTAACCACTCATAGTAGGTTATAAAAGCTGAGGTTTTTTTAACAACTCTGCAACAGACCCAGTTTTGCAATACACACATTCATACACTGATGGTGTAGGGCGATTTGAGGTTAAAGTGTGTTAAAATGCAAGATGAAACCAAGACCTTCCAAAAGTCCAGTCTCCAGACCAAGACTGAACATGAGTACTGCAACACAAACATATGAACACTTAGTCATTTGTACTTAGAAAAATGTGTTTTTATCACAGATTCATCATCTGTAGCTCAAAAATATTCAATTTATTCCTGTAGTTGGAAAGATCACCAACCTTCATCAAGTCTTTAGGTATTTCAGTGTTTTATGTGACACGGCAGAAGTGTAGATGGATTCTGTTTTTCTTCTCTCTCGCTGCAACGCGTACAGCTTAAGAGGCCACAATTGAGCTAAAGTGCACCTTAAGATGAACATCCAGCTCTGTGCTTATTGTTTTACCTCAGGCACTTTATCAGCCCTCAAATGTCTGATGTTGAACTGAGAAAGGATAAACACAGGGTAAAGACTGCAGAAAGAATGGAAGCAGTTTGGGCTTGAGTCTGTTTCTCTCTCTCCCACTCAGCACTCCAGTGGAACTACAGTAGGTGGGTGTTTTTCTCCGGCAAAGAGACAGACAAAGAGAGACCGACCATGAGACATGTGGAGGGAGGGTGGCAGACCCTCTGAGACAGGGAGGGAGTTTAAGTGATAATTCTGTGTTGGAGCCGACGTGTGGGGGTTTGCGTAGGGAGGATACATTACAGGCAATTCCATTAGGGTGGGTAACGGTGCTGAAAGGCCGCGTGCGTCCTGGTGCTATTGACCGTGATGATTGTAGGAGTGGAGTTTAACAGTCCCTGTCAGACGGTGCTGGTCATGAGGCTATCATCAGAGATAAACTCCTCCTATACAACCCGATCACAATCAAACCATCTGAGACCTCTCTTTTGATTGGCTGATTGATTGTTTGCTCAGCATGAGGTGAACTCAGAAAAGATGACGCATGGTAATTGCTTCTGTAAGGTGCATACACTTACTCTTAGTGGCACTGTGTTGGCACAAGTAATTGCTTTTCACATTATAGCCTTAATAATGATTTGGTGATGCAGGCTCAGGAGATAGAGCAAGTCCTCCCCCTATTTGAAAGTCTTAAAGTGTTTTAAAGTCTTGTTCTGCGAGTTACTGAACACAAATGCTGTAACTGCAGTGTGTGAGTGTGCATATATAATATATAATGTGAATATGTGAATGTTATGATGAACAGGTTGGTACCTATATAACCTATGCTATATGAATGTTTTCATGCAAAGTTAAGTGCCATGAGTGTTCAGAAGCCTAGAAAGGCAATATATAAGTACAACCCATTATAATCTATTAGTTGTCAAATCATGTTTAAAAGGTCACAAAACAACTCCGGAAAGATGCTGAGTCAGAAAATTGAAATGTTCATATTCATAGTGTGTAGCAGCTACAAGTGTCACAATCTATAAAAGATGAAGTCTGTATGGTCCTTTACCATTTTGAAATGTGAATGGTGAGCCGATCCAAAACTAAAGGGGTGTGTTTACAGAAGAGCTCTGTCACGAATAAAGGTCTCCTAGTAGAAAAGTAACTGACCAATGCTTTGAAATAATACCCTAAAAACCTCTTGTAGATTTTTATAAAATAACTTGTACAATAGTACAATAGTACCGCATTGTCTGGGTATGACCAAAAGCATACATTCAGTCATCATACTTCTACAAAGTCCTTTAGACCACATAGTTCCAGAAATAACATTCAGAAAATAAGTTCCAGAACAATCCTTTATACAACTAAATCTTTTTTCTTTCTCTCTCCCTTAGCCTGACTGATGCTTGTCGTTGCTTTAGTTCTTTATGTTCGTGCACTCTTCAGCACCTCACACCACACTCACAAACACACCTCATAACTTGTTATTGATCATTTATTTAACTCATTTTGTAATGAATTATTTGTTGTCTTTGATAACTTCTGACCCCTCCCGTCTTTTGCCATGACCCACGAGATCGGTTATGACGCCAAGCAGAAGCTATTGCAAATGTTGTTTAAAACCAGCACCGGTGAAATCAGCATGACCCTTGCTGAGACCATCATTGCAGATTTAGCTTTTTCATTTGTTTTTTTCTCTGTATACCACTTCAACATCCGCCTGGGGCAAAAAAAACAAACAAACATTGGTTTTTACATCTGTTTTCTTAGCAGCCACAGTTCCAGCAGCCAGCTTGACTGTTTATTGTTGTTGTCTGAACCTTTTTCACCGCAGAGACCTTAGGGCCTGCTGGAAAATGGACCAGGGTCAGAGTGTAAATTATGCAAGCCAATGGGTACACTGATCAATATCAGTTCTTAGTGCTGTAAGTCCAACCTACAAGGCATATTGATTCAGCCGCACGTCTTGTTGGTGCATTTGTGCATGAAATTCATTTTGTTACTGCAGCTAACTTTTCAATGTCGGGGGCGTTACACCCCATTTGTTTAACTCTCTCTTTATGTTTTTCCTTTAAACACATTTAATGAATAAATGCATGTTGCTGCAGGAGCTGGGGATCGAGCCCCCATCCTTCTGGTTTAGAGACGATGCCTCTACCAACTGAGACACAGCCGCCCAGGTATGACTTTATGCACAAATTTGAGTCTCTTCTGACCCGTTCTATAATTATAATCTAGTCATGTGTCAAACCTCTTGGAGTTTTCACCAAACACTTTTCCACTCAGTGATAAAAAACATTCATTTAAATACTTTCACAAACATGTGGACTGTAATAGTTCTTGTGTTTCTGTGCTGCTTCAGCCCATGCAGAACTTCTATAGCTTACTTATATTTTGCTTTGTATGATAAAACTGAATTTACTTTTGTTTCGTTTATAGACTTGTAAGAATGGGAAGAATATTCAAATTTCGTGTGACTAATGACTAATGACTAGTGAATAAATGTGTGACTAATTTCTGAGCTACAGTACATGGTCATGCAGTCAAGACGTGACCTCATTATGGCTTGACTGGAATCTTGATTTTTATCAAGAGAGGGGTTGGAGCCCAGTTTTAATGATAGACACAGAAAGTCTCTGTTACTATAGTAACAAAAAGTGTGTGTGAGAGAGAGAGAGAGAGAGAGAGAGAGAACAAATGAACACGTCCCCTCTATCGTTATTTTTCTATTCCTATCAGTGTCATCTTTGAAAATTGTCCAAACAACATAATTAGTGTTTTAAAAAGTTTCACTCCCACCTCCATTATCCCTACAGGTGAGTATCGGATGAGGAGGCTTGTTATTTATGACGTAGCAAAGAGAGTGCATCAGCAGCAACTAGCACAACGAAACAATTCAAACTACAGCCGCTTAAGGTTCATAATTATTCAACATGACATGACAACCCAATCATTACATTTAAAGAGTAGTAACATAGGTCTCCCCCCCCCCCCCCCCTCTCTCTCTCTCCTTCTATCGATCTCTCATTCTCTCTCTTCCTGGTCTCCAGCAGAGCTCACGGACATTAAATACTGGTTTACAGTCTTAACAGCCATCTTATATGAATTTTCTAAGTGTGCATCACTTTTGTGAAATGTGGACTTGCACTACACTGACAAAACGAATGCTTATTTTCAAGGAATTGTTTCACCTGAAGCATTTTTTTTTTCCCTGCAGGCATCAACTTTTTGCTTTTACGTGTTGATTCTTATACAGGTTCATTATCCACCGCCTTGACTTAGTCATTTAAAGAGCAGAGAATTAAAAGGAAAGCAAGCGCTTAAATATTCTCTAGATTCTCTCCATAAAACAAGTGTTTAAATGTGATTATTTGCAAGAGATCTTTTATACCTCCGAGTGGTTTTACAGACTTCAAACAGATGTAATTTATGACTGACTTATCAAGTACAGTGTGAACCTAAAAAAACAAGAAAAGCTTTTAGCTTCAAATTCAACAATAATTAATTACTAAACACATAATTATCACTGACCCCAAAGCAACCGGCAATTCGAATAACTAAGTTAGTTAAATAGATGGTTGTTTTTTTTTTTAAATATATGTGAGACTCAGGAGAGTGTGGGAAGGGAAAGTCAGCCGAAGAAAAGAGAGACAACAAAGTCAGAAAAGAAAGATTGAGTGAGGGGAGAATGTGCAAGCCAAAATGCCAGTAAAGGAGAGAGAGAGAGAGGAATATAGACACAGAATCTCATTAACGGTCTGAGGAGTCTTTCTCCTTGGCCTTTAATGTGATGCTATGTCTCTGAGCCTTCCCCAGAAGCTGCAAACGTCCCCCTCCCTCCATCGCTCTCCTCTCTCTCTATTTCTCTGTCTACCCTGGCTCCATCCTTTTTTTTTTATTATAACCCTTAGATGTTCCCTTCCGCAGCAGCTTCTCAGTGTCTTTCTCCTCTTCTTAATGCTGCTGAGCATGGCGAGATGGGTATTATTTATTTATGGTCATGCATTGTCTGTGTGCGTGGGCTTAAGTAATATTCATCTGAGCGGTGCCACTTTAATACAAAGCCTCATTCCTTCTCATGTGAGAGGGATGAAACACCAGCATTGAAGCCTGCTATGGTCCCTGAGTCTGAATATTCAAAGTCAAGGGAGTGTGTGTGTGTGTGTGTGTTGAGTGAGTGTGTGCGTGTGTGTGCGGGGGGAGTTTAAAGCTCAGTGTGCTTTATTAAGAACCACAAAGAGGACGAGCCGACTATACTCTCTTACTTTTTGCTTTTCTCCTTAGAAATGTCCTCTCTTTCTTTTTTTCTTGTCCAGAGCTACAGGGCAGGTCACTGCTGTAGAGGTTAGGGTGCAGTGAAGCAAAAGCGCTCTACTCCACTGTAGAAAGCATCCCTTCCCATTAAATCTGACTGGTGTTTTTCCATCTGTCCCAGAGCGAGATTTAATGGCCCGTCACATGACTTTAAGATGTATCATGGATTCTGAACGTTCGAATACTGCATCTGCTTCACTGCACATCACAGCAGCTCCAGTAGATGCACAGACAGCTAACCAACAAGAACAGACAGGAACAGATAGATTTACAGTATCAGAAGGCAGAAATATGTTTCATAATAATTTATATGCCAATAGTAAATCTTAATGATTTGAAGGCAGAATTAACAAGACGTCCTTTATTTGTAGGTTAATTTTTGTCTGTTCTCATCCTTTATGATAATTGTTGAGCTGAAAATAAAAAAACTTCTGGTTTCAACCAAGCCCACTTCTGGTGTTATAACCAAATACAGATAGCCTACAGATCATTTTAATTTAACAGGTACAGATAATGATGTCTCTAAATGTAGAAATCTGTAGGAAAGGTTTCATAAACTGTGCTCACGGATTTGCATTGGAAATCTGCGAGTGCAGTTTACAAATCCCTGTGCTCAGTGAGGTCCAGACGTTTGCAATCATTTCCACGCAGCACTGCTGCTCTTCACTGCATGACCATGTGTCATAATGTATCACATTTTGGACTATGTTTACACTTTCATTGTGTTTTATTCTTACTAAAGCATTAACAACACGAATGACATCATACTTCATTTAAAATATGCTATAGATAGGCTACTTGTATAGCGCTTTAGCTTTCTTTAGGAATTCTGCAGGGCTGGAATAGTGCAGAAACACTACAACTCTCTCTCCATTCCACCTGTTTATAAAAAAAAATATATTCAAACGAATGCCTTCATCATTGTGTGAACATGTGTCTTATTAACCTTCCAAGGAGAACCACTGGACTAGGTAACAAAAAATAGTAAAAATGTATCAAATTCTGAGGGACTGGACAGTTTCCTACTTAATGAACACACAGTAGTTTGGGTTTAAGAGTGGAACAAAGCAAAAAAAAACAGCCCAGAGTATGAGCTTCTATTAGGAATGAAGCAATAGTGAAAGTCAATCTTATTTCCCTCCCTACTTCTTCCATCTTTATCCCAGTTTCTGCACAGCAAAGTCTAATGAAGTCCATTTTGACAAGTGCGAGTTAACTAGCAATCAGCCTTTGCAGGCAAAAAAACACACAGCCTGCCAAACACACACACTATACACACATATGCATTGTGCAGCATCTGCTAGTGTCTCCCCCTGACTTAAAGTAGATATGGGGAGCAGATGTGACTCCATTGTGCCTGACAGGTCTGGGGCAGAGCAAGAGCCAGCAAACTGTGTGGGGGTGATAAAAGAGCCGGTCTCCCTCACTTTACTGGCTGGAAACACAACAGATTTATTTTTGCATTGTATGGCCACAGTCACATCTTCATTCTATGAGGAACATACAAAGCCAAGATACAAGCTGCATCCCATTACCCTAGAAACGCCTCTTCATTTCCTTCCCTGCTTCCTCTTTTCTGTTCTGATGTGCCTCCCACCCTCCTTTCCAACACAGGAGGAGACCCAGTAAGCTGCTTCATTATCTCTGTTGCAGCAGCTTTGTTGCAGGAAACATGGGACTATCCTTTCATGAAACATTCCCAACGCCACGCCCAGCAACAGTTTAAACCGACATCTGCAACAAGATTAGGAAGCTTCAAGAACATCAGACACAAACAAAACTCATCTTCAGAATTCAAAACTATTTGGTTTAACTACGAATGCCTGCACGCTTCAGACAAGATTCACTGCCCCTTCTTTCTTGAGTAATCCGCACCTTTAAAGACAGACTTATATAATTCCTATTCTAAAATGATGATAAATGCAACTCATATTTAAGCTTGACCCATGGTGTTATGACCCTTAAAAAAACTTGATTTAAATGAAAGATTTAGCTGTTTATGCATTCTCAGCCTGCCAATTTTAAGCGGCGCCACACCAAGCACGATCTGAATCCAATACTCTCTTCAAACTGAAGCGCGAGGGCATGAGTTTATTCGAGCTTGAGAGATTTATAATGAATTCTGCCCGTGAGACAAGAAGCTGAATAAACTCAGTGTTCATGCAAATGCTGCATGATCGAGTGATAGTGAAACATTCCCAGAGGACATTACTGAGTCTGTCATAATCATTCATATTCAGACATTTCACTTCACGTGCGTATGATATGGATCTGTATAAGCACGAAAGTTTGTGCGTGTTCAACTAGTCTGTTACTCGAGTTTACTCGCCATTTAACAAATCTTTAGGTGAAGGGTTTATCTGCAATCGGGCTCACTTTCTTTTTCATGAGGATTAAGAGGGAGTAATTTATCTTTAATCTCATCAGATAGGGTGCTCAACACTGTTTGCACGCTGGAAGCTAAAATGGTAGATGTAAGCACACACCAGAATAACAGTCACAAACACACACACACACAAACACACACATGCACGCCAGACAGTTTGTATGTGCACTAATCTGGAACAAGGCCATAATTACAGACAATAGCATAGGATGCTTGCTGGACTATTCATTACATGAGTCATTCTGAGGAGCTGTCAGTATATGCACACACTCTATTAAACACACACACATACGCAAACAAAAACCCAGCTGTAACATCGGATCAGCAGAACAAAGTGAAGAGAAATGAAGAACTGAATATGACCATCTACAAAAATTCTAAATTTGATTCAAAACAGCTGAAGTGTGATTTTCTTTGCAGCCCAACTTAAGGGTCACTCTCACCAAATGTATATATATATATATATATATATATATATATATCGTCTCTCTTCCTCTTCTCCCCTGATAATAGCTGTGCAGGTTGTTTTTTTATTCTGACTTGATTTTTGACATCCCGTCCCTGACATTTCTGAATCGTCTCTAAACGAGCGGAGGAAGACCCTCTGATCAGCGACTTCCTCCGAGGGCTACTTGTTTCCCAGACGGTACCCCGTTGCTTAGCTGTTCTAATGAAGTCGACTTAATTCAGCTAGCTAACTAAAGCGAGCAGAGATGTCCAAAAAGGAAGCTAAAGGCCAACAGTTCTTGAAAGAATAGCTCTGGGTTGAAAAAGCAAGCTAAAAACAGTCACAGATATAAACAGTTTAAAAAACGTATCCCAGGGTAATGAACACAAATAGTAGAAGGTAAGCTACATTTCCAGTCATCCCTATCCTCCATGCACCTGACTAACTCACCTGTGCTTTTTGCAACTGCATCTTTCTTAGAATTTTTCTCCAACTATGTAAATGTCAATGGTATATGGACTTGTATGGCACTTTTCTTGTTGTCTGACCGCTCAAAGAGCTTTTACATGTCCCATCAGATTCTCCCACTTAATGGCAGAGGCTGCTATGAAAAGTTCCTATCTGCCATCAGTTCATTCACAGACATTTGGGGTTCTGTGTGTGGTTGAGTCCCGTGCATTGGCTCCCATAGCAGCAGTTTACTGGACTGGAGCTCCTGATGTCTCTGTCAATGACTCAGCAGCCTTATCCTCCTGGATGCTACTTTCTCTTTCACCCTTGGCATACCCATATAACGCCTTCATGTCTTGGTTGAAGTTTAGAACTGCAGCATTCTGGTGTAGCATCCATCAAGGGACTTCTGCAAAAATGGGCTTCAGAGTCAAGCATTGACATCCTGTGAAGGAAAATGTTTTTTTTTTTATATTGTTCTCACATCTTTAAATAAGTCAGTTAGTGGTGGAGCGCAGCTCTGTAAAGCCTGGCTCACACTGTGCGATTTATCCCCGATTGTATAAAAAGTCGGGGCGCTTAAGGGAATAGGACACAATGGCATTGAAGATATTACATATGACATTTAACATCATTTTGTCAGAGCATTCAAGGTTGTTGTGGTTTGTGTTTGTAGAAAAAAATGCTCGCGCTCCGTTTGCATGTCAGTGAAATGACTTAAAAGGACGGAAGAAATAGTAATGGTCAATGACATTTACAATAATCTGATGACATTTTTCCACACTTGTTTTAAAAGATAAGCCAATATGACATTGTCGAGTTGTTCTAGCCAAAACAGGTTTTTTGGAGGAGATTAATAAGTGAAGCAACTTTTTCAAATACACACATTGCAAAATAAACACACACACGCGCCACACCTTGTCACAACTCTTTCCAGCTCTCATCTGAAATGAGAACATGCTGTGGGCTGTGCTGGGAGAATGGAAGAGAGAGACAGAAAGAAAATGGTGGTGGTGGTGGGGGGGGGGGGGGCCAGGGAAGGAAATAAAATGAAAGAGAAAAGCCAAAGGGGAGAACATCGAGTGATAAAAGGCCGTGGAAAGAACGGATGGGGAAGGGGGTGAAGCAAGAGAGAACAAGACAGTTGCGCTGTGGATCAGCCTGGAGGGGTCAGCAGTGTGAAAGAGTTGTGGTTCATTGTAATTTCTCAACCTCTTCCATCCATGCCCGACCACAGGCCTGCCCTACCTCCCTCCCTCACCCTCTGGCAGCTATTTAACATGGAAATTGATTTAAACAGAAGCCGAGATATCCGCACAGGGACCTAAGGACAGGTGCCTCCAGTCAGCAGAGGAGAAGCTAATGAGAGGTGAGGGACCCGAGCGGAGTTAAGAAGGAAAGCAGAGAGCACAATGAGATGGGAGAGGAGAGGCAGAAATTAGAGGGAGGGGAGCACGGAATGGGGAAGAAATTGCAGCGAAATTGGAAAGAAATGAGGGAGTCTAAATTTTATAATATCCAACTCGAGTTCCCAGCCAACTGCGAGACCAGAAATAAATAAATAAATGACTGAGAAGTGTGTGAGTGTCCGTATATGTATGAGTCTGTGAGTGGGTGTATAGAGTATTTGGGTTACCAATATATTTGGGAAGCAGAGCTGTCAAATTTTGCCCACATGGAGGAAAAGTTGTATGGTATGAGATACAGAAAAGTACAATAAAAGTGTTTTTATTAATAGCATTAAGAGTAAAGGTTAAATGGCATTGTATAGCCTATGAGCGGCTTATTAAGACATTTTGAGATTTTTGCTAATAAAGGAAATGTTTGCGTTTTGCCTGCTCATGACAAACAACACTTTTTTATTCTCCTCATCGTGTTTGCATTCCCTCTGCATCTCAAGAATCATGTCGACTGTGTGATTGAAGCGCGTTTTATACTTCTGCATTGGATCTTCAAACGCCACAGGTTTGTGTAGCCCTGCACCTACACAGTATGCAATGAGCTAACGTCAAGACGCAGACCGTGCGAAGCCCTGCCATTGGCAGCAGGAATATTGTGCGTATTCTGCCGTGAGAAGAACTGCTACAGACGACAAACCAATTTGTTGGTTTCTTAAACAGAAGTGCACTTCCTCATGCATGTCTCTCAGTGGCCGAACAAACACAAAGTCCCCCATCCTCTGCCTCAACTGACTCAGCGGCCGTATATACCATCTCCTCAAATATCTCCACTTTTTTTAAATTATTTTGCCGTTACTGCAGCATAATCAACTGCTGCTCAATATGTATCCGCTCCAACTCCAACATAATATGCTCGACTTCCGGTCGCCATGGTTTCCTGTACGCAAACAAGCAGGGAATGTAGCGGAACAGTGAACCGGCAATATAACAAGCTTTGAAAATTGCAACCGCTAACTAGCGTTTGTAGGCGGAGTGTTGCAGAGCTACGCAGACACACCAAACGCAAGTATGTAGTGTAGGGTAAGCTACGGCGATTTGTTGTGGAAGTATAAATCAGGCTTAAGGATGATTTTAAAAAATAAACAATAAATGTACACATTTAAGGTATGAAAGACAGTACAGCGTTCTATATTTAAGCAACAACATCATATCTTCACTGTGCAAATACAGTCGTACTTGGCAAGGAGATGATCATAACTGATGTGTGGGTCATCAAAGCCGGCTGCTCCAAGAGCTTTGACTGAAGAGTCCTTTTTGAATTCATTTAGAAGCTGACCCTCTTCTAGCACAGAGCTTTGGGCTGATGGAAATCAGTCTTGACCAGGAACCCCAAACACACCACAAGTTGGTTGGCCAACTGGAGCATCATTTGTTCTCCCCCCACCTCTCTGTACCTGTACTGTCTGAACATTAAAGAAAATGCCGACTTCAGAGAAGCTTGAGTCTTATTGATCTCGTCTAGCCACAAGGGAATGCAGGAATTCAACATGTGAATACACACACAGTTTTGAATATCAACGAGCTCAGTGAAAGGTCTGGCTGTCGTGAGCGCTCAGATTGTAAACTACACTAAAAGACGGCTGTGTTGCTCTTTAGGTGATCACGCAACTTGATAAATGTTATTTAGGTAACATGACAGGTATGACATTTTCTATAGCAATGCCCTCCCACGCACAGATGCTAAGGCCCTCCTCTTCCTATCCATCACTCGCTCCGTCTTTCTGCCCAAACTGATATCCACAGACAAGAAGCACTCAATGTTCCTCTCACTCAGTCTTTAATTAATAAGCAACCCAAGATGTGCTTCCAGTCGCTTTCTTGTGCACATACACACTCGCAGAAACACACAGGCTTGCTCTAGAGAATTCCACATTGCACTCCAGCATGTAATAAGTCTTCCATGAAAACCATTTCAAAATTAAGATTCATTCACTTTATATAGCTGGCCTATTTTGTCTACTCCAGCCCCCGCAGAGCATTGCCATCTGATGATGACTGGAGTCTGAGCAGCCCATGCAGAGGAGAAGAGGGGGGACAAAATCTCTCCGTAAATGCCAACATAAAGTTTTACAAGTTCCTTAGTCCAATTAATAATGTTTGAAAGGAACTCTCAAAAGATAGAGGACACACACACACACACACACACACACACACACACACACACACACACACACACACAGACAGAGCAGCAGGACCAAGAGGTTTAAGAAAACAAAAAATGACTATGACAGAAGCAGCCATATATTTGTAGTTTTCTGACTCTCTGGAGTCTAAAAACACTTAAGGCTTTTATTTAATATGTATTTGCAGTTGTTCTCGCATTGTATGTTTGACAATGACGACTTATAAGATAGTTTTTAGAGCTCTCAAGAACTGCCGTCAATGTTGTGCTTTGCCTCTGTGCAATGCCTGTCAGCACCTGCGTGTCCAATCGGACTCAAAGCTGATCGTCTGCTCTTACTGACGTTGTTTCCTCTTTTCTAGATCCTTGCGTGTGTCGTACTTACTCTCTGATGTACGTCCCTTTGGATAAAAGCGTCTGCTAAGTGAATTGTAGAATTGTTCTCAATTTTATTTTTGGCATTTTGTGTATCATAAAATAAAAATCAACATTCACTTCAAACAAAGCCTGGAGCCCCCTAGATGTCTTCCACTCCTGGGCCGTGCCTGTAGGGGTGGAACTGTATTATTCAGTACCAACAGCAAAACTATTTGTGCTTTATATGTTTTAGATTCAAATTTGAAAACATGCAACTCCAAATGAACAGACTACTCCAAATAAAGGTCTGTGCTTCATACTATATACTTTCCCAGCACGGTTATTTATAAACCTGCATTGTCCCACATGTAGCCACAAACTTTGATCTAGCACCAAATAAGCAACTATCGTCTTTTTTAAGTCTCCTGAATAGACTCGGGTGTAATCAGAATAAGTCCACCAACAATTCAAACCTGTTGTGTGTGTATGGTACAGGGAGTCCTTATTTTAATTCTAACCTTCTGTGTGAGCGATTTGGAGATCAATACAGTTAGAGCAAATTGAAAATTGTCTTAGAATAAAGTTCCATCTATTTAAATGTTCACATCATGCATTTAAAATTTGGAGAATTAGATGCAGATAATTTTTGTGGTTTCTGCAATTCAGGTTGGTGTTCTTTTTCTGATGTTAATGGAGTTTATATAGATTATACATCACATGATTTTTTTCTTTTGAAACATTGCTAATTAAACATGATATGAACTTGCTAAACATTTGTCACCTTCCGGTAGAGGGACGACCGACTCACTGAGCCAGATCAAGGTGAAGCAATAGCAGAAACAATATTATTATCGACTTAACGGTCTTAACATAGATTAAATACTGTATATCTTATGAAATGTGTGGACGCTAGACAATCATAGTTTATTAAGGTAGGTAAAAAAAAAGGGTAAGCTGTACAGTATGTAGTTATACAAAACTAACATTCAGAACACATTTTTTTGCAATGAGGTAGAAAAGGAACATCAATGGTAGCTAACATTAATTGATGATTTATTGCACATTTGGGTTTTTGGCAGCCCTAGATTGAAGAGACTGAAGGACAAGAATAATTTGTGCAGCATTCTCACAAAACATTCACCTCTTTGCAATGTTATCTGATCTCATCCACCCATAGATTTCGCATGTAGGAAGTCTTGACATTGGACAATGGACTTGACCTTGTAAACCCTTTGACCCTTTCCTAGTCTTCTGACTACTCAAAGCGCTTCTACACTGCAGGTCACACCTACACATTCACACACTGATGGGAGAGGCTGCTATGTAGGTTGACCATCAGAAGTAACTAATCCTATTCAATTCATACACCGCTGTATGTATCAAGTGTCTTGCCCAAGGACACATCGGACATGGAGCTGCAGGAGGTGGGGATCGAACCCCGACCTTCCGGTAGAGAGACAACGACCCTACCAACTGAGCCACAGCCGCCCCTTATGTGTCTGTAGCATCTTAAATGAGAATAAAAAAAATACTTTTCCATTGGGGATTAATAAAGTATTGATTTCTTCTTCTATTCTTCTGGAAAAAACAACAACTACAGTATATAAGCTGTTAAAAAGTTACACTGTCCTGTGAGTACATTAACCTCAAAATGTCAAATCTTCATGCAATGCATTTTAAGATATTGCAATATTGAGAGAGAACACTATAGGCTCTAGTTATGATTATTTAGGGGGGGGAAAAATCGACCTCATCTCTTCTAACAGATACATGCAAATGAATGTGGAACCCGTAGGGAATAGACACGATGTTTGCTGTCCCAAGCGAAACCCACCAGCTGTTGTCAGAAGATGAGTAAGCATTTTATAACTTTCTATAAAGTTATCTGCAACTAGAGCCCAGAACAATCAAAAAATAAATGACTTAGTCCATTCTCACCTCTTAAGTTTCTGGTATGACTTATAAAATGAGCCATCAAGGGCTATTTGGTCGTGTAACAATAGCAGATTAAATTTAATTCAGTGAACAACTGAATATACATGTATGTCACCAGGTAGTGTCCATAGTGGAAAAGGCTCAGTTAAGAAACTGGGAAGTGTAGTCTTAGTAAGACATTACTGTTTCAATAAATGCTGCATTTTTTTGTAGTGGATTAAAATACACATTTGGAGGAGTATGGCTGATTTCAGCCTGCAGGTGCTGTATGTTGACCTGAATCAATAATGCCAGTGTCCGGGATAGGTATCATAAGAAAAAAAAAAAAAGGTCACACTTCATCACATTTTTGAAAAACTCATTGTTGATTGAAATCCCCTTTAAAAAAACGTGAGTATAACTAGCTTTATTCCTTGATGGTAAACTTTTTGTATGTTAATTTACTGTAATTGTTTCACCCTGTGAGCCCCATTGGGTACCACTTTGCATTATTTGAGCTCTTTTCTATTCATACTCTGCAGATCGAGGAGTGCACAGACTGCTCATTACAATAACCATTCCCAGACATCTTCAAAGGTTCTCTCGGAGTTCCCCTGGGAGATCAAGGACATGTGGGTGTCGGGTTCACCCTGCTCAAAGTACCAGCAGTCGCCTCGATTTCTGTCTCTGCTGCTGAAGCAGCAGTTGATGTGTATCTGGAGGAGGCCGATTGTCACAGTCTTCACAGGTGTCAGCATGCGATGTTCCTTGGATGGTGTGAATCCTCCTCGACCAGAAGATGCAATCCAGCTGTCCACCATCTCTGCCCACAGTATCCTCACCTCTAACACACACAGCATTTTCACACATCCTCCTCCACACTCTGTGCACGCCCCCCCCCCCCCCCCCCTTCCCGTAAACCTCACCCTTCCTGGCCTCCTGTCTCTCACCTTTTTCCGTCTATTCTCCCACGTAGCGTTATGTGTATGCACCAGGCCACTTGCATTTAAGTAGGTAGAAACAGCAGACTGTGTCGCAGACAGTTCTAGCAAAGAGAAAACATTAAAGACGACTGAAACATGGCTAGTTTAAATTCAAGTCTACTTTTATTGATCATAGCACAGTTACATTAACTTTCTTTTCCATCCTTACACTCCTGACAGTTCATCGATGAAAGCAGAGGAGATGGCTTTCACACCATCACTTATCTTTCATTAGATTACAGGAGACACGGAAATCATTATCTCAGACATAATAGCTCATAAAGACTGAAGAATGATCTGTTTTGGATATGGCCCGTTGACATTTCATATCAAATGGAGGTTTCAGTCCTAACATCTAATGTTCTATCTTAAGCTGCAAGCATTTTCAATAAACTAAATGGATTCTCCGACTAATGCTGCATCTGACCAGTGAGTTGGGGGAAGAGAAATGTGTTTTTAATACAGGAAAGTATAGTTTTGACCTCTAAATGTAACTCTGCACCACAGGCAGCTGTAATATCACCAGAGGTAATGGTAGAAAATGGCATAAAGGGGAATCAAATCAACAGAGGCATGATGGATGCTGGGGGAGGTTGTAATGTCTGTCTTCACCCTTCATCCCTTTCTCACATGCAGCTCTCCTCCTGGGCCCATCTCGCTGCATTATCATACTTGGATGCCGAACAGCATCGAGCAGGCCAGTGTTGCTTATGAAAGCGTTACACATTTGTAGTGAGGGTACATGTGAGTACATGCAAATAGGCCACTGAATTAGCATTTGATATCCTCGGGGGCTACACGGGCCATGCAATGCCAAGATGTGGCAGAGTGCGTGTGTGTGTGTGTTTGTGTGAGCTCGCGGTGAACTCGTCCGCAGCAAGATAGCAATCCTCACTTTGCGGGCATCTCTTAACTCTTGAGCAGCGAATCTAATTTCACACAGCAATAAGGCATGAAAGCTACACAACATGCAGCAATAGTGGGGGAAACAAATGGAATCCTTCAAATACAGATGTCACACAATTCTTTTCGAATGAAAAAGTAAGCTGGCATTGCGTTATTTTTTTGTCGAACTCTGAGTTTAATAGACATTAAAAATAATTTCACAGCCTGTTATAACAAGAGGGCTCATTTTATGGTAAATTAAACTGAAACAGTTACATTTATTGGATGAATGGGTGGTCTTGTCGGACCCTCGCATCACCACAGGGGGGCTAATGCGATGTGACTCAATATTGAGAAATGTAAAAATAGAACAAAAAAAGCATCAACAGAAACTGAGAATCATGAAGTCTCCAATTATTCCGGACATCCAGCCAGCTTAATGTCTTCACTGACCAGCTGCAGTCTTAGTTGTGTTCCAGCGGGAGTCTGAGCCAGCTCCTCTCCCTCGCACTACATCAACAGGCAACTGTGGGTCACTTGGCAGCCTGCCCAACCCCTCACAGCCAGGAAAATAACAGGGCAGCCCCCCCCACCCCACCCCCACCCACCCACCTCCCCCAGAGAGCTTCTTCTGACCACCTCCTTCATGGTGAGTTGCTCCTGTGTATGGCTTCACTGGATAGGAGACAAAACCAAGAGAGTGATGCTGACATGGGCCCCACATGAAAACACACAGAGCACTGTGCTGTAAGTCAAAATCCTCCTCTGCTTTGAAGTGATTTATTAACACATGAGAGTAATAGTGTTGGATGAAAAAATGATAATTTCTTCCTTTTTAGCAGTGGCTATAAAATCTTAAATCTTTTCAACAGCAGAAAAGCAGCATCTTGATAAATCTGACAGCTAATTCTTAGAGTTTTGAAACTACAGCATAGGTATTTAAACTAACAGCTAGTGGGGTCACAGTTCTCAGAGTATTTTTTATTTTCAAACACAACAAGGAGCAGATGTATCTATTTTAAGATATCTATCAAATGTAATGTCATGTGATGGTAATGTATGATTCCATGGTGAGAGCTGTTCTCCAGTCAGTAATAACAGCCTATTTGTCAACATGTTGCTAATCAACCCTAAATCCTGCTGCTGCTATGACACCGTTTTCATTCTCGTAGCTAATACTCGCTGCGACGGGGGGGGGGGGGGGGGGGGGGATTGTACTCCAGCTTGACAAACGCTGTCAGCTAAGAGTAGCCTTCTCCTGCCACAAAACATAATGGAGGCATGTCTCCAGTCACCATTTTTGATACACGCAGGCTAATGCTTCATCACAGCGATGTGTGCTAACAGGGCTAGGAAATGATGCGATGCCAATCTGGCAGTTGTCTGTCTCAGGTGGCGTTAAACTTGGATATCATGGAAACCAGCTATCTTGAATTTACTTCCCAGTCCATCAATTCTTTTTCTTTTTTTTCTGGTGACACGTGTACCTGTACCTGTGTCAAACGTTATTGATGTCAACTAGTACAAAATGAGTACTTGAGTACTTATAACCATTCCTACTTGATGTAAAACATCATATATTCTTCATAAGTAAACACAGATTTTTACAGGCGCCTCACAGAGCAAAATCTAAGCTTCCAAATAATCTGTTGTTCTACATTATTAACAAAGAAACTTTTGTTTTTCTAAAATGTCTTACATCTGCAGGTAGCCATGTTTAACACAATCTTCAAACAAGCAAGTGACCTTTTTAGCCAATTACATTAAAAAAAATGTTCCCAACTGGTTCATTACCCAGTTCCCCTTTGGTAAAATGCTAACATAGTTAATGTTTCTCAGCTCTACCAATAAACATACATTCAAAGCCATCCTGCCTTCCAGGCATAGAAAGGACATCATGAACAATCCCCCCGACAACTCTCTCCTCTCGCTGGTTCCATTTCGGGAATTGCCACAGCCCTCTCACTCCTGTTTTTCCTTCTGTCAGAGCGCCTTGAGCTACAGATCCTCATTAGTCACTTTCCCCGAGACTACAGTGACACCAGCGTGGCATTCTCTCACACTCAGACTTGCTGAAGGCTAGCATGGCCACACACACCAATTCACCGGGCACTGTCAAAAGCCAGGCGACTTACAGGAGCTGGGCAATCATCAGAATCAGCCAACCTTTGAAATGCCGTGAATATCATGAACTTGCTGCTGCTGCATAATTTACCCCAGCTGAATACCTGCAGGCACCAGTCTTTGGAGGAAATTAGAAAAGTTAAGGGAGCATACCAGTGGTTCTGAAGGGTTGAGACCACTACCTACAAATTGTGTACACTTAACAGTGAAGGCTTACCCAGCACAGGTTACTGTTGCAAGTATAGGGACTAAAAACTCTCCTTCACAGTGAATTCAGTTTCTAAAATGATCACCTTAATAACGTTTTTTTTTTTTTTAGAATTGTACCCTTGTCTGCATATCTCAGAGCTGGTTGGCTAGGGCCAAAATCTAGAATGAATAAAAGTCATAGACTGTAAATATTAATGGACGAAGCCTGAGTGACGTCAGGGGGCTCATCGGCAGCAGCCGCCATGCTGGAAATGCTGTCTCAGCTTTCATTCAACCTAACGACAGGCTGAGAGCTGGAGCGGAGGCGGGTTTTAAGCATTAGGACCGTTACATCACGCACACCTGTCAGAGCCTAACTATGGAGAACACATATCGTTATCAAAATAGAGCTGTTTAAAAAACATTCACCTCCCGTACAGTGTGTGCACATGATGACAACAACTAATCAGACCTATTTGTTTTTCCGTACCAGGCTGTAAACATGTTAATTTTTGCTGTAAAAACAGTGTATTTGCCAGTCATGTGTTTGTGACTTCCGGTGTTCCTGCAGCCTCAAGCAGACACTTGACGAACTGCAGGATTTTGGACTTCCACATTGGCTTAATTTTTCAAGACGGGAGGTTGCCGCTTGATAAAAGTAGATTCACGATTTTACAAATTGGTAATCAATGTGGTCATTCATAAAACAATTTTATGCATCTGTGCTTAGTTAGGGGGCAAACTAAGTCATCTCTAAACAGAGCAAGCCTATTGCCACTTCCCTGTTTCCATTTTGCCTGCTATGCTAACCTAACCAACTGCTGCTGATAAAGTCATATTGACAAGAAGGCAATTAGCCTATTTTTCAAAAGATCAAAAAACGGCTGCTGACTGGAACCGGTCTGTTTCTCTGTGACGGCCCAAAGTATCTGCACACTGTTTGAACAGTGATAAAAATGTTCCACCCAAAATAAATGCATACATAAATAATGATAGAAGCTGTTTTTTTCTCTGTGATGGATTTCACAGTTCATGCAATTTTCAAGGCCATCGAGATTGATGCTCATATTGAAAAAACATCAACAGACACTAATGACTGCCTGGAATGGGGGAAAATAATCAATATTTAAGACTCGCTGTATAGAGGGCAGTAAACAAACAAACACAAAAAAAGGGTGATGATATTATCATGCAAAAACCCACAGCATAGTCCTTAAAAACAGAAATAGGTTCAGCAGAGGACCAACCTGAGGTTTCAAACGGGCTCTCGTCAGTAAACTGTCAGTCTCCGGGGCACCCAGTGACCGATAACTGTGCCTGAAGGGAGGACAAACACAAAATCAATACCCTGTCGAAAAAAACCTGGAGAAACTTGAGACAGTGATCATGCAATGTCTACAGGAGAAGATATGCTCATGCAACTCAAGCTTTGTATTTTGAATAACTTTATAAAGGCAGAACCTTTTAAATTACAGTATGCAACCATTACACAGCAAATAAAAAAAAGTAACTGCAGCTCAAATGTACAGAAGATATTGACATAGATTTTGCTTTGTTCATTTTAGCAAGAGTTGCATTAACACTATTCTAAAAGATTTTGTTAGTATACAGAATAGTTATTTTTGTATATAAAATCCACTACAGTATGATATTTGAAATTACTTTTTTCTTACTTTTGAGTTGATTCTTTTTTTTTATTGCCATGACTATAATAATATTTTAAGAAACTGTACGCATTTACCAGCAACTTTATGTCAATGGATAAACACACTACGAAATTAAACATTTAGGGTTAGGTTACCTTTACAGTGGAGTTCTCTAGGTTAAAACCATCCTCTCCATTGCACTGCCATTACTCTGTACTAAAGTAGCCATCGCGCCAGGGTCATTCATGACAATGAAGCCTAGACCTGAATAGTGGTTTGAATTCAGTTAATTTTCAGATGCTATAAAAGGAATTCTCATTAACGATTACGACCACAGGTAAGAGGATTGAAAAAGTCTTATACATACCCAGGCAATCAATGCTTTAGAACTCTATACACATTAGGAAGCTATCCAGGTTATTTTAGAGGTCTTACCTCTGGGTCCTTTTTAAAAAGTATAGAAAGAGAGAGAAAGAATAAGTTGTGCTCTTTTGATAATCAATCAAGACATCATTTAGTAGGGTTAAAGTCTTCAGACGTCAATACATTCATTTAGATTTAAAATGCGGTTTTGAATGAGAAAAAAAGGAAAACCCCTACATCTGACTGCTGAGGGTTGTTTTAAAAAAGCCATTTCAGAATTTGACTAGGACAGGAAACAAATAAAGCAAGTTAAATTTCATAAAAACAAACTAGGCTTTATTGACAAACTGCTGCAAAACATCTTTTGGACAGATTTAGTAACCTATTTAGGCAAGCTTACACATGTAGCATAATGCATTTTATGGAGAGGGTACAGATACTAGTGTCAGAGTAAGTACAGTTAGGATGTTTTAAAATATGTACAAGGTTCAGATTGAGCTGCAGGATCCCTTCTCTCTAGAAAAAGAGAAGACCCATGTGGAGATTTGTGTCCCAATCCTTTCTTTGTGAACTTTTGTACATGCAGTTTATAGAGATTCCGATAACAAAATGAAGACCTAAACTGGATTTAGCATAACAGGAGGCAATCTCTCAGCCATGTTATCATCAAACATTATGTCTTCACGGTTTTAATTTTATTTTTTAACAAGGAAGACGAATTGAGGATATGAGGACAGTCCATCTCAACAGTGTCTATTAGGGCTATATTTCAAAACTCTAAGTACAATGACAAATATTG
This sequence comes from Labrus mixtus, assembly GCF_963584025.1. Lineage (NCBI taxonomy): Eukaryota > Metazoa > Chordata > Actinopteri > Labriformes > Labridae > Labrus > Labrus mixtus. The sequence goes on along the minus strand of NC_083627.1, from coordinate 12,191,424 downwards.
CTGCCTAAGTCTAAATGGACAACGTTTTTAGAACTATTTAAAACAAACCATCAGGAAGAATGAATTATTCCGATTCCATTAACACTGATTCTTAACCTTCACTTAATTTAATATAGGTTTTTTTTGTCTCTATATTACATGAAAGTTTAAATAGATATTTTATTCACTATATTAACAGAATTTTGAAATGTAGCCTAATTGGGAATCTGCAACTGACCCTCAACAGTTTCTTTTATTTAAAAAACATTTGTCATGAATTCATTAGACAAGTGGATAATAAGCCCCTAACTTTGCTTGGAAATTATTTTTCCTGAACAGTTAATAAAAATGAGGATAAACAATGCAAAAAAAGCCAGAGGGGGTTAAAAAGGGAAGGAGAAAAATACAGCGAAATAATCAAAAAGTCAAATGAAAATGAACAAAGTAAGGACATTGACTTTTCTCTAACCCATCTAAAAGCCACTTGTGTAGGAAGGAATGGTGGCTTGTTGAATAAGTGGTTGGTTGGAATGACAAAGTCGGGTAGGGGAGGGTGTTTGTGCTCAAATCTCAAACAGTTCGGATTTTCAGTTCCCAATTTGCTCTCTCGTATAAAGTCCGGTGTAGGAAAGACCAAACCAAAGACAAAACAGACAATTACTTTTGTCGGGCTGCTTAAAGCGAGAGCTGCCGTGGTACACAGGCGGTAGTCAGGGCGACACATTAAAGGTGCTTAGTCCGCTTCAGTACTGTCTGTATGGGTGCTCCCGATAAGGCGTCTTGGCACCTCTGGAGACAGGAGGAGCCTTCCCTGGAGCTGTCCGCGGGGTCCCGTTCCAGTCATCTTGACCTTGGAGAGGAAACACACAAATGAGAAAACATAAACAATTCAAGATGGATCCAAACATACAATAATATTCTGTTCACAGGAACACGACTAGACCTTATTTTAAAAAAACGTTTGATACAAAATGTACGAGTGGATGAGTCCTACATAATAGTGTTTTATTCCATGGAAGGTCACAGAATGCATAACAATGCTAAATGCTAAATGGACTTAAGCTTTTACAGTACTTTTCAAGTATTTTGACTATTCAAAGCGCTTTTACATCGCAGGTTACACCAACACATTCACACACTGATGCTATGTAGAATGACCATCAGTATAAACAAATCCCATTCTTACACATTCACATGCCACCGCCTAAGCAGCACGAGCTACTTGGGTTTCAGAGTCTTGCTAAAGGACACATCGGACACATCGTTGCAGGAGCTGGGGATCAAGACCCTGGCCTTCCGGTTGAGAAACGACTAACTCTACCACTGAGCCACAGCAGCCCCCAAAAATCAATTTTAAATCCATTTTAAAACGTTTTAACTAGTAATTGTCTTATAATAAATGTCTCTGCTTGGACATTGTTTGCGTCTCTTCTGTTACCCTGTATCACATCCTCAATTTTCTTCACCATCATTTTGACTACAGTATTTGTTCCACCCCCATCAGGGACTTTGCAAATACTGATAAATTATGGATCAGCTGGGATCTGTTCCTCCACTTGCAGACAGACAAATGATTTCAAAGTTGCAGGTGCTTCTTCTTTGTTAATTTCAGATCAAATAGTTTAATATCAGACTCATGATGGCTGCTGCTCTGTGTCCATGTACTGTACTGATATTGCAAGAAATATCATCACATTTTAATACTGCCCAAACTATGTATATATATATATGTATATATATATATATATATATATTAGGTCAAATTTCTTAACAATGAATCAAATTTCTCCTTACCATAGGATTCGTACGACTCTGATGTCTCTCCATGTCCATAGTCATAGTATTCAGGCTCTCTGATGGTCAAAAGAAGGAAGAGAGAAGAAGATAAAATAACATTTAATCTTTGAAAACATCAAGAAGTTGCTGACAGTAATGTCTAGGGGGCTGATAATTGGATTTCATGAATAAGATCAAAGCTAACTCTCCAGAATGGAACATCTTAGTCCTGGCTGGTTCTCCTTAATAACATCACCATCCAAGTCGTGAAGCATGGAGTAAAAATCAGCACCGAATTTTTGCAGTGTTGAAAAAGCATTTTTGCTTCTCTCAAATCCTTTTTCCTCACAACTAGGCAATGTGCATGCACTCTATGAGGAGCAGGTGAAAACCAAAGAGACGTCTGATTCACTCACGCCTGCGGCTGACTGTAATAGCTGTCGTATGACTCGTAGGCTGTGTCTGTGTAGCTCTCATCGTAGCCCTGAAGAGGAAAGGAAACAGAGAATGTGAGTGAGATTTAAACAGAGGCTTGTTCATAAATCATGAATGTCAAGGTGCCCCCAAAGAACTACACTTGTACTAAGACAGACACGCTCCTCTCATGTCAGACGTGAAATTTAACTCCGAGGGCAAACGGCCCAGAACAGTGTCATTCAGGGACGAGACTGTTTTCAGTCCCAACAGCAAAAATCCTTATTAGATCTTATCATTTTTTATATTTAACTTATCAATACTAACATTTTTAAAAGACATTAAAATTCATTTATGTGTAATATAATCAAACTAATTGCAGCTTATACATAAAATATTACCTGTAATTTAATTTTGTTGAGAACATCCACAGACAAACTAAACGGATGAATTCAAACATCCATGTGCTAGAAGATGTGATACACTTACATATTCCTCGTAGTTCTCTGCAGCTGCAGCAGGGGCGTGCTGGTGGGGGGCTGCCATTCTCTGGGGGGGGCCGCCAGTAGGGGGCCTAGCACGGGCTGCCACAGCTCCCCTGGCAGGTGCAGCAGGGGGTCCGCCTCGGCCTGCTGGAGCACCCCTCAGTGCCCCACCTCTGCCTGGGCCTCCACGAGTGACACCTCCCCGAGGAGGCATTCCCCTTCCCCTAGAAAACAGGGACATGGAGTTAACACTATGTTCATGGAAAGAATATCAGAACTGATACTTTCTTTACAGGAGCAAGATAAATAGATTTATACAACTTTCATGTCCCACTACTTAATATAAGGAGACATGCAACAGCCAGTTACTTTAGCATGTATGTTTTATCAGTGAGGATCAAAGAAATTGGTAATCAGATAAATTGAGCCTGGTACTCCATAAACTCATCTTTTCAACTCAACTGCCTCCTGGCATTAGCTACATTAATTATTGAACAAACATGAAGGTGAGATTGATCGTCTCATCTACGTCATGAAAGATAGAGAGTAAGTGTGTCAGCCAATGTTGTTAAGATATTCTTTGCATTAAAGAAATAAGGTTTTAAAAAACAACTGTTGGTGTTATCCACATCAAAAAAGCTCACTCCATGCGAAGACGGCAAATGTGTTTGATTTTTTTTTTTACTCCCATGTGTCACACAACAGATCAGTTTGAATTTTAATTCTGCAGCTGTCTGCACCGGTTTCATGTAGACCCGTGTCTCACTGGCCTGAACTGAAACTGAAGTAATCATTTATGCTTCCAATTAGATTTTGACTATATACACAGTAAATGTGAGGTTGATGCTCGCTATTAAAAAAAAAAAAACAGAAACATTTTTATATTTATATTTTCAAACATTTCAAATCAAACAATCCACTTCATAGGAGACGTGAGACATTGAAACTTCAGCCCAAAACAAGGACGGTGTTGAAAAAATGTATATATATCTATAAAGACAAATTGCTTTCGTAGATAGAAGCCTATGACAACGTTTTGAAGATTAGTATAGGAAAACAGCCTCTGCTGCCAGTTTTGAATAAATTATTTATGACTTAAGGGTCAATAATGTGCACCAGTATTGATCAAAAGTAAATCCACACATAGTAAAAAACAAAATGGAGCTCTTCCTTTACTGCTCAGTGTTTTCCCTACCATTATATTGGGGGGGGGTTACATTTTTTTTTTTTTTTTTTTTTTTAAAGATTTATTTTTGGGCATTTTGTGCCTTTATTGTAGAGATAGGATAGTGGATAGAGTTGGAAATCAGGGAAATAAGTCATTTAAGGATACCTTTCCGATAGAAAAGGACAGCTGTCATTAAAAGTAACACATGAACACCAAGATTCCTTCAAGTGTTTGTGTCGTCGTGTCGGCATGTCGGCTTGTCCCCACCCCCCCAACGCTGTAAACCTAGGGGAAACACTGCTGCTTGTATCTTTTTATTTAGGTAGTGACCCCACAGCGGTCATAGAAGGAACCCTGTATGTGCAGAATTGTGTGCATTTAAAAAACCTGTGTGTTCCAGAAGGGGGGACTCCGCGGCCCCTGACTGGCATGCCCCCTCGGCCTCGGGCTCCGTGCTCCTGGCCTCCATTCAGGTAGCTCATTTCCATGAACTGCTCTTGGCAGATATCATCCATCATATCCTACACACACATTAAAAAAAGAGAGGAGAGAGAGGGTGAGAAACAAGAGCACATGACAGGGGACATGACAAGTGAAGGCGCACCAAAAAAAGAGAGGGAGCAGAAGGGGGAAGAAACGGAGACAGTGTGAAAGAACGAGTAATGAATAAAAGAGTGGAAAACAATTACTGAGCTGCTCACAACACAGCACCCCTCTATCGGCTGACAGAGCGAGAGAAAGAAAAAAGTCTCTGTTTGAGTGACTCAGAGTGTTAAAGAGACGGGGACAGGGGGGTCGAGGATGTGGGAGGTTGGAAATCATCCATCCACACTCCCTGCTTTCCTGTTCCTCTCCATCATGCACAAAATGTAAATCACTCCTTTCTGCACTTCTTGACAAGTCTGGTGTGACTGTATTCACTTTTTCCTTATTCTATCCATAAAAACAATACATTGGGAGGATTAGTGACACTGCCTGTCTGAGCAGCTCAAATCCTGCAACACAACCCACTGCCTGTCTGCAGGGAGAGCCGCACTGTGACCCAATCAATTCTTTTTCATAAATCAACCTCTGAAATGTTGACGGAGATCTAATGATGGTGAAAATAAGGAAAAAGACTGATACAACAATATGCATCTCAAGTGACAGCTTTTAATTTATCTGCCGCCAAACCGGCAAACACGAGCCATTTGACTGATGACAGATTCATCTCAGAAGAGAATTGTTGTCAATGCAGTTGCATTTAATGAGCCAGCAAAGTGGCACCCGTTTACCCATCAAGGTGCTTAGATTAAATACCTTTTCTTTGGAAGTAACAATCCCAAAATAAAACTGTGCTAAGGATCAGAATCAATAATAAACACATGCAATAGTTTCACACAGAAAGGCGCTGCTGTTGCATTTACATCAGTAGACATACAGATATTATTATGTAAAAGGGATAAGGAAGAACAGTAGAATCAAATCCTTCTGAATTACTTTTGGAGTACAGGTAATGCATAAAACATTCTACCAACAAATCACCTCAATCCATTTTATGTGAAACCTGAGTAATATATTAAAATATGACCCTGTTCCGAATGAAGGCTGTCAAGCCTGACAGATTATGGCTTTAAATTGTGAAGACAGGTTCTGCAAAAGGCTTTTTACCATACATTGCAAATTTCAAGACTTGCAGCTGGTCCATCAGTCCCTTAGATTGCCTTTGATCCAAAGGACCCGGTCTTCCATAGTATCCAGCGCATTAGTATAAAAAATGTTGGCATCATGTGAAAGCCTTGGCCTGTTGGCCTGTTGTTTTAGAACACACCAATGTTCGGCTTCAGCACATTGATATCTCAGCATATAGCCAATACAGAAAGAATTCTACCACACATCTGTCTGAGAGCACAGCGATGTAAAGACACAGTAATGGACAGACATGTGATGAGTCAAGTAAAGAAGTAATTCCCTCAGATACAGTTAAAGTAACCCTTCCGCTCCCACCAAGATTCAACCAAGGATTGCCAAGGATTTGAAGGATTCTTCCACCGAGATTCCTAGCTGCAAGGTTTTCTCAACTGTTTTCAAACGGATGACACTTACTAAAGACCTCCAATATTTATACAAGTGGAGCAATTAGAGATTGCAGATTGTGAGTTATGTAAATGTATTTTTTTAGAGCACAGAGGGATAAGTGAATTGAATCCTATTCCATAACAAAACCAAAAAGATTTGATCTGAGTAATTAGACAGAGAAGTCTCCGGTCAGAAGAAACACGACTTGCAGATTAAAATTGATGTGTCTTAAACAAACATAATAATTTGACATTGAATTTTTAATAAAATGGTTTGTAGTTTTTTTATGTACTTCAGAATAATTATTGTTAAAAAAATTATAAAATAAAAATACCAAACATAGCCAAATGTAGTTTCATAATTCCTGAGTGTTTCTTTCTCTCTACATATACAGACTATTGATTAGTATAATCAAGCTTCTTTAAATATGAACTCTAGCTTTAGGAAATACTTACAGGCCGTTTCTTTACAAATGTTTATTAAAAAACTTTCACATACTAAAACTTGTTAATTTAACTTTTTTGGTAGATCCATTTGAAAATGAAAGTCATTGTTGGATGAGACTTGGTTTGATTTCAAGGGTAGAGTTTTAAACTTAATAACAACTGACTCAAGCTCAGATCTAACACTAGTTCATCGATCACAATATATCGTCACAATTACACAAATGGAAATATTTGCTTCGCTATGTATGTTGAAAAAAGAAGAAGCTTTTTCTGACAAGTCAAAAGACTTTGCTTTATCTTCCGTGTGCTTTCACTATTTGACAGAATAAATTATGACCTGAATAAATAATCACAAAGTTAGTCCACGCAGGCTGTTCAAAAGCCAGTCTCCCACCAAAACACAACAAGGAAAAAGCCAAAGGAATAGATTCAGACTCACTGGGAACAGGAACTTCTTGACCTCCTCCATGGCATGGGCCATGCGCAGGTAGGCATCGGGTACCGGGGCAAACACCTCGATAAACACGTGCAGCTCCATAGACAAGTGGGCGTACTTGGGCTCCCCACCTTTCCTCAGCCCCTCCTCCTAAAAATAGGGCAAAATCAAAAGAGTGTAAGCAAGTCGAAAACAGCAATCAGCTTCCATGACAACAAAAATAATTCTGCAATTAATCGCAATTTAGCCACCTTAGAGGGCAATGGGCAGAGACTTTAATTATGCCTTCCTTTATATAGTTTAATAAGGGAGTTAGAAATGGGAGAACATATCTGAGATTGTGATCATTTTTCATTCTGTTATATGTTGCAATTAAAATAATGGAAATTATACCTTTTCCATTTGTTTTTATGAACATCAATTTAATTCTCAATCAAATAATTGTACATTTATTTTATGATTTTAACTCCAAACCCCTTCCTACTTTCAGCACAAACTGGGTCAACTTGGGGGCTTGCAATTATTTATACATCATCATCCATTTCTGAAGATGTTATAAGTTAATGTGACCCACAGTAAGCTTCACTGTGTGTTGCAGGTACAGCCATGATAAGGAAGCCATTAGCGGTACATCAGCTCTGTTAACAGTCCGTATACGTGGCCACAGCATTTAACGAGCAGCGGGTCAGTGTTCTGTTGACAGTGGACACACACTCATTTCATTGCGGTTTGTCTTTGACGGCAGCAGCATCACCTGTAGTCTATACTTTTTTACACGCAGGAAACATACTCTGCATGCATGGCGGCCAGTGATGGTGACTTCAGACAGACTTTAACTGTAGATAGTATAGAAAGGAAACGAGAAAGCTGGCCATCTACACAGAAGTGGTAGATTGGCGTGCGGATACTTGACTGACATTAGGCACATGCGCACATTGCAATTGAGATTGAAAATGATACATCAGATCTGAGAGTCACACACAGTAAGACAAGGCTTCATGGTTAATTGTGCCTTTTTTTGTTTTGGGTCTGCATTTCTCTCCATATGCATATGCATATGCTCTCCTCTTTTCCTTTTTCTCACCATGGTGAGAGTAGAACACATCTAAAAGTTAGAATATTCAGTGCAATCAAGTCTTGGTTACAGCATTGTGGCGTGTGGTGAAAAGCTGTGTTCATAATGACGCCGTCAGGATCAGAAAGCCATGGAATCAGCCTGACATTTTTAAAACTGTTTGCGGTACCGTGGGAATCGTAAAAAAAAAAAAAAAAAAAAGAGGCAGATGTCTGTGGTGGAGAATCTTTCAAAAGTGTCTAACTGAAGGAAAAATATATAAAGTTAATTATTCTAAAATCTGGTTAATTATAATTCTAATAGGTGAGGATTAGGTGAAGGAAGTACCAGATATTTATCATTTGAATTAAATTATTTTCCGTAAAAAAAAGGGGGAAAAACGTTTGCCAGATTGGTGCACAAAAAAAAAAAAAATACAAAAATGAAAGAGTTTGATGCGCAACACTTCCAGAGAGAGGACCCCTAGACCCCCAGGCTTAAGCAGGAGCTGTATGTGTGAACCCAAACAGACACATTTTTTCGCTCGCATTTCACCCACACTTTCTCCTGCCAGACCCCTTGTATTTTTTTTTTTTAGCAGCAAGTCCAAGTGAGCTGATGTAAGAACGCAGCAGGATATTCTCCAGAGGATTCACCTGCCAATGGGAGGGGGAGTGACGTTCATATCCTGTGACTGCTGCATGGTGCAAAGAGTGTCTGCATGGGACTGCCACAATCTCTGTGCCATAATAAAACGGCTGCATAATGTTTTCAGTTTGTCAGGATGTTTTCCTCCGCTCTTTTGAACTACACGTAGCATTGATATAATGCTAATCTAATATTCTCATAGCATCGTATATAGCGACATCCGCGCCTTGTTTTTAAAGTCACATCTTACCTCAGGAACCCCCTCCCCCCTCCCCTCCTGTAGATCTTTTCAGGACTACATATGGGAGCTGAGAAACCCCCTGTGCTTAACGATGATACAAAGTGGTAGATAACGGGTTAAGCGGGAAATCCTGAAGATTCTTTGAACAGATGTGTGTTGCTTGTATGCCCTTGGCTTTACGTTAACGTTCGCACAAACTACCCTGCAAACTGAAACCATCTGGGATCCCTGCCTGCCTGCCGTGCCTCTGAAGTGCAGGCCAGATGTTTTATGCCTTCTACACTTCTCAAAGGTGTGTAAAACCAACTGTGTGTGTTTTGTGTGTATTACCTTAGATTTGTCTCTCATGGATCCTTTGCCAAGCACAGAGATCTTCGCTCCGGTCTCTTCCTGCAGACGTTTGATTGTATTGCCCTGAGGTCCCAAAATCTTCCCCACAAAATTGAACTAATAGCAAAACAAAGCAGAACAAAATTAGCCTGACAATCAAAGCAGGGGTGAGCTTATTACCAAGAGATTGAAGGAGCAATCACTGTCAAGGGCCTTGTTGCACATCCTGCAGCCGGAAGAAGTAGATTTACAAGAGACGGTCGATATGAGCTCTTTCTGGGCTGTAATTCTTTCACTCACTAAATACTTTAAGCATCCAAACACTGAACCAGAAACAACTAGTGATCAAATACTCTAATCTTTACCTCATAGACCTTCAGAACAAGGTAATAACCATGACTATATATGACATGTCCTACTATTAGCTGTCATTTAGCTGAGTGGCCCCTAAGGAAACAATGTCTCCTGGAGTTTTCAAACTTGCTTCTACAATCTGAAAGCACTCATGAGTTTCTTTTATCTCTGTCAGAGCGGACCGGTGAAGCAACCTAAAATAAGTCTTGCTGGCAGACCGAGACAGCCTTGTAGAGATCAGAAGGCTTTATTACCCCACAGACCAAACTTCTACGTCATATTAATCTGATGCCTGAGGTGCTTGATAGACCTCACCCATCTTGGGGTTTGAACACTTTGAAGGACAACTTTTTCCAATGGTAAAAATGTTAACAGAATTCTAAATATTTTACAGAGTGCTTCAGAGGGGGCTCGTGTAAAGCTTGATGGCTCAAAATTATGCAAATAAATTAAACAACATGCAAATGAAGCATTACGCAACAAGAAAGGTGTCCTTTGAGTTGTTATAGGACAGGTTACACACTCAATATAAACTCAAATACTAAAAGTCATGAACCATTACACTAAGGAGGAACCCACCTCACACGATATAATCAAGTAAGACTTTAATTTGAACACGCATAAGACTGGATCCAAGCTCTGAACACTGTAAGAAATAGAGTCACTATTTAAAGACATGTCAGTATCGACTCTCCGCTTTAATTATACACAGTAGCTTAAAGATCAAGGTTGACAAGAGTAATTTGAGACTCGCAAGTAACCCTGTGACTTTATGTAATTGAGACTCGGCTTCAGGATAAATTAATTCAAGAGGGAAGAAGACGCAGGGGAAAAAAAACAAGGTCAGAGCGAGCTCACCTTTGGGTACTGTTTGACAGGTATGAGCACTCGTTCCTTAAGTTTGATGTTCTTTGTTGTGAAAAGATCCAGGTATGTTTCTGTCTCCTTTTTAGTCTCGCCTTTCTGGATTCTATCAATTTCTGAAGAGGGAGAGAGTCTGTTTTAGGCAAAGTGATCACACACAATCGTACAAGGTTTCAAGGGGCCAGGTCCACATGGCCCGTTTCATACATATTTTTAACAGATTAAACTAGAGATTTGCCTGTCACGAGCAACCGCCATGTAAAAGTCAAGCTTCCTTGCGAGCATGTCAGTCACACTCATTCAATATAACAGCCCTCTGTTAATCATCGGCGTCTAGGAAGTAACTCTTGCTTTTCATTTCAATAGCAACAAAAATACATGATAGACAAACTTTTTTTAGGGCGCAAAACATGAATCAGTTGGAGCTTAAATAAAACACAGGGTATAATTAATTTGTTTCATAAAGCAACTTCTGAGATTTGTAAACACCCAGAAAAAGCTTGAACAATTAGGTGATTATTCAAGAGCTGTCAACTTTGTTTTCCCAGTGATACTTTAAAAAAAAATGTATTTTGGACTTTTTTTTCTATTATCAAATCAATGGAAATAAAATGTTCCTGAGTTTTTAAATGACTTATCAGGCAGACACAGTTCATTCAAAGTCTTCAACTTGGGTGTGGGTTTTTTTTTTTAATCAAATTTGGCATTTCCTTATCCTCCAAAAAAAATGAGCAAACCGTTTTCGAATTGGATGATAAAAAATAACAGAATATATTAGATTGTCAGTCACTATCAATGACGATATTCTTTCTTTGAATTATTCATGTTTTTAAATTCATGCATTTCACAACAGGCAAGCTTAAAAAAACACATGCATATTATATTAGACCTACAAAGTGTTGTCACTGAAAAATAGAAAACAATAGAATACTTTTTTTCTGAGCTAAATGATGAGCACAGAGATATAAACAAAAACAAAAAACAACAGTAGTTTATTTGGTCTCTTCTTCTGTACAACTAGGGGGGAAAGATTCGCAGTGCAGTCGCCCGCTCAAGGACGCCTCAGCAGCGTGTGACAGACGGAGCTTTCAGAGTTTTGTCCCTGCTACCAGGCCGCCTCTCGGCTCAGACATGTGAGAGGTGACCCCCCCCCCCCCCCCTAGTCACGGACAGTGGCGTAGATTTATAGACTGATGCGAAGCGTGTCTGCAAGAAAACGACATCAGCAGCAGGGGAGCGAAAGTAATAACCAATAGAGCCTTCGTTCGCAAGACGAGTTTGCAAGTTGACACTGAAGTAAACAATTGGAAACGACGCAGCTGCGCGAGAGGAAGCGGGAATTATCTTCAATGATATTTTAAAAAGAGTGTTTCTTTCTCTGGTGTTTTTAAAAAAGCGTCAGGCTTTCAAACTCTCAGACACGTCATTATCCTTTATGTATCCTTTATGTATCCTTTATGTATCCTTTATGTATCCATGATGTATCACACATACTCATTGTTTCATTAATGACATGCCGAGGCAGTCCCATCCGTAAAACTTCACGACAACTGCAATGCCCCCCCTTTTTTTTTTTTTTAAATCAAAACATTAAAAACATGGTGAACACACGACAACAAACAACAGTAGGCGACTTTACCTGTGTTCAAAAGTTTCGTGGCGTGTGTGAACGACAAATCCAGGCTATCCTTTTCCGCCAGCAGTTCGGGGAGGTATTTCTCGTCGTTCTCCATTTTGAGTTAAAAGAGTGTCACAGTTCGGTTAAACCAACAACAAAAAAAAGCGTGGAGGGAAAAAAAAAAACAAAAAAAAAAAATAGAAAGTAGAAGTAGTCCACTTATGTAACAACGGAGTGCGGCGTATCCTTGGTGCAGACTTCGCTTTGCATGTGGCTGCCTGACGTTTACTGCGACGAAAAGAGGGGGTCCGCTACTCGGCGTGGTCTCCCAACCGGATGGGTCCCTCTGTTCAACAGCGTCGGCTGGATGGCAAATGGGAGAGAACAAAAGCGGTGCAAAAGAATATCGGTCCGATTCAAGCCGGCAGGAAGTGAGCTCAGAAGGACGTACTTCTCCGGACTGACGCCGCCCAACTGCGTGCTGTTTGTGTTGATATGCGCCGCCTCCAGTCGAGATAATCCAACTATCAGAGATCTGTGAGTGGAATGGGTGTGCCTTGCCCGCGGGTTTTTCCATTGTGTGGTTCGCCATCAGGCTTTTGAAAATTGTCTATTTTGACGATTAAATTCTGTTTAGTTCCCATACTAGCTTCATTTCAATACGGGGAAACACATGTATAAACAGAAAAACCATACCAGAGCCACATGTGATTCAAAGTAAGACAACAGCATAATAATAAATCTATGGTATCAATTAATTATCATGTTTATTGTAATGTAGCCTATGTTCAATAAAGAATAGGCTGGACCATGATAACTTTTATGGGTAAGGGTAACAGAATAATAGTGTAGATGTATTATTCTTTCTTTGGTAGGCTTGTCTTTTTATAGGTTTACATAGAGACTCATAACAATCCTAGTGTGAGTGGTTTCTGACTACTACTTCTTTATTTTTGTTGCTTTCTTTATATATTCTTTCTTTTTATTTGTATATATGTATATATATATATATTTATCTCTTGTGGACGTTGTGATCTGAAGTTGTTTTTTCTTTGTATGTATTGTACAGGACTTTGGTCAGATGCAGCTGTTTTTAAATGTGCTTTATAAATACATTTGACTTGACTTGACTACTAGTCCTAGGCTACCACTAGGCCTATATCTTAAACAGGGGAACTTTTTTAAGAGTACTCTTACTCACAGAAAGTGCCATCACATTATAATGAGAGACAGATATTTGTATTATCTCAATATCCAGGGTGACATAAAGATGTGGTACTTTCATCTCAGGCTCTACTGCCTCTTAGTGGCAGAGCAAGTCATAGCAAAGTCATGCTGCTGAAACTGGATCCATTAGCAGAAGAAGCCTGTTCTGAGACTAATCCCCCCCTTTTTCCTCTCCACTTGTATCGATTCAGAAACACTTATATGCAAGTGAAAAGCACAGTGAGGAGAATGTTCGAAAAAAAGACTCTCAAGGATTGATTCCTCCAATTCAGTTTGTGGTAATGAACCTGTCACGCCATTGAATGGAGCAAAAAGGGGTCAGAGGTTGGAGCTGGTCTAATGAATGCAAAACAAGAGCCGACCATTCTCTGTGTATTGGATCTTTAAGCACATACACTTGTGTGCATTATTTGCAGATGGATGCTCTTTGACTAAACAGCAAAAACTGCAGGTAATTTGTCAGTCTGCTGCCGGAGTGAAAGCTGTAATGATCAGCCACAGCTGTACCAATGAATGTGTTTGCTCAAAACAAATGAGAGCAAAAATTGTCAGCGATAAACACTTATGGGAGGCCGAAGACCCACTCTAACTATCAGCGTTCAGTTTGATCTATCTCTGACCGTAACAGTGTTATTAGTGTTGGGGGTTGCAAGGTTGTCCTGACTCCTCTAGTCAGTGACAGAATGGATCGTCTGTGAGCTGAATTTCAATTGGCTCATAAAAGGAAGACTTACTTCTCTTGGCAGGTGGAGGAGTTCCAATCTGTTAGCTTGCGCTCCTTCCTTCTGCTTGTGTGGACTTCTCTGGGCCCTTAACATACAGGGGCAGATGGAAGGGGGAACACAAGGCCTATATAGACTGCCACAATTTTAGATCTTTGCATGTGACCATTATATATTAAAATTGCTTAAAATTGCTTAAAATAGAAAATATTGCTTAAAATAGAAAATAAAATAAAAACATTCCTAGAGATCCTATCTGGACAGTCTGCAGCTCCCTGCTGTAACTTCAGTGTAATTGATTATAAATGTACAGTACGTCTCCTGGTGGTTAAAACACATTTCATCTATGGAGCATAAAATGCTTCAAAGTCATCACAACCCAACTTAACCAAGTCGATTTTAACCAATAATCAGTTGTGTACATTTCTTATATCTATTTATCATAAGTGCGAGTTTTTGAATGCTCTCTTTATCCATGCTGATAAGGCATCTTTAAATCATTTTATAGAAATACATGGTGTTGTTTTATAGAGTAAAACTCTCGAAATGGGTTAATATAGAAACCTCTTTTTACAGAATGAATCATGCTAGTGTCAGTGTTTCTCAGCCTTGTCGTGCAGACATTTTGCTTTTATCAATCCAGGTTGTGAGATATTTGTCAGACTTCTACTAAGGCCTGCAACACACTGCAACATTCGATTAAAAAAAAAAAAAGAAAGAAGCTATTCACTCTTCCAGAAACAATGCCTTTATCCAAACATGATATGAATATTTCTTCTTTCACTTTTCTTATTTTCTACAAAAAGGTATACAATAGATATTGATATTGTAAAAAAAAAAAAAAAAAAAGAGACGCTTAGACAATTAACGCGCAAAGTAAAGGTAAGAACCTGTTAGCATTAGCTAAAAGTATCATCCAATTGGAGTCCTTTTGTGTCCTCATAATAAATGCAAGTAAAACAATTGTGGGCCTTTTTTGACTGCTATATTAGTCAAATTTGTCATTTTAATATTCATTAATAGAGGACAATATTTAAAGCATTTACGGATAGTGCAATGTCGTTGGCGCAACATAATGTATGTGATAGTGGTACCTTGGATAACACAAACAAATGCCTTTGAGAAGAGACACATTACTGTGTTCTTAAGGTCAGGGGAGTTTGCCTGTTACAGCAGCATATTCACATACTTTATCTTTAATATAAGAAGAGTGTGCACTAAAGGTTGGAATAAAGGCATCCACATAAAAGCTGTAATGACTGTAACAGGATCACGGGTAGGGCATTAAGCACCCTAACCTTTTTGCTGTAAAATGATCTATTACAGTTTTTCTTTAACAAAAGGGACCTCAGTAATTTCTACAATGCCTATCAGATTCAATTAGCCAGGCCAGAACTAACACAATCTTAAATATCATCTTACTTATTAATTGGCATGACAGGCATTATGATTTTTACCTGATATGGTTTCTTTTGCCCTCCTCTTTGTTAAGAGGGTAAATTATTGTTTTTGGCCACTGGATCTGTGCCGTTTTTTTTTTTTTCTCGCTTTTTTTTTTTTTGCAGCACAAGCAGAACGAGTAAGTGTCCTCACTAATGGATTTTCCTAGCACTGCAAGTGGTGGAAAAAGACTCCCACAATGCATTCAAAACTACTTTACAGTAAGAGAAGCATAAAGCGCCACATGCTCCGCAACATATTCATCAAAACATCTATGAAAAATTATATAAAGTCGGAGGATTCAATCTCATTCTTTAACCTTGCACACCCGTCTTTTTTACATGCAGTCCTGGAGACATTGATCATACCAACTCATAACCTTATAAGCATGACAGGGACAAAGAAAGTGTGGGAAATTGGATGAGGGTAGTGCCTTTTTTTTTTCATGATCGGTGGATGGTGAAGTGGGAATTGGGAATTGGGAACAGAGGAGGGTGGGAAGAGGAGGAGGTTGGGGTGGTGTTACAGACCTAAGCAGGTGTGACAGTTCTGAAAGCTTTCATGGGGAAAAAAGGTTTCTCTGGCCTTGTAGCGATGCTAAAGTGAGCGTGACCCTCAGACTGAACCCAGTCATCTCTCTTGCTTTCTTACCTATACTGCCAAAGAACAGGAACAACCTCCTTTGTGTAGACTATATTTTAAGCGGAAACATTCTTAAGCTCATTCTGTTTGGCTCTCCACCACTTTCAGATTTATTTTTCTATTTACTATTGTTGATCGAAAGGGGACCTATGACTCTTGGCTCTATTTTATTTCAAAGATGGCCGCGTATGAATGTGTATGAAGGGGATGAGTTACATCTGATGGTCTCACTGCGGTGTAAAAGTGCTTTGAGTAGTCTGAAGACTAGAAAAGTGCTGTACAAGCTCAAGTCCATTTACCATTGGGGTTAGTACTTCTAGAACTGGAGTTTTGTCCAGTCATCACTCTATCTTGGAGAAGCTGCTGCACTGCCTACAATTATTTATTTAAAATAATCGCCGAATGGTTAGTTTAAAAATGCTTTGCCAACTACATCATTGTAAGCGGTTATCGTGCAAATAGCTCAAAAAGCCTATTTGTTGTCTAAATGAAAAGCTAAATAATGGTTCTGAATCAGAATATTTTTTTACAGAAATCAATTACTCCAACCCCCACTATAAAAAATATAGACCAATAATAGACAAGCATTGAAACCCAGAATTGTTTGAGTAGTCATGAGACTAGAAATGCGCTCTCCAAGCTCCGGTCCATTTACACAATGCAGATGATGCAAATGTTGAGTGAGACAACAAGCTGCCAAGACATTTTCCTGTTTTACAATAGATCTGGGGATTAACTACATTATTTGATAACAAATATCCAAACATGGCAACCCACGCTCGAGTCAAACCCGACATCATGTTTCCCTTATTAAATGGATCCACGCAGACAGAGCAGTAGGTGCAGTGATGTTGAGTTAGAGAGGCTCAGCCTGCAGCTTTTCTGGTTATATATGCATAAGTTCTAACTGGATATTTTTCAAGTTTGCTAACACCAGCTCAAAGCATATCTTGAGCAAAAGTTTCCTCAGCTGCATATTTCTCCTCAGCTTATTAAACTTCTTTATCACCACCACCTACAAAGCTTTTATTAAACAACATTGCGCATGCTTGCTTAACAGCATAATGATCCGCCAGAGAACTTTAAAAGTTTGGTTTCCTTTAAAAAAGAAAAGGATTTAATGGTTGAACTGTTTGAAGTAGGTCACCCCAGAGCCCAAAGGGGAAAGGCTGGATCTGTTAACTAAAATCAAAGGATTTGTTTGTTTGTTCATTTCATAGGATTTGAAATGGTGTGTTGTCTGCTGCATGTGGTTGTGCGTTCATGTGGGACACTTTTGTTTGTTTTATGAACAGTATGTCTAAAAATGTGAGGTTTTCCCTCTGGACTTGTGGACTGTTGTGCACTCTCTTGCTAAAGACACACAGATAATTTAATCAAGACAAGTAAATACATATTTATTTTACATGATGATGTGATATTGAATGATTGTCAGAGAATCTTCGGTGCTTGAACTCTACAGGGAGACAGGATGATTGACGATGTCTGCCCTGAGCGGAAGCAAGATCTGTAAATTGTGTAGCAGTTCAATTTCAACACAGACAGAAAAGGACAGATTATGCTTCTCTGGATTCATTTAAGAGGTGGTGGAGGGATTCTCAAGGTAGTTTTTTTTTATTGACTGTTTCTGTAGAAACATTTTCTCCAAAGTGTGATGAACAGTCTTATTTAAAAACATGAATTCAACCATGTTTTGCTCTGTCAATACAATAATTGTATTTCAAAGTTTAAAAGAGACAAGTTGCAATTTACAATTTGGTCTCACATTTTCAGAAATGGGACAATGTAAAAAAAAAAAACCTCAAGTTCACAATTCAGCATCTCCAAAATATTGATCCAAAATTCTTATACAAATATATTTTGGCATGCCAATTCTTCAATCCAATTCAAATGTGTTTAGGCTAATTTGTTTTGCTGGAGGCACCATCTTCGTTTGAAATTCTGATAAATTTATAACAAAACCAGTCCTCTGGCTTTGAGTTCAGCCTCTTCTCACCTCAAAAGGTGGACTGTCACAGCACTCAGACCTTGAGCGTCTGACTGCTGGCTCGGTGACACAGCAACATCAAACAGGGCTCACAGCCCATTTGATCTGTCAAAGCGTGGTCTCTCCTGCCTCTGCTGAATACTGTCTAGGAAGCACAAATACTACACTTAATCTCTGAAACCAATAGAGGATTTAGCACTTGGTTTTAGGCTCTGGTAATTAGAAATGCAGTTAGACCTTCAAAGGCTGGCTTCAGATGAAGATCAGCTGCCTTTGTTGGCCATTAAGCCCTGTAAAGAAATGTCAGGATTTTTTCCCTCTCTTCACCTGCTTTCTACCTTTAGGGCATAAAAAATATGGCCCACACTCAGATTTTTAACGATTGTAAATGATTAACCTGTCTTCTTCAAAGCTCTTATTCTTTTAAGTAAAAATAGAACAGTAAAAAACTGAGAAATCCTACCTTTGAGCTTCTTTTCCCTCTGATCAAGATCTATGTGTGTGCGGCGGTGTACATGCAGAGGCATATGTACTTGCATTTATGAGTTCCTATAAACAGCAAAAAAAAAACATCTTGCTCCAGATAACAAAAGATGTTTCAGAGGAATGTGACAAAGTGTGAATCCGGGTCACGTGTGTGTGAGGCACGTGTATCAGAAATGAGAGGTTTTTGCTCTCCCCGACTAATGACAGATACTTCAGACAAAACGTTGAACAAAAACGAGGAGAAAGAAGTGCCGCAACAGTCAACCAACTTTCCCTGCATCATTAGCTCTTCCCCTTTAATGTTTCATGCACTCAACAAATGCTGAGAAATGCAATTTATCAACTTTTTGCTCCACGTATTCCTAAAAATTATTCATCCGAATTCATGCTTATGTAAAGGAGGCACTTTCCTTGTCAGTTCCCGAAAACAATATTCTTTTTCTGACTCAGCTTTCTGAAGCCTCTTCAGTAAGGATGCATTTTGATCTTTAGCTCAACCCCCGATACTTTTTTTTCTCGTCCCATATTAATAATCAAAAGCTTTGGAAAGCTGCAGGGTAAGGATACATCTATGTATGGTAGCTGTTTGTGTTACAACTTAAAAGATGATACACAGTCTGTCTGAGGTTAAAACAAACAAATGCACGGTCTGTAATGATGTGAAATCTGTGGGAAAAAGTTTAAAAGAACATACACTCATCGACTCAAATAATAAAACATTAAAAGCTGTAAGTTGCAGTACACATTTAAAAAACGGTTACATTGTTTAAATGTTTATTTTCAAATGTTTGCTTCATTTTTAAATTTGAATTTAAATGGAAGGTAGTCCAAAGTGAAGGCTTAAACTTCTGTCTTCACCAAGCTGCAACCTCTGGTGTTAAAAAATGAAGCCAATACAGAGGTGCTTAAAAAGCTGCAGCTCCTCGAGTTTCCACTTTAGGCAGGCTGCAAAGGCCAAGTAATTCCCATTAGGTCCATTATTATCATGTACACTTTGACAGAAGTAAAAAACATGTTTACAGCCTGGTCCAAAAAACTAATTTGGGATCACATAATATTAATAATATATTGTTTTTTTATAGCGCTTTTCTAGGAACCCAAAGACGCTTTGACATGCTCATTTCCCTGTTTTGTACACACTGTACGGGGGATGTTTGTCATTATTCATTCGTTTTGATTATGATAACCCTCAGCATTATGGTGCTTCACCTCAGGACTAGGGGAGAGGAAGTAGAGCTTGTTCCTGTTCCTGCTGTCACATAGGGAACCCTGTGGCTGTGTCCAGTGCAGACACATTATTTTATCAATTTATTTACTTTGTGTTGAAAATAACATGGGAGTTGTTGAGATTATATTTTCAGAAACACTACGTATAAGTGAACTTAATATGGTACTATTTTACTGTACTTTTCACCCTCTACTTTCATGTGCATGTGTGTATTGTTGATAATTATATTTGTGTAAAAATACATTTCATTACAGTTGTTTCTGAAGAAATGCTTTCTTGCATTCATACCAACTCACCCATCTCAAACAGAAAATCATGTCACACCTGCTTATTTAAACACTATGTTTTGTTCCTCACCTTGCCACTCTATTCTCTTGGCAAGATTGTAGCTTCATGAATTTTTGTATGGTTGGCTGACTGACAAAGACAACAAAGAGGCCTTCAATCAAAGCCCAGAGGGTGTTTTTGTCTTTTCATATGTACAGAACCAACCTCTTTACTGTCATTTGGGATAATGTGATTGTTTGGCAGGCACAACCCCATCTTCACATGAAGGTTACGAGGTCTTTCTTTAGTGTCTAGTCAGATTTGTCTTGTTTGGCCTTTAGTAAAAACACGCACACGCTTACACATGCACAAAACAAACCAAGCGCCCCATGCCCGGACAAAAAGACATTCACACACAAGCCGTGGGTAAAGCAGAAGGTGAGGCCTCTCGACTCAGACAACACTTGGATCCAGACAGCAGGCATGATGAGGTCTGATGTGGCCTCGGGCGTCTGAAACTCTGCATTCTCAGTGGACTCTCTCTACTACCTGCAGTGTTTCCAATAGTACTGGGGTCAGGCAGACTGTCCACCCTCAGCTGCCAAGGCCGTACCTTGGATGAATTTTAAAGAGAGTATTTTTTTTGTTGCATTGCACTTGCAGAGTTCCGTGGAGCAGTGTGTATTCTATACTCACCTCGACATCACTGGGTAAGCAGTTCGGCTATCTACAATTCACAAACAAAACACATTTCAATATCAGGATGTTTGTATTTGTTTGTTGAGAGAGAGAGAGAGAGATAGAGAAAGGGAGTTTCTTAAAAAAAAATTAAAATGTACTTGTATCACTATTCAGTTAGAGGGAAGCACCGGTAATATCGTCTCCACAAGCTCAAGTAGTGTTGTGGGACTGTTAAGTTGTCTTAAATACATGCCTGCTCCATGAAATATGAACCTTAAATAGTTCAGCTCATTATCGCTCTGTATTCGGAAAAAAAACAGCAGCTTGGTTGGTGGCTTCTCAAATCGGATATGACACAATAGCAGCGCTTATTGCTTGATTGACTCTGACAATTTTCCTCACCATAGACAGTCCAATATACGCTACAAGATGACGTTTGTCCACATTTGTAGGCTAAGCTTTTACAACTGCTCACACTTAGTCATACCTAATTGACCTCCATGGTTCTTTCTGCGAGAAACACAGCGCACTCAATCAAACGATTCAATGATGCAGTCACCTCTAAACTTAAAGCACTCTTCTCTCCTTACCATTAGGCTCAGTGCTGCAAGTTAAAGCTGCGTGAATTCCATTAAGATATTCCACCCCCATCACTCTGTCCTGATAGTTTTAATAATGATATGAGCTGAGGAGTTAATAACCGTATTAATTACCTGTGGAGGAGACAAACCAGCTCCCAGGGCGACCCCCCCCCCTCCCACACACACACACACACACACACACACACACACACTACCCTCTCCCATCCTCCCACACTTCAAGCAAGGTTGTGTTTAAATGAGCCATCATTGTCCAACAGCCTCCGAGGTCGGCAGAGGCTCTGCTAGAAGCACACCACTTTCTACAGGAAGTCACTTAAGTAGCTCAGTGATGAGAATAATTACAATAATACAAGGTCAAGCAGGACAACGCAGGGAACGACTAAGACATGGAACTAGAGAGGGACTGAAGGCAGAAGAGTGTAGGAAATGAGAAAATAGTAGTAATCCTCCTGGAGACTGGGATGATCACGGCTTGGTATTTCATTTCTAATTACAGGTTTCTCCGTGAGAGAGTGGACTTTCTGTTAGGCACCGCACCTCCCTGCACGAATACACACAGACATAAACTCTGAGAGCAGGACAAGTCTTCAACTTGTCTGGACATCTCTGGAAAAAAAGTGTCAAACCTCATTGATTCACTTGATGTGACTAGATGTCTATCACTCTCAACCTCACACGAAGGCAGCCACTGCGCACCTACAGGATTGCGTCTCAAAATTTTAACATGGCTCTATCTGGAGCTCTGGGCGCGCGGGGACAGAGGTGACTTTTCACAGCAAGCTCGGGAGGAGAAGGCCAAAAGCATATTCGGAAAAGAAGCGCATCAGCTCAGTGTGCACAGCGCACACATGCAGAGGTCAGAACAGGCCAGCACACAGGAGTACCCAAATAAGAAGCAGAACAAACAACAGGATTTCATTTCTGAGATGAATACCTTTTCCTATATGCTAACAGGGTTTGGCATATACCAGTGAGCTTACTATAACATAATATTTTCAACGTTCTCAGGATGTGGGGCCACTGTGCCTCAGCGGTAGAGTTGGTCGCCTCTCATCCTGAAGGTTGGGGAGTTCGATCCCCAGCTTCTGCAGATACATGTCCGCTGTGTCCTTGGGTAATACATTTAACCCTAAGTTAGTCCCGCTGCGTCGTTGGCAGTGTATAGATGGGCACGGGTAAGTTAAAAAGAACAGTTCTTGCCAGTGGCGTCTGATGCATTATTGCAAGAGGGGAGCAATTGTTCTCACGTATGGATCGAGATGTATATCTTAGTTTATTAGCTTGATGTAAACACATGATGGAAATTACCATTAATGGGCTAAAATAATAAGCACCACAATCGTGGTAATTTTAACTTCAGAAACTATCTATTTTTCTTATTTGACTAAATTGGTGGCCTGTGGGCTGACTGAATGAAGTCCAAATGATCAGCAAACTTGTGCGCCATGACACCTGCCACTCATGAAGCCCTAGCATAAGTTCAGCATGGATCATATGTATTTGCCTTCACAGTCGTAGTCTATTTCTCATTCATCCCTGTCTCGCATGCTCAATCACATTTCCGCTGTAATGGTCTGGTGTTGTCATAATCACCTGTCTCATCAGCTGGCCTCACTCTCACCAATAGCCTGGCATCTCTCTCTCTCTCTCAATGTTAGCCTATCATAGTTCTTCTCCCTTTTAAAATACAATCCTTTCTCTTCCTTTAGTTCCTTCATGTTGCTGTTTTTTTGTGCCACCTCCACCTCCCCTTCACCGCCTGTCTTCACAGAATCATCATTCCTCACCCGTCTAGTCTCAGCAAGTCATCAGCCGCCACCAGCACCAGTGTCTGGACTCCGTGGCGGGATTTATTCTGTTGCTGCTGTAGACCAGACGTCCTCCAATCATAAAAATCACCCTACTGAGTCCATGTGGCAAAGACCTTCTGTTGAGACACACTTCTGTTACACTTCTGTTTTATCTTTATTAACTTGTCTCTCCTGATTTAAATGAACACAACAGAAATAAATGGGCTACAGTGTTTGTAAAACAAAAGCCCTTTTAGAGATATTATGTGTTTTTCTTGTAACTATTAGGTTTGGATACTAGGTTCTACACAGTTTAAAACAATCTGCTGTCAATTATTTGACAGATAAGTTTTCTTTATTGTAGGCTATAATAAAAAAGGAGGGCTTAACCCCTCTAGTCCATTTATACTGGTTATCTCTGGTTCTTACCCTGCAAGAAGCTACAGGCAATGTTAGAAAGAGAGAGATTCAGTGTTCAGTGTTTATATTAGAGTGCCATTCCAAATGATTTATTCACTTAATCATGCAAGTCTCTCAGAAACAAATATTCCAAAGTTCTTCTATTTACTGCTCTGAAAAAAACAAGTTTTATCTTGGGAAATTGGGCCAAGTTATAATTTGGATTTCTTGCCAACACATCTCAATCTGATTTAGTTTTGATCAATCTCTGAGAATGGTGAAAGATCAAGATCAAGACAGTCTACCTCTGTCTTCATCCCCGCGCCTTCATTTCTATACCTCTATACCTTTCAACTTTCATTAGGCTTGTTATTACCAATACAGGTTATTTTAAGAAGTGCTCCAATGCAAAAACAACCTTGTTAGCGCAGACTTCATTCTGGTTAAAATGTATAGTGACATCTTCAGACCATTGTTTGCAAAGCTAGTTGTGTACGTGTATTCAACTGTTACAATGATATCTATGGGCTTTGGCTAAATGGCTACATTGGAAAGTGTAACATATTATGCTAGCTGAGGTAGGTTTGACAGGTTTCAAAAGTATACATCTAAATTGAATATCAAAGAGGAAAGAGAAAACATTTGGGCTTAAATGGATGTTTATCTTTCCATATACAAGTCTGAGACACATCTCAGTGAAATTGCTGTCAACAATAGACAACAATGACACTGATAACGATACAGCCTAGCCTTATGTCGAAATCTGGTATAAATAATATCTGCAGGGATGAACTCACGGCTTTCAGATTCTTGCTTTTTATCTGGCTTCTTGCTCGGTAATTCTCTTTCTAGCTTCATCCATCATCAGCCTCTTCCGTCTCTTAAACTCAGCCATTGTATCACACAGTATAGCGGGAAGGTGCTAACTCGCTTCTTTTTATAAATGAAGCTTGTGAGTGACTACTGCCATAAAGCTGTGCCCACTTCTTGTGAGATGAACCAGCCCGCTGCCAAAGTTACATACTGCAGTAAACAGGTGATAGGGCAGCGCTATGTAGGGACACCATTCTCCGTTTGAAGTAATTTTACTATTAAATCGATCTTTGAAACTGCTATCTTCAAGGGGAAAAATGACATATTGTTGCCTTAAAGATAGTTGCAAACAGAAAAATATAGATTTATGTTAAGCCAATTCATGATGTTATAAAAAATATTGGTTCTTATCTTAAATCTGAAACACGTGCTTGAAAACTACGTCAGTGTAAGTAAAATCATTGTACTTACTCATCAAAGATTTGAGGAAAAAAAAGTAATTGTGTGCAAAAGGTTTGTCTATCATGATCTGACGACAATATATGCTTTTGTAATGGATGACGATTTCTCTGTAACTCTGATGTAGTTAGGGTTAATACATTTCCAACCAAGACTTCTTTTTTTTGTGTGTCATTTACGTCCTGCTGTAAACGCCATCATTCATTGGTCCATTACATCCCTGGAGTGGCGCCTGTTAATCTGTTTCTCAAACAATTAATGAATTGAATGTGGGACAGCAGTACTGTATGCACTCCCACACTTACAGGGAATATGCCTCAAAGTCTGTTAGACTGGGAGTGTGGAGTAAGTGAGTTTTTACGTTAGAAAGTTATCTAAGTTATTTAGCCTGTAGGTAAAACATCTCCCCATTCTAGTCTAGGCTCCACTTTTGTCCACCAGTTGATTAGTTGGACTATTTGCTGTGGAATGATTTTTCTTTCAGGTATTTGACCCTGAGTGCTGCAGTCTTAATCTATCAACAGCCGGAATGAAGCCTGATGCATTCCAGTTCTCAACGTCCTTTTGTTTTTTCAATCGATCCATTTGGGGCCTCTGGTAATGACATGGAATTTGCTGCTTGCAGAAAACATTTCCGTGCAAATATAGAACATATAGGAAGCCAATCCAATCTCTTAAAACAACACGGAACTGCTCAGCTTCGTTCAAGGGTACAATAATATGTGACTGAGAAATGACTGGCAAGGGGGAGGATCACCTTGTGCTGTGGCTTTGGCAATTCCAGGTCTAGCTTTACTCCTCAGTTTTGCTGGTGTCTGTACATCTGCTGGGTCTCTGCGTACTCTCGCTCTCATTTGCATTTGTGTGATTGAATAGAGGCAATGGATGTGACATTTGCAGGAACATAACCAAATGGGATACTTTAAAGTAATAATGTACTGAGCTGGTATATCTATAAATGTCACAAGATGAGAGGTAAAAGGACAATAGTGACAGTGTGACCTTGTGGGCTGTGTGTGTGTGTGTGTGTGTGTGCGTGTGTGTGTGTGTGTGTGTGTGTGTTGTGTGTGTGTTGGTTGGTTGGTATGTGAGATGGCAGGTTTACTTTCCTGCTTCATGTGGCTGCTGCACATCATCAGTGAAGTGAAAGACAGCATTCTGGCATCTTTTACACTCCAGTACACAGGAGGATAAATTTACCCAAAGGACCACCAACCACCTCCCACCCATCCCCGCACCCCCCCCCCCCCCCCCCCCCCACACACACACACACACACACACACACACACACACACACACACACACACCTCCGTCTTAAAAAAAAGCATAAATACCAGGCATGAGGAAGTTGCTGAGAATGGAAAAAGCCGTCTAAGCTGTTGATCCTGTTTGCTGCTTTGAAATTTTCCAGGAAATCTTCCATTTCAATCTTTTTCACTGAGGGATGAGTGTCAGGCGGCTGGTGGAAACTGAGTCTTATCTATTGCAGGGCAGAGTAGCACTTTTGGAAGCTCAGCACACTCAGGTGTTTCATCTCATGTGTCCTCTAACCCTAAGCCTAAAATGCTATGACACTGGGACAGCTAGAACATAAAATCATATAAGGAGCTGCTGTATGATAAGTCAGTATTTATGGATGCTTACAAAATACAAAATGTCTAAATGTTTGGAATCTAGAGATTATATTTTTGTAAGGTTTTCCCCCAACACTGAAACAGTAAAAGAAAAAAAAAAAAAAAAAAAAAAATGTAATTGTATTTTTTTTAAGTCAGCGGTGAAGGACAGGGGGTCTGAGTATAAAGGTTCCATATATATGAGGGCGGCATAAAGATAAAATAGTCCCATAGAGAAATATTTTTTTTCTTCTTCAAACGCCTCTATAGTTTAGGATTTCCTAACTCTAGGCACCTAAAAAAAACCTAGAATTATTTTACTGTCACTTCTTTCAATTTCTCCTCTTTCACATGTTCTTACGTGTATCTGCATTTATATGAATGGAAAACACCTAAACAACTGTCTGAAAACAAAGCAGGGAACTATTTGTAAAGTACACTCACATTCAGAAAAACTCTCTTCCCTGCATGAAATAGAGAAGGATAAAAATAAAGATGTAGCTGTCATTTGTGTCTCATCTGAACATTTGATGGTTTATATGGTTTGGTATTTCAGTAACCAGAAGTTGGATTCCTTTCAACATGAAAGCCCCTTTTCCTCTTTTTTTTCTTTTTTGAAGTCTGCCACTCCACTGAGGGGTATGATGTTGGAGAGAGCAAAGCAAAGAGAAAAAGGTACAGGTCTAGAGAGAAATAGGGGGGGGGGGAAAGGGAGACAGAGAGCGGCAAGGTAAACATATCTGGTTCACAGGAGAAGCCTCTGAGGAGTTTTGCTCGTTTTAGTTGAACAGGCTCATGTTCAGATGAGGAGTCGTTAGGTGCTGCTGAGAGATGCTCTAAATTAGGAGGAGAAGTTGGAAAGGAACAAACATAAAAAAAATTCTTACTCGACTAGAGAAAGGGGGACCAAGACCCTGACAGATTCAGGGCACGATGTGTGATTGTGTGTAAGTGTGTGTGTTTCATTCCTTTTCTTTGCCCTGTGAAACAGGTCGATGTAAAAAAGTTCTTACTCATCTCTGTCATTCTTTCAAGGGCAAGATACCTTCATAGTATAGGATAGGATAGTGCGAGGGCCCTATTTAAGAGATACACACATTTTTTTTTTTTTTTTTTAAATGAAAGCGTTTGTCTATTTTACGTTGTTTTCTAAATATGTGTGCTTTGTATTTGCAGCGCGTTTGATGTTAATGCAGTTGTTCCGGCTTTTTGCATCATGTAGGTTTTATTTGCAACATGTTACAGTTGTTGCATTCGTTGTGGACTTTTGCATGTGCTTAATAATTTGCATCATTTCTAAATGTGCAGTCGTTGCACATAATGTAAGTCGTTCCCCAACCTTTGCACTTTTCAGCCACCTTGCAAGCCTTGTTTTGTCTTGGCAGATTCAATTGTAGGGTTTGGTGTTACAATCCTGAGGTTCCTGCAGTGCAATTTGGAATGTAAGAATGTTTTTAGCAAATCATGAAGACCAAAATATGACTATGGGGGGGCTGTGGAGCCTGGCTGATTCAAATCAATGCAGATTTTTGCATTTTCACCAGTTCTTTTGAATTCGTCCCTACATCCTGAACTTCCCAATGTCAACAGTTCTACAAAAATACAACTGTGATGCATGAAAATAATGTATTCAATCCATGCCAAGGCCTCAAAGATCATTTCTGTGGTTATGTCCTATAGCACTTTCATGCTCAGGTCCTATTCATAGGACTACAGTAGACAGAATTTTCCCTGGCATTCAGAGACATTCTGCTCAGCCTTCTGGCTGACTGAAGGTTACACTTCCTCCCTTTATTTGGTCTGTGTAACACCTTCTGTCTTCTTCTTTTCTCACCTCCTTTCTCTCACTGCACAAAAAGACAATTTACTCAAAGATGAGCCTGCAATGAGATGATATCTTATCAGACAGATTGTGACATTTCATACATCTCCAAGTGGAAGAAATAAACACATATTGGGTGCTTTTTAAAACTGTCCAAGGGACATGCCAACTCAACAGAAAATACCTGTAATAAAAACACAACTGTAAATGTCCATTCTTCAAAGTAATAACCACTGACAAATTGAACTGCATTCTTTTCATGCCCCTTGTGTCATCAAGTGTTTTGTGAGTCAACTAAAATAGCTGGGAACTGTTTACCAAGGCAGCGGATGGCCTGTGCAGTCAGCAAAAAAGGTGACAGGTCATGAATTCTGTTTTCCACAGGGAAAAAAAAGAGGATGAAAAAAAAAAAACACTTCTGAGGGAATGAATGATAGAAGGGCCACGTTGGTCTCCAAGCTTGATGCCGCTTAAACACACCTATGGACTTGTGTGTATGTGCAAGGAGGGCTCTTGTGCACACCACTTTTTTTGATGCTGCCTGGGTGGATGTTTGTGTCAGGTATTTGTGTGTGTATGTTTGACAGTGGTACCTGATGACTCAAAACATAGGAAAGGGGGAGGCATGTACCCTCAGCAGTGTTGATTTCCACCGAACAAAACAACGATTCATCTAATTATAGGTTGTTTTTTTCCGACTCCTGTTGGTTCCACATGAACCATAGAGGCCCAGAACGTGGATTTTTGAATCGATGTTGTGAGATGTAAGAAAAAGGCATGCTGATGTTTAGCAGCTGTGAAGCAAAATGTGCTGACAGATGATGATGATGATAGCATGCTGGTTGAATTCAAGCCGGCCTGACAAACTAAGCCTTAAAAAACAAGCTTATTTCCAATTTGCAAAATGTTTTTGTGAGTGTATTTTCAAAAGTGCCCATACACCTGAAACTGTCCTTAACAAAGGAGTACAAGCACAACAGCTTCATGTTTTGATCACAAGGGAAATATCAAGAAAAAAATGTAAAATGATCAACCATTCAACGAGCTCTTAAAGTAAGATATGTTGTAAAACACCCTAAATGTATCCCTCCTCTTATTTTACTGACTTGCTGAAATAATATATGGCATCACAACAAAAACAGTCAGACAGTGTCTTGGCCCTGCTGATCCCTAATCCCAGATTGTTTTTTTTATCTTGTCTTCATACCTTATTGATGTGGACTAAAGCAACATCACTCTATGACATATATCTGATTTTAAATGTGCACTATGGAGTTTAGGTGGTGAAATGTAAAAGTTGGAGAAGTGAAAAAAATGTTGAGTTTTGGAGTTTCTGTTGTCTGTGGCAACATAAATACAAAGGGGTATGGAAGAGGAGACAAGAGAAACAGAGCAATGCAGGGACAGCAGTGTAGACAGATTGAGTCATATGTATGAGTGACAGGAGCCGTGTTTGACACTGAGGCCTTTATTCATCCAGATTACTAGTGTGAACACCTCGACTGGCCTTCTGTTAGTAAACGCATGAGATCAAGTGGACGAAGGTGATGAAAACATGAAACAGCGGAAGCATCTCAGTGACTTCATCTGTTTTATTTCTAATGGGTAAATTGATGATTTTGGGGCTCTTAAAATGTAATAATTAAGACGTGATTTTACTGCATAGTCAAGTACTGCACGTTGGTCAGTCAATTAAAGCAATAATATGTAAACGTTCCACTTTAAAATAATGGTTTCAAAATCGATCTAATGGTACAATAACTTTCAACAAGGAGAAGGACGTCTATCCCCTTTCCACAGAGCGCCCTGGACACCTACTTTTAGCACTATGTAACTTATGAAAGAACTGTGTATGGCTTCACGGCACCACCTCACACCAGCCTTCAGGTAAAATGAAGCCCGTCTGTGAACTGTTTGATACAGTGGCTGAGGCTAAAAGATGGAAGAGGACGGTGACGGATGAAGCTAAGAAGAGAAACATAACGAGTGACTGAATTTTTTTTAATTTAAATTTAAATTTAAAAGTACATTTTGGACCTTGTAAGTCAGCATTGTTCTTTGGCTTCTCACAAAGTCTTTGCCTGTGTTATGTCGCGATTTGCTGCCTCATCTAAAAACGCTGCTACAGCGTAAAACGACAGCAGTCTATCCCAATCCCTTAACAAAATATGTTACCAGTACAGAACCCCTTTACAAACGCAACTACTTGCTGCATTTGCACTGTTAGGAAATGGGAAACATGTTTTGTTTTGTTATTTTATTTTACCTTCATATAAGATTTTATTGGCAGCATTTCTCGATAAACGAAAAACCCTCTTCTCCATCATCTGATTGTCAATAAATACTCATATTCTACAGGGAGGCAAAACAGCACTATCTGTGTTTTACAATAGTGCAGTTACATTCAAAGACATTTGGTGGGCACAAAGGGCACTAATTCCCACAAAATGTTGCTTAAAAGTAGAAAACAGGGTGCTGGTTTAGCTCAACCGGAAGGTCAGCCACATGTCCGATGTGTCCTTCAGTAAGACACTTAACCCCAAGTTGCTCCCGCTGCTTCGTGGGCGTCGTATAAATGTGTATGAATGGGATTAGTTACTGCTGATGGTCACTTTACTCAGCAGCCTCCACCATCAGTGTGTGAATGGGTAGGTGTGACCTGCGGTGTAAAAGCGCTTTGAGTAGTTTGACAACTTTTGAAAAGCGCTACACAAGCTGAAGTCCATTCACCGTCTACATCCATCACACACAGCAGGCCACACCATGCCAAAAGCCACGCCCCTTTAGAACATAAGACACTTGGACTAGCTCTCTCCAGGAATAAGTCTTTGGAAAGTGGAAATATTACAATACAAATCCAATGCCTCTTTTGTATTTCATATAAAGTTTTCAGTGTATTCCATATAGCCTGCAGATCACACCTTAGTTTGAAAAGAATTGCAGACTTCAAGTCATGCTCCTTGTGCTTTACATAAAGATCTATCTGGTGCTTTGAAACAGGTTTAATATTGTTCCTTGCCTTGTGTTAACTTAATTCAGATCCAAAGAATGAAATAAAATCAGCTGCAGCTACAGTCTGCAGGCTCGGTGACTTTCTGTAAAAAACAAAATTAAAGCCTCGCTGAAAACAAAGAGCGCTGACAAACTGCTATCTCGTTCAGTTTGAATGATGTCAAACTCAACTTTAATGAGAGATAAAAATGCATGGGTTAACTTTCTGCACTATAGCATTTTAAAGCAGAAAGGCACATTTGCATGCAGTTTCTTTTTTAGTATCATGACTTTTTGCTTCAGGCTGTTGAATGGAGCAGATGGTTCGGGTTTTACAGCAACACAACTCTTCCCAGAATGCCAGACAACAAACAAACAGACAAACACAGGGAGATGGGTTCATTTGACTTGCAAATACATCTGTGTGTGATTGCTGATTCTCGTGTCGACTCATCCTGTTAACCAGCTTGAGAAGGCGGAAACAAATGAGGGGAGTTCTCTATCTAAACATTTAAAGTCCACAATTTTAGAGATTCTTTTAAAGTAAACTTACCGACAGATTCTGCTCCAGCCAGGAGATTTTCAAATCAATTTCAGTTAAGTGGCCATATCAACTGGCCATAGTACCAACAGTTAGGGCATAAAAAAAAATCTGAACAGTAGACAATGACTCCCTCATGTGGTTCAGGAAGAAATGACAGGTGAAAAAGAAACTTAAAAATTCAACAAGGAAAACAAACTAGGAAGGGCACGATTAAGTTGCATACATTTATAAACACAAACAAACAGCTCTAAAACACATTAGCAGACACACACACACACACACACACACACACACACACACACACACACACACACACACACACACAGACACAAGCACACACACACTGGTATGCTGATTTAATAAATGGGTAGAAACATTTGGTGTTTTTGCAGACTTG
This sequence comes from Labrus mixtus, assembly GCF_963584025.1. Classification (NCBI taxonomy): domain Eukaryota; kingdom Metazoa; phylum Chordata; class Actinopteri; order Labriformes; family Labridae; genus Labrus; species Labrus mixtus. Next base: position 12,159,443 of record NC_083627.1, on the reverse strand, counting down.
AGCCTGGAGGTCATACATTAAGCCCGTCATAACAGCTTTCTGTGGGTTGTTGACTTAATTTGATCATGTTGCCATCACATTACATCAGTCAATATGTCTGCTGGCACTAGACACTGGTGTTTTTTTATAACTACCAATTTCCTGAGACAAGTTCATTTCACCGTTTTGCATTCAGCCAGGAGCTTTGCTCCGCGCACGCTGCTTAACAGAAAATCAATTAACAAGTCGGAAAACACACAAGTGTGAATGTGTATAACGTTTTTAGGAGCATTTCAAGGTAATAAGTCCTCTGGGTAGCTTCTGCTGCAGTTTGTGTACTGCGTTAAAATAAGTAAGAAAACACCTAACAGCAGCTGTGATCATCATGTGCTCCTGATCAGACTGTTTATAATCATGAGCAGCTAGAGTTAGACTAATAATGTCGTCTAAGTTAACACAGCTAAACTGAACATTTGAAGGGTTCTGTCTATTTTTGCACTATTCTCTTATTTAGCCTTGTATATATTAGTCTTGTTTGCCTATATTATGTTTATATTTAATGTTATACTTAAAAATGACATGCGGGAAAGGAGCTACAGATTGGATTTGAACCTGGCCCTGGCAGGATCTCTAAAAGAGCACAGTTACTGAAGACAAATTCCTTGTGTGTGTAAGCATAAATGGCCAATAAAGCCGATTTAGCCGATTCTGATTAATGGAGTTATGTCCAGAATGTTATCCGTGCTCTCAAACTAGAACGATTCATGAAGTATGTAAAAAAAACCACACACTCATTTTTAAAAAGTCATTTGTATAAGCATTTCATAAAATAGTTATGAACATTTTGTGGCTTAGGAACTGGCTCTAACTTCCTTTTCTTGAGCAACCTAAAATCAATCAAACAAATCCAGACAAATCAGAGCAGTTGTTTACAGTTTTATTATAGTTCTTGTTTTTGTTGTCAGATAAAAGCAGATAGAGAGGAGCATAATAGTCAGAAACAGCGTGCAGTTTTGGGGTTCCCATCCAAAACTGGACAAGAGAACTGTCTGAGGTGAGTACACATTAACAATGCAGGGCAAACCCCATCGTCATTAATGCTACATAACATTGTCAATATAATAAACAGTCACAATAATGGCCGCTGTCAGTTAAGTGACAGATAGCCTGTAACACATTCATGACACAAGAGTTATTCTGAGGTAAGCTAGAGTTGGCTAGTGTTGTACTGAGCAAATAAACATCTATGTATATCTGGATATCTATAGTGTTGTGACTGTGTCCTGTCCTGTTCTTGAACGCACAGTTCACTCTGTAGTTCATCTCTACCTTGGCATAGCTTTGGCATTAGGAGGTAACATGGTAGCATCCTGTTGGACGCCATTTGAGAACAAACATTTGAGAACGTCTTTGTCCATTTCATGAACATTTAGGGAGCATCTCCAATGGCCTTTGGCCGGTTAATACATGGGGACTAAGTAATGCAGGGTTTCAATCAGCTATCTATATTTGAAGTTTGACAAATAACCCTATATAGTGCTAATATTATTGAAGGAAAGCACCCATAGACGTGTATATTCACTGGGTGATGTACATGTCTAATGCAAGTACAGTCTTAAACTCCCATTTTTATTAAAGTGAGATCCACTTTGAAGTGCAGCATTGCAGTCATACAAACTTACATGAGCATAAGCTTTAGCTTATTCCACTACGAGAAGGTGCTTGCAGCATGTCTGCCAACGCATTTTTGATCACATTGGTTTTAGCGTTCTTTCAAACGTTTAAAAAACAAACAAAAAAAAAACATTATGTAACTAGTCTAGCTTCACTGGCTGAGATGAGGATTAAGACAGACTTTGAAATGGATGGACTACAAAAATGACCCAACAGCAACAATCAGTATAACAAAGATCAAAGACACAGAGATACTATGATATATTGTCCTAGGCTTGTTTTGCTAATATAAAAAGGTATAAATAACAAATCCTGATTTGGTTTAACACAGTTTAGAGGATAAAAATCAAAATGAAAAAAAAAAAAAAAAAAAACCAGAGACAGAAGAAAAACAAACAAAAACAAAGCATGTTAAGATAACTCTTCGATATCTTTATCCACTTTTTTTTTTTTTGATTACCTGAGATTCCAGTCGTCGCTCAGGGCTCTACCGATGTGATGGCACAGCTCTTTATGGATTGATCCACTGATTGGATCAATTAACTGATTGAGGTTAAACAGTCTTACCACGAGATGGAGTCAAAGCATTCAAGCACACAGAGGGCAATTCGTTTCACCATATCACTGATCCTTGATACCATAATCCATCCACACACCTGACCTGCAGGCTCAGCGCATTCATGTCACCACAGTTCATCCGAAAAGTTCTCTGTGAAAAGGCTAAAAGAAGGCATGTAGCAAAAAAACAACAACAGAAAAAGGAAAAGGCTTAGCTTAAAACGGGTGAGGTATCCTTTATATATTACTCCCCCTAAGAAATGTAGGCTTTTAATAGCATCTTGGAATGCACTATATATGGATATATATATATATATACTGTATATAGCTGTTAATATAAGCAGGATTACTGTTGATAAATACAGTTGCCTCCTCCAATCAGAGGCACTCCAGCAAGCTACAGCACCCTTCTCCCTTTGATTTTTGAGTGCTTTAGGCACCACAGGCCCTACTTGGGTTGAGGAGGAGACCCTTATTGTTTTCCTATTTCATCGGATTAAATTCAGTTAAGATGATGATTCAAACTCCACCGGCTGTTGTCACTCTTCATCCACAGTCTCCCTTTTCGAATCCTCCTCTTTGTGATCCAGGACCTGAGGGGTGGGGCTCGGCAGAGCTGCAACCTCTGTAATAGCCAGTGCGGAGGGGTCTTGTTGGTCAACAATCTTTAGTGAAGAGTTTTCATCCTGTGGAAGACCATGGATGTATTAACAAAAACACGTCCGCTTGATTAGATACACCTTGTTGAAGTGAAACGAGCCCCTTGTTGCCTGAGCTGTTGATTAAGGAAGAACATTTGGGTCTCATTAAACTTCTGAAATTAATATGAATTCTAAAAATAGAGAGGAGCCCCTAAGGTTGGGAAATGCACAATTTAAAATATATATAAACTCCTCAAAGAAGGTTTGGAAACGTTATTTCGGTCCATTATTTTGCATCTTTAATAATACTAATTGGTGTTGTATTATATATCGTTGGAAAGCAGGATTAGTCACCTTTACAACGAGGTATAACTTGTAAGGATCGTGATGTTCGTGGAATGAGCAACACAGCTAAACGTTTTGGTAGCGACCCAAAAAAAGGTGCCAAAGTCCCCAGCAATATTCTTCTGTTAGTATTCACTCCTGTTTTGAGTTGCTTGGTGGAATGGATGATTGCACTCTCCCACAGTAATAAGGAAAAAAAACAAGACATATTGGCCATTTTTACACTTTCTTCATTTTACACTGTCAGGGACCTGAGCAGCGTGTGGAAGGTCCATACGAGGCTACAACAGCTTGGCCCCGCCTCCTCATGCTGGTCACCAGCCTGGTCACATTGTGCATTCCTCAACCAGGAGTTATTGAAGGTCAACCAGTGCGGTTGTGTTGGTCAAGTGCGGTCAATCAGGTGCCAGTCATACACCTGTAACTGTAACACACCTGGCAGCACTTGAATGAGTGAATACTAACAGAAGAACATTGCAAGGGGTTTTGGCAATTTTTTTTAGGGCGCTACCGACACGTTTAGCTGTGTTGCTCAATCCACGAAAGCACAATCCTTACGAGTTATACCTCGTTGTAAAGGTGACTAATCGAGCTTTCCAACGATATATAATACAACACCAATTAGTATTATTAAAGTGGTGAAACAAGTGAACTTTTTTTGAGGAGTTTATATTTATAAATATTGTTAGCCTACATCCCAACAGACAGTAAGATTTCTTGATATTTTCCTGGGAGGTGAGCTCTCAGGTCTTGTAGGTTCCTCGGCTGCTATAGACCCCCCCTTCCTTGAGGTGCTCTGGAACTACTACCACTCGACATCCCTGATGCCCATCCTCCACCATCGGACTGTGTCGTCCCGACAACCACCGCTGTCATCATTCATGCACGGCCTGCTCCGACCTGTACAATGTATTTGAATGATTTCTTTTGGAAGAATTTTAAACGTGCAATTTAAAGGGTGCGCTCATATTTGAGTTAAAAGCCTATGTGTGCAAAGTCTTGTTTGACTTCAATGTTATTTTTTTAATAAATAAATGATGGCCCTGATGTTGGCCTAGATAATGTAGCCTAGTTTTTTAGATCTCAAGATCAATGAAGACCCTTTACAGAAAGAGAACTCAAAGCAACAAAGAAGTGTAATCAACAGCATTACATCACCCCCTCCCTCTCGCGTGTTCTGTCTCACAGTTTGTTCTCAGTCTGCTCGGCTGTGAGTGTGTGTCTTGTATCTGGACGTCTCTCAAGATCTCTTTTAAGATACTACTGAAACACATGAGGAATAAATACAGAATGTATCACCAACAGTAGTGAAAGCAGGCTATTTCAGTTCTTGAAATGAGGCCAGCAGGCAAAATTATCACTGCAAATTGTGAGCTGTCTTGTCGAGCTCTTGTCTTAACAGCCCAACAGGTTAAGCATAAAAATAGACAATTTGAGACTATTTGTACTCAGTGTTCCCGCAAGTCATTTACTGCATTGCAAGTAGAACATGCCGTGATACACTGAGTGTATCTGATATATCATCCACCCTTAGTAAACCCCTGAAGTAGCCATTATGTCCATCTGCATAGGGATGTACATCCAGGCCGACCTTATTACCCGGCATGTTCATCTCGTCTCTTTTGGTTTGTTCTTGTGTTTGCTGCCGAGTTTCGCTGTGGTACGATGAATCTACAGGCCGTTAAACTCTTCAATTTTAGAGAAAGCTGCTTGTGATGCTCACTGTACTAATGTCCTCACAGTCCACTCTGACTCACCTACAATGTTTCTGTCCAAACAGACTCCCTACTGTTTCATTATTTGTTTAGAAAATCTAAAATCACCAACATTTGATTTGGCTTACTCACAACAGGACAAGGTTAGGGATGCACCGATCTGATCCTGGTACCGATCTGGATATCGGTCCAATATTGACTCAAATAGCTCCATCAGGGATTGGGACAATGGGCCGATCTATGGAAATTCAGTTCTATGCTATTCCGTGTAAACCGGAAGCATGTGCGTGTACTATGTCAGCGTCATCAGTGCGCTGCAGGCCTGTGCATTTTGCTAGGCGGTGCCAACATAGCATGGAAGGAGTCTAAGCCGTTTGTTACACAATCAACATCTAAGGCCACTTGGAATATCTTCAAAGCTGAAGTTTCAAGGGGCCATGGTAGAGAAACTACTTTAAACAAATAAAGACGACAGACGAAACGTTAGCAGTTAACTTTGTCGGCTGCGCGGCAGAGACGGGAGAAACTTCCCAGTAATGGTTAGAGAAGTAAAACACTTTGAAGCACGGTGCAGTTTGCCTTCGTGTTCCGGTAATACATTTAGTGAGCGCTCTATGTATACTCTGAAAGAACATGAGATCAGTTATAAGCGAGAGCAATGACTTTACCCCAATGTGAGGTGCTACTGGCTACTACAGCTGGCGTTTTTACATTAAAACAGCTTCTAAAGAATTTTTAATATGACACGGTAATGTTCAAACACATTTGAAAACCCCACCTACCCACGACACAAACCTTTTTTTTTTAAAACTTAATTTTACCATATCAATAATGAGCCTAAAACCAACAGCTTGTTGACAATCCGAAACTTATTTTTGTACATTTTTGTACATCTAAAAAGTGGATCAGTGCATCAAACCAACACGTTTCCGCATGTCTTCAGCTGACAGTCAACAGAGACACACTGAAGACTACCATGTTTTACAGGCATTTTAAACGTTTACATTTCCCTCCTGTCACCTTTCAATCCACTGGTCATGTAGCAGGAGAGTAGACGTACCTGCTCTGCAAACTGATGATTCACCTGGTCAGCAAACTCTTGCATCTCTCCCTCCTCACCATTAGAGTGGCAGCTTGGACTTGGCACCTCAATTCCATGGCTTTCCAAGATGGCAGCTTCTGTTTGCGAAAGATGGAATAGTGAATATGCAGTGAGGTTGTAGAAACATGTACATATTAACACAGTCAACACTATCATTAACAAAAGCCTCTCTGTGATGCTACACATTGTGACTGTACAGAGGAAACCATATACAGCAACCTTTTGTTCATTTCACTGTTAAAAATAGACCGGAGGGTTAAATGTCCCTTTATGGTTTGAACAATCAGCCAACAAGTAGCGATTATTTATGTACTCACCGATATTCGCTCTTCTCTTCATCTCCTTACGGCGGTTGGCAAACCAGTTGTAAACCTTCAATGCCGTCACACGCTCAAACTCAGACAGCTTACAACCTAAGTGACAAAATACACACCTCTCATTTACAGGCCATCGAAGAAAGGAGAAATCACGTCAGGCAGGTCAGTAGAGGAATTAACTTTCTTTTTTGCATGAAGGTCTGAATGATAAAAGTAGTTAACAAAATGATCCCGTAAGTAATCAAGGACAATGTGTTGAAGTAAAACAAGACGTAGCGTACGCACGTCCAAAGAAAAACTTTCACAGGTGCTGGACAGAAAATCAAACTACAGTTAAGAATTAAAAAAGGATCTGCACACTGCGTTAGCTCACAGATGCTCTTCAGACATTGTCAAGTCAACTTAACCATGTCTAAAGAGGAATCTGGGAGATTGAAATGTTGCTTTTGAAATTTGTTGTGGGAGATTTTAAAACAATTTTTAAATTCTTAACTTAAAGTAAAACAAGCCCCAAGGTGTCAGTAGTCAAACTGACAAAATGATGGTGTAAATACTTCATTGTAATTACTAGTATTTTAGCACATGTTTCTATTAATACACTTTATTAGGAGCATCATTTGTAGAGTTATAAAATCATTTGTGCTCAAAAGTAAATCTGATGCTTTTAGCATATTTTAAATTGAACACATTAAGGAAGCTTACAGTTTAAGAAACAGATACACACAAATGTTAACCGAAATAAGTCAATCCTCTACACATATCAAAGTGAATTTATAGCCCTTTTACCACAAGTACTGACCACAGAAAAGGGAAAGGTCGAGAATGGTTAGGAATGTCAAATTAAACATGATATGTGACAAATGTGTCTGTTGTTAGAAACACTTCTGTTGGAGGAACACGCCTTAAGGTTAAAAAAAAAAAAAAAAGCCTAAGAGTACCTGGTTTCTGAATGACTGAGTTACAGGTGTTGGCAATCTCCTCCCGCTTCGCTTCATCCGGGTACTGGTTCTCAATGAAGAAACTGTGAGAGACAAAAAGCATCAGAATTAGATGAAGGCACAATTCAGATCACGGCTTGTTTTGTCCTTTTATTAAACTTCTAATCCTACAGTCATTTGTGTTGATCCAGAGGAGAGGAAGGACAATTCAGTTCATCTTCCTAGGTAATACAATAGAACGGTTCTACGCATGTAAACATCCCATTAACCTTTATTTACTCACTTTAGAGACCTGCAGGGCTGAAAATAAATCATTTCACATTAAAAAGCAAACAGGGATCAATTTCTTCCATCCCTGTCTTCCTCTTACCCTCACAGTTGCCCTTTCCTGTCTCTATGACAAACACACACACACATACAGACACAGACACACACACATTCTCTCTACATCCATTTCACCTCTACTGTACCGTCCTTGGGTTTAAACTAGCTCATAAGGATCAGCACTGCAGTGGAACTGCGTAATCTGGGAGCACTGCTGGTGAGTGTTGTCTGAGGGCCTGTGTGGTCATATTACTGATTGAGCCCAGACTTCACACTATACTTACAGCAGGCATGTAATACAGAAATCAATTGCACACAGCAGGGAGGACTGAAGAAGAAGGTCTACTCCTCTTTCTTGAACCTTCTGAGTTACTGAGAAGATTATGTGGGACAAATATATAACAGGGAAGGCTTTATATAACCAACATACAGCTGCATAATAAAGTGAATGGTGAGGCACATAATGACATTTCACTTTATTATTATTAGAACAGTCATTTATATTGATTATTACCTCAAGCAATGCTATTTTTCTGCCTTACATGAATAGCAATCCATGGCTTGATAGTTGATCCAGTACTATTGTGATACATCAGACACGGACCTTGCTCGATCTTTATCGGCTGTTTTGCTCTTGATCAGCTTTTTTACAGGTCAATAAAAAAAAACATGGTGGAAGCAAAAAACTGGAGTTATGCTTTTACAGACAAACACTTTCCATCTTGTAATTATAACTACATGAATCCAGATCGTAAGGCACCTATGTTCTTTTTTAAAAAATAATTCAATATAAAACCGAAGTCATGGCATCATGTCCGGGATTCTTTTTCTGTATTTCTTTACTACACTGTCTATCCAGATGTTTACTGTCCATGACACAAATTGGCATCAACCAACCATCAACCAGCTTGGAGATATTTACTTTAGAATCACAGAAAACAAAGAGCTTCCATGAAAAGGAAGCAGAAATTTTGTTCATATCCATAACATTCATCAATGCTGTCTTCTTCAGACATGTCTCAGGCTTGTAGCTGTAATCGCATCAAAGTACAAATAGCTAGATGATTTAAATACAATACAATTCACTTAGAGAGTAAGTACAACATAAATAAACAGCTTTCAACATGTCACCAAAATGTGATGACACAAGTAATATAATTTAATGTTCTCTGCATCTGTTCAGAATCATTTACTCACAGAGTCCATGGACATATGGATGACTGCCCTCAAAACAGAACAAGTTTCTTTTAGGACTGTCATACTATTTAATTTTTTAAATCGCCATTAAAAACTGAATTTCAATATTTAATTGTCAATAATCCATTTTTAATTGCCTGTTTGACATTCTATTATTTTGCATTTAAAAAACAGATATTGTTAGGCTTTTATTTTGAATTTTTGTACTGTTTTAGAACCGAGGGTACTTTACTTCCTGTTTAATTACCAACCTGCATTTACTGAATAAACAAAGGTTAAAATAAGGAAAATAGGAAACTGCTGGAAGACCCAAAGGTTACGACAATAACTGAAGTATGAAAACTTAATGTGAACGGCTGAAGAGAACAGTAGAGACGTGGAATTGTTTAGATGTCTCAAGATACTAACTAATGGGACAATATAGCATGAGATGAATATAATTAAAAAGAATAATGAATTCATTTGGGACCGTGATTAACGCAACGTAAATGTAAAGTACAGGCATAGAGCAGTTAACAATTTGGCTGCTCTGGATATTGCATATTACTATTGTCATTTTAAAAGAACATAACAAAAGCCCTTGAATGTTTCATGGCTGGATTTTGAATTATAGACATATTAAAACTGTTGAAGGATTTGGAATGAGGGTATTCTTCCTACCTCTCCATGATTGATTGGCACTCCTTCCTCCAGGTGAACCTACTTCCTCTACGCAGCCTCAGAGGGCCACCAACCATCCCTGCCCTGTCCCCAGCCATGATCCCTGTCCTCCAGTCGGGTTCCTCCTTCACCAATGAACGCATTGACAGGGTGGCCCCTGAAAAAGAGAAAACAAGCAACAACTTCCCATTAAGTGTGGAATGTTGACTCTTATTGGGACAAAAGATTTGAAGTAACTGCATTGATAGAGAACACTAACACTTGACATCTTTTATTAAAAAAAGAGAACATAATGTCTTAGCTCGCATTAGAACATAGAAGATGTCGAAAATAGGGGAATTACAAAAATAAAAATCCAATGATCATTCATAGATTGCTGATGTTGTACTAACTCTTTATTGACTTATGTGGGGTTGTTTTAAACTTACAAATCCAAGACTTGTTTTACATCTTCATTGAGAACTCACATATAAACTGGATACAGTGGAGTGCAGTCATAGCATGGATCCTTGATTTCTTTTATATTAAGCTACCTGTGAACTTTTAAGCATAGCTGTTGCCAGAGATGGATGATAGACATCAATAGTATGAAGCGGTTTCATTCCAAGCTATTTGGGGGAATTCCCCTTGTTTCTCTATTTGAGACTGTCCTGAGCTATACACGTATAAGATGCTAAAGGGTAAATGGGATGTGGTTTAGCGGATGTGCAGGCGACTCCTGTGGCAAGCTGCTGAGGCCCAGGAAAGAAGGGCGCAGTTACCTGGCTGGGCCTGGGCGGCTGCGGCAGCGTACCAGGGCAGCAAGTGCATCAGCAACTCTCTCTGCCTACTCCACACTGGGTTGGGGTTGAGGTTGGTGTTGGGGTTAGGGAGGATGTTGGGAAGATTGCCACTTGCCCCTGCTACCGTCCCGTCTCTGTCCCCTCCCCTGGCTCTGGGCATGGAACCCCCGCTGTGCTGGCTTTCACTCCACCTCAGCCCTTCAGTCAGGACAAAACCAATGGTGAGGCAGGCCACAGCCAGGGTTTAGATTACAGACACCAGTTTTGGCTGATGGAATTGTAAATAAACTTGAGAACTGACACAGTCCTGTAGACCTGCCTTGCAGTTTTCAGTCATTCAAATGTCAGACGTTTAATGCGAGTGTATCAATCAGTTAAACAGCCAATTCATCTGACAGCACTGCTTTTCTAAATTCATGATGGGCAGGTCAAGAGGAGCCTTTGTCAGAAGCAAAACAATGTGGCCAGTTAGTAAATTAGTAATTGTTAGTATCACTGTTAATTATCTGTTTGGGAGGCATATAGGAATGAAAACCAGCACCAGAGTACCTTCAGCGTCACAGCTGAGAACAACAAAGAAGCTAAAGCAAAGCTTGAGCAGATGGGAAAATAAATTAAAGATTACAATGAAGGGAGTCAGGAGGGTCAGTGGATGGTCATTGGTGGCTTTTTTTGTATTTTTAATAAACTCACAATGTCAATAGGTGATACTTGTTCAACATGATTTATTGTGAATACATGCTGTGGTTACTTGTTCATTAGTATGTTGTAGCCGTTTAAAAACCTGACACATTTTTTTGGCATCTCAATCCAAGGACAAGGAGAGGTCAACGCTAACCTAAGCTGATACCGTAGCCTGTACCAACAAACCACATTCACCCGCTTAAGTTTCAAATCCAAGCCAGAGCCTTAATACTATTGATTAGCATCTCCTGTGACAGGACTCCCTTTATCATTCGTCGTTCCTCTTAAAGTATGGATTGCTTTTGTGTCCTTTCTTGACTGCACAGCTTTCAAAGACCAGGATGGAGAAAGCAAGAGGAATGACAGGTGTGTGATTTTACCATGCAGGAGGGGAGGGGGCAGCAAGCAGTGGTTAACAGTCAAGTATTTTTTTTATTCAAATGCTTCCTTACTAGATTTTATTATCTATTGCCCTGACATTCAACCTTGAATCACTGTCTGAACTGCGCTTTTCCCTCATCAGTCTTCCTGTATCTGAGACCCATCATCCCTGTTATGATCTGTAATGATCCTCTGCCCAGTAATTGACCCTTTCTAAGTCCTGCCCCTTCTTGCTCTGTGCTCAAATAACAGTTGAGCAAGTGACAAAAACTTGGGTCTACATCCCCCTTACCTGCTATACACGGCTCGCTACGCTATGTGCTAGGCTTTCCATGTTGGAATTAAACATGTAGATGTATGCAGGGGGGGCTGTTAAACTGACAATCCATACCCTAACTGTGTGAACGGTTTGATGAAGTTCTCAAAGCCAAAAAAACAAGGTGCCAGCAGCTGCAGTAGGTAATAAACAGCTGACAGCAAGGACTACAGTCCCAGAGGGGGATAGTGAACCTTTACCCGGCAGTGAAGGAAGCGGTTCAAAGTGTGTCCTTTCCTCCTCTGTCTCTGTGCAGAGTATCTGTGGATCTCCCTCCATGAAAGTTAACATGTTTTACATACACACCAGTGACCCTTACAGTTAGGAGATCTGATCTGGTAGTCCAGTTATGCTGGTGTGAGAATTTCCCTGACATAGATCGAGTCAACATCTCCCCTTACAGCAGGGGTTTACATGAAGCCCTCTCGGCCACTAGTTTTCAAAGATCACTGGCCCAGGAACATTACTTTTGATTTGAAATCAAACTCTGTCAATCATTCATCCGGGTCAGTGGATCTTGACAGACTTGACAGAAGCCGAACAATGTGTAAATGAAGGACGAAGCGGCAGACTCTGCTACACGACACATCCATGACAACTGTTGCCTTTACATTTAAAATAACAGCGAAGAAGATACTGCGGAGAAGAAACACAATGAAGCAGTTTCATTATGTGCCTGGTGTCGTACTGGTCACAAGGCAAAGACCGTACGTCTTTGGTCAGGCACAGGTTGCGAGATATAAATGTCCCTACACTCCCCCGCTCACAGAAAATGACCAGCAGCGTTCGTCAGCTCACCCCGATTTCACACCGAAAATTTACAAGGGGACCAGCAGGACAAGAGTTTGGCTGTTTGCGTTCACACATGCAGCTCACCCTGAAAACTTCAGGATGTATTCAGGAGTTATGTGCGAGACTAAAAGCACCAATGGGAACGTTCTAAGACACCTGTGGTTGTGTTTTTATCTTTAATTTCTCACTCTCATGTCATTTAGTATGTGTCATACTGTAGTCCTTGCTGTTGGCTTCTACTGTACTTACCATGTGTCAAGCTTGTCAGACCAACTAGAGATGTTCCATTTATGAAAGTCAAGGTTATTCCTGTCTAACCTCTAAAGACTTCAACCTGAACAGCAGCTCACCTGGGTTATTTTTCTCCAGCAGGTACCAGCGGTAGAAAGCTCTGCGCTTGGAGTCGCTCATCTCCAGGCCTTGCTGCAGCAGCCACTGGGAGATGTAGCTCTGGCTGATGCCTGTGTGCCAGAGGCAAGGCGTATTATCTTAACACGTTAAAGACATTGATTTATTCACTGGTGCATCAAGAGCATCTGTAATGCTGAGATGGGCTATGAACCAGCACCTGAAAAACTGTAAAGCTAATGGACTCCTCTAGATATCTGTACATACAACTTCAAAAAAAATGAAAAGCGAAGATAAGCAGCAGATGCTGAGTTTAGATAAGCAGGAACCAGAAAAAATGGCAAGACACTTTTGTTCAAAGATGACCTAAACTGTTGTAATTGGCTTTTGAAAATCCACTCTTCGGGGCATTTACTTTTTTTTAAACCCTTAGAATTAGCGTTCAAGACAGAAAAGAGGTACACATTGTATGAAATATGGAAAACAAGAACTCCAGCAAGAGAATACAAGCCTCTGAACAAACGCACACTTTACCAAAATGTCTGCCAACTTTGATTCATGGAAGAAAGTAACTCGTAGAACTATGTGGATAATGGACAGCAGAGTGCATTCTCGAATGTTTAAGGCAATCCTTTCGACCAGATAATATTTAAATACTTTTCGCTGTCACAGAAAAAATTCCAAACGGTGGAAAAGAACGAGTGTTGCTCAGTGTTGAGTTGTGGCACACTCCTTTAATCTCAAAAGTTTGACGCTCGTCTAGGTGCTCAGATTAAGTCAAACGTTGGTAGTGATAGGCTGTAAGAACTGTATAAACCGCACATTCAAAGCAGAAGAGTACCTGTAACCTGGCCTACAATTGCCTGAGAGATCCTGCGGTTGTTGAGGAAAGTTTTGATCTCTTCTTTCACCAGATTGCTGTCTCTCCTGTAAAAGCGACACACAAAAAACAAATTCTGCCATTAGAACTATTACACCTTGGTTAAAACATCATCCTTTGCTCTGACTAAGCTTATTCACTAGTGCTTCCCTCTTTTCAGCCATCCCTAAACACCTGACCTGAATTAACTTCACTAAAATCCTGAAGAATAAGCCTGCACCTCGGGGGACAGAAGCTGTCATTATCTGATGTTATAATAGTCTCTCTTTGTCTCTACCATTCTTCTGGTCTTGCTTTCTCGCTCTACTCTCCATTCATCCTCCCTCCCTCTACGTTGCTCACCTCATGTACTCCTCAACCTTCTCCTCCAGGTCCCACTCCTCTTCTCCCATCATGTCATAGCTGAACGACCGCTGAACCACCACAGCGGGGGCGTAGAGGGGCGGAGGTGAGGCTTCGTAACTATTGCTGGGGGACAGGGCAGCGCCTTCCAGGCCAGAGGTCTGCGTGGTAGCCGAGGCCAGGGAGAGTGATGAGGAGGAGGATGAAGATGAGGACGGCGCTGGAGCTGCTGTGGTTGGGGTGTTGTTGGATGGGGCAGGGTGAGAATCACAGTGCGGCAACGGCCGGTGGTCCGGGTCGAGCCTCTCCAGGGACTCCAAGGCGTGGATGATCTGAGGTTTGGTCATGCCGGACAAACGCAGGCGCTGCAGAAGGTCTATTTGTTCTATTGTGTAGCGTGGCTCCACTTCACAACAGTCCATTCTGGCATCTGCATATATAATGTGGGGGTGTATCAGTGTGCCTCTGAGACTCACATTTAAATGTAACACAAGACCAATTTTGTAAATAAATATGACCCAACTGTAGTCCTATAAATACACCAAAAGTCTGCATGCTTAGGTTGATTTCTCACCAGATAAACAGCACTACAAGATTTTACAAAGTCTCACCATGACAACAAAAAAATGCTATATTTAACTAAAGTTATTGTCAAAAACTTTAGGGAAACTGAAAAATGATTAAAGAATTATTAATAGATGAAAAGCCAAATAAAAATAAGGCCGGCAACGCTGACTTCAAACACTTAACTTCCTTTGTAAGGGCCTATTTATCTTGATTACAACGCTTCAAATGAAAATCTGACTAAATTATTTTAGTTTTGCTGAAGACAAATAGCTGAAAACAATCAAGACCTGTTAGGGAGAGAAAAAAAAGGACTGCATTATCCTCTGAAGAACCCTTGGGTCATTCAAAGTTTGGCATCCTTTCAAACACTTGGCACAGACACTTGGTGCTAACCTTGCTCCATTTGTCCAGGGTGGAATTAAAGTAAGATCACCCTGACACACATAACCTAACATCAGGTCCACTCAGACTAGTCATATCCATCCATCTCTTCTACACCACAGAACGCCATGCCTTCTTTTCATTGCATTGCATTTAATCCAGAAAAACTAAAACAAAGTCATGATCTTGTAGTGTTAAAATTATAGATACTAGGGAAATATTTTGTACAAATATGTTGATCATACTCTTTAAAACGCTATTTATTACATCAGATGCCCCCCCCCCCCCCCCCCCCCTCCCATAAATACAAGGTGGTAAGGTACAACAAATAGAGCCATGCACCTTTAAGAGCTCCTTTTTTCTTTTTCTTTTTGGAAATAGGAAGTAGGCTATGCCACAAAAAGGCTTCACGATTATCCTGCCACATATGAGACTTTGTTGACAAGCTGGAGAAGTAAACTTGAGAGCCTTTAATAAAGAACAGGGTGTTTCTAAAGTGGGTGTTAACAGGACAGACTGGCCCCCCCATCGGGGTTACAGCAATTTAAGTCGACAAACTAAAACTGTTTTGTTTTTTTCTTCTAGGTTCTCCTTGAGAAAAACTAAGATTGAGAGCTAAGCAGTGACATGGCTTTGGTTCAGACAGAAAGTTAAAAAAGGTGTTTCGGCCGTCATTGAAGGATTAGCATACCTGATGGAGGGGGTGATACAGACAGGCGCCCCGGGAGTGGTTCAGTGCGAGGGGTCGCAGCGGGGACACACCACTGTCGCATGGCTCAGCGGAGTTCAGCTTGGCTGGACCTTTTTTTTTTTTTTTTTTTAAATCAGACAAGAGAGGAAGTTGCTGCAGTGTGTTGCGATTATGCTGCCTTCGTAAGCATGCTGCCAAATGTACAACAACAAGCCCCTACAACGCTGTGTTGTGCTAAGCTAACACCGCCAACTTTGGACCGACTAGGAGCACCAGCTGTTTGTTTCGTTGTTGTGTAAAGCTGGCGCTGCGAGCCAGATAGAAAGCGGAAGTACTGCAACGAAATAACAAAAAAAATAATATTTTTTTAGCATTTTACAAATAATGCCCTTTAGAAAAAAATGAATGAGTTTCTATAGTAATAATAATAATAATACATTTCAGCAAACTTCAAATAAAAGTATCTATGCCTAATTAACTTCAGGTTTGTTGTGTTATTGTTTCAGGTGTAAATAAATCCTTCACAAGTTTAGCAAAAGCTTTTTTTGTAAAAAAGGGGCAACTTTAAGAATAATTTCAAGGTAATTTTTATAACAAGAAGAAACTAGTGACCCTCATAAAAAATCTTATTAAAATGCTTTCCATGTTCACAAATTGTGCTTTTATTTTGAAGGACACGGGGAAAGTTACTACTGAGTGTGGCCAACTTAGACACAATGTGTCTGCCTTGTCGTGGCTAACTTATCTAAAATCTGAACTACAATTTAGAGGTAGTGCTGACAGTATTTTAGAGCCATAAAGCCTTCGCGGCTATTCGTGACAAACAAAGCAAACACATAATGAGTAATGTCGAGAGGCTGGTTAAACAGCCAGGGGCTAACGATGTAGCTTCCCGTGCTACAAGCTACATTAGCTCACAGCTAGCACCAGATTGTCCCACCGCAGAACACCTCTCCCTTACCTCCCGTTGCCGTGGAGAGATGCAGCAGCCGGTTGAACGAAGTAGGAAGATGGAGAAAACTGCAGAGAAAAGTCGTGGTCCAACCCAAGCCCCAAACTAGTGAAAGTTGCTCCTTGGTGCGGAGCTTGACAGTGAATTAACCAGCGGAGGGTGGACGATGCAGGGTTATATATTTCCGCTATGCAGTGGGGAAATACTAGTGTATGCAAATGTTGGGAGTTTGTCTCAATCTCGGCTCATTTTTTGACCCCCCTTTACCAGATAACACTGTCAAGCTGACAAGAGTTATAATTATTGTTTCCGGTTATCTTTTACATGACTACATATTTAGTGTTTAGAAACCACAATGTGGAAATTGACTTACATGAACTTGCTTAAATTTAACCATTTAAGACCATTTTGAAAAATATGATTACCAATAAATGTGATTTTTTCAGTAGGCCTATAATAAACAAAGTAGGATTTTAATAACTAAACGGTGTATCCTTTATTTTTGGTTAACTTAAGACATTTCACAAATTGTCTGTCTTCACACGGTCTAAACCAGCTTTGCTGATACCATGTTGAATTTATACAGATCATTGCAGTTCGAATAGCCATTTATTTCCCCTTGATATTGATTTTGCTGCTACCCTCAAGCCTCTTAAAAAGTGATAGATAGATAGATAGATCCTTTAATAATCCTTTACAGGAAATTACAGTGCCACAACAGCTTCAAGACAGATATAACACCACACATTTCATAAGATAGCTTCCATACTTAATAAGTTAAAATACAATAAAAAATACTAAAAAAAAAGTGCAATGTTATTTTTGTGCATTATAAAACCTTGTAGCAGCTGGTATACAAGACTTTCTGTATCTCTCAGTTTTGCACATTGGTGCGATCAGTCTCTGACTGAAGGTGCTGCTCTTGATCACCTTCAGGGCGTGGAGTGGGTGAGTGGGGTTGGTCATTATTGAAACCAGTTTGTTCAGAGTTCTGGCCTCTGCCGCCTGCTGATGTGCATTATAGTTGTTTTTCTAACACTGAACAGGTCACTTTATCATGTGTTTTATTTTTGTGATGATATTTTTTTGATTTTTTTCAGTTTGTATCACTGTAGAGGTTGTCTTAGTCCACACATTTATACTAATCAAATGTGTTTCTCAGAGTCACAATGTACTTTAGGGGGTCCCACTCTCCAAGGCTGAAGACTGGAGCCTCATTTGACTCCTTGCACAATTATTAGATATAGTAGAGGTAATGTATTCCCTGTCAGCCAAGGAACAAAAGCAAGTGTTTCAACATCAAAATGAGTAGCCCAAACCTGTCTGCTTCATCATCAAGAAGGATGGATACTTTGAAAGCTTTGTTTTCTCAAATCTTTTTTGAATCTATTTTTGAATTAATTAATGCATCATATAAACCCTATTTAGCACATTTTGTTGAAAAATCGTAACAATATTTCAGTACTGACCAGTCAGGAACTAATACCAAATTGGTACCGGTTCTCAATACCACTCTGTGCCTACTTGTTAGAAAGAGTGAGTACAAATCTATGTCCAGTGTAGGCCACATTAAGGTCCAAATCTGACAAATACTTTTGACCAGATACAGTTGTTTGTTCTCTTTACAGATGATGCAGGCCACCTCTTAAATGCTCAGAGATACTTTAAAAACTTTATCACAGAAAACCAGCACTCTGAAGCAATCTTCTTCAAAAAGTGTGTGCCACATAAAAAACTTCCCGACTTGACCATTACTTCTTTAAGGTGGACGTTCTTTATTAAGTTAACATTGGGTGCTCTTTTAACATTAAAAAGCAGTTGATTGGTTGGATTCATATCCCCAAAAAGAGAGGAATGTGTGAAAGCTGTCCAAGAAAGGTATGTCAAACAACAGAATGGGTATGCCACAAGGGTAAATTCTTAGTCCTTTGTTTTTATTATGTTTATTTATGACTTGCCGGCTGGCTTCCAGCATTATGCAGGCACATTGTCAGCATGAAGGATAAAGGTAAATACATTTTCAAATACAGTAAATACAAACTTACATTTTCTTAAACACTATACAAACTCAGGCAGCCCAAGCTAACATACATTCTATCAATTTCTTTCATTTCTTGTGACAGTGTGGGCTCAAGCCTCTGCAACAAAAAACTTACATCAGTATAGAACCAGGCTTGAAATAATGGACAAATTATCTACCAAAAACACAAGATATCGAACAGTTACCTATTAAGTTTTGAGCACTTAATACATTTATTTTTTCTCAAATGAGTGTCAAATGTATCCACATGCACTTCATCTCTGTGCAAAACATCAGTTTCTTGCTCTGTGTTGGAACCATGTTAAGTTGCACCATTGCTATCAAATAAATAAATTCAATTAATCAAAGAGCAAGGCCAGTTGTTTCTGGTGGCCTTAGCCTTTATGCTAAGCTTGTGATGACTGGCTGTAGCTAGTTTTTTTTAAAGATGGATAAAAAAAAAAGTAGTGTTGATGTTTAATCTTACAACAGAAAAATGATCCATATGTTATAACTTTTTACTTAAATGTGTTGTATTATACATACAAGGCCTTGCTGCTCTGGACACCTTTGCCGTTATGTGTGAATAAGTATTAAGCAATCTCTCTGCCTTTATATAAAGGTTCATCGCCAGCATATATGTGTTTACTTTGTATGATGTACCTTCCTCCCCTCTCACCTGTGCTTATAGTGCCATAAGTACTATAAAGTAGGCTCTATGTCTATAGGGCTCAGTTCAGTCTCATTTCAGTCCTCAGCTAATGCCTGCACATTTTGTGGTACTTGGGTCTTCTTATTCTTTTAGGTGGTCTACTCTAACATCTGAAACACTATGAACTGGTCCTAGTGGTCCTCTTAGTGGGGAGAATCTGGTCGCATTCACCCCACGAAGGTCGCATCTGGCTCAGCTTGCCTTCATTCTCATCTTGAGGGTGCTGTGGCCTTTGAGAAAGTCTAGTGGGTTTAGCTAAAGGTTACTGATGAGAAACCATGCAGCCTGGTGGTTGCCACAGCTGAGTATCAATTCGGGGACTGCATCCTTCCAAGGGCACATTTGAAGACTGATTGCTTTGTCGAGGGACTCTTTCAAAGTACGGCCAATAAATGACTCCTTTTCACGGGGTGCATCTGGTCTCTCTTTTGTGGCCGAACATATCACAAGATTCATTGCTCAACAATTCAAACAAAATGCCAGACTTTCAAGTGGCCGAAGACTACACTTATAAATGTTAGTAATTTGTTTCAACTGTGTCAAAGAGCTATCAATACAATATTTAGAAAACGGAAAGGGCCTTGAAAATCTTCAAATTATTTTTAAAATAATAGGTTATGTTATGTGACATCATTTTACATTTGCTAGTTTTGGTGCAGCAATCGAGGTGGGTAGGCAACAGCAGTGTGGCTTAGTAACAATAGGGGTAAGGGCGGGAACGGCTTGTGATACAAACAGGAAATCCTCTGTAGACAAGAACGTCTCACTTCAGTTTGGTCTGAGTCTACACAGGCTACAAAGGCTGGATACTTCATGACTGGGTCCATTGAAGGGTGCTAGCCTGGAATTTGAACACAGCAAAAGTCAGCTATCACACTTTCCCATCTAACCAGACTCTGGGCTCTTCAGCTAAACTCAGTCACCTGCCCATCCCTCCTTGTGGCCCTTTATGTGTCTTTTCAACAAGCAGGGAGAAATGTGTACCTGTCTACAGTAACACAGGTTAGAAGCAATGTAGCCTGTGGTGGACTTACTTCTTAAACTTGTTGTTTACGATAACTTTAAATGAATTTGGCATGCAAAATTAGAACAAACAGAAATGCGTCTGTTAAAGTTGAGGTTTTAAACTAATAGATTGTTTTTTCTTCAAAAAGTATGTAGCCTAATGCTTTCCTTCTAAAGAAATGTTGAGCTGAACATGTATGCATGTTTTTAAGTGTGATAATTTGTGAAATAAATTATGCGACATACAGTTTTGATGAGTTGTTACATCAAAATATGTTTTTTTCACCTGAATGGCCACCGAAGATAGGTAAAACTGAAATGTTATATCCTGAGTTATAAGTGTGGGAGAAAAATGTGTGGAATTTGCTTTTCAACGTGTTCCTTTTTTCATCCCTGTGCACTTAATTTTAATTTAAAAAATGAACTAATAAACAAATTATTTGTCATTTAGTTTGTGTTTTCCCATACAACTGCTCTTACAAAATCTGTTTTCAGCACAGGCATAAATCTGACACATCTTGGTATGCAGGCAAATGCAGATTCAAATGGTTGCTGCTTTCTCCTACTTTAACGGCATCATTTCTCCACCTGGTGGCACTAAAGGCATTTCAAATGACTTCAAAATATTTCTAAACAATGCTTGTCATATGTCATTATTTGTCATTTTTGCTTTTAGACTATATTCCTTAAGCCTCAATGCAATTTAGTCAAAAAAAAATAGAGTTCATATTCCCTTTTTCTGACTGCATGTGCATTGGCTCATCTGAAAGGGTGTGAGGGGGTCTTTGTCTTCTGAGCAAAAATAAGATATTGTTTTATTACTGAGTCATAGTCTTCTGTATTGAATGAAGGATTTCTTTATTGTTGACTTAATTGACAAACCTTTTATAACAGACAAAACAATGTTTCTAAGCTGAGATTTTACAGCAAAAAGGGAATGGTATGGACTTGAGTTTGTATAGCGCTTTTCTAGTTTTCTGACTACTCAAAGCGCTTTTACATTATTTTCATAATTGTAAATTGCATTAGTTTTGTTTTAAGCTCTGAGCTGATCCCTTATTTAGCCAACATTTATGCCGTTTTCAATAGGCCTATACCATCCCATGCCAAAACTTATTTTTTGATCATCAAGTCGTTTCCATGGATGAAACTGAACTCTTGACTGTTTGTCTGCGTCTTCTTCCCACTTGCTGCCTCAACACACACACACAGACACACAGACACAGACACACACACACACACACACACACACACACACACACACGCACACACTTTTCTCCCTATTATTTCTCATTGCAGTAGGCCAGTTTTGGAACAAATTGTGTCAAATGAACTTCTCCTATGCAGCATACAGCATCAAGAACACATTTGTGACAAAACAAATCATAGGAATAAATTAAGTGAACTCTGGTGTAGCCTTCTGGTGTGTAGGCTCCGCACGGCCGGTCTTTCTTCTGTAAAGAAAAACAGGGAGGTGCTGTAGGTGCACCTGCGCGTCGTGTGTTCGTTAAATTGTCAATGGACAGCTGTTTCAAAATAAAAGCATGATAACTATTAGTTTTAAGATACACTTAGGATAGGACATTTTTTCAAGTAGCCTATTGAAAAGAGTATTGCTCATGCATCATCTTGAAAATGCTAATATTCTTAACTCGCTTAGGCCTATACGGTTGCACTTTTTGCTTTTTATTGCCAAAGTCAAAACTTCAAAATACTGCAGGTAATTCATAGAATTTTTGGATAGTTTGTGAGAAAGTAGCCTACAATTTTCAAAATCTTCTCAGATTAACTGGCACACCTTTGATGATGAGCCAAATATAGGCTACATAAATCATGTGTCTGTCAAAACTGATAAACTTTCACAGACAATAAACTAAACTAGGGGACTTTACTTTGAAACTTTGAGCAGAGGCGTCACCGACTCACCCGTGCTGGGTCACAGCGTGCTTATTTGGGGGAAACAGATAACACGCTGCTCAGTTATTACCTTATGACTCGCTGTCAAATTGAACGAATGGTGACCTAACAGAGATGGCCAATAAGGGTATGTCTATAAAGTTTATTTCAACGTGCGTGTATTGCAGGCATTTGTTTGTTTAGAATTTTCGCATTGTTAATCTGGGTGTGTCAGGCACTCCACCTTGTAGATGATACACTATGGAGATATACACATGACAGACACAGCTGTATTAAAGTGATAATGAGTGGTACTCAACATTGATGCGTGTTTGAAATAAAACTAAATAGTGATAAAAATGCTCATCTTCTGAGCACACATCATTTTGTTCTCATTATCTCTGAGGATGAACAGTGTGAATGCAATGTGACATTAAATGAGTCGCCTCTATAGGTGGGTTGTCTCCTCTAAGTAATAAGATAAATGTGTAAGTAATAATTCCCAAAGCTGTGAAATTGTCTTGGTTGGATATGTGGATATGTGTCTTGGTTGGATATGGATATTTATGTGTATAATAAGATCAGACCAGATCTGTACTTCTCTGTTTCTGAAACGTACCTACATGCAATTGTGTTTTCATCAATTTCCTACTGTCTTCCAATCTGGTCACTTACCACTAAGGAGATTACTGAACCGATAGCACGACTGTACTATCGAGCTCTTCAGATCCACAGTAACCTCCCAAAGTGGTCACACCATTGCTCTGCACTCACACGCTCCAATGCCTTGACTTTCCAGAACTACATACACAGCCAACGCTATTACAAACTATCTTCAGATTAAAAACAGCACTTCACCAACACTTGCTGCACTTCTACCGACACATGATATGAGACAAGTGCGCCTCACTGGGTCAGTCTCACAGGCACTCATCCCAGTCCCTGCATACAAAAACAACTATAGGTCGGAAGTCCTTCTTTTAGACATACACCAAAATTTGGAATGACATTCCTCCATCACATTAGAACTTTGCCATCTACCTCATATTTCAAAAATACATACAAACGACACCTTCTCCACCCTTACACCTGCACTCATTAATTGTTCATGTACTGTTCGCAGCATTGTTTGTTTCTATTTGTCTGTATCTGCCTAGCCCATGCTAATGTCCTGTAAATAGGTTTGTCTTGATGTGTCATGAATGTTCCGCAGAACAGGAACCTGCTGGAAACCAGTTTTTAAACTGAGTCAGGCCCGTTAAACTGTAACTTAATGTTACTTTTAAACTTTCCTGTATAATAAATGAAATGAAATGAATATGTCAAATGTTGAGTAACCTAGTGATGAACATAGAAGTGCTATATTTAACCAAGCCTTTCTTTTAGTCACACTTTTTCATGAATAACAAAGTATCCTATTTTCATTCACTGATAAAAGCAGCGTTTTTGGGGGTTAAATAAGAATGTTAATTGTATTGGTTCAATATTTGTTTTTGTTTTTTTAACAGCAGTTGTTGATTTGTCAGACTTGCCCTCTTTGCTCAGGTCTTAATGTTATTTAAAAATCGATTTAAAAGTAGTTTCATACTTTTTGGGTTCAGCAGTGAACTCTTTGGGTGAGCTCCATCCTGATCAGCCTGCACTGGAGTTATGTGTTTTGCAGCTAATGATTAATAAAAGTGACATCTCACTGTGGTTTTGACCTGGGTCTGGTATCTCTGATCAATATGTTGGGGCTCATGACCGGGATGAAGGCCACCAGCCAAAAGGCATCGGTCTAATATAGTTAGTAAAGATGATCTCCATACTACAAGTGTCCCTGGAGCTTTTTGGCCTCTTCAAGCCCTTTTGGTAATTGGTGAAGTTGTGCCAGAAATCCCTGCTCTGTTCCTCTTATCAATACAACATGGACCAAACTGATGATGTAGCATTATGTGAAATCACTGCGACACCTTGTTTCTCAACTCTCTGCCTGGAGCATAAAGTTGTTTTTCTACTCTCCTCAGGAGTGTGTTGTGCCAACCTGGAGGATTCTAACGCCTTGATGAAGATGGGTCTAAGCATGGTCCTCATTGGTCATGTTAACTTCCTGTTGGGAGCGCTGGTGCACGGTGTGGTGCTCAGACCCATCAGCCTCCATAAGCAGGCCCGAGTCATAGAGTATGCAATCTCCAATGTGGTCGCTCTCACCTCCGGGCTTGTGGTGAGTGCACACAATACTTGATTCATACAGCATTTCTGCAATTTCAAATAGTGGTTTTGCGTGGAGTATAAGGGAGGCTGACAATGGACAACAAATTGGGAAAACTACAAACGAACTAATTCTCTGTGGTGTCAAGTAAAATTATTTTCCATCAGGGTAGTGGTTATGACCCCAAGTACAAACTGCAAATGCCTCTATGCCTTTTCAAAATGTGACTTTAAAGATTTTTCTCAAAGGGCTCTAGAAACTTTAAATAGCTTCACTATTTGAACGAACCACCATACTTTGGTCGAGTAGTAACAATTTATACCCTTTCTTTTTGTATGTAATGTTCACTGTTAAGAACTCTCCAATTGTAAAGCCTCATCACCCCACCCATGCAGACTTGACATTGAGATGGATAGTATAATTGGCATTGGTTGCATTAGCATATTTGGAATTACCTGAATGTCTTTCCATTAAGCAAACTCAGTATTTATCTTTTCTACAATGACATCATCGGCCTCATGCTTGATAATTGGTGACTATGTCACAGTCTCACAGAAGTACCTGTGGGCTCTCATACATGTCCAAGGTGTGAGACTAAACAGTAGTCAGCAGTTTAATTTCAGACAGCAGAAAGCTTCTCTGAGCTTAAGCTTAAACCTGAGACATTTAGTTTTTTCTTGTAGCGCTGTTAAGTTTAAGAGCCACTCTGTGATCACTTTTTGTTAAGCTTTGCAAAAACAGCTTCAAATACAGACATTGTACTGAAGGACATACTTGAAATACTTGTAGTGACAGCACAGTTGTGATGTTAACAGAAATGACCTTTTGACCTATCTTTGTTCTCATCTCCTATGCAACATTGTAAATGCTTCCAACTCAATGGGTTCTCCGAGGTTATAATTAAACACATAAATGATGATTATGACAATGATGATGAGGGTTTTTTTATGGGGTATTTATGTGATATCTAGCATGGAAGCATTGCCATATTGGTTGCAAATAAGCAATATGAATATTCTGTTTTGTCTCAACAGGGAATTGTTGTTGGCATTTTGGCTATTGTCCAGTCTAAAAACAAGAGGAGTAGAGGCCTGGTTAGTATCATGTATATTTTCCTATGATTGATTTTTTTTTTATGTCCTCATGAAATAAAAACACCCAAACTGACAGATTCAAGAGAGGGCCCTACCGATTTTCTTCTTTGATATATCTACCTGAACTTCACTCACAAACTCTTTCTCTTTTATATTTCACAGCTCTTTCTTCATTATCAGCATTTCTTTCTGTCTTCCCACACAGGAGGGCATAAAAAAAACCCTCTTTAAGCTTGTGCATGTTTCCCCAGGTGTCTGAATGCAGCCCTCAAGATCTAGCTTAGTTTCATTTTTTTGTTTTATATCTCTCTCTCCAGTCGTGCAGCACGACTTCCACTCCCTGTTTACTCAGTCAGCTGTCGGGCCGCTCAGACTAGACTGACGAGAACATGAGTGAACAGTATGAGTAAGCCCAGGCAAAGTCTCTGGGCTAAACCACTCCCATCCTCCTTTGTTAGTGAGAGCAGCTGGGACAGGCAGCTTTTTCTTTATTTTTCATCCATATGTTTAGCTTTTCAGTCCTGCAGACATCAAATAGGATAAATAATATATAATCCCAACAATCATTTTAACACAGCTTCTTATTTTATTGACAAATAGAGAATGTATGTACCAGTCTAGCCTTCTTTAAACTCATATACAGATATGTTTGTTTGTTTTTCCTGCTTAGATTAGAAAAACAAGTGAATTAATAATTTATGTTAAGACATTTTTGTCTTGAGTTGTTAACTATTTCCCAGTGCAGTCTTTTACAGAAGGGCTAACCCCTCCCCATCTTTACTTCATAAAGACTCAGCCTCACTGGGATGCAGTTTATATACCGAATCATGCCACTCCCCTGTCGGCAGCTAATCGTAATAATAGTGAGATGTCACAAGTGTTTTCTTTTAGCATTTCACAACTTTTTCATTCTTTTGTCAACACTATCCCTATTTTTTTTTAAAGACTTCTGCTATTGTGAAATTCAAAATGTGCATTTATTAGTCCAAAAACAAAGACATTTTTAAGTGTCAACATTTGATATGCTGTTTCTGTGCTGTCTTTGGGGTATGTGTTGTGAAAATCATCTCATTTTGTTTTTATCAAAATTCTACATTTTAATGATGATAATAATAATTTGAGCAACAACCAAACGTTTTAAGAAATGGAGATCTACTTGTTCTTCGGTTCTGATAGCTTTACTTTCTAACGCTGCAGCTTCATAACCAGAGTTTGCATTTGCTTGAATTGCTCTGTCTCTTTCTTATTTTAAGCATATGGCGTTTAAACATGAACGTCTACATGAGTGTGTCGATCCGTTATTTTCCAGACATCCCTGTCATGTATGCCTGATGGTAGTTGATAGTTGATAGTTGGAAAAACATCCAGAAAAAGGTTCATTTTATTTTTAAAATATTTAACAGAATTGAAGCTAAACACATGTCCCAAAAAGTATGAAAACGCACCAGGAATGTCATTATCAATAACAAATGCAAAAACCATTCTCCATCATTTGTGTGTGACTAACTGAACTAAACACTGAACTTTAGAGCAAGATGTAAAAAAAGCATGGTTTCATATTTTTTTTAAATTCTTGATGGTTTTACAGGAGGCAAAAATCTGTTTGTTGGGAACTATTTTCAACAGTAGGTTAATGTACATTTAATGCGGCAGTGAACGGTTACAGCAGTAGGATGGTGTATGTAGGATTGAGTAAAAACTAAAAACTACAGCGTGTATTAGTGAAGGAACATGTCAGCAAGTACATTAGTGTAGTTGACTGATGTGCTTTAATTGTTTTTGGACAACAATAGAGCTTTACAGCAGAGCAATAACACACATCAGGCTCCAGACACAGACTACAGTTACTAATAGATCAATAGGGCTGCATTCAGAGAGTATTTTCATGATCTGTTAATTAACTGATTATTATTTCAGATTAATTGAGGCCTTTTATTTATGAAAAAAACAACAGTTGTAAACAATCTTAACAATAGATTTAAAGTCGCGAAACATGGCATCTTTCAAATGTTCCTTTTGTCCAATCAGATGATTTTCTGCACTTCAATAAACAGCAAAAGATGAACGAAAGAAAAATAAAGAAATGTCAGAAATTATTCATTTCTGACATTTCTTTATTTTTCTTTCTTTCATCTAATGAAATCATCATTTTAGCTCTCAGGGCCATTTTATTTGTGGACATAGTCTTTTCATTTGAGTTGATGACAATAGGACAAGATGTCAAATATTGTCCACCTGATCCTTTAAACCTAACTGTAACCTGGAAGTGTGCCTACGTAGTAATCTTTCGTTCAAATCTGACTTTTATTCAAAATGTGACAACATCAGGATCATTTTTCCCCCTGACGCAGAGGAAATTATAATACTGTTTTGCTGGACTGAGTGCTTCTACTGATGATAAGTTAACAGATTGATTACCTGTGTACTGCCCCTTTAAGAATCTATTTGACTGTGATGAAGAACGATGCTGTGAAGGATTCAGGGTCCCTGAAATCTGGATTTAAAAGCAGTGAAATAATGAAAATCAATACCATGTCAAAGAAATACTTTTTAATATACTGATCACTTTTATCATTTATACTGATTTATATTTTGCATATTTCCTGTTTAACGTATTCGTTTTTTTCACTACTTCTCCTGTAAATGCCTTTTTTGTACTACTAAACGTATTTGTTGCTGTCACTTCTCTATTCACCGATGCAGATGCTACAGTTTCAACACTAGGAGAATTGATGCAGTCATCACTATTTTTGAAATCTCTGATTGTTTTGCTCTCCTTTCCCTTTGTTCCTTCAACAGACGTGGACACTTTTTACAGTCAGTCTGACTGCAGCTCTCATGGCGGCAGCTTCAGCCATTGGACTCACGATTTCTGTGGTGAGGGCCATCATTCATGGTGGACGAAGCCTCCTGACTCACTGCCGCTTCCCTGATGCCATTGGCTACTCGAGCATCACCAACGAGTGTCCCTTTGATCCCACACGCATCTATGTGAGTGTTTTGGTGTGAGAGACAGACACAGATCAAGACTTGAACTCTGATCTTTTCTGCAGCAGCTGGCTCTTTTTACAGTAGACTATTTTCACTGGGGGGGGGGGGGCGTTGTGTCTACACATCATAGTTGCTCTCTCCACTTTGTGTTAAAGTATGTCTGGACACAAGGTGTGAGGGAAATGTGACGCTAGGTGGTAGTCTTTTCTGTCACTCAGCCACGCTCTGCAGCCGGTGGGTTGGTGGCAGAAGTGCTGACCTGACCCTGTCCATCTTCTTCACGCTCTTTCCTGTTCTAGTGTGTTACAGATGGACTGTCAGACCTGCTCAGCCTCACAGCTGCAGGCACAAAGTAGCACGACTTTGGCATTTTAGCAAAGCATAGACTCTGAAGTCTGTCAGTAAAGTTCAGTTTTTTTCTTAAAATATACTCACACATGACGTCAAGCTGTAGATGCATACAGCGTAGATTTAGAGATAAAGATCAATGTCAGGCGCACTGACATGCACTCGTTAGGAAACAGGAGACTTTTTATTTTTGGAGTTACGAAACGGACAGAAATGAAATGTGTTCTCTTGACCTCTAAAACCAAACCAGACCATCAGGATAAAAAGTGTTTATTCTATTTAGTTATTATGTTTTTGCTACCTGTTTTTAACTATCATTGCCCCTTACAAAATGTGATGTTAGAGAAAACACCCTCAACTCCCTTTCAACGCAAAACAACTGGCTGCTGAAACCCGGAAAATGTTCAAACAAGAAAAACAATAAGGACAGCACTCCAAAATTGCAATTTTTGCCGGTTACACACTAAAGAAGAGCGTCTGCTCGAAGCGTCCGTGTGGCAATTTTGGAGTGCTGTCCTTATTGTTTTTCTTGCCCTTACATAATGTACAAGGAGTTCATTTCTACATTCAAGGAATGTCAACAACTTGTTCAGTTTCCATAACTACATACGTTGTCACAATCTGCACCTGTTGTGTGCTGCCATTCACCTCACTTACATTAAATATCATGTGACTTAGTGCTGGTGAGAAACATTTGTAAGATAGTAAAAAGGGATTTATGCAGCTCATTCAAATTGAGCACTTTTATTACAACAGGAAGTGTGTATTTAAGCCTTTAAAAATAATGTATTTAAAGTTAAATTATTTCTCTATATAGATTTATCTTTATTTTATGATACATGCTATATGCTGAACGTTCACAGCACAGAACGTTCAAAAACATCCAACTGAAACATTGACCTGTTGAGTTTTAATCCTTGATACTCTTTATTGTGCACCTATATTGAGGTTACAGCCATGTAATTGTATGTTTTAAGGTTAATCTTAAAAGGTTATGCTAACAAACAAAAATAAATAGAAGTCCTTAACACTCCAGTAAGGAGATTTTATCCAGTTATTAAAATAGCAGAATTTAATTACTAATGCCTCTAAATAACCTACAAAAGTGAAAGAGTCTATCAGAGAGAAAATGTTTTATTTCATTTTAGATATATTTGATATGTCAGTCATGCCTGTCGCGTTGGGTAGGTGAGACGCAGCACACTGCTGAAACAGCCTTTTCTAAAGTTTTTCCATACCATGGATTCATTGTGAGTTACCTACCAGAAAAAAAGAGGGATGAGTGTCAAAAAAACACTACTTACAAATGTGCAGGACAATATCTGCCAAGAGATACATTTCCACTCTTTGTCCACAGGGGTCGCCAAAAGTGACACAATCACAAAGTTCTTCACAGGTGCTTTAATAAGAAACTTAGTTTAGCTCAGAATCAGTACAGTTATATAACTGTGTTCTGGTCCACTGAGACAGCAGACCATGCTGTTCACTGAGAGTTGCCTATTAGCAAGGGACCTCCAATATGGCTGCCAGAGGGTGAATTGCATCCCTTGAAAGAATGACGTGGACTTCTTGCTCAGAAATTCGTAGTTGCCAAAGGCAGTAATGATACCTGTGCGAGGTTTATAATTTTTATTTTGTCCTTGTTGCAGATTTCATCACGCATTCCAAAGAAAGCTCCAAACCTTAAACTACAAACTTTTATTCTCTTTATAGTGTGCCTAACAAAAAGCAGCTGGTTTTCTTTGAAGTCCCTCTGTGCATCCTTCCTTTGATACAGTCTGCCCTGCATGTTTTATTCACAATGCTGACTCTCCTGTGCTGACTGAAATCCCCAAACCCACAGCTTTGTTTCGCAGCACTCCACACAGGTTCTGTATTGCATCATTACCCAAACTGTGGTCCTGTTCACGTATAGCTGCATTTGCCTCAAATTGTGTTCTTTATAGATCCAAGTGGTGACAGCCTCTAACAAACACCAATCTTCCATTCCTCCCCAGAGTACCACTTTGATCCTTTGGGTGCCTCTGATCGTGACTTGTGTCATCCAGATGGTGTTTTCTTCCCGGACCTTTGCTGCCTGCATTTCATTTCTTAATCTGCCTTGCTGTCATAGGAGAAAAACAACTAGGGACTATGGCAGAGCGGTAAGACTTCAAATAAAAAAATTCACTGTGCTGCCCCGATTTACATTAGAATTGCATGACTTCTGTGCCGCTAAACCTGTGCAGATGAGTCAAAAAGACACTGTTAAATTACCAGAACACATGCAGAAGGGTTAAATGCTCCCCTAATTGGGTTGCAAACCAAACAGTGTGTCAGTGCTCTTATATATATATATATATATATATATATATATAGACTTATTTAAAGAAGCCATAATGCAGTCATTTTGGGAGAAATGGCCCCTTTCTATGCAGATTGGCCTCATTACATTTAGCATTCATATTCACAAATGGCAGCACTAATAGCTACACACAGTTAAGACAAAAAAAACCAAACATTTGCTGAGAGTCTGTGGTGACTAGGCCGCAGTATTTATAAGGAATGTCACGCGCAACTTTCTAGTGATCAGGAGCTGCATGGCCTAAAAATATATCATCTTTATTCTTTACAGACTTCTGTTAAGTCTGTAAATATTACCTTGACATAATTATTCTCATCAGGAGTTAAATCAGTCTGGGCTGTCTGCGGCCCGGCCCTTCATCCACATTTGGAGAGTCTCTTTGTTTTTCTTTGAGTTGCCTTTGCTTGATCCATTCAGGGAGGTGCATTTTCTTTAAAAAATGTCTCGCATCGTTTTTTCCTAGTCGGTCCTCTCATAACGAACATGAAAAATGTGTCTCCTCCCATTCTTGGTCATCATCTTTATGTGGACAGAATTGGGCTCCGTGATCTTGAGAGCGCAGCCCTGCGCAGAGTAGAGGTGCAGATAGCTTCTGTCCACATTCAGATGCTAATCAAGAGAAAACTGCACGTATAGCAGGACAACGTTTTGGATGTGTTTGTGCCTGCACTATATGCTTTGTGAATTGGACATTGAGACAGAGCTGATAACAGGAAAACGTGTTTTTGCAGATCAATATAGTGAGGCCGATGGAGGAAGCACCCCTCTCTCACTATACTGAACCTCCAAGAAGCTACACTGAAACTCCAATAATCTACAACGAACCTCCAAGAAGCTACACTGAAACTCCAGCACGCTACACTGAAACTCCAAGATGCTATCGTGAACCTCCGAGGAGGATTACGGATCCTCCAAGGCAGAAGCAGAGACCTCCTCAGCCTCCGCAGCATCCTCCCCGTCTGCATCAGAGTCTTCCCCCCTCAGACAGGAGGCACAGGGCAGCAGAGCAACACCAACGGCTGGACAGGGGTTCCCTAGAAAGGTCGAGCTTTTGGATTTAACCACATCTGACATTCTAGAGCTTCTTGAAGACCAGTCGCTACTGTGGGTGTAGTAACAACTATTGGATTTGAACATCATGCCTCAACCCATACTGAAAAAAGGATGAACTCAGAACTGGAGATGTTGTTTTTTTTAGCAGTGTAGTGAATGAATACTTGATGTATACATTTTTGGAGGTTAAGTGTATTTGAAGAGAGTGCAGGATGCCAGTTATGTGAGTAAGTCTGTTCTATTTTATTACTTTGGAGGGTCACGTTATTCCTATCATGACAGACGGATGAGGCAAATCCTCCAAAGTGAGGACATGATGCAACTCCTTGTTTGCACAAGGGTTTAGATAAGTCAGAGTAAAAATAATTGTTTGACAATTTAGCATTTTATTTCTACATGTTTGCCAACGGTTTGATGGGACCCTTCTGAAGCTTGTGTGCTAACTACAAAGCTGGGATGTGCTTGAGCAGCGAGTGACTTAAGATCATTTTCACCCTTCACTTTTTGTGAAGGTTACATTATCCTTCCTATACTGTTAATTAATACACACGTAGAAATGTGTGAATGGCGGATTTGCGTGTATGATGTCTCACTCCAGGGAGTCTGAAAGAAGGGTTTCAGCATGTAGGTTCATCATTATGACATTTCTGGTTTTGTATGTTTTCTTTGTGTGTTATTTTTGCTTCTAGGTGCAGACTGAAACAGGCCAGGCTCAATGTTTAAAGATAAGGCATAAATTGTCACTTCTAACTCTTGGCAGGAAGGCAAGATACTTTGTCATGTTGAATCTTTACTTTCAATGTTTATTTATGACCCAAATGTGAAAATAAGGGAAGAAATAAAGATCCTTGAATATAAATTGATAGTTTACATAATATTTGCGTGGTTGCTTTCTTTCTGCAGCCAGATCAAGAGAAGGTTTCCTCAGAAACCAGTGCTGCAAGCTTTTGTATTCATTTCTTAAATAAAGTTTTTAATTAATGATTATGCAACTTTTGTGTTTCATCTGAACCTTTTTAGCCAGATTATTTGTTTTCAATACATGTCATGTTAACAGTGGCCAGACAGGTCTGACTGGATACACATGTTGACATCCCGACAGCTTAGCGCAAACACATCCACCCACGTCGCACCAGATGTGTATCACTGAGGACCCACAGTGCGCCTTGACAGAATGCAGCACTTTCACTTTGACTTGCGCTCCGCTTGCAGACCATACAAGCGCCTTGCCCATGGTAGACAAGTCGCTCCCAAAACAACCAGAAATGAGGAAACGGTGCACACAAGCAGCTTTGAAACACATAGGTATATTTTGCTTTCAGGTCCAACAGAACAATCATGACATCCTCATGTGAGGTTTTCATGCAACAGAAATATAGGAAGGAAGGAAAGGGAGGTTAGGAGGAAAGAAATTAAAAAAAAAAAAAAAAAGAGGGTGTAATTCTGCAACACAAGGTACCAGTTCATAAGAGGCAGTGAAAATAGAAAGCGGTTTCAGGTAAGGGTAAAGCAGTTGTTGTTCCTTATCCTACCAGCAGAAGGCAGTGACACTAAAGGATTTCCAAAGCAGAGGTGTGGCTGGTTAGGAAGCTCCTGTGCAAAGGTTTGGTACAAGTTAATCCCAGGTCAGGTCCTAATGTCAAATGGTTGCAGCCACACCATCAAAACTACCCGGCCCTCATTTGAGAGAGTTCACTTTGCCACAATTTAACACAATTGTGTGGGAGTGAAGTTCTCGGCCCCACATATGTTCGGCTAATATTGTCCAGTTTGACCAAAACAAGATGTTTGGCAGGTGGTGAGACAGAAGTAATTCCCTGACTAGATAGAAAAAAGTGATTTTTGTCCTGTGGGGCGGAATGAGAAATGAGCAAAGTGTGATGTGCATGTGCAGGGTTTTAATCCCTCACCTTCCTCTGTGTAAGAAGTTGTATCTGTCTACACCTGCTGTATGGAGCTGCTAACACATTAACTGCCTTAGCCTGGACTTAGATTGAGCACTTGAGTGCAACATTTCAAAAGTGTTTTTCTTACATAATAATACATATGGAATAAATACTGAATCCTTTTCACCGAGAAGAGGTAGACTATAAGGCCATTGAAGTTATCAAATTAAAATGATTGGTTTGCCAAATATCAAGTGGCTGAAAAACTCTTCAGACCATTTAGTATCAAAACAATTCTGAAAAATATCTCGGTTTAACTAAGTATGAATCCAAATGTATTCGATGAATTAAAGAACCCTGACAGCTGGATTAATATGTTATTATTATGATTCTATATTATTGGGTCATTATCCAATAATGTGTTTCAGTGAAAGTTAATTGAAATACAACAATGGGGCGTTTTTAACATTGCAGTGCAATATTATAACTTGTCTAGTTATTTGGTGCTTATGGGTTAAAATCTCAGTTTGAAAAATAATCTGTGGTGCTGGTTTTGCTCAGTCAGTGTAAGAGACACCACATATACAGAGGCAAAGGCCTTCGACACACTGGTCCCTGGTTCGACTCCTGACCTGCGCTCATTTGGTGCACGACATCCCCGCTATCTCTGTCCCACATTTCCTGTCTCTCTTCTGCTGTTCTGTCCAGCAAAGGCAAAAATGTAACATGACATATGTTTGAGTCCTCACAATCAGAATTTGTGTAACCTCCTAAACACAAGACTGCAAGAGTGATCTGACAATAGAGGCCTTACATTGTTAATATATGATAGTGTGTATGTTTATGCATGCATGCACAGTATGTCAGATGGGGTTAATGTTCTGTGAGGTGGTCTGAAGTCTGGCATTTCCTGAAAAAACTGAGAAACTTTGATGCGGTGTCTTAAATAGTTTCACTTTCTTTGTGCTCTAAAAGGATCAGAAATATTGTGGATGTCTTTTGAATGCTTATGAAATTACAGCCAATGATCTCGGTCACTGCACACTTTATGTTTGGATGTCCTGAAACTCTTGTTAAAACATCTGACAACCTGCTCTGATCACCTGAAACATGTCCCTTCATCTAACTGCTCTGCAGACTTATCCGGGAGGTTATAAAAGCATTCAGCTAGAGCAGGGGTTCTCAGACTTTTTTAGACCATGGACCCCTTTCAGGAGAGACATTTTTTCCAAGGACCCCCTCATTATCGTATCGTTGATAAGCTATTAATACTATGTAATAATGTAGTACTTTGCAATGATAGAATTAGGCTACATTTATACTTTCCAAGCAATTCATTTGATAAACTTTGAGAAAATCTTGGCTCCGATGTGTTTTTTTTTTTTTTTTATCGTTGCGCACTATGAAGTGACAGACATGTCACGATCATATCAGAATCAATCTAATGGCACAAAACTAAAGTGGGTGGGAGTATTGGACAAAATAGCTGATTTTATTGGTGCAAGAGGTCCCAGTTTGTAGATAGGCTTTTTCAATGCTATGAATGAACGAATGGTCATTTACAATTGTTTGTAAATTGTTCCGCGGACCCCCAAGCTATGGTTCGCGGACCCCTGGGGGTCCTGGGGCGCCACTTTGAGAATCACTGAGCTAGAGAGTGATGAACGAGCCCTTACAAAGTTCTCTGTCAGTCAGAGGGAAACGGTTATGGTGTTTATATGTGTGTGTGTGTGTGTGTGTGTGTGTAAAGGGGGGGGGGCAAGACAAATAATAATTGATTTCTTTTTGGTACAGTCTTGAGGAGGCTGCAGAACTACAAAAAAGATACTGCTGTATGTTTTCTGTTTTTTGTGGGTGTTGTCATATTTTGGTTCGTAGGATCATGCAGTATAGTGACGGCTAACGACTATCTTAAGTTTACTGCTCAATGTCAAAGAATTACAAATGAAGAAACAACACGACGTAATAATACTGTAAAAGTTAGCTTCAAGCAAACAGTGCATATGAACATGCACATACACTCGTCCTTACCAAATGCACAACCATACTTAATAAACACATAGCTGCTCAAACGATATGTTCTTCGGGTGTCCTTGATCATACGCATTACGGTTTCCCTTCATTCCACAATAAGCCACAAATCCCCAAGATAATATTCTCATGACACTTTCTTACTCTCTGTAACTGTAAACTGGAACATGGTCATTTCGCTTTACAACATGTCAAAGTAAGAGGACAATAATAAGAAAACAAATTAATAAATAAAACGGCATGACGGAGGAAAAAAAATATGTACAACATGAAGCAACATTTCAAATTCAAAAATCAACAAAAGATGCCAGTATATCAATAAAAAACAAATGGGATCTTAGGCCTTCTTTTTCTCAGCGAAAGATCATATAGCAGTAAAATCCCAATAACATCCCTCCCCCACCCATCTCTGCCCCGCCCTTCTGTTTAGATCAGACCTGGAAGCTACGCTACATAATACTGCCTTTCAATGCCAAAGAGAGTGCACCATACATGAAGAAACATGTACTTCATCTTATGATATACATAGACGTACAGTATATACATGATATACATGTGTTGGAGGGCAAACGGAGCAATCCCCACCCTGCAAAGAAAAAAACATTCCCTGGGAATCCAGTGTTCTAGAGGAAGTGAGAGATATTCAGGAACGTAAGTAGACTCCACTATCGACAGATCTTTTGACCTATGCATGTCCCTTCAATCCTTCCCACATATAAAGATAAAAAGTAAAATGATAGTGATGACTAATTCTCAGCCTCCTTATATTTCGTCATTCGTTATTTCATAAAATAACAACAGAACAGTTGATATGAGAGACGAGAAGCAGCATGCATTGATTTGAGTGACCGTTTCAATAGCAACAGAGAGGGTGAGGAGGAAAGGGTTGTCACAGGGTTGGGATGTGGAGGGGCGTTCAGAACTGGGAAGCTGAGCTTGGGTCGCACTGAAGTAGCCGGACGATGGAGGGGTCGCTTTTGGCACCTTTGATGAATTCCTCCAGGGACAGTTTACCTGTATGGAGGACAGAGAAAAAGAATAATAAGGGGGAAAAAAAACATTATTAACATTATTATAGTATGAGCCTAGAAGAGAGATCTATAGCACTTGCTAATTTAATGTTGGATTACATAAATTCAGCAATGCAGATTCATAAATAAATTGGTAATGGTAAATGGATTTAAGCGTTGTCTAGCGCTTTTCTAATCTGACTACTCAAAGCGCTTTAACACCGCATGTGACACCTACACATTCATACCACATTCACACACTGACGGCAGAATTGCTATGTAAAGTGACCTTCAAAAGTAACTAATCCCATTCATACACATACACCGCCGACGAAGCAATTTGGGGTTAAGTGTCCATGCAAGTTTACTGCATAGGGAAGGGAAATGCAACTCCCAGCAACTAGAAATTTCCCATGAGCACTAGCCATGATTTCAACATGACCTAATTTCAACTGGCTGAAATATGTCTATATGACAAAGTGTCTCAAAACAAAGTTCTCTCTTTTCATTTTGACACTTTGTTTATGTTAGAGTTGTAAGGAAGAGGGGAATTCATTTCTCAAACAGCCTTTTAGCATCGGTGGGTTAAATCCAGTCCATACAAAGATGTCATTCCAACCCATTTTATTTTTTATTAAAAAATGATTTGTGCAGTGAGCAAGAAGGTCATGGGACATAATAATCAAAACAGTCTGTCTGAAGAAGATCCCAGTGAGAGCCTTTGGTTATCATTGAAAAAAGCTCAAAACTGGTTGAAAAGTCAACATCTATTTGAAGAAGTAGATTCAACGTCCGTGTTTGGACCAGATTTCTGCTGTAACATCAAGGTGTCAGAAAACACCAAGTGTTTATAAATTAGATTATTTGTTCATGTAAGAGTTGAAAACACTAAAGTTATGATGTAGTGGCATTTAAAAAAAACTCATTTTGTAGCTGTGGGTGAAATCAACACATTTTAAATGATAACCATGGTGCTTTGTGAGCTGTGTGATGTTAATAAGAGGTTTCAAAGACACATGTGCAGGTACTTTGGCTATTTAGCTCCGAGTAGAGCTCACATATTTGATTTATTCCTGACAGGCTCAGGGCCATAACTCAGAGCCATAACTTTCAGAGACATATCGGTGGTTAATGGGTGTCAGTGGTGGCCTTGTGTGAAAGAGGTTGTAGGATCTAATCCATCTCAGAGTATAAAATAGGTTGTTAGTGACTGTGATGCACTGCTCTGTTATGAAATCATTTTAGCTGAAATATACGAGATGTAAATTGCTGTTAACATGTGACAAATCTTTTGATTGAGGAATATTTACCGGAGAAATCGGGTCCAAAAGCTGGGAGTGAAATTAAGTTTTCAAAAAAAAGTTTACAAAACATTCTCTTTTTGGCCAGTTTTAAAAGTTTTCTCAGCGGGAAATTGCTTGCAGGGTTGTTTTTGACAATTTGTGGCATCTTTAACAGCATGCTAAAATAAAGGTTATTTACATGATAATGGTTACATTGTTTACTATCTAAAAATAAATGGGAGTTAAAGTTTCTCTGTTTTTTCTTTCTTTTTTTTTTGGCGGGCCAGCCACAGCTTTATCAAAGCAACATTATAGAGAGTGGTATGAACATTAGACTGCAGGCACTCACAATGACCGAACCATCAAACTTTAGGTACCTCATATATATTTCACTCATTGTCTACGGTCATTGGCAGAATAGTTAGCGCACTAACAACTCCCAGAAATGGATGTAGGTCACTTGGAATTATGAATCTTGTGATAGTTCCTTCAGACCTGAGAGTTATGACAATTTGTTTTATAAAAATAATCTCAGAGGCAGAGATCTTTTTATTATATTACATCTCTGTAAGTTAAGGTATTTCAGTTATCATCTTGTATTTCACCAGTTCTTGTTGAAAAGTGTACTTTTTTGATTGATTTGTTTAGTACGGATTCACACAGACTGAGTTAAAGTGGACTCTTTACATATTGAATGTTTGATTGCTGAGAGATGGACTGACAGACAATTTAAAAAATCTGGTCTTCATGGAAGGTTTAACAATTTAGAAGTGTGCTTGGAGAATGCATTGTAATCCCACAAGGGACAGGCCAAATGTTTGGCACAGCACATCAAAAATGTGTTCCAAAATTCTCTCAACTATCTTTCGTTTCCAGTCAAATGAGAACATTTCAGAGATTCTTCAATAAAATCTCATTATCATCCTCAATTCCTCTCCTCTCCTCTCCCTCTCTACATCTGTACCCTCCTTCATGTTGCCATTTCCTCCTCTCACCATCATTATTGAGGTCCATTTGTCTGAAGATTTTATCTGTCCTCTTCTCCGGCGTGGACTCATCCTCTGGCATCTTCATCACAGATGACACCATCTTGTAGATGGCCTGATAAACAGAGAGGAGAAAGAGAAGAGAGACAGGGAATAGGATGGATGGGGGACGAGGGGAGAAAAGAGTTGAAGTGAATTGAAGCCAGCAGGGACCCATTTTGGAGACTCAGATGAAAGGACTAAAACACAACAGAGTTGAAAATACAGTCACTGTGGCTTTCAAGATGGTGACAAACACACTTTCTAAAGTCCACATGATTCACTTTTGTTAGTCCCGATGCTAAAAGCCTCCCACTGGGCAGCCTTTGCAAAATAATTCTAACAGGACTGTATGACTGAATGGTAGAAAAGCATCATACCACTGTAATACAGACCACATGTTGTCAAGGAGCCTCACAAAGAGACTTTACTGTATAGATTTGATAAGTCTTACTTCTTAAGTGCCTTATTCACCTACAGGAGTGAACATAAAGAAGCTTCAAGTATTGACAGTCAGCTTATTTCTACAAAACATCTTTTACATTGGAAGCAAAAATTCATTTTTTAAATATCCATACACCTGGCACTACCATGTGTGTTGATCTGCTCATGTATGGAGAGCATTAGTGGGAGAGGAGGGGCATCTGTGATTTTTCGAGTAAACTGTGAACTACACTTTTGGAACAATAATGTTGTCTTTATACTTGGCTGAATTTCCATTTACTATAAACCAGTCATGGGTTAAATGGCCTGCACCAGTCCAGGCCCTGGCCCAGTCCAGGCCCAGTCCAGGCCCTGTTTGGCATACTGTATCCTGATGTTGGAACATTTTTAAATAAAAGCTTTTTCCTTGAATAGTATTTTATATCTTATTTAAAAGATTAATTGTACAATGGAGATATTCCTTTTTTCATGTTGCCAGTTAATAATAATAATAATAATACATTTTATTTAGACGCCTTAGGCGCCTTTCAAAGCACTCAAGGTCACCTTACAAAGCAGGGATAAAAACAACAAAGTAAAATTGACATTAAAATGACACATTTTCAAGATGTAGGAAATCATTGTGTAGAGGATTCATGAGACCGGATGGAGAATGATCAGACTGAATATGCCAGTTCAAAAAGATGTTTTAAAAAACAATTATTATTTAAGTCCATAACACATTTTCCTCTTCATATATATCATACCACTGTCTATCATGGCTAGATAAAGTCCTAACATTTTATAAAAATGTACAAGGAGGGATTTGTCGGTATTTCTGTGAATATATCTAATGCATAGAAGTAGTAGGGTGCAGATTGGTTTGTTGCATGATGATGTAAACAAAGCTGACCTTTTGTATCGTGACAGTCTCCCTTTCACTCGCTATTTCTATACAACGATATAATTGGCCCCTCCTCTCTCATGTGTAACCTGAATGAGCTTGAGTATAATCTCAGTATTCTGCACACTCAGGGATATGGTCTGGTTAATCTTAACTCACTAATCCTTGAGAACCCAGTAGCATACACACAAAGAACTTATAGCCACATCCTCATATCTCCACATATGAGCGTCTCTTACTTCTGCTCCTCAGGAGACACAGGATTACTTACAGTCCAAATGTAGTGCTGTCCTTACAGTCTTCATGAAAACTGTACCAATATTACCATCAGCACATTTAGTATGCCTGCTTATCATTGCATTGCAGAGCTTATGCATCCTTGCACATAGAGAGACTTATTAGCATATTCAAAGTGAACCATTAGCTTATAAGCCCTCTCTAAGTATATTCCTGGCAATAAAATACATGACTGTTTAAACCTTTGAACCTGGTGAGTCTACATTAGTTTTTCAGGCATTTCAGTTGATCAACTCTACTTAAAGTTTGTTAAGTAAGGGTTTCTTTTAGGGTCTAGTGTTACCTCAGATATGTTTAATGTTCCATACAATGTGCTTCTCAGATACGGGATCCTGTTGTTTGATATTAATGCTGTAGTGACTATCTAATGTCCAATTTTTTTTTATCTTGCCTTTAGTCACTTGTATAGGTGTATGGAAAGTTCTTGACGCATAAAAAATAAACAAATGTCCAAAATTAAAGTACTTTCTGATGTTCCAGTTTATTGTCACATATGAAGCAGAGACAAACCGTGATGATAATATGATGAGTTGTTATTTCCGAGATTATACTGTTGTCGTTCTTTTGTTATGTTAAACAGCATACTTGCGTTATCCTGTGTTACGTTCTGTTATGGTAAGGACCGTATGTTCCCACCACCTATGCCCCCGTTTCCTGTTCACCAGTGACATATAAACACTCAACCAACCACCTGACCAATTAACCCAAATGATCAATTATCACCACCTAGTGTCCAAATTGAGTACATAAATAAACATATAAACTAAAGCCATAGAAATAAAACACATAAATACACACACACTGAATTGGCTCCTACAAATGCCTTACCCAATAGAAACGGCTGATTCTATCAACTGAGCCTCAGCCGCCTCAAATAAGGTGGAGAATGGAATACAATTAAAATGCAGAAGTTACAAATAACTCCAAATAGTGTAATGCAGTGAGCCTACCTGGGAAGCAATGTGTCTCACATTGTTTATTTATGATATTATTTGAGATTAATTAATCACAAAGTGCAGTGTTCAATTAATTTTATCGCTTACTGCGATAATATGCTGCTGTGGGAGCAGCTAAATGTGTGCAGCACTTAGACTCCAAGACACATTTTCCCAAGGGTGAAAATAAAGTGAAGCTTTTTGTTATTACATTGTATCATGTCGTGCTGTGTCATGTGTTGTGTCCTGTCGTCTGGTATGGTATAGCATGGTATGGTATGACTTAGTACTCTATGGTGTGGTATGGTATGGTATTTCTTTTCATTACATTTGTGTAAAAATATCTTAATTTGGAAATATTCAATTGTGTTAATAATAGTTATGTGACTAAAGGGTGGTCACCAGCATATTTCATATTTTACATTTGGCCACAGTATCCTAAATTTGGGAAATGCTGGCCTTAAATATTAATCTTAATATGTTGTGTTAATGTGTGATAATTATGTTGTGCGCACAAGATATTTATAATGTGCGCACAAGATATTAACTTGTGCGCACAAGATAATTATAATTATCTCAAAAGTTAATTCCAGTTCAGCCTTATGGAGATAACTCAATGTAACTGAAATGTTATAACAACATATACCTTTGAATATGATAAAAAAGAAGTTGCTGCTTTAACACACTGCAGGTTTACAAAACGTAGCGTTTTAACAGTTAGTTTTAAACATTATGTATTATTATTTGTATTATGTATTATTTTATACAGTATGCAGTATTATTTTAACATTAGTATGTGTTCCTGTTAATAAAGTAAGTTACAGTACAATTCTATAACTAGAAAACGGGTTCTTTGAAAAGTATTTGACTGAAGTGCTTAGGCAAACCTTATTGACACTCGTATCAATATGTAGTTTACGTACATATTTATCTTGTGCACACAAGTTATTATCTTGTGCACACAAGATATATATATATTTTTTTACTTTTGGGACTTCAGGGGCTCCGTAGTATACACATGTAATGAGGAGTACAAATCCATGTTAACCCATAAAAGCCTCAGAAATGAGTTATTTAGAACAGTAAGTCTGGACTTGGAGACATAGGCATTTTTAAAGGGTTTATCAAAGATATATATTATTGTTGTATTTATGGGAATTTGATTTATTTGTTTAAAGGCATCACTTTTACCCTTGCACTTAATTCCATTACCCAGCATCCTTTGCCTACCTGTACAATCTCCAGCATCTCGTCACGGCTGATGTACCCATTTCCATCCAGGTCGTACATGCTGAAGGCCCATTTCAGTTTCTGCTCCAGTTTGCCCCGTGATGTCACACTCAAGGCGATGATGAACTCCCGGAAGTCTATTGTCCCGTCGCCATTGGTGTCAAATGTGCGGAAGACGTGCTCAGCAAATTTAGAGGCATCACCGTAAGGGAAGAAATTGGCATAGATTTTCTTGAACTCCTCCACATTTAGGGTTCCACTTGGGCAATCCTTTAAGAATCCCTAAAGAAAACCAGATAGAAAGGGTGACAATGGGGAAAATAGATTCCTCTAAGGGAGCAATATGGAAATCTGACACCTAGTGTTTAAAATGGGTACTGCAGTCCAAATTCAAAACTTTGGA
Source organism: Labrus mixtus (assembly GCF_963584025.1). Taxonomy (NCBI): domain Eukaryota; kingdom Metazoa; phylum Chordata; class Actinopteri; order Labriformes; family Labridae; genus Labrus; species Labrus mixtus. The sequence goes on along the minus strand of NC_083627.1, from coordinate 12,115,796 downwards.
GAGAGCACTTCAACATAGCATGGTTTCCTTAATGTCAGATGATATACAGTATAGGTCATTTTACGATTTAATTCAGTTAATATCTTACATATTAGATCTTTGAAGCTCTTTCTTTCAGTTTCCTGGACATGAACATACACTTTTAGGACTAAGTTTTACACCAGTAGGCCAAAAAACATATATTTTTAAAGTCAGCTTAAATTTTGACCAGTAACTGTTCTTTCAGGCTATGCCTCTCTCAATTGACAAAAGGAGAATTTTTTGATAAGAAGCTTAATCTTGGATAGTTGACCTAGCTTCTTTTCAAGGTGTTCAAATTTGATAAAGCAGTATTGTGCCTGAAAAGAAAAGGGAAGTAAAAATCATGTCAGTCTAGGCTTTTTCTTTTTTTTTAAAGATGCCTGTAGGGCCGGCTAGAGGCAGCAAGTTGACAAAGTCAACATTGAAGGGTGGAGGAGCTTTAAGAGCATCACATCGGTTATTGGCATAAGTGGAGGTAAAATGTCAGCTTGATTCAGTCTCTAATGAAACCTGTTTTTCATTGCAAGTGACTTTCATTTTGAGAGAGAGAGAGAGAGTCACAAATTGAAGTGAGGCTTGAATTTATTGCCAATATATTCTTCAAAAAGAATAAACGGCATAAGTTGTCAAAAACTTCAGGTACCATAATGCCACATGTGATATGTTTTGCAGCGTATATGACTCTAACAGTTCATCCGCAGAGAGGTGGCACCATTATGACCACTGTCAGCTTTTCCCCTCGATATGCTGCTATGTGTCTAGACGAACTTATTCCCCAGAAATAAGGAAACCTTGACCTTGACATTGATAAGAACTGGGGTCAGACGTGGCTTATTGGTCAGGGAAGTCATAGCGTAACTTGTTCAGCTCTTACTTAGGGCGGGTCAAACAGCTGTTCAATAAGACTAACCCCAGCATTAAGCCATATAGCCACTACACAAACACACGCCCATGTGCACAAGATTAGATAAGTGATGCGTTGAGGTCTTAACCTGCTCCCAGACTTAACAGATGGGAGATGCTCTGCTACGTGGACAAACACTGTCACACTGAAGGCTGCTGTCAGTGTCTCTGATACTGTTGTTGAATCATGAGCGTACAAACAGGTATCCTGACCAATTTATGACACCTTTACAGTAATAGATGTGACGGTTCAGGTGAGCCCTGAGCTCGACATGCTGCTATGTGTCTAAATGTCCTTATTTCCCAGGATGCACTGAGTTCTTCTGTGCTCCTATCCCTCTCCTCAGCTACCTACTGCCCCCATATTCCCTCCTGCTGCCATACCTATTATTATTAGCCTGAGCTTGCATTGTGCTGCTACATGTTTGCGTGATTTAATGACTATGACTTCCCTAGCCAATACCGCCAAGTGCTTGCTCATGGTTTAACTGTTGGGTCTCTTTAAATAACACTAAATGGTATATGAGTTGCTTTGTGTGAAAAATAACTTCAAGGGAATTTTTGGTAACGAAATAGACTTAAATATTTTCCAATCAAATTTTTTTTCCATTGTTATTTTCAATTGTTTTAACATTTTCCTTCGCCCATTCCCCAATTCCAAGTCTTCATCAAGCCATGATGTGTTTCATTTTGTAAATCAACGTACTATTAATCTTATTAAAAGTAGTGCAAGATCACCGAGGTCAACTTTGGCTTCAAAATAAATGATTGCGAGGGCTAAAATGCTTAATTCTAAGCTGGAAAACCAAATAAGTCACATCATGGTGGCTATTGTCTGCTCCTCATTTTTGGCATATGGTGGAACATTGGGAATAGTTGTACGTTTATTTTTCCAAAACTTAATTTCAAATCTAAGTCTACTTTGTGATAAATAAATATTTCCTTTTCTTCTTTATAACATGTTCATTTTGCTAAACATCATCTCATCTCAGTTGACTTGTGTAGAACCAAAATTGTATTTATCTTAGTTCCCTGTCTGTGAATGATCCCTGTCAACCAGACGGAAAGTTTAGAAGTATTTTGTTTAACTTTAAGTTGCAAAATTAGAAAAAAGCAAAGCACTTTTAAGTCATTACTCCAAAATGATATCAAATTTTTCGTAAAAAATGAAACAATGACTTTTTAAAAATTAAAAAATGTGTAATGTGAACGTTGCAGTTTCTCTGAGCACTACACACCTTTGTTCTGTTTGATCATTATCCTTTACTGTCATGGGTGTTTATATCTACAGAAGCACTTCTATAATCTTTAAAAATAACTCAAAACACACTTTCCCTTTCTTTCACTTCCTCTAAGTGGAACTTACAGATACTGTTTGTAGCTCTTAGCTCAAATTAGGGCACAAACAACCAGAAGTGAAATGTTATACAATGATCGTCAGACACAAAGTAACAATAACTAGTCAAACCTATGACTGAATGTAGCACTAACATCTGCCACCTTCAACAAACAACAGTGACAGTGTTACAGTAGGATAGACGTTTGCCTGAGAAAGTGGACCAATGGACAAATTGTCACGACATCTTCCATCTTGTTTTTGCTGAATTTGTATGTGGTGTTACTAAAGTCTGTTTATGTTACTTGAGATTGGTGGTTTTAATGCTAATTGTATAAAGTAATTGACGGTATTTATTTTCTATAAATGGTGAGTGGACTGCATTTAAACGGCTTTTCTCATTTTCTGACAACTCAAAGCGCTTTAACACAACATGTCACATTCACACACACTGATGGCAGAGCAGGCTATACTAATATCCTGCTTAGCTACACTGAGACACAGCTGCCCTGAAAAGCTCCCCAGTTGATAGTTAGAGAGTCACCAGCAATGTGGAAAATTCCTTTTTGTGTGTGTGTGTGTGTGTGTGTGTGTGTGTGTGTGTGTGTGTGTGTGTGTGTGTGTGTGTGTGTGTGTGTGTGTGTGTGTGTGTGTGTGTGTGTCTGTGTGTGTGGATCACTTAGTTGCATTAGAGACTCAGGAGTTGCCCAAGAGAGGGCTAGAAAATTCAGTAAATGTACTGTAAGTGTTTCACAGTGTACAATAGTTCTTTATATTTTAAAGGTAGACAGTAGAATGAGATAGAATGCACTATCACTTTATTAAATTAACATCAATGTGTTCAACTTTAGTGATACATATATATTTTGAATGCCTTTTTAAACCAAGGTTACAATTATCTAGAGCACCTTCAAAATGTAAAAAGTAAAAAAAAAATATCCTGTTCTGTAGAGCTTTGGAAGGATAAAGTGCCATTTAATGGATGCTAATTTACAGGTACAGGTATTGGAGGTAAGTCATTCATTAGTCATTTGTTTAGTTTCTTGCCACTCTTAAATTTGTAGCAGCAGTACTACAGCTGCTATGTTGGTACCACCTGAAAGTGTGCAGACTGTGTTGGGTGTGTGTCTGTGTGTACCTTGTACCACTCCTGCAGCTCGTGGTCAGAGAACTCCGTATTTTCTCGGAGGTCCTGCAGCATCTCTGGCCGCAGCTTGCTGTTCTGTTTCCCCATGGCAACAGGACAGGACTCTTGGTTTCCTTGACAACAATAGTGACTATAGCGCTAGCCAGACCCGTTTTTTTCCCCCACACCTGTCAGTCAAAGATAAAGAAACAGGAGGTCAGCAACAATTAAGTAGACAGGAGGATAATCTTCAGTGACAAATGAGAAGTGAAAAGCAATTGGTCAGCAAACATCATCCCGTCACTGCTGTCACTTGGCCACAGATGCATACTTTTTGAATTTCAAAACACAAAAAAAGAGTGTGCGCAAATGAAATCATGAAAACGATGGGAAAATAACACAAGCAAGTTAGCTAGAAAACAGTGAAAATGACAGAACTGTGTCCACTCCCACTATGACATTTGGATTTTTTTCTATGAAACCAGAGCGAGCTGTGTCACCGTGTTATAACCCAATCCCCTTGACACGAATGTTGTGCAACAACACAAGTCTTTAAACTGCTGCATCACATTCGCAAAACATTAAATAATCCCAAACGTACCCCAGTGACGTCAAGCACTGGCCAACTGATCACATTTCTGGGTTTATCTGGCCAGCTGTGTGTTTGTGTGTCAAATCAGCTGTGCGGTGTGTATGTGTGTGTGTGTGTGTGTGTGTGTGTGTGTGTGTGTCCAGATCTCCTAATCTTCATCTCAGCTCAATGTGCCCTACAAAACATGATGTCAGTGGTGCAACTACGTAATGCAGTCTGTCACTATGTAACCAAATCCCTACATTTTTTCCCCCTCAAAATACAATTTATTTACCCATTAATGACATTATCAATATGGTGGTTTAAATTGGAATTACATGGTGTTACTAGGATGTATCTACATATTTTAAGTAATTTGTGGAATAATGAAAGCATAGGCAAAAAGTACATCATTGAAAACCATTCCTTCATTCTTTCAAGATTCTGGAGTAGATCAGCTATTATGATCTTTTGTACATTCTTGAGTTTTAAACCCTTTTGCTCCGATAATTCTAATTTTACAATTAGCACCATAATGTTCAGCAGTAACATGGCTAGAGGTACTGTAAAAAAATACTTGATAAATAGCTGGAACACTTCAAGAAGTCAGCAAAGTGTTAAGGAAATATTGATTACGCAGATCGCCATCGACAGGCTTCTAAAGTCGTAAGTAACCGATGGGTGATGTCACGCAAGCTTCGTCCATTATATAACTACAATTAAAAATGGTTTTGGCCCTAAAAGCTCCTTCATCTATGTGTTCACAATGCACATGGGCTGATGTTTTTTTTTTTTAATCTCATATTGTTATCATATTAAGGCCAAGAGTTTAGCAAGAACTTGCAAAAAACTCTTTGCCTGTTACTTGAATGATTCTAAGTTGGGTGGAGATAGCCTTTCCAACATGTCGACCACCAACGTCTCCTTCAAAACAACTCTTCAGAAACCAATGGGTGACATCCCTGAGACAACATACAAGTTTTGTATAGTCTATGGTCGTAACTGACCAACTGCAAAAGCTCTATTTGTAAATATCTGTATTTGTATTTGTACCCACATATCTCTAACTGAGTTAATATAATACTAGAAAAATATATATTAAATCAAAACGATTCACTGCCCCACTTTTGAGATTTTCCAAAATTTTTGTGGGGTAATTGTATTTCCCAAAAATATCAATAACTTTACATGAAAATCTTCAACATCTGTAATCAGGTAATACGGTTTTGGTTTCTTTTTTAGGCTTGAATTAAGGACTTACCTTTACCCCCGCAATACAATATAAGATAAGGGATTCACATGTCCTAACGCATAATGCAAAATATTTAGCTTCAAAATTTCAATCCATTTAATAAATACTTATGATGTAAATCAATGAAACTGTTATAGAATGTAAAAGTGTTCAATACAAAAGGCAACTTACTGGTGCATGTTAACTTTGCTACCTTTTAAGTGGACAGCTAATGAGCTTGCTTTGACTCATCAGAGTACTTTTCTCTCTTAGTGTATATGTTTGTGTGCATGGTGATTTAAATAACGGTCTGTGGCTTAAACATCTCCGATGAGACTTGGCTCACCTCACTGACCCCAAATCTTTCCTTAGTCATGCTGGGTGATCACACTAACAACTTTGTGGCGAGAGTGTGTGTGTGTATGTAAGAGAAAGTAAACAAGAGCACAGGCCTGTTTGAACTGTTTGTATGAACGTCAGAAAGTCAAAGAGTATGTTTGATGAGGTGGACGGTGTGGGTGTGAAGATCTTTATAGCTGCCTGACGAGAGCTTCAAATACACAGAAACAAAACCCTATATAACCCCCATATAATTAGACTCAAATTAAGTCCCTTATCCTGAAGGTGTTAGACTTAATACTTGTACACTAACAGTAATGCTTGAGATTTATACCCAGGCTACTGAAGAGAGAACTGCAACCATCAAGTATGGCCTCCTCCTTTCTGTCTGGTAACTTCTGTTAGTGCAAAATGAGGAAACAATCATTTATCTTGTCATATGGCACAAAAATGCAGTTTGTGTCCAGACCGTGTCTTGGTATGATTTGCTGGAAAGGTATTTCCAAAAAATCGTTGTGAGCTCTGGGGCGGCCGTAGCTCTGTTGGTAGAGGCGGTCCTCTTTCAACCTGATTGTAAAGGGTTCAAACCCCAGTTCACTGCAGCACACTTGTCTGATGTGTCCTTGGGCAAGACACTTAACCCCAAGTTGCTCCTGCTGCTTCATCGGCTGTGTATGAATGCGTATGAATGGGATGAGTTACTTCTGATGGTCACTTTACAGAGCAGCCTCTGCCATCAGTGTGTGAATGTGTGTATATGTGTAGGTAAGACCTGCGGTGTAAAATCACTTAGAAGACCAGAAAAGTGCTATACAAGCTCAAGTCCATTTACCATAATATATAAGATTTCAAAAAAATCTGAAAATGCCACATATCAATGCAAATAGATTTCTTATAACAAAACGACTTCCCTTCTAGAGTCTATATATCAATTTGAACATGCACCTCAAGTTTCACCATTAATGTAGAAGGCATGTCAACTTTGTCTGGATATTATTCTTTTTCAAAAATAGCACAAAGCAAACTTGCGCATAGCTCTGCACACAACCTGAGTACAAATACAAGTGAAATGAGGAGTTATTGAGTGGCATGTGCAGTGCTGAAAGCTATTTGAAACCAGCTGGTCTCGCTATAAACCAGTAATTTATGTGTTAGTTGAGAAGGTGAAGATAGGACTGAGTGCACCATTGTACCTCAGATAAGTGTTTAGAAAACAAACGCCTGTCACACGTGGAGTGACGCAGACGCTTTTTAGTGCAAGTGAAATTATTAAGGCGCCCACGCAGGCAAATTGTCTGCTGGAACACTTACAAACAAAACACAGAGTCTGCACCTCTTTGTGTGTGTGTGTGTGTGTGTGAGGACATGTGAGTGGGTGTGTTTGAATAAAAGCTTAGAAGAAAGAATGGGATTTAATTGGAGAGACAAAGATTCTCTAATTAAAGGAACTAATGCTTCTCGATAACAAACAGAGCAAAGCGTCACCTTAATTGGCTTGCAGAAAAAGTAAACAAAGAACAGCAAGAATCCTCAAACAAACACAATGTTGGACTAATGACATATTCTGCATAATTGTAACCACAGGAGCATATTTTGAACAAACTGCCTGTGCTAAATGCTGGAGAGTTGGGATTGTTTCCACTCAGAGAATGGGGCACACCAGTTCATTAAAATTGTAGGTGAAAAACGCAGCTATATAAAAAAAAAAAAAGACATTCATGCAAATAAACAATGAAGCAGATAATTGGTGGTGACAGCGAAAATGTATTAATTCTACGATAAGAACAAATTAAGCTGAACGCACACATTTGATAATCTGCAAAAATGTGTAAGATTGGGATGAAATAAATTGTGCGCTGCAGTCCAAACTGAAAGTGTTTTGAGCCGGTCTTTAATTTGAACACAATGTAAATAAAAATCATGCATACCGGTTTATCAAGAATAGACTGAAAAGACGTAAAGCTAGCTGTCCTCTAACTCGATCTTGAAGGAGACATTCTTTTTTTGGGATTTTGTTATTTTGGGGCTTTTTATGCCTTCATTTTAATGATATGGATAGACTCTGGGGAACTGGGGAGAGAGATAGAGAGAGAGAGAGAGCGAGAGAGAGATAGAGAGACAGAGAGTGGGGAACAACATTCGAGAAAGGGGCCACAGGTCGGATTCAAACCAGGGTTGCCCACTCTTGAGGACTGTAGCCCACGTACATGGCACACCACTAATCACACAATCAGCCCCCCCCGGGATCCTCTAAGTTATTTCACGAGAGTTATATAAAAACTCACTCCTGCATAGCTGTCATGAAATGAGAAAGAAAATAGAAATGTATTTTTTACCAGTCTTTAACAGTGTTTTTTTTTCTGCTGTAACTTGGGGAATTTAAGGAACTTATATGAATTAACTTGCTTCTTCAGGCAGCTTCAAGTGAATTTAACTTTACTAGATCCAAAATATAGAAAAAAAGATGGCTATAAGGCCCTCCAACATGGCTGTCAGAGGAGGTGTTGAGATCATCAGACAGCTCCCTACAGGTTCGACAAAGCCCTGGGAGACCAAATCACAGGACGCAAGTGTTAAGTGTCAGGCATGCTGCCATTATTCCATTCTCAATAAAAACAAGAAATACTATTCTAAGACCCTGACCTTTTCACTGCACATGCCACTTTCCCTTCACTCCCTCATGTTTGTTTTTTTCTTAACCCAGATGTGACCAGGATGTGAAAGATCACTGCAGGCCTTACTGCTGGTCTGAGAAGCACAGAATAGAAAAAGAAAAATCTTTCTGTCCTCCCGGGCCAAAGTTGTTCTAAATCTGAAGACACCCAGACCCTACTTTAAATCTCTTCATTCATCCCTGCATCCTCAAGCATGGACCACTAATCCGTCCATCCAGTCCAAGTGCCCTAGCTTGTTATTTGTTGTTGTTGAGCCCATCATACTTTGCTCCACATACAGAGACACAGACCCGTGAACATCTGTTCCAGTGTCACTAAGCAGGTCACTAACCTCTGGGTTGATAATTCTTGCATAAAGCAGAAGGAGGGAAAGACAGATGAGGCAGAGAGACAAAGACATGCAGGCAAGTGATGTCACCACAAAGATAGAATCAGGGGAGGGAAAGGAGCTGAGATGGGAGAAGATCACATCGATGGATGAGAATTACTTCCAGAGACAAAGCATGTTGTCAGGTAAGAGAGGGAGACACTTACATGAATCAGTGTTTTACAGCAGAGTCTGTAACACAATTAACCAACACTTAAAAACACAGCTCATTTAACAACGCTCGCCACATGTAAATGAAGATTAAAAAACATTTTCCGATGCTGTGACTGTTCCCCTGATTAAAAAAAATAATATCAAAGCCCCCTCTCACACAAGTGTCCCTACATCATCCAGCTGAAGTGCACCCTGGCTTTAAGCAGACTTTCTCCTTCCAGTCTTCCAGTTAAAGCTCGCATGAAGTTAACATTTAAGCCCATGTGTAAACACTGTCGGAAACGGTCAGAAATGTTCACTATACAACTAGTGTGCAGGGTGATGATGTTCCTCTGCTTGGACGTCCTGATACATGTTGCAGTGATTAACCCAGAAGCAATAACAATCACAGAAGACTCCTCCTAATCCCCCTACACCCCCTTTAAATTAATCATGTGAAATATTTGGATAAGATCACATCAGACATAGACAATCTCCTGTTGTGAGATACAGCAAACAACATACAACAACTATTACTGAAAAATGTTGGGACCTGAAGAGAGGTGGCAAAAAAAAATGTTTTATGTAAAAATTGAGATTCTTATCTTCTGAGATTTTAAATAGTTTCATAACTTCCAAAAATTGCAGAATGCAGAATGGAGCAGCAAGAAATTCAGCCAGTCTCACAGATGACTGGAGTAGATAGCTAGGTAGCTGAAGTATTACTAATTCAAAAATATACTTTGAATCCATGAATCGTTTTGAATCGAAAATAGATTCTGAATCGAATTGTGAGACACCCAAAGATTCCCAGCCCTAGACCTGAATGTCCTGAATTTTATGGACATAATATGTCAGTATTTTATGATTAGACCATGTATGCCCAATGTACTAAATAGTGGCAACAATGTTACAAGGACGGTCCATCATAGTGGCTAAAATGTTAATTGTGTAGTTTTGTTCTCAATTTGTTTGTGTCGTGGTTCCAGCAGTGTTGGGAGTAACACAACTGATCAGTCTGTTGACTTTAGAGAACTCATTTCCAAAATACCAACACGTTGATAATAGCTGTAAGAAGTTATTGATTTTCAATGTTGCCAAACACTATTTTGGCCAAGTGTTATTTTTATTACACTGTTGGAGTATACAACAACAATGCTCTAAATGCAGTTGCAAGGATTTTACTAACCTAAAGGTATCATCGTTTTTACGTAAAGTGGCAATCAGTATGAACTTATCCCATTCATAAACATTCATGCACTGATGGCAAAGTGTGGACCAAATCTGGAAATTGGTCTGGTATAGAGATGCAAGATCACTTCCTGAGCACTGCCGAGGTGCCCTTGAGCCAGGCACCGAGCTCCCCACCACCTCGGGAGCGCTCGCTGTGGGCGGCTCCCTCACTCTGACATCTCTCCATTAACGCATGTCCATAGGATCCTGTTTGTGCATGTGTGTATTTCAGCCTATGTGTGTGTAAGCATGTCTCAATAATAAAAGTGTAAAGCTGAATTTCCCCTGCCGGATCAATAAAGTATATCTAAAAAATATATTTACACACCCCAATCATTTTGTCAAGATTATCAAGATTGGTATGTTATATATTGATGGTTCTCTAACTCTGTGTTGTTCCTCATGCCTTTTTGTGCATTACACTGGACTGTTACATTCCCATACCATTAAATTACTCACAATCACTCAAGTAGGTTTTTTTTTTATCTCTGTTGTCTCTGTGCAGTGTACATATGTAAGGTGCTCTGATTCCAAATACATGTTCATCATGTAGCAGAGGATGGCGCTCGTTTTACCCAAAGATAGTAATTCATTTATATATACAGTATTAAAGAACCACTACTTCTGTAATTCCTCCTGTTAAAGTTTTCAAAAGATCACAAATGTTTATCAATAAAAAAAGTCTGTTTTTTGTGACTAAATTGCAAGAAAGTATCATTATATTTCTTCACATATTATCTTGAAAGGCTAAAACAGGGCCTAAGAATGTTCTTGGTGAAAACTTTTAAATTAAACTTCTGAAGGCTGATTCATAATTTTTTTTTTTTTTATTTTTTTTTTTATTTAAGGTAGCAAGATTATAACAGGGTTGTCTTACAAGGCCATTTTATTGTCCAGAAACCTTTCAGAAGCTCCTTATTGGACATCAGTGGACACTAAAACAAATTTCATTCTTTGCGTGAGCTGCTCCTTGAGGAGGATTGAAGCGGCATTCGCTCAAGGTTTTACTGACTGTGACGTAAAATCCTCCCACACCAGGCTGGAATGATTTCCCTGGGCATTAAATAACAGCATATTGACTCGCTGTGGTCGGAGAGGTACCATCATCATCACAGAGGTAGATGACACCAGTGAAACTAGCTGGCTGATATCAGGTTTTTTAATAAAAGGCCTGTTATCCAATACCTCAGTCCAGCTCGAGTTGGAATAAATAGAAGGAGAAAGAAAGTGGTGGAGAACAGATTGAGATGAAGACTTTATAAAGAGAATGTCAAAGAGATTGAAAGAAGCCATATTTAACATTTCAGATAGCCAGTCTTTTTCTCAACTCTTTGATGGGCTTAAAAGACAAAAAAAAAAAAAAAGTGCCATCATATCGCCTGCCAACAGCCCAGTCATTAGGGAGGAAGAGAGATGTAAAGATGGAGCGAGAAAAAGAAAGCCTTTGAGATTTGAGAGGGAAGGTTAGAAAATGAGGGGCAGGGGTTATTGAAGTGGTATGCAGCACTAGAATAAAATAGAAAGAGCTGGGGCCGTGTGAAAAAAGCGACAGATCAAAAAATCCAGCAAGCACTATTGATTGTTCTTTGTTCACTCGAGTGTTTTCAGGCCCCCGTTGCCTCGTCTCAAAGCACAGCAATCTGAGTGGCCACCTGCGTCGCCGGGCAGCTGATAACTTCATCTACATTTCTTTTCTTTTGTTTCTTCCCCTACTGCTCTTCATGTTTTTACCTCCCTGCAAATTGCCAATAAATCTGCTTCTCTCTTCCTGGAACTCGCAATTGAGTGTCACGACTCTTTTTTTTTTTTTTTTTTTGACTGTAGAAATAGCTTTATATTCTTTGCCTCAGATTGTTCTCACTGCAGATTTGTAGTTCATTTCCTCTTTTAGGTCATTTGTGACAATAACTGTGTGCATGCTGGTGATAAAGATCAAATATTTGGTTGATCACAGTAAGTTTGTGACAGCTTTTTTTTTTTTCGTAAATTCTAAAAACAACGCTGATTAAAACACAACCTTGACCTGCAAAATGCTAGAATGCTGAGACAGACACAGACAATACTCTTTTGGTTTGTAACAATGAGCTGCCTCTTTCTATTCAAATGTAGCCTTAGTACCTCTTGTCAATGGAAACACAGTCTGTTGTCTTGTAAAATATTCATTATGGTTACTTTATGAAATTGCCAAAAAAAACTCAAGTAAATGTGATGATCTCACAGAGATTCAGCTTGTTGTCAGTGAAGTCTCTGTGTATTATCAAATGAGGTAACCCAGAGGTGACTGAGACAATGGCCCAGTGATATGAAATCTTGCATTCGCTGCATCACAAAACTTGTGTTAGTAGAATAGATAGACTACGCGGATGTATTGTCAGCAGCATCGCTGAACCTGTAGAAGCGTTCTGAAACCCAACCTCGGAAATGCTGTCTCAACCCACCATACCGCCAATCTAGAAACCGGCTAAGAGCTGGAGTGGAGGCAGCCTCGCGCCTCCTGGCAAAAAGCTACAGCCCCTCCTCCATTAGTCAAATCAGTGACTAATGAGGGGGGGGCGGAGTCTCCTGAAGCATGCTATGACATATAAAGAACGAGGCGGACGCAATAGAGTCCACTATGTGACACTATAATGAGAATATTTTCCTTCATATGCTACATGTAGTTCGACAGAGTCACCGTTTCAACAAAAGAGCGGAGAAGAACATACTGGCGAACACAGAAAACATAACCTCACCACCCCCTCCCACTCGTTTGAGGTGCAATCTCCTGACTATAACCTGATATATTCTCACATCAGCTCACTTGAACTTTCTGCAGAAAAAATACTAGCAGCATAAAGCCAGAGTGAAAAAAAGTGGCTGTTTGCATTCACACATGCAGCTCCTCCTGCAAACATCAACAGTTTGTCAGTCACTGCTAACTTCATGTACCATCCTCAATTTTGAAGATTGTATTGGTCCCAGCCTGCAGTTTTTGTTTATTTTAATCTTGTTTCTCTGTTGTCATCTTCCCCATTCTCCTTTATGTTTACCCCGTCTCTGCTAACCACACAGTAAACACACCAACATCAAATTAACGGAATGTCTTTCCACGGATTGTTTGGATTACACTTAGTCCTCCAGAGTCCACGATTAGAGCCGCGTCCTTAGAAACAGCTCTTCATAGTAACGGTGTGATCTTTTAACAACGGTCAGCTATTCAGAGATATCAGACCATTGCTATGGGTTCTAGCCAATCAGAATCAAGTATTGAACACAGCTGTGTATTAGTAGCTTTAAGAGCGGCGAGTTTTCAGAACTAGCGAAGAAAAGATTGACGATCGAAAACATGAATGTATGATGGTGCTTTGCAAGAACCATTAAATGGGAAAACATTTGATCAAAAACAGGTAAACGTCAAAAAGCAATCAGCAAGGGAAAAAAGACAAAAACTGAAATGGTGCCATCAAAAAGAATGACACAGGGGAGGTCAAAGACTTGTGAAGAGTTCCTCTAAGTTTAAGTAACCAAATGAAAATTTTATACATATCAAATCCCTTCCCAAAAACCTGCTCTCATTCCCTGCTGGCTCCATTTGTTGTGCTTTTACATTCACTGATAGTCCGTTATAGGCTGTTGATCGTGTTTCCTTTCTAAGGGAAGTAAAAAAAAAAAAAAAAAAAAAAGGACAAGCAGAGAGGAAGAAGAAGAAGAAAGGAAGGACTGATGAAGACAAGAGAGTTATAGAAGGAAAAGACATTAGTGGACTGGTTAAAAATAAGAATGAGGACTGGTCCTCAGTGTGGAGCTCCCTCTCCTGCTGCACTCAGAGTTTTCAGAGCATGCCCAAATCCTGATTATATCCCTTTCAAAGAGGGAATGTACACGTACACAAGTATTTAAAGCGTCTCACATTTTATAGTGTTCTTTGAGCCTTCTCATTTCACTTAAAATAACTCATGTATTAAAACAAAGGGCAGAGGCTTTAAAGGCTTACAGAGAGTGGCATTTGCTCCAGATGAGAGACAAAAAAAAAACAGGTAGAAAGATGAGTTGTGTTTACTTGATGGCAACACTGATGAAAATATACTAGAGGAAAAAGGAGCGCAGGGTTGACATAAAGGAAAGGAAGCCTGCATTTTTTTTTTTTCCACCCGGTATGTTAACATGCAATGCTGAGCGTCAAACTCCACACAGACGGGAGGAAGAGACGTTCCTCAAACAGTTCCTAATGGACGACTTGCAGCGTCGCGGCTGTTTGTTTACGTCTCACTGAAGCCAAACTGTCACCGCTACGTCATCGATTAAGTGACACGTTTACATTTCATTCCTGAACAACAAGATGTTTCATTGAGTAACTTTCCACTCACACATTATCACTCAGTCAGTATGTATGTACATGGCTCGGGTGGTGATCTCACAGTTACTGCATAACGTCTGGCGTGTTTGTTTGACACTTGAGCCGAAACCTTTTTTTTTTCCAGCAGGTTTTACAGACTGGGCTCCATCATCTTCAACGCTCTCCTGGTCATTCTTGGTGTACCTGAAGCGTTCCCACACTGCTAAAATTCACTCGTTTCTTCGGTTGACACAAAGCGTCGCTGCAGTGTCTCTTTGCCATGGTGAAGCTGATTCAGCGTAGCTTGACATGGGAGGGCACTGGTGCACGACAGCTGGTGTCACTCTGTTTTCGTTCCGTGCAGGTTACACCGAAACTAATGTTCCGGCCCCCTTTTTGTGAATGAGAACAGAAACACACGGTGTACCGTCTTTAGGATTAATCAACCGGTTCATCCCTATAGTTGGGTGATGCACTAGCCAGACAGTACGCTCACAAAATGACTCTTAAACCAAGTGCCATTTAAATGGGAGTGAAATGTGGATTATCAACATTATAAATGACATGTAACGCAACATTCTGAAACACTGTGTGTGTGCCACTGTGATGTGTTCCTCACACACAACATTTTCAAGTTGAGCTTTTATACACTTCCTCTTTCCTTTCCTGAGGCTTCTTTTCAGGAACTCAGACCTCCATCTGGGATGAGGCTGACCTCGTTTATAACACGTCCATTGGAGGGCAAAGCTATTTCCATCTGGGTCACACAAAGACGAGAAATAATGTCCTCCATCTACAACCAACAATCACTTTTACGCGGCTGAAAACTTCAAGCCAAACCGAGCGCCAAACATTATACGGATCAAATGGCTCTGAAATCTGGGACTATTTGAATACTTCCTCACAGGTTACATATTTTCAAACTCCATGGAGAAATAAAGAAACGTGTGATATAAAAAAAAGCCCTATTTGGCTATTTCACCAGTTTCATTTTGCAGAAACATTGACTCCCTCATTGCTTTTCCTGTTCAATAAGCCATGTTTTAGTATTGCCCGACCTGTTTCTTGTGAACATGGAGATAACTCATTTACTATCATCAAAAGTGTACAACTTTGTTCTGAATGTCATCCTTTAATGATGTCCTCAACAACAGAATCCTCTCACGCTGTTTCATTTTTAATCAGAAGGAAAAGAGAATCAAACATGGCAGTATACAGGAATGCATGCATATGTATAGGGGACAAATCTAAACCAGTCTATGTATATGAGAGAGAAGATATTCATTGATTTAATATTTATTAATTATATTCACAGGACTGGAGGAAAGCCTGCTTGCTGCTATTGAGCATGAAATATTTACAGTTGGAGGCTCACACTAAGTAACACCAGCATGTTTTTATTCATCACTTCTGTTTGCGCTGGTGATTCCTCTCTCTACATCTAATGTACATTATTGCGTATTACTAATTATAGCAATCTCAAAGGTATATTTCATTCTCTTTATATTTATATTTATCATTTTGAAACAACAATAACCAACTCTCCAGCTGTAAGTCAATAAATCAGTGGTGATGAGCCAAAAGGATGACACACACTAAGTGCATCATTTAATGCGCTTTCCTCTGTTTAAATCAACGATTACAAGCACGCATATGATTGAAGTGCACAGTTGTAGAGTGAGGTGAGCGCTCACATGGAGAAAAGCGTGGGAAGCTATTTCAGTCTTCTCCCTGATTGTTTTTTTTTTTTTTTTTTTTTCCCATTAATGGCTAAGACACAGCGGCTTCACAACTCCAAACACATTTAATGCAGCCAGAAAATCGAGCATTTGGTCTAGTGTTGTTAACACTCAAAGCTGTTGCTTTCAGAGTGAGCTGTGTGCATCGGCATATGGCTCAGGTCAGTAATGCATCTGTCTGTAAAATCACAGCAGGGAAGGGGGCTATCAATGGCTCCCAACTGTAGCACACCATGTGTTTGTGTGGGAAGGGCCAGGTTTGAGGAGCCAACGAGTCGAATGCTGCTAAGTTTGTCCACCAAATGCCGTCAAGCTATAACGTTTGTGTTATAACATTATGCAAAATGTGACTCTAAGAGATAGTATTGGTGGGAAATGTTTAATAATTTGAACTGCTCTTTGGTTGAGTACTGAGAAAAAGGAAAGGAAGAGAGGGGGGGAAAGAGAGCAGACAAAAAAAGCTTTCACAAAAACAAGAGGAACATTAATGGATAATTAATGCCACTTTCACTTTCCGTCCTCCCTCTGTCTGTTTTCATTTCAGTATCTGCTCTGTGCAGAGCTATGACCTTTACTGAGTGTGTATTTCTAGCAATGTTCCAGGCAATAACAATATATAAAAATCCATAGCGTCTGCTGCACATTGAGCAAACCGAAGACAGGAGGCTCGACTGCTGACAGGTCGAATCGTGTCCCTCCTCCACCCTGACAGCTTATTATATCAGCAGCATCCTCTGCCCCAGTGTGCGTGCGTGTGTGTGTCATGATCTTCGAGACAACCAGACCTCAGCAGCTGAGCTGGTCACAGTTCAAAAGTCAGGTTGCGATTCCCCAGGCATATATTTTTAGATACAAAGGTAAGATATCTGAATAGTTTTCTGCCCAAACAATATACTGAACCTAAGGTGAGGCAGCTACTGTATGAAAGCACTCATGCTTTAACAAAATTGTGCAAATGACTTGTGAAATGAGACACACAGGTATATATTTCTGCTGTAAAAGCACTTCACTATCAAACCCTCGATAAGTCAGATTCCACACACTGCTAAACCTACATCCTTGACAAAAACAAACAAAAATACACATGCCTATTTACACGTTAACATACAGATTAAACGTCAAAAACATGAACCGGAACACACCCATGTGGCAAGTCTAAATAACCATCATATTCATTAAAATCAAAAGTCAGCACTCAGCAGATAAATATTTCATGAACATAAAGACAGAGTGTGCAGAGGTGTAGATGTACTCACACGGCAGCAAAGCTTTCCCTCTTGTATAAAAAAAGTCAGCTGCTCACACATTCACCACTGATACTGCACTGTACTGGTCTGGCTTGTTGTGAAGACCCAGTACCCTGTACCTTCTTGTTTTATTTAGCACAGCAGGGTCATTTTAGTTGATCAGGCTTCGTAAGATCCCTGTTGCTCTCACTTGTTTAGTGGGTCCTCACGGGGGAAAAGTCCAAACACTATTCTCCAGTGATTTGAGCCGCATGAAAGCAAAGATCCTCAGCTAAATATTAGCATCAAAGGCAGAATTTCACCCCGACTATATGGTTAATGCAAACAAGTCAAGAGGACGAGAGACGAGACGGAGCAGTGATGAATGTAAAGTAAGCGAGCTGGAAATAGATTGCAAACACTACTGTTCAAGTTGGTCATCATTTTTCAACTATAGATCTACCATGATCTGCATCGGTTACTGATATTGCTCAACTGTTAACGTGATTTCAGCTACTGGTTTATAAATTATATTCCATTGAACCAATTTTACCTAAAAGCTGCTTGTGGCTATGGCATTTGGTACTGTGGCCTGTTTGGGAGACGCAGGTATTGTTGCCACAGTTTAGCCAACAACAGAACCTGGACTAGCATCATCTTTTGTTAGTGGTGGCTGGTGCATTAGTAGATGGACGTACATCTTACTTTGTAATCTTGATGCTAACACGTAATACATATTGCTGTTAAAGAGGCTAAAAGAATCAGCATCACGACAGGCTTAATGAATGTCGATGAAATGTATTTCACAATGCAGTTTGTCTTCGATGATTTAATGCAACTGTTAATTGATTAAGCTAACTAGCTTGTCTCATAAAGTTATATTACACATCACTTCATCACAAATATGTGGAGGATAGTTGAGTGTTCTTCTCTATTTCTTCATTATGTAATCAGGTTTTCTGTGTGTACAGGGTTACAATGACAGGAGTTAAGTCAGCCGGCTGGACTGAAACGTGCTGTGTAAATGAAAACTCCCCATCTTGTAGACGTACCTGGCTCTTAAAGGGAATGAGAGCTGACAATTAGATTGGTTTGATTTCTGATAATCCCAAAACACACCTATATAATCAAGCAACTTCTCATCCTCTTTGCTCTCTGTACCTCGCTTAGCGGCCAGATTGTGCACCGCTTAACGAGCAAAATGTAGTTGGACGCGTCCAACATTATTTTGCCCTGTGTGCTTTTTGCCGTCCAAAAAAGGGCCCCAAATCTTTTTAAAGCGATATTGAAGGGGTTGAAGGAAGATGCATCGGGTTGAAGATGCTTTACCAAATGACTTTCTGCTGCATCATGACCCGGGAACATGTTGACTTGTGTTTTGTATTGTTACAGTGTGTTGTATGTCTGTACCTTCTGTTGCTGCCTTTCTTGGCCAGGACACTCTATAAAAAGAGATTATTAATCTCTATGACGTTTTTCTTGGTTAAATAAACTTTTAATAAATTAAACAACAATATCCTGACATCATTGTTGAAGCTAACAAATCATTCATTGAGGTCAAAATATATTTCTATTCATAAAAATACAAGATTTAACTCAAAATTTTGCCCACGCTTCCAACGTCAATGATTAAACTGAGGAAACAATCACATCAAGGGTTTTTTGAAACAGGAACATGTACAATTAGGCTATTGGATTTCAATGATAAGCAAAGTAAAAAAAAAAAATCCAGTAAATACCAAACACACAGGATCACCCAGCAGCTGTCTTATTCCATTCAAAACAAAGATCTGAAGACTTGAGTTTCATGCTAACATGCTAAAGTGATGCGCAGTCAGGCAGCTAAAAGTGTAATCCTGTGGATGAACTAAGGATTATAGACAGATTATTGGAGCAGTTCTCACCAACGATATGGCACACACCAGAACATGATGTACACATAGTTAAGATGGAAACTCTTGAATTCTCTCATCCAAATAGGTTTTAGATACATCCTCAATAACTCACCTTTACTGTTTTCATTAACAGTCTTCTGTGTTTACCACTGATGATAAATTCTGTTTTAGATGTGTGTAAATAGTATTATGTATTGTAAGATAGTTCAGTATAGTGGTATTTAATATAAAACTAGTCCCATATGAGAATTTCTTGGTAAGACTTGTAACATAGCAACCACATAAATGCACAGAGTTAGCCTTTAGCATCATGACAGTTTATTGGTAATTTACCTTTTTTAGTATTTAGCCACAAAGTAGCGTGCTGCATATCAAAGCTTTACACTTTTAATTCTATTTTAAGTCGCCAGCAGGAGAGCAGCAATAGGCTACAATTTCAGACACGTAGAAAGCCAAATCATGTTTCATCCCTTAACACCTTTTCTTTTCTATTAGGAGCATTGGAATCTTACTTAAACAAACAGAAACAAATATTCAAGATCCCACATGAGAAAAAAAACTTGTTTTGTGCATATGTTCTGCAGATGAATATTTCAAGGTATAGATAAATATATTTGAATTATAAAAACGGGTATGCAGCTCCTTTGATAAGACAACTAAAATACTTTTTCTGTCTCAATGTGGATATTTAGTGCTATGAAATATAACATATTCACATCTAAGGTATAATTGATAATGTGTCAATCAAAGTGACCCCTAAACACCTGAATGTCATCCACTATTTCCCTCAGGGGTCACACATGTAGCTATTCTTAAGGTGAAGGAAAGTCCCGATCTAATTCTATCTTTAGCTGCAATCGATCTGCTGACAAACAACACCAGTCTCCCTTTCCTCTTATTTAGCCTCTCCTTTTATTTTCGCCCCAACTCCATCCTTCTCCTTTCCCCTCCAATCTGTCTCCAATGTCAGTTTGTCGTTTTTTTAACAGCCGTTGATCTTTGCTAAATGCCTTGGGCCGAGCTTGCTGCTGTCTGAGCTCCCCTGGTATCGCTGCTCTAGATCTCCCGGTTCTGCTCCTGCCAACACAAACTGGCAACAGGACTGCTACAACCTGGCCTAGGGGTCTCTTTGCCTTGTTATTAAAATACTCAAAAGTGGGTTCACATGCCTGATGTTGTGTTGGGTGCTGATGATTTGTCATGAACAAAGTATTAGTTGCCTGAACAAAGCTCAGTGGAGTAACAGAAGCAGAGTGACATGTACACACTAATGTTTAATGAGGTTCTAGTGCGCATACAGCTAACTACAACACAATCATTCAAATAAGGGACACAAGTACAAACTTACATGAGTTATAGGAGAGAAGTGTGTCTTCTAATATCCACTCAGCGGCTTTGAAAAGCTTGTGGTTAGGGTTTAGTGAGGCTCCAGTGTAAATTATATTGTAATTAAATAGGACACTGAATCAAACCTCTCTCCTTTCAACCTGCCAACAGTGTCATGTTGCCTGCTAGGTGAATTGTTCCGTGTGCACCAAGTGCTTAAAGGGTTACTGCGTTGTTTTTCAAGCTCTCCAAGGAGCTCGAAAAAAAGGAGGGACATCCTTTACTGAACAAGGCCTCCAGTTTGAAGGGCTTTTGATGCAGCAAAGTGCAACGCTGCACATGTCCTCGAGCAGCACACAAACACCAGCACAGCACCAAGAACACCAGAGGCATACTTAGAGCCATGTGCACCAATGGCACGCATATAGTCACAAAAACAGACAGTACAAGGGATAAACATTTAAGGAGGAAAATGTAATCATTCACTCAGCATCAATGTCTGCTCTATGATGCTGGCAGCAATTATTGTCTAAATCAGGTCAAGTATTGTAGAGATGTACCACTTACATGATTTGGCTAATTTGCACATTTAAAGTTGAACCTAGTTTGCTTGTAGGTTTGTACATCACCACACAGACTAGCCCTTCTAAAGTGACCAGTTGTCGCAATGGGGACCTTTGGGGGTTTGTTTCTAAGTGGAGGCATCAACATGCAAAGATATAAAGCTGACAGGAAACACGTTTTAAAATTGCACTGCCCTCCTCCCCTCCTCACGATCAGTGCAGCGACAGGCTGTGCTGTAACATCTGATGATTTCTAATTGTGAACACAACCTAGGTGTGAAGGTGGGTAGCACAAATAGCTATGTGTAGATAAACCCGCTGACAATGCAAAGTTGTTATTTACAGCAAATCCTGCTTCAGTGTTGCCCTTCACTTTATGGAAAGTGTCCAGAGATAACCTTTGTGATACAGCACGGTATAAACAAGACGGACTTGTGTGACCTAACCCTGAACCTATATAGGATATTTCATTTAACCGACATAGCTTATTCAGCACATAGCACCTTTACAAGGAAATAAAGAGGATTTGTTCAGTGTATCAGCTATTGTTGTTAAATGCAGATACACTGCCACTAGTTAAGGTGTACTAGCACAACTACAAGAGCCCGTGAGGAAGCAAGGAAGATGCACGCAAAAGATCAAGGATGAAAATCAAACAAAGGGGATGATGGTAATGATAGTTAGAAAAACAAAAGACAAAGCTTGGATCATGTGGCGCTTACTAGGGTGAGCGGTGTGAAAGGCAGATGGGAGAGGCAGAAGCAGCAGTCTTTTCCAGCTGCTCACTGGCACACACATACTGGCGACAAGGTTATGACCCATCTAGCTTGCAGTTTTTTTTTTTTTTTTTTACCTTTACCTTCTCCATCTTTCCACTTCATTATCTCAACCTCACTCTCTATGTCATTCTGAGAAAATGGCCACGCCGAGTACCCTTTTCTTCTTATTCTTTTTAGATTTCTCCTGAGTATCATGAGGCAGGAAAAAGTCCAATGTCAGTCCTATCCCCTCTGTTAACCCTGACATTCTACTCTCCATCTCACATCTTACAAAAGAGTCCAATCTGTGATAATACATTTTACATGTATATGTGAACTGTTCTATAACTATATTTCTTAATGGTCACACTGCAGAATTTTAAATGTTCGAAACTTTGGTAAATGGTTAATGGACCTGAGCTTATAGTGCTTTTCTAGTCTTCTTAAAGCGCTTTCACACCACAGGTCACACCTACCCATTCACAACCATTCACACTCTGATGGCAGCGGCTGCTCTGTAAAGTCACCATCAGAAGTAACTAATCCCATTCATACACATTCATACCCCGCTGACAAAGCAGTGGGAGCAACTTGGTTTAATGTCTTGCCCAAGGACCCACGGAGATGTAGCGACAGGAGCTGGGGATCGAACGCCGACCTTCCGGTTGAGGGAAGACCGACTCTACCAACTGAGCCACAGATACCTAAATATTGCTGATGCGGCTTGTGTTGCTCTGTCTATATCCTGTTATATTTACATAATGCAAATTAGTTTTAAGGAAAACTAGAAATCGCTTTATTGTCGTTTGTTTGGCTATTAAGTTTACTAGGGCTCTGATGCGTATCACTGTGGCAGCACTAGAGAGTTAGGTATATTTTGGCTAAAAAGGTATCACAGTAATACAAGGGAAATGGACTTTGCTCTTTAATATACTTATATAAAGAGGATTTAGGCTCCACTATGCTTTCTCACGACAAAAGTCCAACTGTCACAGCTTCTCTTATATTGTGCAACTTCTCCCTACGTCAAAGATTTCAACCAAAGAAAGATAAGAGAAAGGGAAAAAACAGATCCTTTGATGGTGTTTCAATACTCGAAGTCAAGAGAAAGATAACGACTGGAACATGTGAATGAGACCCAAAATGCCCTCAGTTGCCATATAAGGCAGAGACCTGCAGAACACAATATGAAGTAAGGTTTAGAAGAAAAAAAAAATTCTTTAGTCAAGCTCCAGCAGCCTACAGTGGTTTAAAAATAAAGCCATTGCAGAAGTACAAAAACCTGCAGTTCCTCCAGTGTCCACTTGAGGCTGGCTGCAAAAGCCACGAAAGTCCCATTCACACCCATGTTAAAATGCCCATTTTGACATGTTTACAGCTGTTTGCTAGTTCTAGCTAAAGGCCTGTCTTAGCTGTACTTCTTTGCATGTTGCTAGGTTGACTGAAAGTAAGTTTGAGTCGTTATTTCCAATATGGCGACTGCCCTTGGTTGGGCTTCAAATCTCTGCTTCAGAAACCATTTGGTGACGTCACTGAGACTACATCTATGTTTTATACAGTCTATGCTTCAGTAAGGGGGGGGGATACTCACTTTCATATTTCCTGCCTTGTTCATAAAAAAAGAAAAAAAAAACATCTAAAAATACCCGCCCATCTCGACAAACAGCGCACTCAGCATGAATTCTGCCTTCACAGGCTATCTTGTTGCTCTGACAGAGACCTGTCTGACGGATATATCCCACAATGCAGTGCAGTGATTTTTGGTTTACCAGCATGCATGTTTACAGTTCTCCTCCTTCTGTGCTCCTCCTCTTCATCCTGCCCACTTGTCTCCTGCAGCAGGGGTTGTGAATTCCACACATCAACCAGCTACAGGAATCACTATCTCTCCATTTCTAATTTGTACCACACAGCTGCCTCCTACAACTGCCGGAGGTGTGAAGCTTTACTACATTGGTAATGAGATTTATTTTGGCAGTAGAGGAAAAACACTGCTCCTGTTACTGTGTACACTGATCCTCACTGAAGTTCTCAGGGAAGAATTAAGAGTATATAATAATGCACAGCAGACCAATCAAAGGTTGACATGATGCTGAATATATAAAAAGGTATGATGTGTCTGCAGCAATTTGAATGTAAAACAAAGAAATAATTTTGACTTAAATCAATCTTATCAAGCAAAGTGTTTCAATTCAACATACACATTTTTGTTTCTTTTTGCTCATGTCTTACGTCTGTTCTCAAAGGTAAAGCTCAAGGGTGAAGTAGCAGGGTGTAGTGCAGACTGCAAGTGTCAGAGTAATGAAACAGTCGCCGACAGTAGTTATTGATGGGTAATTATAATTATCTTTAGGAGTCTGGGAGTCTGTCAGCTGAAGAGAGTGGAGCAGGTTTTACTTTACAGTCGAGAATGAGAGATGGTCATGTAACCTGGTGCATTTTTAAACAGCATAATTAAAAGTAAGTCATTTACTATGATCGCAACGTTGAATTGCAATTAAAGTAAAGAACAAAAACAAAAAGAAGAAAATCTGGATCGGAAGGTCAGACTTTGAAAGAATCGGAAATTGGAATGGGCCAAAGAAATTGCAAACATTGCGTCTCTAAAACTATCGATGCACTTTGGTAACACAATAAAAAATGTTGTGATACTTTAACCACTTTAAAGAAATATTGGAATGATTTCTAAACCAAAGTTTACATGCAAAGATCTGTGTCGGTGTGTTTTGGGATTCTGAAAAGCTAGATAGCATTGTTGTAATCTATCTATTTTATTCTGCATTCTTCGGAAAAAGGAAGTACGCACATATCGTAATGATAAATGGTGTGATCGATTTACCATGGAACTCAGAGTTGAGAATAACGTCACATCCGAATTGACCGCGTTTGAGTTGCAAGTGGGCAACAAGTCAGACAAGCAACATGAAAACATCTTAAGAGTAACTGTGTTTTGTTAGCTAATATCAGGAGATAACAACACACAAAAATAACATGAAAGCATGTCCAAAGATTGAATTACACAAAATAGGACTACCTCGTTAATAAACCCTTTAGTTACAGCTTAAATGTTAATGTTGATGCACATAGCAGCCAAGTGTTAGATTTTAACTTGTGTGACATGCAGAGTCATCAAAGACATAAATCCATAGCCTTCCTTCCAAAAAGGCTAAATCATAGTACCAGTAGATTCTTGGTGATACACTGTCCTACTTTTCCATTAGGGTAGCTGGCCATACTAAAAGAAATATAGAAATGTAGAAGCAATCTTAAAGAAGAAAAGAGCCTGGAAATGGAGGTAGATTAGATATAGAATACTGTTTTTAAACCACAAACTCCAGAGATGTTTGTTCACCGTACACTGGGGATTATTTATGATTCGTTTTTTCCGCAACTAATAAGAAGCAAACCTGACACTAATCTCCAAACACAAGAAAGGCTTATTTGGAGAGTGAGTGCAAGTCAATCCCTGATCAGATAAGGTAAAAGGTTGCTCCACAAACAACCTCCTGTCTGTGTCAAATAAAAAAAGCATTCGCCGGAACACACACAAGAGTATCATGCTGTGCCCTGAGAGGCCGACGGCACATTTAATTGAACAGACTAACACTGCTCTTTTGCTCACAGCACCACAGAAAAAAAAAGGTTGCTATATGATTGCACCAGCAGCTAGAGAAATGAGTCTGCAGTCATTACGGCTGCTTGTAAATGCATCCAAGCCAGCCGGCGCCAGATCGATTTTTCTATTTCTGATTGGCCCTCTGTTATTGCCCAGAGAGCGCTGCGAGACTGTTGGAGTGGGGGGTTGGAGGGTGCTGATCTTAATTGATGCTGTCAGGGTATGAAACAGGTTATAATTTCTCACCCAGAACATTTCATCTGCTCCTCTCCCTTTCAGAAAAATACTCTGAAAACTATTAAAAAAAAAAAAAAAAGACAGGGACAATATACAGTACTCTGTCAAGAGACAGCCGCTGGTTATTCTCCTGAAAAACTACTCACAATCTACTCAAGCATCAAGTAGAGTAAATCTTCAATGTCCCTGTGGTACAATTTGGCTTAGAGACTGCACTCAATAAAAGTAAATATAAATAAATCCAACAATGACTAAGTTCAAAGAGGTGCACATAATCAATAAATATGCATATTAATACACTTACACAGGTAAATGATGTGTAGTTATTATCACTTGACGCCAAATCAGTTCGACTTTGTCATGTATAATTATTGCTGGAATGCAGCTTTAGGGTGTATTCACACCTACCTTGTTTAGTTCGCTTGAACCGAACTAAAACCCTGGTGCGGATCTTTTGGGCAGGTGTGAATGCAAACCATCGAGCTAGGGTGCCCACCAAACAGCCGAACCAAGACCCAGCCAGAGAGGTGGTCTCGGTTAGATTCCAAACGAACCCTGGTATGGTTCCTTTGAAATGAGAAAGCGATCGGACCTCAGTCCGACCCAGTTCTACAAATCATACGCCTTTTTGGACGGAACAGGCTCCCGTTGCCACGCGCATTATGGGGATAATTGTTTGGTTAGCAGCACAGTGTTGTTGTTTGCTAAAAATGAGTCGTGGGTTCAACATGGGGGGCAGAGGAGACACGTCTCCATGACTGTTTACCGCTTTACCCCGCCCCAGACCTTTCTGTCCAATGACTGAACGATCTTTGCACACGTGGTTTTGTTTACGAATTCTGTGCCTCTTGCGAAAAGTGCAATGTGAAAACGAACCGCAACAAACCAAAAAAGAAACATTGCATTTGGTCCGGAGCAAAGAAAGCAAACCAAAGGACTTTCCTGGTGCGAATACACCGTTAATGTTCAACAGGAGAGACTTTTATTTGCTCACAAACTAACAGATTCACAAACTGCTCAGCAATGATCTGCGTGTGGTGCAGAGGGAGAAGTCTTGTAAATGACAATTAAAAGAGCTGAAGTGTGTCAGGCCTGAGGAGGCCAGAAGGAATAATTTCACTGTCTCAAACAAGGAAGCATGGAGTTGTAAAATCTGTTCAAAAATATAGTTAAACAAGATAACTCTACATGTGCACGGTTGTGGTGTTG
This sequence comes from Labrus mixtus, assembly GCF_963584025.1. Taxonomy (NCBI): domain Eukaryota; kingdom Metazoa; phylum Chordata; class Actinopteri; order Labriformes; family Labridae; genus Labrus; species Labrus mixtus. Next base: position 12,088,957 of record NC_083627.1, on the reverse strand, counting down.
AAAACAGTTCATCTGCTAAAGCCTGGCCCACACTAAAATCTTAAAACTTGTTGAAAACGGAGAGACCCCTCACATGAAGGCACATAATGATAGATTTAACTATCTTGTTCCTAAAGTGTGTAGAGCATCGATATGACCAAAACATAACACCACACATTAACAGATTCCATTCACTGACAGCCACAGTCCAGAATTTCAAAACTGGAAATCTCCATAAATCTCTCAGTCTTTGAAGGAAACAATCATGGTGGACAAATTCAGAAGGAATTGGTGATCAAAAAACTATGGATGAAGTCCAGGAGATCACATGAACAGGGGCTGTTACATGTAGCGCTAGCAGAAGGTGGTTAAAAAATGATTTGTTGTACATTTGTATTTCCCACTTCTGTCAGCTGGTTTTCAAATTGGCTATTACTTTTCCCACTTGAAAATCCACAAAGTGTGCTCTTGGCTGTCTTCTGAGTTCCCCTCACACAAGATATCAGATCATAAACTTTTTTTTTTAGTTCTGGATTTGAAATCGGTGCAGCCAAGATGTTCTTCCAGCAGTCTTAAAAATACCTCCCACTTCCCACCACAGGACTTTGCTCCCTTAGCCCGAAAGGGGGAATCAGGTACCAAATCGGCTTCATTTTCTTGATTTTCTTATAGTGTTTGCTGAGCTGTTATCTTCCATTGGCATCACAGCAGGATTGAACAGGGTCGTTTTGGCATTTTCGTCTCCAGATTTCAAAGGTGAAGGCCACTGAAACCAGAAGGGATTCCCTTCAAAGTCTATACCTCAATACTGGTGCCATAGGGACTAGAACCTCTTCTTTCAGTTCTTCTTCAGAAATGGACTCCTTGGATCATACCTTGACATCTTAGATTTTTTTCTTTTCCAGAGACAATTTGTGGGCAGAACTACGTGAACAGAAGTGTGATCAGAGGTGGCTAAAGATGTTTGCTAGAGTAAAGCTTGGCTAAGTCTACATGATGATCGGGCCCATTTGAGGTCCGATTGCCCCCTTCCCAACAATCGTTGGGTTGCTCCCGACTCAAGGCTGCTTGGAACCGATTATCTTCCCAGATTATCTTGTAGTGTGAGTCGCATAAAGATCCAATCTTGACGACCCTGATCTGCTCGGAGACCGCTGGGGATGCCCCAATTCATGAATTGAAGCATGTTTTATATTAAGGATTAAAAATCTTGAGGGTTATGTAATGTAAGGGTCTGGCGGAAGTCGTTTGTGACTTCAATAACCACAAGAGACAAGCAAGACACAACGGGCACAGGTGAGCTGGACAACTGGAATGCATATGCAATCCCTGTTGTTTGTGTCTCCACGCCCATTTCTTCACCCAAGCTTTTCTAAAAATGTTTTTTCCTCTCTTCAAAAAGCATTATAATCGCAAATTTAACTGCCAGCTCGATTGTTTCGTGAGGTCACATGAGGTGGTTGCGCATCCTCTGACGGTGAACGATATTCTTAATGAAAGTCTTCAGTAGGCTATGTGATGTGCCATTATATTCATATCATGTATGTGTGTGCATGTTTGTGATTATGGAGAAGACTATCTATTTAGATCTACAGTGATTTTTAAACTGATGTAGTCTAAGCTATAGGCACCCATAGACGGAGCCATAACAAAGGTCCAGCACCTCAACATGAATGGACAGGCAGGCAAAGGACTGAAGTAAAGAAAAAGGTGTACTACTTTTACCAGTAATTTAATTCTGAAGATAGCCCCATATCTGTGTTTAGTGTAATGTTGAGGCTAAGGATAAACTGTGTTTCCCTCAAATGTAACAGTATCATCCCCTGGATGTGAGGTCAAGAGTCTGCATAACATGTGTCGCTTAACATCACTGTTAATACACAACCACAACATAACTGATCTGTTCTATATATTGAGTCATATAAAAGAGAAAAACAGCTTTTTCTATCATATGCTGCCATTATCCATCCCATCATCTTTCGAGATGCCCTCTTCCGGTGTTTTGAGCTTGCTCTTGCTGCTTTTCAATCTCTGGGCTGGGTAGCAAGATGAGCCTTCTAAAATGCTCTCAAACCTTTCATTTATAAATGCCAATGCAGCCTCCATTATTTCTCAACCGCAAAAGAGGCAGAAAAAAAAAGTTCTGAAAGATTGAGCAAGAAATCACACAGACTCCACATGACAGGGCTTACATCATCAACTAAGCTGACACGACATGTGTTTGGATAGAATAGGGAAGTATTTGGTGAAATTTTAATTTAGCAACTTATGAATTATGGCAAATTGGCATGGAGTTGGGTTCACAGAAAGGCCCCTCTAATTATTACACATTGCTAGAGGTCCCAAGGTATTACTGGACCCAAGTTATTACTGGTCCTATGTGGACAGGGCTTATGTGACTTATTCATAGATAAGCGATTACAATCCTTCAAATAAGGTTGGGTTCATCAGAGGACATGTTCTGCATCACGAAAGAATACAAACAACTGTGACAAATATCTGCAGAAAAGAAAGAGCTGATAATTCCACATCAGGGCTGCACTGTCTTTCTACTACCAGACATCAATTAATTCAATGAACAAATTAGATAAATCATAAGAAATGCAAGCTACTTCACCAATAGTGAAAAGTACAGACCACTGCCTAAAAAACACAAGCCACTCAAACCATTATACTCTAGACCACATATCAGAAATACTCACAAAGACAAAGCTTGCTTTTTGTAACATATAACATCAAAATTGATATTCTGATTGGAAACAAATTCTAGTCCCTTCAATAGTCAGAAGAAACACAGAGGTCCTCCTGTTTATAACTATGGCTAGCGCACTACATTGGAACTAATTACACCATGTTTTGTGTTTTGTGTTTTGGGATTTCTGCACAGTTGGCTAGCTTTTCGAGGTAGCGGAAACTGATATTACATCTGTCATTTGTGAAAAGCAAATTGCAATCAGTTCTCTTGCTCCTTTTGTCCATGGAGCATGGATTTCAAAGACTTAGTTGAGGAGTTTGCAGCGAAGATGACAGGAGAAGCACATGTAATTCTGAAGATAAGAGCTGTTTTAATAAAGATTCTTTGCTCAGTGATGTCAGTTTTCAATTGAAAAGGCCGATCTTTCCTGTTGGAGCTGTACACATTGGCTTATAACTTTCCTACATCTTTACTTTCATCCTGGCTTATGGTTTACGACAGCTAGTTTCAACTGAATAGGAGGGCACTGCATTTACTATTTTTTACTGCCCAATGACGGGGTTCAGAATGAATGTCTTAGCATGTTGTGCAAAGAGTGCAAGAGTGTGCTTCGAGGTAGTTGGTAGTAGGTAGTAGTCAGTCAAATACACCTGATAGCCTATTTTTAAATGAAAAAGATTTTTGTGATTATTCAAAGATAATGAATAGGGGGCGCTGGTGGCGCAGCGGTAGGTGCCATGTATGGAGGCTATAGTCTTCCAGGCGGGCGGCCCAGGTTCAAATCCTGCCTGTGGCTCCTTTCCCACATGTCATTCCCGACTCTCTCTCCCTGATTTCCACCTCTATCCACTATCCTATCTCTCCATTAAAAACCCCAATTATAAATCTTTTTAAAAAAAATAAATAATAATGAATAGGAGAAGCCTTCATCTCTGTTTTGGAGAAATTAATGGTTTTTCATCTAAACTGTCATTCATCAGTTATCCAGTCCAAGTTTTTTTTCTTGGAGGGGGGAATCTGATTTAGATTTTCCAAAATCAAGAGTTTTATAACAATGTCTTGTTCCAAATCTGCAAAGTTAATGTTGAGGAACAAAATGGGATATTTGCTGATTCTCTTAAGTCCTAAAGGCTGAACAAATGCAAGCCAAACATGGCTGTAAAAAGATCTATATCCCCAGAAAAAAACCCCAGACCTCCATCACTGAAGGATATAGCTCAGACAACAGAGGGATGAACTAGGTTCCCCTTCTCCAGACAAGGAGTATTGAACCAATGGACTTAGAAAAGCAAAGTAGAGATCAAACAAAGGGAGCCGCGGCAGGTTGCATCTAAATCAAGGAAGAACCCCCTGAGGCTTCAAGATTCAGGGTAGAGCTATAAAAGCAGGCATAATCCTTGTTATGGCTTCTGCAAAGCTTTTCAGTCTAAAGGATTAATTCAACTTTTAGTCCCAAATGAAACTGAAGCGTCTTAAAGGGACGTTTGAAAGGGCCGGTGAGAGAGAGAGACAGGACAAACTCAAAACTATCCTCCATAAATACTACATTTTCTTTCATTCTTGATAACCTTTTTTTTTTTGTAAACTGATTTTTTTAAACCACCTTCAAACCTTGACGCTTCAACATGTAGAGTGAAAATTAAAGAAAATGAAAAGCTAATTGACCAATAAACACGAAGAGTGTTAAAGATCGAGTGGCAGGGTTGCAAGGAAAAAGTATGTCAAGAAGCGCAAGGATGAGAGAGATGTTCTTGCGGTCGGAGAGAGAAGTGATAAGAGACAGAAGCAGCGAGGAACAGTCCACTGTGAGATATGTTCTCTGAAGAGGTTAGCGTGAGCAGCGAGCGTGGTGTCTCTATCTCACAGTATCAGCGGAGAGCTGTTTTCTCTTTCATGCTAAAGAACACACACATGGACACCCCTTTACACACTTTTCTCCCCTGTGACTTCATTAGCCAAACCACATGCTGAGCTCGAGGAGTAATTGGCTGCCCTTTCAGCCTACTAATGGCAAGAGTGGAGGAGAGGATAGGACAGGAGTGGAAGAAGCAGAATTACTGTTGCTTACTAAAAAAAATCTCCCCTTAAAAGTTTTTATGTCTAACTTGTACTTTTTTGCTGTTCCCTCCTGCCCCTACTTCACAAGTTTCCTCTATTAGAAGACAAAGAGGAGAATTCCATATGAGTGTGTTTTGCTTAGAGATATACCTCCTAACAAGGAATGTAAAAAAATCATGTTTTTGAGCTCAATATCAGATGTTTTAAGTGTTTAAAGCGTCTAAGAACCAATTTTTGTAAAAGCTAATTAGTTGCATTTCAAATTAAGTAAATCATAAGAAAAATGTATCATGTGGTTATATAAATACTATTTGAGATTATTTAGTGTGGTCTGTTGTGGTCACCATCAGAAATCAAAAATTGTTCACCAGTAGGTTAATCTCTATTTAAAAATTCTACATAACAAAGTAGAATCTGTACTCAGGGGTCTGGATTATCAGTATTGGAAGCGCTGTTGATTTGTTGTGCGTTAGTAGCCCAAGCTGCATTGAACAGTTACATATTAACAGGCTTTTGTGTGTGCAGGATAAACAGTCTGTAGGGAAACCAAAAGCTAGCAGAACGCCATCGACTCTAAATACATATCGGCTGTCATCGTCGGTAATCCGACGTTGATTCATTTGTCTCCATAAACAGATATCTGCATAAAAGTGCAGCTAACAATCAAATATAGATCAAACATCAGAGTACTGGAAAGCCTAGTGGTAACATATGTTGTGCGCCCCATGTACAGAGGTTTTCGTTCTCGTAACAGTAGCAATGGGTTCAAATCCGACCTTTGCCATTTGCCACATGTCGTCCCTAGATCTGTCCCCTAAAGAGTTCCTGTCTCTCGTCAGCTGTCTTATCCAATAAAAATGGTCCCAAAGAAAAAAAACGCATATATGTAGAGCAAACATTTTAACTTGAGCGACAAGTCTTCTTGACGTTATTTCGAAAGCTGATCAATTATTTCGGCGAAATCAAGACCTGTTAATTGTCAGTGAATCACGAGAAATCGGTTTCTTTTTCAGGCTCAAATGGTTGGAATAAGCCAGAGTGAAGCCCATGTGTGACTATCATCTACTGTTGACTCATGAAAAACAGATGAATGGGTGCTACTCCAGGGGGTTTTAATGGACTAAGAAATCACAGGGTGTATGCTGATGTTCTGCGGATGTAAACGCTGCATGGAACAGAAAGTCCCGGCTAGAAGTTGTTTAAAACTAACGATTGGTATCATAGGAATCACTGAAGAATTGGGATCAGTTTCCAGAGTCATATCCGGTCTCTCAGATGATGAGAGACAATGAGTTCCGAGATTGCTCTTTGGTGAAATCATACATTCCATAAAAAGGGCCAAAATGATCCCTGGCTGTGCTCTCTGCTACATCTAGCATCACATATGGAATGATAGTTACATCAGCCCTGGTATTTTGCTCCAAATGGTTGACGGACCCTTCGCTAGGCAGCTACTCTTCTAGCCTTCTTGCAGTTCGTATCAGACTGGATGTCTGTGATGGAAGGGCTATGACCCCTCCCTGATTATAGGGCCGACAGCATGCATGGAAAACACAGACCTCTTGTCAACCCACGCAGGCCACGTCAACCTCCCCTACAATTGAAAATACTGACAAATATGGAAACGGCTGATACAGAATGAAAACATGATTTCCGTTATCAGAGAAGCTCCTTTAAGACTCCTCTGATTCTCAAAAGTTTCAGGTCAAAGGAAGGATCCTGTGTGATGCTACTCAGCCAGGCAAATGTTTGCAGTCCTGTAAGCATTGCAGCTGGAGTCTAGAGGTTCTAACAAAGTGGAGAGATGAGGGACAGCAAGTCAGAAAGATGTGTGAGTCCTTTTAAACAGGCAACAATCCAAAACAGAAACAGAGCTTTTAATCAAGCTTTGCACAGTCGACAGACAGCTCAAAACAGCTATGTAAAGAATCTTTTTAAAGGTGTTTTTGTTAAGCGATATGAGACAAGCTCTACCTTGAGGTGCATGTGAAGACTGATTATAGAAATTGCAACCTTTATGCTACTTCAACATAAATGGCCGTAACACAACAAAACATAGTGTGGTAACTCTTAAAACAGAACCCTTTTCTTCCTACTCCTGTCATATACAACCGGTCCACAGAGCCTTATTACACTGATCTATCTCCTTGTTGTTCTTGTTGTTATTTTTCACAAAAATCTTGGAGTTGTCCTCCAAGACATTTTCACTTGCCGTCCACATACATCATGCTGCCTTAAGATGTACAAACACCGGTCCTGTGGGGGAGAAGCTAACCCGAGGCGAGTGCCGAAACACTCTCCAGGTCCACCAAGGTCTCCTCACATCAGGAGAAATTAAATGCTTCCCTTGTGTCCCTTAAACAAAGACAGAGCTTCAAGAGGCTGAGCCTGTCTATCCCATGATCCAGTGCTGACCCGAGCTCATGTGGTGGAACAGAAACCTCGATTCAAAGTGACTCTCAGACCACATGCTTACGTATTCCATGCACACATGAAGCCAGGGGCATCTTGTTGGGAATTTCTAGTGTCACATAAGAGCAAGGTCGACTATATGAAGCAACACTTGACTGTCCCATGTGAGAGGCTGCAGTATAGGCTACAGGAAGAAGTACACTGAACACAGCAGAGACGTGCATGAAAGAGGCTTTACACAAAGTGAGTGGTGATAATGAAACCACTTCCTTCTCTCTCTGCACTGCAAATCACCTGCCTCTTCAAACACACCTTAACTACCACATCGATCATTTTTACGTGCTTTACGCCTCAGGGTTACAACCTTTATACATCTTGTGAGTGTGTGTGCCGGGGAGTGCGCTTATGAGCCTGAGAGACTGAGCTAGTACTGCTCCGGCACACATTTATCTTCTTATGTAACAACTAGACTAGCGTTAGCACATGCGGGCTAAATGCTGCCTCTACTCAGCTAAACATCAGCTGCAGAGTTCTGCCCATTTCTCAGCCCAAGCAAATTGAGTTGAGCAGGTTTCTTCAGGACGCGATCCCCAAATACAAACGTATTAATCAGGGCCGTGTCCTCATCCTGCCTCACGCTCCCATTAACCCCGGGTTCAGACTCAATGGCAGCCACATAATCAAACCTGTCATTATTCCTTTCACTATTAGCTGCCGTAAATGAAAACTGCTCAATAACACGGTGGCTTTTAACCCTATAACTGTTGTGCGACTGCAGGGTGGATCTTCATATTTCCCTAATCCAATGCCATGTCTGACAGAAACCAGTTAAATCTGAAAGAATTAGACACTGATGGCATGCAACAGCTGAGGTATTAAGGTAAGAAAAGTAATGTATCATACCAATGTAGCATAGCGCGGCCTGAGCCTGAATAAGGCACAAAACAGGCTATTTCAAGGAGAAGAGCCAGAGGTCTTTACACCTTTAAGTGGCAGGTGATAATCGGTGGCATGTTATACCACCCTCTGAGCGGAAATCAAAGTCAAAGTCAACTTCATTGTCAATTCCAAAATATGCCAGACATACAGTGGAATCGAAACTGCGTTTGTCTCCGTCCCACGGTGCAATACAACCAAAATAAGGTAAAATAAGGTAAAATAGATAAAATAAAATTAAAAATAGATTAAAAAAATACAGAGTACGCAGCACTTTTGTCAATTTGCAGATAAAATAATGAATCAAATGTTTCGTGAAACACATGACGCCCATGCAGCTTCAAGATGCCAGTGGATAATTGAGCACAACAAAAAACACGCAAGCTGTTTCAAGAGAGGCTGCTTTCAACCTTCCCGCAAATAATTTAGACATCCTCTACCTGAGACTCCTTCGTCACTTTGAGGAAGAATGTCACGCCTCAGATCAGTTGATGTTGTGGTATGCTAATTTTCTGTCATTTAAAAGACATGCAAATGCAAAGACATCATAAGAAGGTCATATCCCATTAAAATATAACTACTAGAGAGATGAAATAGGCTACACAGCTCAACAGCTAGTGAAGAGGATGAAAGTAGCCTAATTGTTAATTAGTGTCATTTTTTTTTGTACAGAGACTGTCTGTGTGTAAAGTCTTGGCAGTATGGGCTATTACAGCCAAAACAAGTTTCAAGAGGGCTGCAGTCAAGAGGATAAAATGTGTCTCTTATTTTACTCATCATTCTCAGCGTCATACAGTAAGGACGAGAGTAACACCTCATGGCTGTCAGACAGGAGGAGGAGAGGCTGAAGGATCCAGAGCACCCACCATGAAGCATCCCCTCTCTCTCTCTCTCTCTCTCTCTCTCTTTCTGCCTTGTCCCGCGTTAAGATCATTCATAAAAAAAAAAAAAATGGCAGGATGACACCGCCATCAACATATGAGTTGTAGCCCACCAAAAGCTCTTCCCTTCCCTTACTTGGAAGAGTAGACTCCAACCATAGTGAAATGTGGGCTACAAAACGAAGAAACATTTGTCTTGAGTCAATTACACAAACTGCAGACGGCAGCAGGGGAATGTTTCAGGTCACACAATGTTGTTTTATTGCCACCACACAGCCGAGATATATATCCCCCGTTCTTGCGGGTAAACAAAAGCGTCTGCGTCGCCTTTCCAGAAGCCGATTTCTTTTCTCCCCCCCCCCACAACAGCGATTAATGTAGAATAATGAAAATTTGAAGCAGCTTTAACATCTGCTCAACAAACGAATTTCGACCCCACTTCCTTACCCTATTAATCCGCGACTGTGTCCGTGGAGTGGATGAGTATCTCAGTTCCAGTTCAGCGGGGGGCTGTTGTTCAGGACAGCCGGGGTAGAGATGCGGGATGCTCGCTTTGCTCCGGACTCCTTCCTCCCCGTGCTCGTGATGAACAGCGGTGTAGGACCGATCTCCGTCCGCTTACTGGCCTGCTGCTGCTGCTGCTGCTGCTGCTGCGTCTGCCTCTTACTGCACACACATCCAAACACAAACACCGGACTAGCTGAGTGACTGATTAAGTGGCCCTTGGCTACAACAGCCGAGCCCTGTATACCATGTTACCGTGCAGGCGAGAAGCAGCAGTGATGGTGCTGCGGTGCGGTGCGGGGCTGCTGCTGCTGCTGCTGCTGATGCTGACGTTTCTTCTTCTTCTTCTTCTTCTTCTCCTTCTTCTTCTTCTTCTTCTTCTGAGGCCAGGCCGGGACGGGATAGTGGAGGAGGACGGTGTGTTTAAGTGTAGAGCGCCGCTGGAGTGGATTTAAACGGGGGGGGATGGTTTCGTTGGGATTACGTGGTGGGGGTTTAATTAGACAGCGCAGCGCCTATTGGCACCGACCTTGCGCACAGCCCTCCTCTCCAACTTTCCTCCCACCCCCTTCCCCTTTCTCGCTCTCTCTCGCTCTCTCTCTCTCTCTCTCTCTCTCTCCCAGTCAAAGAGATAGATAGGCTATGTGTGTCACAACACCGAGTGATGGCGCACCGTGCAGTGTTTTTAATTTTATAATTGACTAAACCGCGTTTTAGTTCTATGTGATGAAATAATTGCACAGCCAGGAGTCACAAAGTAGGCTACCACAAACATTTGAATAGGTCAATAAAATAACAATATGATGTTTTAAGGATCATGTTAACATAGACTTTTTTTTTATTTTAAATGTAGCCTATGTACTTTGCTCGATAGAATATGCCTTATCTTTTTGGCTTCCGAAATATTTTGTTCGAGCTTGCACACAAACGTGGTCTATGTATGCGTTTATAAAATAAACAAATAGGCAAAATAAAACAGAACCGTGACAGATTGATTAAGATACCAGTCTCTTACGGTTTTATTGATGCCAAAATATTTAATTATTTACCATAGAACTTCAATTAATAATAGCCCAAACTTTTAAATTACCCTGTCTTTATTTGGAACAGGCATCAATACTAGACAGTCATGTAATGATTCAAAAGGAAGAAAGAAAAAAAACTGCACAGCCAATATGGAAAAGACTTGAAAACCGTAAAGTTTCACCAGCAAAAACATTTAACTGTGTACAAAATCCTGACACAATCAGGATATGTATGAGCAAAACAAAGTACAAATCACTTATCTGATCTTAGTTTAAAACAGGAAATCTAGCCAACCTGCTGCACTGTGGTGGAGAGAGATGCTGTGCTAGCCTGTAAAGCCGTGTACAACAACATCATTATGTATGTATGCATATAACGTAGTGTTAAATATTTGGTATGAGAGATGGATATATATCTCTAAAGCTGACCGAAGCACCTGAGTTAATGTTCATCTTTATTTTTTGGGGGCCTTGCTGCATTTTCTTTGTATTTTTTGGGTTAGTAAAAGAGACATTATTTGTTTGTTTATTTATTCATTTATGTATTCATTGTTCTCCAAAGTATCTCATAGCATCCATTCATTACCTTTGTTACAGTTATCCTACATGTCCACTGTCTCACTGTTTTTCTTTTTGTGTGTATGTGTGTGTGTCTCTTATACTGTTGTTCTTCTTAATGTCACACATGATGTCACTAGTTCACTATTTTGTCATGCTCCCCCCTCAACTAGGAGTCTATTATTGTCTATAATTCTACCTAATGGAAATTGTTAGTCTAAAGCATGCACTTAAGCAGCTGTGAAGGGCCCACTGCTGAGAAGAACAATGTTACTCCACAAAACAGGTGGGTGAAAATATACACCTGGATTGTTACTATTAAAAGGCAACCTGTCTGTGTGTTATAAGTAGAGGCACACACAAATACACACAGTGCCACATCAGAGAGAGAGAGCAGCTCCAGTTATTAGTCAGACATTGGACAGTCTGTCTATGTTAGCGTTGATGGGACATACTGAGTACCAGCAGGACCATACACAAACAGACATATGCACACACACACTCACACACACATGCACACATCTACAAACTCCCACTTTAAGGTTGGCTATCTCAGCCAGACATCAGCCAAACTTTCTCACACCTCACAGAACATTAGATAGCTGTGGGAAGGTTTTTTTTATTTATTTATTTGCTCTTAAGTTTGAAGATGACTCACAGTTGGTGGTCTCTCTGGACAAAATGTGGTTGCTCATTGAACGGACAGCTGGCCTGCGTAACTGGTGCTACCCCAACCGGAAAATCAAAAACGATAAATTCCAAAGGGGACTTTATAAGCACTCGTATAGCTGCAACAATTTCCTGAGACAGTCCTTGCCATGGTGGATTTTTGTCAGCCACCGTAGCTTGTGATAATCAAGTCTCATTAGGTTTTCATCAATTAGGTATTGTGTAGACGTAGCCATGTGTGCTCTGACTGTTTTGCTTTGATTAAGATGAATCGTTCTTACAGTAAAGCTCCAGATTCATTCCAGTAAAGGATACTCTTTCAGATCAAAACATCAGAGTCAATTTTCCAGCTTTTCAGAGGGAAAAGACCATACAGAGAAACAGTCAGACTTTAAACACAAGGTTAAGGCTCCTGCAAATACCAAAGTTGAAAGTCTGATTGAAAGGAATTATTTATAGATGAATGTTACTGCCAAGATATCATACACTGCAATACAAATGAAGGAGAGGATCAGGATTCCCAGCAGGGTGGGACAGATCAAATGCAGAGTGAGATGCATCTGGAGGATGGCAAGAGAAGAATTAGAATTTCCACGCACAGCTTGAGTTTAATTGAATGCACAGAGGGGAGGCGTAGTGACTGCATTCAAAGTCGCACACCAGATGTTTGAATGCTGATGTGTTGGTTTCAGTCGTGTCCAGTGAAAGTATATCGTCAGGAAGAGGATGTCTCAAGTTAAGTGTGAGCCACACTGAAAACACAACTACAATCTACAGGCCTACATTTCGGTTTTCCTTTTTGATAACCTTTTTATGTGAACAGCTTTTTTGAATCCATCAATAATCCTTGAAGCTTTAACATGGAGAGTGAAATTAATTTTCAAGAACTTTTAGATCACATGGTTTAAATTGTTACAGCAACAGATGGCCAACTGGAGGTGCACTCTTTAGTGAAGGATTACGTTGAGCTCTCTCAATTTTTCTTACTTTACAAACATTGGGGTTTAAGGATGCAAACCTTTATGTTTATAAATGTTCAACATAAATTTAAAATGATAATTGTTTGCCCAAAATGCTGCATGAACCTTTAAAGGAAGAATATTTGATTTTTCACACTTAAATATAATAGAAATCAAGTATATTCTCTGAAAATCACTCTGTGAGTCATGACTGTCTACAATGAGTGTAACACCCGAGTCGCACTGTCTGTGATGCTTTCCCAGCTTTCCGAGCCCTAGCTACACTTTGTTTACATCGCCCGGACAGCCGGCCGACTCATCCCCTTGTGTATGAAAGTTGTTTAATTGAGGGACTAGAGAAAAGAAGAATAACATACTGTACTCGCTGCTTAACTGTGTTTCTAGGTCATTTCGTGTAAATTTACATGCAGTGTGAAGATACGAGCATAATAAAGATGGCTAGCATTAGCATGCTAACACAACAATGCAGCGTGAGTTGTTTTGGTTTCATGCTGGTGCTCAAGGGCGACATCTGCTAGATCAAAAAGTCTTCCTTTAAACCACATCACAGGATGATCAATTGAAACCCTCAGTAAACAAATCTTCAGACTTTCTTATCATATAGGAGGATTTCCAAAGAAAAGAGGGGGATGAAATATTAAAAAGTAATAATTTGAAATAAAGAATTACCAATGTGAATATAATTGATATTTGATATTTAATCACTATTTAATATTTGATGTTTAATATTTGTTTCTTACTTCTATGGAAAAAATGAATTTCTGAAACTCTGATTATTGATTTTTTTAATTTCACCTGCAAGGCAGACACACTTAGACTTAAAGCTCCTGTGAGGAACTTTTGACTGTCGTGATTTTGGTGACCCCTGCAGACAAAACGGGACAGTTTATCCCTTTGCTGATGTTTGTTGTGCTTTCTTACAAAATGATTCATCCTTCTTTGATTAAAATGTCTGTCTAACGTGCAACTAACATTGAATCTTTAGTGTGGAACCCTTTTTCTAAATGCTGTTTTGAACAAATACATGTAATGGTGAGAGTGGAATTGGAAAAGGGTCAAAGCAGCAGCAGGACGATGCAGAGAGGGCAGATCTGCTCTGCATGCATAGCCCTGACCCCCATGGAACTCAAAACCAGCATTAAACAATCACCCTGTGTACGCATACTTTGCCTTCTTTTTATTACAGTTTCACACCTTGACATTTTGTTCATCATGTATAGTTAATCTCAGGGCTCGGCGATACGACCTCAAATCAATATCACGATTAATTGAACATTTTACCTTGATTAAATTAATGAACGATTATTGGATTTTTGTTTTTTTGCCCTCATAGTTCACTGACATGGTCTATTTTGTAAATATGCACAACTATTAAAGCTGGGATATTTTTTCTAATGACAGAGTTCATATCTGATTAATTATTTTGTGGTTATTTATTGAATATATAGAACTGAAATCAAACCATCGCTTGAAATGAAAATGACACATTTTAGTTTTAAAGTAGAAATTAACTTATCTAAAACAGTAGAAAATAATTAACTTGCATTCCTTGCAATCAGTTTTTCCTCAGTGTTTACATTTGACTTATTTTTGTTTTGTGTCGTCTTCCCTAAAGACAAAATGTGTCCAAACGACTGACATTGCTTCCATGTCACGGATTGGACTCTGCCCTGAAAATAATCATAAGAATCGACATGGGCAAGATTACGTCGGTTAGAGGTTCTGAATGTCGGTTTTGATTCATTTTCTATTAATTTCCCAGCCCTAGTTAATCTGATTGCTTTAAGATTAGCATTTTTTGTTGTTTTAAATCATCAGTGCGGTTGATTTATTGCTTTATTTTGCACTTAACATGCTAAAGAAGAGATAAGTAGCCAACTTGTGTAAAATAACATGAAGCTGTGGGTTGAATTTCCATCTGTACTCTGTCATTTTATGGGTCACCAGCTGTTACTGATTTCCACATTAATAAAGCAACCAAGAAACACTGGGAGTGACATTTATATTTGCAATTATAAATACAATTTACATCCATTTCCAAAGTCCCTTGTTGATGTGGGAAGTAGTGTGCTCCTGCTCCATCAGGGCAAAATTGAGATTTGTCCAATACTGTGGTTGATAATAAAATTCCAGCAAAACTAATAAAAATCCTAACAGCCTCATTTGTACTGAGTGTTAACTACTTATTCCATTGATTAAAAAAAAAACAACAACCTGCAAAACATCATCATGCTAGCACTGTAAGTATACCCATGATAGCATGCAGATGTAATTGTGTTGTGTACTTACAAAACACGGTATTGAAATGTAATCAGTATGTTGTGGAGGAAAACATGTTGATGTGAGGTAAGAAAGAGACATGGTCTACAGGTATTCAGATCTGTCTGACCACAGCTTCACACAGGCTCACATTGTGTTTGGATCTTGTGTTGGTGTGAAAGAAATCTGTACCATAAGCCAGCATTCATACCTCGTCATATTGGATCGATTGTTACTGCAAGTGTTGAAGTTTGAAAGTACTGTTTAAACCTAAACAACAAACTTTCCCCAAATGCACCCTTTTGTGGTCTAGCTGCATCACATTAAGCATACCCTACTCGCTAAAGACATTTTATTGAAGTTGAGGGTTAACAATCTTTAATAAAGGGCTCATCTGGAGTGTCATGGTCTGTTCCTGTCAATCTGTGTAGCTGTATCAACAGCCTCACTCTGGAGATCTTATTGAAACCTTGAAGGAATAATCATGGAAGTGTGGTTGATAGGCAGCACAGCCTCGAGGTTGACGCTCTTTGAGTTGTGTGTTTAAGGCCTGACAGTGTGTTTCATCATGCATGATCTACTCAGCTTGCGGGGAATGGGGATGATGGGAAGTTGCATGGCCGAGTTCTTCTCTAGTTTCCACACCCAACACTTTAAACTGAAGAAATTGAGGATTTTCTTCAGCAAAAAAAAAAAAAACCTAACTCTGTTTGTCTGTCCAGCTTTGCTGCTGTTATTATCTTTTCCTGCATCATCTTCACTCTCCTTGTTTCATCTCCCCTGTCTGTTGTTTCACTAAGGGTGAGACGGGCAAAAATATCTGACTCAGCTTTTGCTTATTTCATTAGTTGTTCATAACTCTGGCTCCCTGTCCTGTGAATGAGGACGCTGATGTGATTGAATTACCCCCTCCTCCTCTACTTTCCTCTCTTTCCCCTCCCTCTATCCTTTGTGTTTTGTGTACTGTTGGCACTTTCCCTCATCTGAGCCAGGGTTCAATGCTGTTGTTGCACTTTCTCTGGTCTTGTGTAACAGTGCTGTGGTCGTGTTGCGTTGCATCCTTCATCTCCTTTTCCCCAGGCGGGATGGCCACTGTGGGAAACAGCGGCCAAGAAAACTGATCTTCATTTCAGGATTCTAGAAAGACTTCCCTCGCCGTGTGTGGAGCTCGGCTCCCCTGAGGAGAGCTTCATCAGACCTGTCCAACCTCTGTTGAGAAAGGAATGAGCAGTCAAACAAAAGCTCACACTTTTAAAACTTCAATAAGTCTATTTCATGATTAAGTGATGGGATTCTGTTTCCTGATTCTGGATTCTGACTGTGGCAGCCCCAAGCTTCTGGAACTCTCTCCCGGCAGTGATCTGCAAAGCTTTTGAAAAGTATCATTGGGTCCATTGGAAGAAGCTTTATACATTCAAGATATTATTATTATGATTACAGCTCATTTCATGCCACTTGAGTCAGTGTCTATTGGGGCTCAAGACTACAAATTTACTTTGAAAATGAAAGAAGTCTTGGGGCACAGAGTAAGAAGGAAGTTTTCCAGACCTCTGCTGGGAAGTCTGAAGTCACTCTGAAGTCACTCTGAAGTCACTCTGAAGTCACTCTGAAGTCATCCTCAGTCATCTACTTCCTTTAAAAACACACATAGTCTTCAATATAATCCAGAATACCAAAATTACAAAGTAGTGTCATGAAGACAGCTGGACAATGGAACAACCTATGTATGAGTGTTTCAACAAAGTCATAGTGAGAGGTGTCCCTCTTTACTTGACTTTAAAAGTTAACCACTAAACCATAACTCACCCGGTGAAGTCACGTACTCAGAATCAACTGATGTCAATCAGTGCAACTTCATTCCTTTGTCCCAATTTAAACTAAGGAAGCTGACAATGGCTTTCTATTTTTTTCATAACCTGGGGGGAATTAAATAATCAGCCTATTGTAAACCACCAGGAAATCATGGTGTTGCTTTGTTAGATTACAGATGTATTTTTCTGATTTTTTAAAATAACACTGAGTTTAAAAAGAAAATGAACACTTTGTCTTGCAGTTTCCCATTGAAACATGCCCATAGTTCAAGAGAACCATTACTGCCAGCTGCAGTGGAGGAACATTTTGAGACCTTCCCCTTTCAGATGCTACATCACCACCAAAAACAGAAACACAAGCAAAAAAGTGAGATAGAAAAACATCCTGCACCTTTAAACACAAATAGTTGTTTTACTGTCGCTTGCAATTCCGCTCTCTGAAACTCCCCATACTATTTCCACATATGCAATCACCAGCATAGTTTGTGTTTGTGTGGAGGATGTCTGCATAGCACCCAAACAAAATACAGTGCGTCTCCTGTGGATCCCTGTCTGGTTCTTCAGTTTCAATATGCATCCCTTTCAGAGAAAACTTTCATTTCAGAGTCAGAGTGCCCAAGGTCTTTTTTCAACTTCTGCTGTCAAGCCAAAATTGATCCAGTTGGCTTTGCTGTAATTGTGTTGTTTGGAAACAGCTTGGGGTTTTCAAGCTCACTCCTTCTAGCTTTTGATACTGAGAAAAGGAAAATAAATGAAGATCAATTTGTGATATTTATGGCAGGAATTATTTAACTAAATGACCTAGCTCTCAAAAAAAAAACTATGTATGGTACCTGTCACAGCATTTTCCATAGCTTTATTTTCCCCAAGCTCAATGACAAGTGGAAAATCCATGAATAGAGCTAGACATGTAACTCGATATTTGTCTTTTCAAGCAATACAATGGCATTAGAGATGCTCTGAACTTCACCTACATCTCCAGCACAACTATCAGCTCTGCTAGTCATCTACAACATAAAGGGATTAATATTGTGCAGGTGAAATAATTTTCAGATGGGGTGCCGGACAGTCTAGTGGTTATGTCCCGCACCCCATATACGTAGGCTAAAGTCCTATCCAATAAAGGCAAATTAGCACATAAATATTGTAAACAAAGTCACCTTCCATTTCTAGAAGTTGAGATAAAACCCTCTGCTCTTCCTCATTCCTCAAAGTGAACCTAATTTTCAAAACGATACTCCATGACAACCATATTTTATGAAGGACTTTATACTAGAGAAAGGCGTAAGATTTAAGATGTAACCTTTGCTTGTGTTGGAACCATCTCAGCTGGTGCAACAGCATAAATGTTGGTACTGAGTCAAAAATATACTGTGCTTTCTCATCTTGGAACCGCCATCTTGATGAAGTGGTTCCCCCCCACCCCCAAATTGAAAGCTATGGTGATGGGGACTATGTGGAAAAAGTTTGGTGCTTTTGTCAGGTGTGTCCCCATAATTTTGCTAAGCCGCCTGACTATCAGGTTTGTCTAAGGATGGTATCAAGGCGGGAACATATCAAATGTATTTTTAAAAAGTTTATTTTACACGTGTACAAATGAAATATTTTACAATATTATTATTTCAACTGTTTGCTGACATGGTAATATTTTTTAATGGGTATTGGTTTCCCTTAACAACTCACAGTTAATCCAGCCGCTGTTATCACCTGTGCTCAGATAGAGGGATTACAGCAGAGCTTAATATGAGAGAGTACGAGGAACTTTCAAGAGAAAATCCTTCATATAGAAGGTTTTTTTTTTTGTGTCCAAATCTTGTATAAAATATGCAATCATGTAAGGCCTGTGTCCACTAATGTCATTTTTTAAATGTCCCTGGCAGCTCTGATGACCCGAGTACTTTTCACTGGCGCTTATTGGTGCTTGTTAACAAAAATGAACCTCTACTTACCTCTGTAGTGACCGTTAGGTGTGTTTTGGATAGCTCTGTGTGCTTAATATTTGAGAAATATTACCAAGAAAACGTGAAAACAGTGTAAAGGAATAATGTCCTGGCATTAGCAGCAGATCAAAGACAAGTCAGATTATTTTCCCCTTCGCCATAGTTGTTGATGAAGTTAGACTTCAAAGATATCAGCAGTCCCGCCCCTTCTTTATTCTGATAGGGTCTGTGGGGGAGGAGAAGCTCCATGATGAGCAAGGCAATGTTCCAAAATGTTAACTGTTATCAACTGAGAACGCTGTGACCATCTTAAAGTAATGACTTGACTGTGTGGAAAACACACACAAGAGAACCTGGTTAAAATTGTATAACCAGTTAAAATGTGTCAGACCAGTTGAATGAGTCAACATCTAAAATGGACACAGCATCGCTTGCTTCAGTGCAGCGTAATCCTACGTCCAACCAAACATGGCTAGTTTTAACACACTTCTCAGAGCATCTCTCACTAATGCTTTACCTGCACACTGTAATGCATCCATTTGATCTACTTTGGCTGTGTGGAGAGGATGTTCTCACCTGTGAGATCAACACAGGCGGACTAAATGACTATGTGAGAGAGGGCAGGGAGCTGTTACTGAACTGATGATGATAAATGACCGTCCCTAATAAGCTCCCTGGCAACAAGGATATCAAATTTGTAGTCATAAACAGAATGGTTAAGAGAGTTGCACGTCTGATAACCTTTTTGAGAATCTTGAATTGAATAAAATAAAATTCTCTCAGTCGGAAAAAAATATTAAATAGCTTTGTCACATTTAATAGGTAAATATACAGTTTCATTTTTCTTCCCTAAGGAGTTACATTCCCATACAATGAAGCCACAAAGGTCAATCCCCACAACAGTCTGTTCTCCAAAACCTAATCATGAAATTGGCAGATGATCCAAGGTCCTTTAGACCAAGGTGAAGTACTTAGGAGTTTTCCTCTCAGCTAATGAAGCAGAAAAGCAGTGTCTTTGGTGCACAGATGAAGAGTGCCATCTTTCAAATAATGGCAAATAGCTGTGCATAAAGCTGAAAATAAGACTTCACAAGGGTTTATTTGCACACTGATTCATCACAACAAGGGCTGTCAGCATTAGCTAGTTAATCGCCTAACTAAGGTCTGAAATTATGCATTGTCTTTTTTTATTGCATTAATTGCAATTTTTAATTCTCCATCTACTAATGCATGGCAGTTAAGAGCTGAAGATATTAAAGACATGGAAAGAATTACCTTTTAGCTGAGAAACAGAGAGAAGGAATTCATGAGAAACTGGAATAAATGGATAAAGTAAACAATGCTATCTTGTCAGGTGCACTGTGGATAAACCTCCCCAGTGTCTGCCTGTAGTCACAGTGATGAAAAAGAAGAATAATGTTGCTTTTTTGAATGCCTCATTTCACTTCTGAAAAACATCCTGGACTGCTCAGTTGATGAGTTAAATGTCATAGCCTCCTCTTGATATCGTTGTGACCTCATATGTGGTTAGCCTAGCTTCCACTCCTGCCGTTCTCTCAGTAGAGGGACTAAGCTGACCAACATCTCTGGGATGGGAAGAGTACCTTATACAACCCCACTTCAAATATACAGAATATCCCTTTAAGTTTTCTAAGGTGTATGGAGTAAATTGAATCTCAAAAATGCTTCCCTGGAACATGATCAAACTGACCAGAATAACATTTTTATTGGGGAAGTTTCAGGTTTATGCAATTTGCACACGTTTCTGAAAAGTAGTAACTAGTTAAAGCAACTTACTGTCCACATACCCGTCTATCAGTCTGTAGTCGGCTTACAAAAGGTGCAGCAGGCAGTGTTTTAAGTCAAGCTGGCTTTGTATGAAGTGTCTCCTCCTTGGTCTGTCGAGCTAATGTGAGCTGCACCTGCGTCTCTGGTGTCTGCAGCAACTAACAGCTAACAGCTCTCTAACAGCTAGTTTAGTTAGGCGTGTGGTTTTCCTTCCTGCACATAGACAACAGCTCACTGCTATATTCTTGTTGTTTAACTCAAGCGGGGAAAAAATTGTGTTGGTATTTCCAAGACAGAAAGCTCACGGCTGAATGATCGCCTGCCTGTGTTTGTTTACAGCGAGCAACGTTCGTTCTCTCAGGATGCTACGGTGCTGATGTATTAGTGTAACCTCGCCCACGATTTGTGGGCTGTTATGGGCTTATTACTCTTTAAAAAAGCAGCAGCATGTGCTATCAAATGTGTTTTTATTAACACACAAACACACACACACACACTCACACAAAATACACATAACAGCATGCCTCACAAACTCCTGAAGGACTTCTTTGGAAAAAAATATCCACTGTCCAATCAATACAAATGAGCCAGAGGTGATCAAAATGAATCTTACCTCTGGATAGTTTTCATCTTTTCAAGGACCAGTCTTGAAACGCAAGTCTGTAGTCCAATGCTTGACCTCTTGACAAGACAAGGATGCATAAAGCAGGATCGATAACCAATAGCGTTAACTGTCAATACCTGGGGAGACCAATAAGATGAGGCTTTGTGACCTTTGTGGTTGTGTGAGTGATTAATTCCACTATGACTGTTGGACACTCATTTCCAATAAATGCCAGCAAGCACATACATACAACTGTACAGAGATGTATGAGTGTTAGGTAATTCAGTTGTGTAAGTGCAGATTTTCTGTAGACTTGCTCTGCTCCTGTTTTAAAGCATCCCTTATATTTGTTAAACCTAGCTTGCTTACAACAGCTAGAAGCTACGCTAGGTAGCCTACAATAAGTCAATGGCTCTACAGCGAGCTCGCAGGGACCTTCACTCCATCACTATCTCTCCAACCTTCTCTTCTTATCTCAGCAAGCAGAGAAAACAGAAAAATAAAAGTTAAATTAGTAATGTGGCCTGGACCCACTGGCATGAAGATGGAGGGTTTTGTAATATTGATGAGCTGAGTGCAGCAGGGATGACTCATCTGAAGCTCGAGATGAAGAAGGAGAGCATATAACCCAGAGTGCAAGTCAAGACTTTATTTGTTCAATACTGAGTTCCAAATCTTGTAAAGGAAAAAAAAGAAAGCATTTTTGGAATGTCTTTGGCGTAACAAAAGTATCATCCCAATTTATGAAGCAGAATATTCTCCAATACAGTTTAAAGTTGCACCAATATTTGAATTAATTCCAAGTAAGAAATTACAATAAACATAAACTTTTATGATACTTAACTAGAAAACATGCTAACAAATGTGCTACCAGCATCCATCTGTAGTCCTGAACATTAAAGCCTCTATTTAACCAGCACTCATTGTGTTGCACTGTTCAAATAAGATGTCTGTCCTTACAACATTCAACTTTAATGAAGACCATCATGCTGTCAAAGCCAGTGAGTGAATGTAAGAGAGTCTTTTCAGGAATGTGATGTTGTGTGGGCTGGGCTTAGTTGAGAGTTACACAAGCTGCAGTCAGTGGTCCCACAACAGCGCCGTGATGACGCCATGCATCCATAACGGCGTACTACGACAGTGCGGAGCGCTGAAAGGAGTGCAAGAGGGAAGGCGTGTGAGCACACGTCTCCAAACGTTGGTTAAAATCAAACCAGTAATGTACTCATGCATAATATCTGTTACGGTCACTGATGCCCCTTCCTGGGGACTTCTGGCACATCCTGCGTTTCTTAGGAGTTTACTGTAGGTCTCTTATTCGTTATATAAGAACATTTGTCCATTTTGATATAATATTGTTTGTGAACTTTTCTGCGTGTTGTATTTTTGACTGTCCTGGGAACTGTCCTGTGATTTAAAAATTAATGTTTTTGTAAGTACCTGCCTTAGGAATGCAGATGAAATTTAGCTATTGTGCATAATCCTACAAATTTACATTGACACTTATTGCTGATTTGTTAATCAATGTGTCAACAAATTTGATAAATACATAAACTGCCTGGCACATACAAACACATGTCTATATGGCAATGCATATACCATCGGTTTATTTAACAGCAGGAAGGACATTTATATCAAAGCTAATTTCCAAAGAGCGCACCGTTTGCCTAAATGGACAAACCTGCACTATAGTTCCTGGTTACTTCATGAACAAAGGAGGAAGCCTCCTGGAGCTCTTCTGAAACATGACAGCTGACCGTTGGCATACTGACAGAAAAAGCTAAAGACCTGTAGGCTAGAAAAAAGCCCTGACAGTAACATTTATTGGAACGTATACTGTAAAGTAATTGTTGAATTCAGTCAAAAATTGAAGCGGTTGGGTAATAATGACCGGGACAGAAGACATTCAAGAGTTTTATAGTTAATCGTCTGGGGATGTCGCATTACTTTAGTTACAAGACATTTAAGTTCTTTCTGAGATTTAACAGGAAATCATTTCATTAAACAAAGTTTTACTTATATTAAAATTAAACACACTTAGATAATGATTTACCCACAAGCGTATGGGTGAAGTCCTGTTTTCAGGCATAGACTAAATAGGATACATTTGAGCAACCCAGATTTCATAATAAGTTTCTTTACAGGCAGAAAGAGATGATTTTTTTTTTTTTTTACAACAAGCGGTTACTTTGCCTCAGCTGCTGATTTTCTGCCAGCTTCTATACACTTGTGTTCTACCCACGTTCCAAAGGAGGGGATATAGCTGGTGTGGGTGTCTCTCTTTCTACTGAAATACAGTCACGAGAGGTTTTATTTTAGAGTCTTATTTTTGTTTGAGCCTCACACTTGACACACAAAAACTTTCTACCTACTATGCAGGTTTATAACAAAAAAAATTCCTCATGCAGGGCACAACCCAACAATGTGTCAAAACTAGATGAAAGGGGAAAAATGAAGGCTATTCCTCTGCCACCCAAAGGAAAATACAGATTTGCAGATGCAAGGTGAAAACTTCAAGTAAAAGTTAATCCTCTGCAGAGATTATGATATTTAATGAAGATACAAATGGCTTTACAATCATTACTTTTTTTTGCAGTCACACTGTCTAACAGCCTTCAGAACAAAAGAATCAATATCTTATTTCCATAAATTATGACTACACATATACTCTATTTTTTCTTCTTTTTCTTTCAGAATTCAGCACTTATAGTTACCTACTATATGAGTGAAATGGTACACATCTGTGTCATGGAACTAATGAGGTTGCCTGTGAGTCATGCTGAAAATCTTCTGCTGGAAACGCTTATTAAACGGTTCAAGCCTCAACAGCCCATTACCACACACTGTTCCAAATAGAGCCCATAACACAAGTAGTTGAAAATGATGGCTTGTTTTCATTTACAATGTCATGGTTTTGGTCCCAACTGTGACCAGAGAAGGTACACGTTGACCACTTAAATCCCATCCTCTGATCTGACGTAAAGAGCTGCCTCATCAACTATCTAAATGGATACCCAGAATAATCTGTTACTGAGATACATCCTATGATTTCTCATAGCAAGATAGAGCAAAAACAAAACGTTTCAGTGCAGAATCCACCAAAAAAATAATACATGTTTTGAAACAATATTATTCTCTTATCTATTGGTGATACATTCCTCATTGATTAAAGGTTCTATATATAACTTTTTAAATGTAAAAATCGTTTTTTTATCGCCCATTAATAAGCAAACGGTTAACTGATGTGAAAAAGTAGATGTTCACTGTCTATCTGTGTTGCCTGTAGAAAAAGTTTCCCCGGGTCGTATTTTCCACGAAAGTTCCAGGAAGTGACATGTTATGCACATTCTCAACGTCCTCCTCACTCTGCTCCGCTTACAGAGATCAACAGTACAAACTCATCACACACTCCCGGTCTTCACCTCTCTGGTGCAGTCAGAACCATCTGGAGCTGAACCCGCTCAAGACTGTGGAGATGACAGTGGACTTCAGGAGAAGCCCCCCCCCAACCATTCTGAACAGCACAGTGTCTACTGTGGACTCTTTCAGGTTCCTGGGATCCACAATCTCCCGGGACCTGAAGTGGACCTCCCACGTAGACACAATCAGAAAGAAGGCCCAGCAGAGGATGTACTTCCTGCGTCAGCTAAGGAAGTTCAACCTGCCCCAGGAGTTGCTGATCATGTTTTACACCGCCATCATCCAGTCTGTTCTGTGCACCTCCATCACTGTCTGGTTTGGATCTGCAACCAAACTGGACAGACACAGACTGCAATGGACTATCAGGACTGCAGAAAAAAATCATTGGTGTCGACCTGCCCCCCCATCCAGGACTTGTACCGGTCCCGGGCCAGGAAACGGGCAGGTAGTATCACTGCAGACTCCTCACACCCCGGAAACAAACTTTTCAAACTCCTCCCCTCTGGCAGGCGTTACAGATCACTGTACGCCAAAACAACCCGTCATAAGAACAGTTTCTTCCCCCAGGCTGTCACTCTGATGAACGCGTGTGTGTCAGACCTGTCGCTGTGAAATAACCCTGGAACAAAACTGTCACTGTGAATATACAATATTTAACTTAATTGATCATCTACAAACACTTTTTAATGTAAATACTGTAAAAACTACCTCATGTTTCCTTCAGCATCTTTGCACTACTCACCACTGCACTATTATCTTATATTATCTTATTTAGCCTTGTACATATTAGTCTTTGCTTATTTGTTTATTGTTTGTGTTTATTTTGATATTTAATATTATACCTTTGTAAAAAGAGAGCACAGTTTAGTTTAAGTAAAATTCCTTGTGTGTTTAAGCATATCTGGCCAATAAAGCTGATTCTGATTCTGATTCTGATATCTTTGGTGAACGAGAGATGCCGAGCACTGTGTGCCGATGTCAGATTTATGGCAGCAAGCAATCATCCAACATGGCTACATCTGTAGAATACCTCGAAGGCATGATATGTAAATTATATATATAAGCTTTTCAAAGTAAAAGCCATATCTGTTTTCTCTGTGATAATTCGACTTGTGTTTTCATACATTGCTTTTGGTCTGACTTTTTTTCAGTAAATGGAGTAACTTGCAAAGCTGTAGCTCCTTCTTGGGGTCACTGCTAAACTTTTTTGAAATAATTTTGCTATGGCCGTGTAGGTACACTGTCTTAATAAATTATGGGCAGCAGGTTACAAGCCACATTTAGTGTATTCTTCTGTGATCTCCCTCTCGTTCTCTGACACTCTCTCTCTGACTCTCCCCCTGTGTCTCCTCATGCATGCAGTTGTTTTTTACACTTTGTGTTAATTAAGCACCTCTTTTAAAAGGTGTTACAGTAGATGTAACTTTCAGTCCAGTAAATGCCACACTTTTGCACCAGTCTCTCAGACTGAAACATACTCCCTCAGTGCACTCACGATAGATAAATCTGATAATATGTGTTTTCTTATTCAATCCTTTTAATCACTTATGGTTTGATTTTCTCAATCCAAGTTAACTTGTGCAACCTCACAGGCCTTTAACATAGATCAGAATATCTCATTGAAACACATTGAAATAAATAATGCATGCACCAAAATGTCAAAATATCGCAGTTGAAGAGCAATGCATTTTTACATATCTATTTATCTACTTCTAGTAATTGAAAGATTGTTATAGTCTTCTCATTTCTTTTCTTTAATTATATTAACGTCTGTTGTTTGTGTCCTCTCTTCAGTCAAGTGAAAGCTTACACAGATACAGCATTCATGTGAGTGTAATAATCTGTTATCATTACAAGATGTTTGTTTCTTTTGCAACTCTGTCATAGTCTATTTTTATCAAAACTTCTGGTTAACTGAATTAATTATTTTCCCCTAGATGCAAAAACTAGATTGCAATTTTTGTGTTGACTTTTCTGCATGTTTCATGCACATCTTGAAATTTCACAAAATAAATCTACTGCAAAGATGCATATGCATATGTTATGTGATGTTTGTTAAATGTATCAATATTGATCTTGCAGACCTGTCAGCTGTCCCCATCAGTTCTCCAGGCCAAGGCACCTTATCTTCATTAAATAAATAGAAGGATACATATATTATGGAACCTTGATTAAGTAATAAGTTATAGGACTTTAGGGTGGAAGGTTCAAGAAGCAGAATAGAGGGAAAACAGATTAGTTCTCACCTTTCTGGCCTGCAATGATTGTAGGTCAGTGTGTTGCCAGCCACACATATAAATGCATTTTCACCTCTTGCACATGATCAGGTACTCTTCGAAAATTCAGTTCTTACACAGTATCTCTCTATGTTCTCCCTTTCACCAACACATATTAACAAACACATCAGGAACAGTTGGCTCACAGTATAAGAAGTGCAATAGTCGGGGTAACACTTTACAATAAGGGTACATTAATTAACATTAGTTAAGGCATTATTAAGCCTTAACTAAAGGTTACTAACAGTTAACTAATGTGTCTAGTAATAATTTATTAAGGGTGTTCATGTTAACTACGGTATTAATTAATACATTATTTATCCTTATTAAGGATGATATTAACATTAGTTAATGCAGTAAAATGCCTTAATTAACAGTAAATTCATACAATAATGAACATTAAGAAACCCTTAACAGATTTCTCTAGTTAACATTAATTAAGGGTTTACATGTTAATTAAGACTATTAACTAATATTACTAAATGCTTGATAAAGATGTTCATTTAGATGCATGTCTTGATGTTCACAGCTAAGTCAGCTTGTTTTTATTCATGTTTATTTAAGGTTAATGACTGTTCACTTACTTGTCCACCTTCCAACTTATTTTTGCTATTGTTAAGTAATACTTATTCAGAGCATTAATAAATGGTTGATTATGGTTAAGTAATGCTTATTCAGAGTATTAATAAATGGTTGATTATGGTTAAGTAAGGCTTATTCAGAGCATTAATAAATGGTCTATTATGGTTAAGTAATGCTTATTCAGAGTATTAATAAATGGTTAATCATGGTTAAGTAATGCTTATATAACATCAACAATAATGATAGGTTAGGCTGTAAATTAAGAACGTCTACATGAAGATTAAGGAACAATCTAATGTCTACATGAAGACCATGGTGTGATCCACTGATCTCAACCTTTACCAAAAATAAGTCACCAGTTGGAGTAAGTGAACAGTCATAAACCTTAAATAAACATGAATAAAAACAAACACTTTTGTCTTAATGACATGACTTAGCTGTGAACCTCAAGACATGCATCTAAATGAACATCTTTATCAAGCATTTAGTAATATTAGTTAATAGGCTTAATTAACATGTAAACCCTTAATTAATGTTAACAAGAGACATCTGTTAAGGGTTTCTTAATTTTCATTATTGTATGAATTTACTGTTAATTAAGGCTTATTACTGCATTAACTAATGTTAATATCATCCTTAATAAGGATTAAATAATGTATTAATTAATACCATAGTTAACATGAACACTCTTAATAAATGATTACACATTAGTTAACTGTTAGTAACCAATAGTTAAGGCTTAATAATGCCTTAACTAATGTTAATTAATGTACCCTTATTGATTAAGATTAAGATTTACTTTTATTGAGCCCCGCAAGGGGAAATTTCAGTTTTTACACTCTGTAAGTCATGCAACACACACATAGGCTGAAATATACACACATGCACAAACAGGATCCTGTGGACATGCACTAAATGGAGAGATGTCAGAGTGACGGAGCTGCTATTGTAAAGTGTTACCCACTACGGTATTGTTTAAAGTGCTGCCAAGAGCACAATCTTCCTGTAGTTGTGTCACGCAGAGTCGGAAATGGGTTGTTCAACTTCTTCCTACAATAACAAGCAATCAGCACTGCTGTATACTGTTGATCACACATATAACTCCAGTGTTATCTCAGGTGTGAATTAGTGTGTTTGGATTGAAGGATCACTTCATGTTGTTGAGTCATTGTGTATTTTGTCTGTGTGCAAGTCAAACATTCTTCCCCACTTATTTAATATTGTGTGGTCTTAAACCTGTATTTTGATCTTAAAGGTCCCATATGATGCTTTTTCTGGTTTTATATGCTCTTTAGTGTGTTTTCATAGTGTCCTGTGCATGTTTAGGCACATCTATGTGCAAAAAGTCTGCGGAAACGCGGCTTCTCCTACGTCCTCCTGTTAGCTGTAGCATTAGCTGCATGTAACGCTCGGTTCTAGCCCCCCTCGATAAAAATTTGTCAGTCCGACGTCATTGTCAGTGTGAGATCACTGATCTAAGTCCATTGTCTCGTTAAGTTAACGGGCGTGCAACATGAGCCCTGCAGCTCATGTTGCACGCCCGTTAACTTCTGTAGCATGCCCACGATATGCCGTAGCCTGCGGTAGCACAGTAGTGCTAAGGTGCTAATGTTTATGCTCCCCTCGGACGGAGCCAGTGGCTGCATTCCCAATATGGTAAAAGAGGCGGGACATTTCCTAGAACCGTGCTGATTGACTGACCAATTACGACAGAGCGGATCAGCAGACCAATCAGAGCAGACTTGGCCCACGTGGGGCTCTGCACTGGGGGCTCAGCAGAGCGTAGCTGACGGACTCAGAGCGGAGAGGGAGCAAGGAGGAGCAGTACATGAAAACAGACACTTTTTTCGGACTTTAGCTATTGTGAACATACAAAAGTAGGAACATAGAATAAATATACGAACCCCAAAAATTGCATAATATGGGCTCTTTAAACATTTTAGGCTGAATCAAAAATAATCAATGGAAAATGCAGTTGATTTAGAGTGAGTTACAGCTGTGCCTCAGGCTGAGCTGAAGCTTTAGTATCAGTCTCCTGTGCAGGCTCTTGATTAGATGGAGCTCCCCAAACCTTCAGCGAGGTAATCTCGCTATCAATTCTGTTATGAATTGGCGCTATACAAATAAAGATTGATTGATTGATTGACAGCTTCAATTTTTTCTGCCTCAAAATTGAGACAAAGTCTTTTGAAATACTTTGAGACATCACATAACCTTAAAGACTAGTGTTTAGTAGTCTCTGTCACTGCCAGAACAGTATTGTACATTCAATATTATTATATGTAATCTTTTTCTACTGAGTTCAGAGATTTATGTGAAAATCTCTACTCTATATGTTATTGATGCATACATGTCTTACTGTACGTTTGCTTTATTCTTGGTAGTAGGCCTGGGCGATAAAACGATAACGATAATAATCACGATATATCTTTTCTGAGAACCGTGCACTGTGTTTCTGATTGTGTGATGTTCCTCTGTTCAAGTGTAGTTTGTCAAGTTTCCTGTGGCATATATATTACATTTAAAGTGCTGCCTTTACACAAATAAACAAAATAACATGGCTTCTTCGATTTATTTGTTGTTTAAATATATAAAACCGGAAAATAGTCTTGTACTGTTTAGTGTCCGATGGCTGCCTGTTTAACCCTCTACCTGTGAGCCTCTGTAAAATGTAAACTCATTATTTAAGCTCATAGTTTACAAGCCAAAGCTAGGTATCTGCTCTAGCAGAAGAAGGGCAGAGAAAGGAATAAAGCTTGATACAGTTCGCGATGACAACAATGTGCTGGGCTCCTGATGCAGATTTTCTTCACTTGTAGTGGCATTGTACATTCATGTATGTACAGGGGTAGTGGCTTTGGCATCAATCCTGAGAGATATTTCTAACATCAAGCTAAGTCCAACTGTTTTTTAAAAGTTGGCTACCCAGGATTTTTTGGGGGAAATTTACTTGAACATTTTTTAACCAAATATCTTGATTTCAAATCCAGTCTGGGACTTTCATATGTCATCCCATCTTCTCTTAGCTCATATGAAATATTTGACAATAACGGTCACTCCATCTGGTTGTACACCTAATTATACATTTTGGTAGAAATAATCACAAGTAAAAGTTGTTCTAATTGATTTACTGTGTGGACTGCTACAATACACTTAGGTAACCTGTAAGTTCCATTCATTTATGTATTTATTTATTAGACACAGTTCTGCCATTGGTATTATGAATATCTAGATTTGCTAGTTCTGGTTTCTCATTTGGTGACTGGTTCGTCTATTGAATTGTTGTTACAGACAGGTGAATGTAATTGTCTGAGTGCTGCTATGACTGTTTGTTTCCTTCATATTGTCTTGGCTTCTTTTAATGAATCTGTAGGCTGTGAAACTGATTTGCCCTTCTGGGATTAATAATTTGTCTGAATCTGAATCTGAAAAGCAATTTATGGTATTTAGTGATTTGGGGTTCTAAAATTCTAATGCCACTTTCTTTATATGTACTTGTAAATTGTAATGAGAGTTTATGATTGAGCAAGAAGTGATGGTTACAAAAGTGCGAAATAAATAAAAATGACAACAAGTGATCACATGCATGCCTTTGTTTGTATGTGTCTGGAAAGTATGGTGTATCCCTTTACACGTCCCTCCATGCCACGGCTCTGTGTGGTAGACCTGACACATCAATTATAGATAGGCTGTGATGCACACTTTGCCTGAGTGCGTTCCCAAGTGGGGCCATTAAACATATTCTAAGCTATGCTTACTGAAACATAAATTAAATGCTGTAGCATTCCCTGAACATCTTGAAACCGTTCTTAATTGTTTCTGTCTTTTCACAATCATATTAATGGAGCGTTATGGGGAGTGTAATGGCTCTGTTTCTTGTCATGGTTCTACCTCAAATTACCTCAGTAGAAAAATGTAAGAAACCTCTGGCAGAGCCTGGAATCAGATGCAGCCAAAATAATTGATTGTTGACAAAAAACATCCAAATCATGAAATGATAACAGTTAGTTGGAGAGAAAGTCGGGGCTAAAAGGAAAGTTATCAGAATCAGATTCAGAATCCGCTTTATTGGCCGTGTATGCTTAGACACACAAGGAATTTTTCTTCGGTAACTGTCTCAATGTACAAAAGAATAACATTAAATATAGACATAATATTAGCAAAAAAGACTAATATAAAGCTTAATAAGATAATAGTGCAGTTGTGAGTAGTGCAAAAATCCCGAGATTAAATATATGCTAATATGTTGAGGATTAATTTATTTGAGGTAGAGTTCTTACAGTATGTAGGCATACAGAAGCAGTATGCATAGATTGATGAGGATAATATTACAGTAAAAGGAAAGTTATCTGAAAACCTCTAGGAGGAGGCCATGCAGACCCAGAATACACTGGAGGGATCATATAGCCCTTCTGTCCTGGGAAAGCCCTGGGATCTCACAGGAGGAGCTAGAAAACGTTGCTGGGGAGAGAGAGACGCCTGGGGCAACTTGCTTTGCTTGCTGTCACCGCGACCCAGCCCCGGATAATTGGAAGAAAATAAATGGATGGATAGTTTGATGAAGCCTCAGCTGAGTGAAGGAGAGATGGGTCCTCCTGACTTTGGTCCTCCTGGTATGTAACAATGAAAGATAATAATAGGGGCTATCTTCACTGTTCAAATACCAAAAAAACAAAATGTATTCGGCATTTGTAGAGATATTAATGTCTTCAACCAAGTTGCTAAATGATCAGCAAGATAAGTTAAATTCAACACTGTTAAGTGAGTTTTGAGCTGGGCAAAATAGAATCATGGGAGGACACATCCTTATTAACATATTTGCCACCAGTAAAGATGTAGAAAGAGCGTCTATTTATTTTTTTAAATTTGATTTCTTTCAGTTACATTTATGTTGTTCTCTTTTTCAGTCTTTCAGGCCAGTCTCAGTTGTCCTCTCCCCCGCATTGTTAGGCTAACAGCTTTGACTTTTCCTCAACTGAAGATGAATTTACATGTATCAAAATAATAAAGTAGTTTGCTTTTCTGATAGCCAATACGTTCTAATCTGTCTCATCCAAGATTGTTAAATTCCTAATCTGTGTCATGAACTTTAAAACACATGCTTGACATGACATGCTCAGAAGGCTTCAGGCTGGACTCTAACCCGCAGGGCTGCCCGCTTGGAGGGCTATTGGCTTCATACATGGGGCGTGACAAAACCCATCAAGAACTTTTGAGGTCATAGTTAGGTGCACAGGAAATTATTTTGTCCTCCTACAGACCCCAACCTTGTGTCTATCGCATGTCACAAACCTTTATGTGTGTTGCCAGTCTGCAACAGCACCACCATATACTTGCACATTGAATCTGCAACTTTGTAATATTAGTGTCCCAGTGTGGGATTTTACCAAACAGCAACCTCAGCTGTTGAAAAACGAGGCCAATGTGTAAGTAGTCCAGAGTTTTAAACTTCCCTATGGTACTAGTAAAATCAAACAATATGGAAACCTGTTTTGACACTATGGCAACTCAAATAGAATCCCTAAGGACCCAATATTGACCCAGTATTGTCTTTGTTTTTTATAACCAAAAATGACAGCCAAACTCCTGCACAATGTCTCGATTGCACATTAAGGTGCCAAAATATTGCCAACTTATTTGTGAAATTTAGACAGTGCTCTTTCTGTCTTTGACTTGCAAAAAATAATAATAACGGAAGATCTTAAGGTTGTCTAGCATTAGTTCTTTACAATTAAGTTAAATTCATCATCAAACAACAGATTGTATTGTTTTTGAAAATGTGGTATTGTAAAGCATCAAAGTATCTAAAATCTTGACAACCTTACCCAAAACAAATTCGATTGAGCATAACGTGACGTTCTGTGCCGTCACAAGTTGTTTTATTATTAGTCCTTTTCTTCTACTGTTCCCTTTTTATGGATAATGTCATAGGGGGAGAGGCAGTGTTGTGTCTGTTTAGCTTATCATCTGTGCTCCCTCTCTTGCCCTGCTAAAGCCCCCAGCCCCCCTTCCCTCCCTCCCTTCCTTCTTTTTAATTTGGTTTGTCTCTCTACTGTTCACCCAATGTGATAAACTACTCCGTCAGACATTTTTCTGCTTCCTCTGCCACGGCTCTGTCATATGTCTCTCCCTTCTTTTTCTCTTTTGCACCGTACCATTAATCTACATTTCCTCTGCGTCTTTTCAAGTCCTTTTCAAATGAGGCCATTGATTAGCCACAAATAGACCTTTTACTCTCTCACTCAGCATTCTGCTAAATAGCCTTTTCACCCCCAGCTTCAATTATGTAGACTTTAAGTGACAATATACTTTTATAAAGACATAGTTGACTAATAATGAATAATTTATGGCTGTATTTTGTAACTATATTTCAGTGAATAGTCTATATACAATATGGCCTCAGGTAAACTGAACACACACACGTACAGACATGCACACCATGGCTTAAGGTCACAGCCTGTATTGTATTCAGTGTTGCTGTGCAGAAGCTCCTTTTGCCCTTTAGCTGATCGCTATCTTCTCATTTGGTTCATTTTACATGTTATAAAAGGCTTTCTCAGATAAACAATTGAAACACACACACACAGACACACACACACACACACACACTCACACACACACACAAACAGACACAGACAAAAGATAGTGATCAGACAAAAACCAGAGGATCTCAGTCTTTGCAAGAAGTCAATACTAAGCAGTTTGCTATAGCAACTGCTCTCCATCTTAGCCCGTGAAACTGCCCCTTTGGACCCTTATAACATTTAGTTGTGTTACTCTCACACATATGTACACACATATCAATACACCCTCTAATAATGGCAACCCAGAGTAGATCCATTTTTCAAAGAAGCCTTAATTGCAAGCAGAAATGACAAGAATAGCTCCTGTCATCAAGATGTGATGTTCTTTTTGATAACGGGACGTGCTCAGAGAACTTCTATTTCAAGCACACTTGAAAAAACAAAGGGAAGTTGTACAGAAGGAGTAGTCTTGAATATCTATGCTTAGCTACATCTTGATACCTCTGGATATTACTTGAAAATAATTCTTCTGCATTTCTCTCAGGGACCTGTGAGGACACATACCCTTTCAACAGATGAGGCCCAGTTTTTTTATGTGGATACCAGCAGGGAGACATTTTAATGAAGTAATATGCATTGGCCCAATTAGCCTCTGCACTGCAGTAATTATCATATGCTCACACACATTTATGCGCTGGAAATCAGGACATCCCATAGCGTAGTTCTGACAACCCAAAGGATTGTTGGGACTTATTTTTAAGCTGGAGGAGGTCAAATGTTTCCGATTTGTTCTCTCTGCACATTTAATTAGCTGGAGTTGGTTTGCATGAAGAATGTGATGTGACACATGAGCGGTCTGATATCTAATTCCTCATCCTCTACATCTTTCCTCCAGGGATGTGGGGGAGGGGACTGTACGTTGTTAGAAAGCAAAATACAATGTTTTTCAAACATAAGATCATCATATTCAACTTTTTCTTTTTCAATTTGTTCAAATGGCAATTAAGCTATTTCTTACTTAAGCTGTACTTTTTATTCATCATTCAAATAATGTTTTGAGGTTGGAGAAAGTATATGTTGATGGGGGAAGTGGCACAGATGAAAAAGAGCCAACTAGCAGCCACTATGTCATTAGAAGCAGGCTACAGACACAAAACTACTCAACTAAACTAGTAATAACTCTAGTAAGTAAAGAATGGGGTAAATAAAGCGACACAAAACCAGTCTTAAACTTTTTTTCCCCTTTTTTTAATGATATGTTGTAAAATGTTCTGTGCTTGACTCATGGTTGCGGCAAACGAGTCTGGATCTGCTTGAGGTTTCTGCCTGTTAAAAGGCTGTTTTTTCTTGCCACTGTTCCTTTTCTAAATGTTGCCAAGTGCTCACTTAAAGGAGCAATATGTAACTCTGACAACATAGAGTTTAAAATGGGTAATGTAGTCCAATTACAAAACATTGAAGAGAGCTGACTCCGGCCCCCTCCTCCCTAGAGCCGATGTGCACACAGGTTGCCAGGTCGCAGACACTGAAGCTTCAGTGTTTAGCCAGCTCTGCATCGGTCTAGAAACCTTTTTACGTTCTAACCTCTCTCCATTTTTCAAAAACATCTCCAATATTTATCCCAATGTTACCCAGTTCTGGTCGTGGAGCTTATTAGAAAGAGGCCAAGGCTTTTTAGGGCGGGTAGAATCAGTTGTGATCCAGTTCGCTTGCCCGCTTCCATCGCTGTTACACCTGTTGGTTTGCACGCTGCCTTGCAAACCAAGGGGGGCAAAACAGTCGTGTGGGGTGCCTTAAAAACCGCCTACTTCTCTGGTCAAAACAAATACAGACCAATCTGGAACGACATACTGGCTGCTGCATTGTTTTCAGACAAACCAGCACTTCAACACAGCATGTTTCCTTAAAGTCCAATCATTAAAAAAGCATAATAATGTGGTTGTGTTTTCAATAATATTCTGGATTTAGTTTCACCAAAATATTTAAGCATTGATTGTGCCATATACCGTGACCTGTGATAAAAGTGTCTACTTTTAAAGAATAAAGGATTAAAAAGGGTTAGGTGAAAAAAATGCTCCCTCCATATATACAGTCATCGGAGGGGATCGTGGAAAGGAAAGTAAGTGTGAGTCACAGCAAACATGAGAAGATGGAGTCAGGCAGCCAACAACTGGCTGACTGGCCTTTGGCATCTCACACTTTAATTAAAATAGATTGGAGATGGAGTGAAAGAAGGAGAAAGAGGAGGAGACTGTTACCTTGGAAACCAAGTTTGGTTGGATTGAGGTATTGAGTCATCTTAAACGAGAAGAGGATTGTACAGAAGCCATGGTCTACATTTACTTTAGTTTCAAACAGTTACATCTTTTTTATTTACTTGGCCTCATATTCCGATTTATGCTGACTTTTTAACTTATCACATAATATATTAAGGCAATTATTAAAATATTTTTGATTAGTTTTTTTAATATAATTTACAAGAAAAAAATACTTTATGACTGTGCATCTATGGGACAGCATGCATGTTCACATTCTCATTCACCTGTAAATATTACAGGTGATACATTCATAGATCTGTGTAGCAGTATGTGCATCTTTGTGTACGTCTAAGCATCTGATATCAGACGAGAGAAAGGATGCTCTGTCTAACTCTTAACATGCCAGCTGATGCAGACAACGGTGTTGCTTGGATGAATCTCCTCTGCCCCCTGTAGTGCCTGGGAGGGAGGCTGGGAGGGTTCATCACTCACTCAGGATGGGGGTGATTACTTGGCTACTGTATTCTGAGTCCTTTTTCTAAATATAGAAATGCTGTTGCGCTGGGGAAGGGACAGGCTGCCGTGAGAATGGATGATGATGGCCATGTGGGCATCATTGGCTTAGCAGCAGCATGGCAGCTTTTTTGCATAAATGCACACAACACTGCTTTTAACTCACACAGAATGACATTTGTTTGACCCCACAGACGCATACAACACAACAGCAAAAATGTATCTATAAGGGCTTTCACACTTGCAGAAAACTACTGATTTTTTTTTCTCACTCAGACTTTACCCAGAGTTTTTCCAACCAGCCCCCTAATATTTTTTCCGCCGAGTGACCTGATGTGAGAACACAGCAGAATACTTTTACGGAAAATTCACCTCGAGGGAGTGGGACCCCCCAGGACCGACGCGCGGTGCATAGGCAGTCTGCACGCTACGATCTCCGTGCGCGCAATTAAACAGCTGCATTATGTTTTATGTTCTCAACTATGATCTTACCCGTACTTTTGTTGATATTGTGATTATGTCAAACTACACCTAGCAGTGAAATCACGGCAAATATTCTCATTATAGCGTCGTTTAGAGGACTCTGTTGCTTTGTCCGCCACTTCTGAGTCTTTCTTTTTACGTCATGTCTTGCCCCCCCCCCCCCCCCCCCCCCTCAGGAGAATTTAAGTTGCAGCCCTCCTGAAATGATCTAAATATTTTCAGGACGGTATATGTGAAAACAGCTTAATTCGGGTCCAGCGGTAAAGTTAGAAAGTTGGGCAGGCAGCATCCTAGCATAAAGCCAATAACTGTAATGTATCTTTTTGTTGTGTTTGTAAAATTAACAGTCAGATGTAAGTGGTTTCCATGGCATCCTAGCAATCAAGCCTTTTATAAAATGGCAGTATAGATGTTGTTTCATCTAAAGTGGATTGGAAAAGCAATGGACTCAGTCAGGATCATTCATCTTCTTCTGCTTCAAGCTGCAAAGGATTACACAAAACCGTTAAAATCTACAATCATCGCACTGCCTGTGGGAAAGCTTCGCTCAATGACACTTCAAACAAACAGAAGTGCTGCTCTCAATGCATCCCAGAGCTTACTTTGCTGTACAATCAGTGTCATACAAGCTTGCACAGAAACTGGAAAGTCACCCACTTATCAGTAAAATCCATGATTGTAACTGACTCGTCTTCTTGAAGTGTTTAGGTTGGCTTATTATCATGAAGACACCATTACTCGGTAAGACAGGACTTGGTAAATGGACTTTGACTTGTTTAGCTCTTCTTCATATCGCTTTTACACTACATGTCACATTCACATTCACATACTGATTGCAGAGGCTGTTGTGTTAAGTGCCCATCCGTCAGACACTACTGTGCCGTTCACAAGTGGCCAATTTGAAATGTACATAACCACAACTTATAACAAGTAGGGGTTATATTAAGAAAATGAAGGGTAAGAAAGTTATTGTAAAAATTGTAAAAACAATAATATGTGAAGTAACATCTTAAAAACTTAAAAAATGCCATGGTCACCAGGGAAAATTACAATGAGCTGGATTTTTGGGTCCTGTGACACATGGCAGCTAGACTGACTTGGAAATAAGCCATATTGGGCTCTGAATTTAAATATAAATAATTCACAATTGTTTTTAATGTAAAATTATTTGACTGACAGACTAAAAAAATGAGAAAACACATTTTTTTAAAATTCAAACATTCTTTTTTAAACCCAACCTGTTGCTGTCTCCCTTTCCATTTCTTATCTTTTCTAATGTGCGTCATAGTTCAAGCTACTCACCTCCTCAATTTTATTTGACTTTGAGTGTCTCTTTTTTCCCCTTGCATTTATTGCTCAAGCACATTTAAAAAAATGAACAGTGTTAACAACAGAAAACTATAAAGCCTGCTTGAAAAGTGCATGACAATGAGTGCTAATTTGTTAACACGACTGACTTTCCATTTTCTGGTTTTTACCAACACACAGTTCAAAAGAATGATGGAATACAAAGTATGGAAATCCAATGTAAA
Organism: Labrus mixtus; assembly: GCF_963584025.1. NCBI lineage: Eukaryota > Metazoa > Chordata > Actinopteri > Labriformes > Labridae > Labrus > Labrus mixtus. Next base: position 12,050,270 of record NC_083627.1, on the reverse strand, counting down.
ACAATGGAGTGTCCATGGTAATCTAAATACCAGTTAACACAAACAGATCATTAACAGCTCTCCAAAGACATTCTCCCTCAACCCCATTGACCTCAATAAGGTAGGGAGCAACTGTGTGTTTGGTGTGCACAGCTAAACCGAGCATCTACCTGTTTGCTGTGTCTGTTGATATGTGTGTGACAGGCATTCAGTCCTGATTGGATTGGACTGTGATACAGCAAGTGAGATAGTGGTTTTTGGCAGACGGCTCTTAGGGAGAAAAATAAGCAGTATATCAGTGATGGGGTGTGGTGTACTCCAAGTTGTGTGTGTATGTATGTTAATGAACAAACATGCAGAGCAGGTGGTCATTCTGATTATTGTTGATGTAACAGTTAATTAGCTTAATCTGATGTATGAAAAATGCAGCATAGTTATGCCGGACATCACACGACCATCATCAGACCTCTAATCCATTCTCTCTTTAACTCATCATTTCCTTTTTTTGTGTGTAGTTATTTTCGAACCTCCTTACCTCCCACTTTTTTTCAAAACAACATCTTACAATGTTTCTGAGTTATATATTCTCCACTGGCTCCCTGTCCCTTATCGTATACCAATTCAAAATCCTTCTCCTCACACATAAAGCCCTTAACCACCAGGCCCCCTCCTACCTCACGGTTCTCCCTCACACTCCTGCACGCAGCCTCCGTTCCTCAAAAGCCAACCTCCTATCTCCCCCTCTTAGAACCAAGCACCGAACCTGGGGGGACAGAGACCTTCTCCATAGCTGCCCCCTCCCTCTGGAACTCACTCCCCACACACATTCAACACTGCACCGACCCTCCTACTTTCAAATCACTTATCAAAACTCACCTCTTTAAACAAGCTTTTAATGTATGATTGTGATGTATTTTCTGTTTTCTGTAGTTTTACCTTTATGTTGTTATCTTTATTGTTGTTATCTTTATGATTTGTTTGTAATACTGCGATGTCCGTTAGTCTGTCCTTCTGTGCTATTCTTTATGTTTTAACCATTGTAAAGTGTCTTTGAGTTTTTAAAAGCGCTTATAAATAAAATGCATTATTATTATTATTATTATTATTATATTCAACTATATTTCATTTGCAAAGGGACTCTTAGGGAGTATTATATTTCAAGAAGAAATGTAGCTGTCTTTGAATCCAAAACCCATCACTAGTGCACATTGATGAAGGGACAGGACATGATCGATGCTGATGAGGATTGTAAAAGCATCTATCAACTGCCAAATGCAGGTGTTCAGCACAGTGTTTGTTGACTAGCCTAGGTGCTACCCCGACACTGGCCCACGACACAATATCTATCGCTGACCAGCATGTAAAAACCAATGCCCTGAAGGGTGGCTGGTGCCTATACATTGGATAGGTAGAACCAAGTGAACATAGACATTGATGACCAGTTGCTATGAACAGATTCCTGCCAGAGATGCTTCTGTCCACAGTGCCCAGGAAATTGCAATTCCATTGGTACAATGTGTTTGTACTTCAGGCGCTCCCGCCCCCTGTAGGATAACTCCTGTGACACAGTGAAACAGTCAAGTCTTTGACAGTGGTCTACCCAGACACTTCTTCACGAGGCACACAAGGAGTTGGAAAGTCTCCCTGTGGGCCTATGCGGCTCAGACATACACCTCTAGCACTCTAACAGGGCATAGTGGGGGTCCTATCCACCTCTGTTCTCTCTCCTCTTGTCTGTAACACCTTCATATGCTGCTGATCTGTAGCCCTAGTAAGAGTTTTGTTTCAAGGCGCGATATTTATGTCTCTGTGACGTATGTCCTTCAGTCTGAATGTCGTGGAGGCATAACTGGGGGGCAAAGTGATTCCCCCTCCCCCCCACCCCCTTTGTACTGCCCTCCTTAATTGGTAACAGAGATGTTACAGAGACAAGACAGTCTGCAGAGCCAGCTGGGGTGCACAGCACTGTGTTTGTGCATGTCTGACTGTGTGTGTATGTGGAACTCCCACTGTGCCGTGCTTGTACAATGCCAAAACGCCATGTGAATTCACAGACAGGGACAAGAATAGTACTCCATCGCAGAATCAAACAGGTAAGGTGTTGAATGATGGGAACATAGGCAATGTTCAGCTTGTCTTGATGGCCTTTGCACCGTTTGGCAGCAGCGCAAGGTACTTGCTTAGCAGTGACCCCTTGTTTGAACATGGCTTATAGGACCACATGCAGCTGTATCTGACGAGCTTTGGCCAATCGGCTGCAGCCTGGACTAAGACAACCCTGAATGGCGCCTCACTTAATCACGGACATGGTGCGTCTCAATGTGCCCCTTCTGTCCCAGCATGCCACACACCTGTAGCCCAGCATTTCCTGTGTTTATGGGTGTACTCTGACCAGAAACACAATGTGGTTTAGAGTCAAACACACTGGGCTCAACCAGCGTTGCACTCAAAGAGGAAGCCAACAGAGTCTCAGTAGCTCTGTTCATTCCATTAAATATTTTGGCTTTCACAACAAGAGCTTCACCTGGGCACGCAAGTGGGTTTTACTATGTAATACGCCTCAGGTGGGCTTGATATCTGCCCACCACTTCTTTCCCTTCACCTGACAGGCTGCTTCCATTGAATACTCTAGCTTCCACAATGGAGCGGCACCAGAGCCAACTAGAGGTTCTGTCCATCCAACATGTTCATGATATCTGCTGCAACTTTAAGACCCCACAAAGAAGACAAGCATCAGCAATCTAGAGAGCAGGGAAATGTACAAGGAAGCGTTCAAATGTCTGTCTATTTCACTGGTGGATCCTTCAATAGCTTTAAAATAGCTTAGGGAACACACACACTCGTGCTTTTTTTAGGATACCTCGCTGTGCCAGAACTACTTGTACATGTATGTATAAACATGTTGAAGAACTCAATAAACTTTATTGCACTAGACTTTCAACATCCTTAGAGAATTCTTTGAGTATTTTTGAGACTCCACTATGTGAAGTAATCCAGATCCATCTTCTCTGCACTGACCTGGACTTCTATGATTCATCCCTCCCTGATTGTCAGTCCATGCACGCTCTCAAACCTTTGACTGGCAAAAATGTCCACATTTTATAATGATTAGGTCCTCACAAAGATGGATAATTTCTTGCTACACACACACAAATATAGATTACTCTAATACTTCATGTGCACATTAAGGCCATTAGAGGAAACATTATCTTGTAGCTTAGTGATTATAGCAGTTATATAACAGAGGAGCATTGGGGAAATTTCAACAATCAGTGCTTTACATCATAGGAGGGAAAGCAACCCAGACATGTACCATTAGAGATGATGTTCTTTACTGTACATTTTATTGACAAGATTCCTATTAAGAAAAGAAATTCACTGCTCTCTCAAACCCACAGCGGAGAGTAAACTGCACTTAAGCCCAATTAGTCTAAGTTACATGCAGACACTTCAGCAGATAACACCAGATGGTACATGTATTTTTTTTCACAGTTGAGGGAGGTGTTGATTGACTCCGTATTATGTTATCCAACTCATTTCTCTAAAGGACAATCATCCCTGAACACAGGGGCTTTTCTGCACTGCTACAGTTTCTGACATCAAAATTAGGAGATTTTGGTATGGGGCTCAAATAACAAAACTTATCTGGTCAAATAAAAAACCAGTGCTGCTTCTTTCCCACAAACAGCAATTTTGTGTGTTTTCGATTGAATAAAGAAATACTGCTGTTCCCTGTAGACCCTTTTCCTTATCAACAGAAAGTCTGTTTTCTGATAAATTTTCATGGGTAACTACAGATAATCGTAAAGACCCTGAGAGTTGCCATATTACACCCTAAAAAAGGTCATATGCTCCATCCTGAGCGTTTAGGGTTGATAGTAGATGAATGATAGACTGAAATAGAGAGCAACAAACAGTCTAACAGTATGAAACATGCATGATGGCATGATGCTCTGGTTTTTGTACTGTTAACACAGTAACAAGATATAACAAATATGAATGTATTATACCTTTAATTTGGTTAAATAGTTATAGAAATGGATTAAATGCAAATTTCAATTCATAATTTCTTTGCAAACTTTCAAATAATGTTAAGTGACAAGACCCATGGAAGAGTGTCTTATTTATAAAGCATGAGATCTTCATTCCTTTTGTTTGAAATTCTGTATTATGAATAACCCCTTGAGATGTTTCATCTCGTTTTCGATGGGGTCCTCGGGTACAGAAATGTACAATGCACAGACAGAAGTAAACAGGACATATGACAGCACAAGATAAGAAAGACAACAAAAAAAACAAAAAACAACAACAAAAGACTTTTAATGTCAAATGATGATAAGGCATACATAATCCGGGACACCTACTCAAGGCAGAACATAAGATGAGTGGATTGTCCACTCACAGGTCATAAGCAAAGATAGTGAAATATAAACAAAAACTTAATAATAATATTTTGGTGATGAGGCAGTGTTATCATGGACGGTTGCAAATGGTTCTGAAATAAGAAGACAAGGCATTTTCGAACAGTTGGAGAGATGAAATGGACCGAATATTAACTGGTAAACTATTCCAATCTGAGGGAGCTTTAAACACGAATGCTTTCTTGGCTGTTGCTTTTGAGACTGCTGGAACAACACTGACAAGAAAAAAAGGGATGTATTTTTCAGCTTTTCTCATCAAGACCCCATTTGTTTTCTCATTGTTTTCTTTTTTTTTCCTCACAGGGGAAATCAAAAACTTCAAAAGTGAAATCTTTGGATCAAAATGCCGTCTGCTGTGAGTCCCGTCCGCCTCTATTATTTCTAAAAGTGGCTTATGTTCCCCTTCTTCTGGACACTATTAACATTAAAATCATTGTTTTAAGTTGCAAGAATATAATAAATGTGTAACTTTTTGATCCAGTAGATGTCGCCCTTTAGCACCAGCATGAAACCAAAACCAAATGCTGCACATCCGCTCTCTTCCAGCGATGCGTTCACATGAAAGAGTCAGGCACAAGCGGCAGACAAAGTGGTCCTTTGCTTGTGCTGCAATTGCTTGTGGCCTGCATGTTGTGGCCTGTTGTGTAAGCAGGCTTGTGTTAGCGCTCTTTAGTCAGCTTGTAGCTTCACATTGCATGTAAACTGACATGGAATGATCTGAAACGCTTATGTGAAATTCAAATAAGTAGTCAGTATGTTAGTCTTCTTTACTCTAGTCCTTGACTAAAACAGATTTAATAAGAAAGGAGAGGATTTTTGTATAAGCCAGTCTCAAATCCATCTGAGACCTTGCATGTGAGCTTCATATCTAGCTCAGTTTACATGGTAGAACTGAGGAGTGGACTTGGACATGGTTGAACCAAACTATGGCTAAACTCTGCTCACATATTGCTCGAGGAGAAAATCAATCTATCAGATGATGCCCTGTGAAGCAGAAACATTTCTGCCAGACATCCACATACTATTTCCCCCTCCAACCATCCATCGGTCCTTCATCCCTTCAACACCTCTCATTGCCCACACTTCTATCCCCTCTATCTCTGAAGATCTGTCAGTGCTTAGCATCATGCGTCACCACGCTTTCAGTAAAGTGTTTCCTCTGGATATCTGTGCGAGCGTGTGTGTGTGTGTGTGTGTGTGTGTGTGTGTGTGTGTGTATACTTTTCACATGATACTTCTCTTGTAAGCTCTAAGAGCTTGCAGTCCCACATGTTCCTTCATACTTGTATGAATTAAGAAATGTATGAAATATGTATAAATAAACTTACTGGCTCTGAGATCCTTTCATCATCTCTGACTTTCATTCCTTTATCTTCTTTCTATCTCGTTACCTTCTCTTCTGTGTTTTGCTCCCTCCATTGTTTTCCCCTCTCCACCTTTTAACATCCTGAACAAGGTAACCATGGGAACAAAGTCAAAGTGTGTTTGTAACAAAATAGATTTTGTAAAGGCCAATCCATGGATCTTTTTGTTAACACGCACACACACACACGCACACACACGCACGCACACACACACACACACACACACACACCGACGCACATACACACACACACATGCATACACACTGCAACTTTTATGTTCGCATTTCTTCTTGCCTTAGGGACAGCCTTAATCTGTAGCTATGGATACCAACCAAGGGAGACAAGGTGCTCTTGTAGAAACTTTAAAGAACATAACTGACGAGGGCAATTCAGTGTTTTAAGGACATATTCTTGATGTTCAACTTTTTATTCCTGTTCAAATATAACATTCAGCTTGTTTATTTGTTTTACATATGTTTACTTATATTTACATGTATTGCTTGTTTCTCAGTTCTTTGAATGAAAGATTTTTGAGAATGCTCCGGTGTGCCTGATGCTCCGTGCATTTTTGATGTATTCTGTGACTTTAGTCACCTCCTGCCCTGCTGGAACAGAGGGCAAATTAAGCACTGGTGTTAGAGGTGTTTAAGTTTGATAAATGCAAGTGATATAGATGTTGAAAAACGATAGTAAGTAATAGTAATCATGTTTAATATAAAAGGAGTAGTTATACGCACATCATAGGTGCAGGGCAGTGCAAAATCAACAGAGCTCTTCTGTGGTCTAAAACAACCCTGTGTTAAAATTGTTAGATTGGATTTTTTTTTTATGAACAACATAAAGAAGACTCAGCTTGCCACACGGCTCAGTAACAGAAATTATTAATTGAATTTCCATTTCAATTTCAATTATAATTTCAATTTATTTAATAGAGACAATGCAATTTAACATAGTTTCAATACAAAGCATGACATTGATGTGCTGCATGTTTATATCTATTGCTAATTTCCAACTCGTGTCCCTAGTTTGACTAAAGTGGTTAAAGTTAAATGCTACGGACTCTTGATGTTTTAGAAAAAGACAGAGGGCATTGTAGTGGCAATCATGTCCAACTCGACAGAATTTACTATGAAAGGTCAGTACACAGTTCCAGCCTGTGGCTACCTCCATGAAAGTTGTATTATTGGAGATGGTTGTTTGATAAATGATGGGTAGAAGATGTCGTCCCCACAACCACCGCCTGACGCCCAGCCTCCACCATCGGACTCTGTCGTCCAAATCTCCGCCTGACGCCCAGCTCAGCGGCAAGGAGGTGTGGACAACAGTTTCTTCAGTTAAATGGTGATGATTTTATTATAGTTTCTGCAACAATCCACCTTTTACTGCAGTTTCAGTAAAATGTGTTTCTGCGTCTGTAGTCACAGATTTTAACCCAGCACTTCCTGTAGCTGATTTCAGTCTCTATCCTGAACTGAACACACAAAGTATACCTCAGGCTGATGGGATCGATGTCATTATTGGACATGTTTCATAAGTTGAACTGATGATGTTTAAGAATAATAATAATAAAACAAATAGTCTTTAGCACTTTTCTAGACACTCAAAGACACTTTGACAAGGAATAACAACAAAGACAACGAGGAAAGTGCATTAAAGAAATAATGTAAAGGGAGGAGGATGAGTGTTAGTGGTTGTAGGCAGTGTTGAAGAGGTGAGTTTTTAGGGATTTCTTGAAGGAAGTGTTTCTGTAAGAGAAGCTTGGGGAGCACCCAAGTAATTATGATTCATCCTGAGGGGACATTAAATATTAGCAAAAACATTCATGGGAATTCCATCCAATAGTGGTCGACACATTACACTCAAAATCACCGATCTCAACCTTAAGTTTTAATAAGAGGGCATGAACACCAAAACAGTGTGAGTAATTGTATTGTAATTCTGAAAATGATTATTGTTTTATGTTTACCTGGAATTTTGAGTGTCACAACATGCCCCAAAAAAAAAACACATGAAACTTGGCTGTGCATCAGATCAGGTGTCTCAGACATTGGCATTGGAAATTTGCTCAATAGTGCCCTTTAGCATTTAGGTATAGGGGGCGCTGATTATAAAGCAGTCAAGTGGTTATATGAAACCAGCTACTGTTTGGATATAATCACTATTATCTATAAGATCAGTCCTAGCCTACTTGCCCAATCCCTCCCAAATTTGATTAATCCTCAAACCTCCACCATGCTTCAATACGAAACCCTTCAGTTTACTCCTAAAGCTGTTGCCATGGCTAGCCAGTTTTTGCCATTTGTATGTGTTATATATACACTCTTCCCAGAGGGTTTACCTGATCCCCTTCAAATGTAGTTTACAGCTGAAAAGGACCTGGGTGAAGAAAGCTTGTTTGGTTCATTACATAAACTGAAAGGTCGTGGCTGTGGCAGAGAGTCAAAGACTGACGCGTCGCCATACCACAGGGAGTTGCTGGAACTCAAAGATGAATGGGCCACACAGATTCAAACTTAACATGCATGCTCAAATTTCATTCAGTTAACAGAATTTACACTGCGGGCTCTCGCTTGATGTTGTGTCCAAAAAAACATGACGATACAGAGCCATTTTGACCTTTCTGTGTCCGCAGCAGAAGCAACACAACCTAGCAGAAGACTTCCGGTGCCTGCACAACAGCCCAACATGCACAAAGGTGCAAGAGCCTATTGCTGCTTGCAGCTTTAATTCCACATTAAAATCTTTGAAGAACCTTCACAAAAATGAACATTTAAAATGTTTAAAACCCAGCAGTGTTTGAGAATACTGCGGACAAGAAGTATGCTTTGACAGATTGAAAACATGTTGTGGTCAAGTCCCCCGCTGTGGACTCCTTCTGAGTCTGACCAGCATCTTCTCCAAGACAGAGTGAGTCATCCTTCCTTTCCCTCAAAGTGTCACTCCACTTGGCAACTGAGCAGAAGGAAAAAACACGCTTGTTATCTGTGTCTCTGGGGCAAGTGTTGTTTCCTCTCCATCGTTCTCTCATCTGTTTAAACCCAGATCTTCATTCTTTTTCTGTAATTTTCTACTTTTGTGTTGTCTGTACTGACAAATGCCGACAACTCCCACAAGGCTGCCTCTCTTCTGTAGGTCACATCTGGCGATGTAAGACAGCTTATAATCAAGCATATGGTTTGTTATGTAATGTCCCACATTGGGTCATTGATGATACTCAGTGTGATGTATCCCTAATCTAAAAACAAATCCCCTTTTCACTCCAAAAAGGGTAATTAGTTTTCAACATCACTTTTTTTTTATTCAATTTTGCACATTCATGATTGTGGGTAAGAAAAATGATTTTGATTCAAAATTGTTTTTTGTCTTATCTTCACATGAATATCTTTTGACGTTTATCTACTAAGATACAGGGTGGTGGGTTGTTATGGTCATTTCTGTCCCCAGGCACTGTCTCAATTTGGCATTGTAAAGCACACAGCCATTCTCTTTCACTATTCTCTATTCATGCTGATGGGTATTGTCAGTTTATGGATACAGCTGGCAGCATAAGCATGTGGGTTCATTATGAACTATGCTTTGGCTTTGCAGAGTCCTGCAGCTGGCCATATCTTATCTATGTTCCTCTGCCCTCTTCTGTATGTGCCAGCAGCTTCAGCCCAATGGGTTGGAGCTTATAAAATCCACATGCATGTCAATCCATCAGCAGGGCATGTCCCTGTGGTGTTGTTAGCAATATGGCTCCGGATAGACCATCCCCGGATGATGGCACTTTGCTAGCTTTCATTACCCAGGCTCTGCTGGGAAGATCCAATTCAACTTGGAATGATAGAGAATATTAGGACATTTATCACAGATATTTGTAGGGAGAGTGTGGGTAGTAATGTGATTCTGCTCAATGTGTGAGGATTGAAAAAAACGGACTTAACTGGGAAAAGATGAGGAAAAATTTGGTCACATAAAAAATTGGGAACATGAAATATAAAGAAAGGATATTAAGACAACATTTTATGTGCTTTAAGATAACTTTTATGTGTGCATGTGAAGTTGTATAATCATCTCAAGTGAAACATGTCCAACATAATGTATTTCATCCCAAATAAAGACTGAATATGGTGAGTGAACACAAGTTGCTGAAGTCATTCATCATTCCAGTGCTGCCACGCCATGGCAAAGTGAAGGAGTGCACATAATGTCTTTTAGGTTTATCTTAAAAGTTTTATCACAGAAAAATAAATAGATCCTAAGCTATTTCTGTGAATGAGCAAAGGAAGTACCTGGATTCACATTTTTGTACAATATTTTGTAGCATTGCCTTTTTTAAGTGTAAATAAACTCATCGTAATTGGTTGCATATAAGGTTCAAACATTACTCTGTGTGCAAGCATCTAGTCGTAAATGTCACTGAAGTTCTATGGAGCTAAATCCTTATCCTCCAAAAACTCACCATCATTTCAGGGCAAATGTCAGTCAAGGACCAAATCTTTGTGGTTTTGTGTAACTAGCCTCCATGTGCAGGAGAGGGCAGTAAAACCAAGCTGGCTGCATTTTGAGGATGTGTTATCAAAAACTTGTGTCTTTACTTAAATGACCTGCACGATTGAAATGCTTTACATTAGCAACCAGGCTGACATTTAATTGAATGGATTTCTTCTCTTTTTACTTTCCAGTTATTGGGAAAAAAAAATAGAACTCCAGTTGCGTATATTAGTATATATAATAATCTAACTCCGATAGATTGGAGGGGGGAAAATAGTATAGAGCCAAAACACCCTTCTAACTAATGCACCGAAAATTATTAACTAAACCACTGCTGCCAAGCAGCTGACTCAAAACTAAATTGTCCAGGAGACCCTGAAACAATTCACGAAAGTAAAGGCTGCCAGGGAGGCCTTAAAACTCACACCTGGCTTTAATAAAGGCCAACCAGCCACAAACACACCTGACTCTGCACTTAGGTGATTCATTCACCAACCCCAGTGAGAAGCCAGAGAGTGTGTCCTTACACATTCAGAGCATCACTGTTTTATTTAACAACCATTTGTATATGTTTTGGGAGCGAGGGGACCAATTTCTGTAGTGTGAAATGTTGTTCCAGTTTTGCTTGATGTAGGACGGTTTTCCACTTTGCCTCTTTCTATTTTAAATAAGCCTGCAACATAGTAGTTGGTGGCATTCTGGATCTGGTTTTAATACTGTTTCCTCTTTGCATGATAGATTTTTAGCTCCCATTTGTGACAATGGATTTGGAAGTGCTCCTGAGCACAAACAGTGATGCCCACAACAGAATCGTTTCTAATGTTTTTAATGTAGGGCCAACTGAGAGCCTGAAGATCACAGCCACCCAACATTGTTTTTGGGCCTTGTGGCCTACATAGAGGGATTTATTTAGATTCTCTGAATCTTTTAATAATATCATGAACTGTAGACGATGACACCCCAAGAATGTTTGGCAAATTTATGTTAAAAAACATTCATCTTGTGATGTATTTTGCAGACTTCAACCGAGACAAGTAGTCCTTGCATCAAGCCTTGAATTGACATGGTGGTCTTTGTGCTATTAAAAGGCAAATATGGGATTTCAGAGTTTTGTAAATGATCACATTCTGTTTGTATTTACTTTATAAACAGGGCTCCAGCTTTATAGGAATGAGGTTGTATTTTTGCCTGAAAGAGCAAAGCCTATACATGGTCTTATAAACAGCTGGGGCCAATGTTTGTTCCCAGTCCAACTGTGTCTGTACCTTAAAGCACACTATCACCAACAGATGCTTCCCTCTGGAAAAAATGTGAAACACCAACCAAATTGCCACTAATGTGACTAATATCAGTGTGTTCATTGATACTAAGGCACCAACTGAATTGTATGGCTTTCTTGTCTAGGACTTACACAGCGGTAGATACAATGTCAAGTAAATATTCTGAATACAACACATTTTGTATAGCTGCAAACAAACAATTTTACATTCTTGTGAAGTCTAACTGTGCAAAAAATCATGACTTGTGCTCCATTATTTCACAATCATTTTTGACCTATAATATCTCTACTTTCTTTTGATGCTTCTGATGGTGGTAATGGAGGTCTCTCCATTATCAGGACAATTAGTAATGACAGAATCCTTCACAATGTCTGTATAAAGCTATATTTGATAAAACACTTTTTTATTTAGTTGAATGAACCTATGAAGAGTAAAGCTGGGATACTTTGCATCCAGGTCATCTCAGGTTCCAGACCTCTACTTGACCAACTCCTAACATGTCAACATTAAGCTTAGACAGTCTGCATTTTGATAAATACTTACAAAAAACATTTGCTACAATGCAGTAGTGACGTATTTCACATCAGTTTCAGCCTTTCAAGCTCTCTGAAACCTCTCTTTGCTCTTCTCTTAAATGTTTCTCCGTCCCATAGTTCCTCTCACACTGGGCCAACAGCATCTAAAGTCCCCATGTCTACTTGCCAGCACTGGTGTTTTGTTTTGCATGATGTTTCTGGGCAATGCCATAGGGCACATGGGCAGCAATGGTTCCCATCTCAGCTGCTCCTTCCACATGAAACATCTGATCATCAAAGTAAATGTGGGGCCTTATCTTCTCCAGCATGGGGCCCTTTGGTGCTCCAGCGAGAAACAAGGCTTCATCAATCTCCAAGCCCCAGGCCCTGAGTGTCTTCAGTGCCCGGATCCCAGAGCTGGCTGCGCTACGAGCTGTGACCAAGTACGTTCGGATGGGACAGTCTAGGCGCTGGCCTTTTGCATAAAACTTTTTCTGGAGCTTCCCCAGTGCCTCCAGGAAGCCCTTAAGTGGACCCTGTGAAGTAAAGCAGAGATGGTGCTGATGTTTTGTTTACATATTGTTTTTCTTGGACATGAATACTTGTTTTGAAGTAGCAGCTCACTGATAATGAAAGAATAACTAACACACTAAATGCCTAACCAGGGACAAGGACTGCAAATGAGCCGTGGCTAGAAGTCCTATAGACATTGCATCGGTTGCACGTTAATGGACTGTAACGTTGCCTATTGTCCCTGACAAATAAACTGATAAATAAATGAATAAAACAGACTGTTTGAATCCCAATGCCATTTGAAACCATTAATGTCATTTCACATTGTAGATTCATAGAAATATCAGATACTCAATGGATTATAAATATCAAGAGCATCTGCATGATCATTTCAAGGTGGGGGGGCTGCATGGTAATAGCAATGCAAGGCTTTAAAGAAGATGACAGTTTAAAGCTCACCCATATTAAGTGTCCTCAATTTCTGTTAGATAGATAGCTAGACAGATACTTTATTGATCCCAAACTTGGAAATTGTGGTGTGACAGCAGCAGGTTAGAGGCTTTCCGTTCTTTATAATCACAAATGACAATAAAATATGATCTTTTCTGGCGTATAGAGAAATAATTTCATGTTTTTTAGCATAAATAATTATAGGTGAGCACTTTAACTATATGTAGCGAAAGAAAATGCCCAAACATTCCTCCAATAAACTACTTACATGATCAAGCAGTGTGTCTTCATTGTCCCTCTCATGTTCAAAGAACTTGTCCAGCCCATGGGCCTTAAAGATGCGCTCAGATTCATCAGAAAAGAGGACGGCATCACCATCAAATGCTACCCTCAGCTGCGACTGTGACACCTCTGACTGCTTTTCTGGCAAGAACATGGTAGCTGCTGCGATGCCTAAAAACAAACACAGAGACGTCACGAACAATAAGTTTTATTATTCAAACAGGATATTTGTCCATTTGTTAGGCTCCCCATTAGCTGTACCCAAGAGCTCAGCTATTCTCCCCGGTTATAGGTCATTATACATGTTTAGTTTAAATCTGGTTTGTCCAGTAGAAATGGGATGCAGACGTTCATGGCATAATCAAGTAGCTCATTACGAGGAGAACTGGGAGTGCGTGGACAGAGTTAGCGAAAGACAATAAAGGAGATGTCAGATGAAGCAGTTAAAACAAGTCAGTGGATTTAGATGAGGAGAAATAATATTAGTTTGGGGGCTTTTTTTTCTCTTCTCTCCTCTGTTCCCTCACGAGAAGGGGAGAGTGGCAGCGGTAGAGCGTACAGCCTTACGCCGAGTATATACTTCTGCATCGACTCCATATCAAATCCTGTGCTGTTGTGAGCACGACATACTTGTGCTTTTCATGTGTAGCTTTGCAATACTCTGCCTACAAACGCTAGTTGGCAGTCCCATTTCTGTGCTTGTTATAGTGTCAGTTTTCGGTTCTGCCACATTCTCTGCTTGTTTATGTAAAGGAAACCATGGCGACTTGTAAGAGTAGGAGGTGATGCCGGAAATTATGTAAATGCATGAAATATGATGCTATACGCAGCGGTCAAACCACAGGGCTTGCAGTTGTGTTGTTTCATTAGTAGTCACATTTTTAAAGGGGGCGCACGTTCTTCGTACAGGGCCATGCATACCTATGGCGTAGATCCGATGCAGAAGCATAAGTCAGACTTTACCCGGCAGGGGTGAGCTCTGGCCCAGACAGGCTTCTCACTCGGGCATTTCTTGTTAGCATCTCTCTTCATTCATAACATATAACTACGGCTAACATCTCATACTAGTATCAGTTGAAATACTAGTTAAGGAAGGTGCCCACTTGATAACCCCAATGATGTGTTGGCTCTCACTGCCCGTCTAGCTTCATGGTCTGGTTGTCGGGGGGCCATCAGGAGCTATGTGGTAGGGTAGATAGTTGCGGTGGCCACTAAGGGCCATATGAAGGGTTATGTAAGTGATCAATGAAGGGCAAAAGCCTTGGGTTGAATGTTTGTGAGTGCATGTATGTGTTTGGCGGTGGTGCCTATTTAAACTAAATTGTTTAAACAAGCGCTAGTTGTACAAATTTGATTTCCATTCACAACGTTTCAATCCTTTGGTTTGTACAAAACTCCTATCTTGCCTTTTACTGTGCTTCTCTCTACTTCATTTAAGTTAAACTGATGGATGTTCTATACCATCAGACAATCACTAAGCAGATGAGGCAGATCATGTTTTTGCCCCAAAACATACATATGAATTCAACTTAATTAACCTAAAGATACCTTTAATCCAGCAGATAATAATAGGTGCTGAATAAGAATCAACGAGAGCCAAACATGCCATGCAGTAAAATTAGTTTTCTTTTGATCAAGTCACCTTACATCACTTCAACTTGCTTTTAGGGTTAAGGTCAGGAAACTTAAAGGAAACTTTCATATGATCTTATGCAGGTTGGATCAAAAACAAGTTAACACACACATTAAAGTAAAACCTTCACATCAAGTTAAGACAAAACTTTCTGCTTAAAAAAGCAAAAATTACAAATGTTTCCGTCAATGTTGTAACAGAGCTGAGGTAAATAAACACTCTCAGAAGAGATACATGTAAGCCTTCCGCTTAAGGATGCATTAACAAATGGATTTACAGCAAATAATGACCTTATAAAGAAAATGTCAAGGGCAGTGCCTTCGCTTGACTCTGTGTGTGTGAGAGTTTGTGCGTAGAGGAGGGCTTTTAGTGTGTAAGTCACATGAAAAAAGTCCATGAAGTTACATTGAGAGTTACGAGCTCACACAATGAACAATCAGCACTCCAGTTCGTTTTCCCTCAGACCTCCTTTTACACACAAATGGCATGACCCCAAGACATACAAAATATAATTGTCTTTACCTGAATCCCCAAAACAATCAAAATGTAGAATAAATAACTTTCTGTGCCAACCAAACCAATCTTGTTTTTCATTTCATAATTTTGACTCTATTTCAGGATCCTTTTGGGGCTTCCTTTGGATTTAGCGTTATCTGTCTGGACTGGGTCTCCTCTATTACTGCATGTAGGTCTACTTTTTTAAAACCTTTTTTTTTTTTTTTTTAAAGTACTGTAATGCTTAATGAAATGTACATCTTAAAAGATCAGAATAAGAAGCAGTGGTCATGTCAATTCCCACAAATTTAACGTCAGTATATTTAGTTTGCACCTTTTGGACAGCAGAGAATTTTAACATCTTTCATGTCTTTTGCAGGGAGTGGTCAGTGTTTTAAATAAACATTTAGAGCCCCATGCACAGCTAAAATAATGTTATTTCTGGTTTAACATGCTGGTTTATGGTTAAGTTTTATTCCATAGTATGAATTTGAGTTCATTTGGAAACACAACTGCCAACCCAAAACTTTTACAAGACTTTTAAATATTCCATTACAGCTGAACCTTCAATAAAAAACAATTCTAATTGGCAAAATGAATTGCCAGTTGATAGATCTGTTACATAATGACCCTTATTCAAGATTCATAATGTCTGTTCAAAGTCATTTTTGGGCTACTCCAATGACATGGACTACACAGGCACACTCCAGGATCTGCTGTTGACCATCAAATCCTCCGCTGAGACTGGAACATTTAATTGGCATTAGAGAAGCGACACTAAGCTGGTTTAAGTCCTGTTGGTCAAATAGATCCGTGTTTAGACATACTGTACACTGTAAATGATGAGTCCCTCCTTTCACTTTTTTTTATGCAGATGATATGCCTTAATGTGTATTAATTAAAGCAAATGTGACTAATCACAGTCAAAATTCAAGACGTGATCAAAAATTACAATATTTTAACGTCTGTATTCCCCTGCACCACTGTTATGGACCTCTAAGTATTTTTTAAAATAGAAACGATCAAAGAAGAAACTGAATGGACTGCCTTTCATCAGCGTTGTTACATTGAATAAATGAGACACATCTTATCTCAGAAATATTCATAGAAGCTTCTTGATGCATTTGTTCTTTCTTAACTGCAACACGTAATTTATTTTTTTAGGCCCGTTGATGATTCATGATGTATAGCCTAAATATATATATATGTATGATTGTATATCACAAAAATACCCCTTCTAAGCATAACATTTTACTGAGAAAAGAGAATAAATATGCAGCTGGTTAAATCCTTGTTTTTTATGTTATTACTCATGACCACCAGTGAGTCTTTTTTTTTTTTTTTTGCTGTCATATACTTTAGATAATAAGACGTTGTGTTCCTCATATGTGCATGCATGTGTTTGCTCACCTTCAGCAAGCGCCTCCCTGACCTTCTCAGAGTCAGCAGAGAGGTAGAGGTTAGTGTGCCAGGCCTTCAGGTAGCCAATGGGACTGCTGCCCCCGGTCATACAAAACCTCTCAATGAACAAGTCTGGAAGCAAAAAGAACAAACAGCAGCAAGGTTTATAGTTTCAGTACATCAGCCAGTGTTAAACAGGTCCATTACAAAACTCTTACATTGATTCAATTCTATCTTTAAAAAAAGGAAAAGCGAACATCACATGCTTTTAAGAGAGAGAGAGTAATGGGCAAATAGTTGATGACCCTGAATTTCTCATGAAGTGCATGTAAAGCAGTTCCAGGGGTCATGAGAGGTAAAGTGGAGGGGAGATGGGGGGGGGGGGGGGGGGGGGGGGGGGTAAAGACATGGTGAGGGGATTAACTTACAAGCACTTAAATGGTGGAGCGGGTCCAAAGAGGAGGTTAACTAGAAAGTAGAAGAGGGGACAGGAGGAGGGCCAGGGCTGTGCAGATGAGATGCAACATGAATTAAGACTGATGGGAGAGTGTCTGTTTGCAGTTTGGCTCATGGAAAGTCTTCATTTCACTGCTCTTGGCTCATCCAAAGAGCAGCGGAGAGATGGAATGTGGGGAACGAAAGGAGACCCATGTTAAGTAATAAGATCCTTACAAACTGTTCAGGTAAAATGAGCCGTTATGTATGACGGTCAGAGATAACAGAAGATTAGGAAAGGCCACAAGAGTAAAGTAACAGACTCAAGTTGGGATGAAGATGGATGATTAAATGGGTTGGAGCAAGAGCTTGGTTATGATCTATAAAGAATAGGTGGGCCAAGAAAGACAGGGTTTCATATTTCTAACAGTGAAGGTTATTGTGAGATAGATTAGTATCTGAATATGGATAGAGAGACGTCAAGGTCATGTCTTTTATTTAAAGTTAGGCGTTAGGCACGAGATTTATTTTAGACTTGCTCAATATTAAAGGGGACATATTAGGAAAAATCCACTTTTACAGTGTTTTTGAACATATACAGCTCTGGAAAAAATTAAGAGACCACTGCAAAATTATCTGTTTCTCTGATTTTACTATTTGTAGGTATGTGTTTGAGTAAAATGAACAGTTTTGTTTTATTCTATCAACTACTGACAACATTTTTCCCAAATTCCAAATAAAAATATTGTCATTTAGAGCATTTATTTGCAGAAAATGCCAAATGGTCAAAACAACAAAAAAGATGCAGTGTTTTCAGACCTTAAATAATGCCAAGAAAATAAGGTCATATTCATTTATACACAACACAATACTAATGTTATAGAGTTCAGAAATCAATATTTGGTGGAATAACCCTGATTTTCAATCACAGCTTTCATGCGTATTGGCATGCTCTGCAGCAGTCTTTCAAATTGCTGCTGGGTGACTTTATGCCCCTCCTGGTGCAAAAATTCAAGCAGCTCAGCTTTGTTTGATGGCTTGTGACCATCCATCTTCCTCTTGATCACATCCCAGAGGTTTTCAATGGGGTTCAGGTCTGGAGATTGGGCTGGCCATGACAGGGTCTTGATCTGGTGGTCCTTCATCCACACCTTGATTGACTTAGCTGTGTGGCATGGAACATTGTCCTGCTGGAAAAAAAACAATCCTCAGAGTTGGGGAACATTGTCAGAGCAGAAGGAAGCAAGTTTTCTTTCAGGACAACCTTGTACGTGGCTTGATTCGTGCGCCCTGCGCATCTGCCCAATTCCAGCCCTGCTGAAGCAATCCCAGACCGTCACCGATCCTCCACCAAATTTCACTGTGGCTTGTAGGCCTCTCCAGGTCTCCGTCTAACCATTACACGACCAGGTGTTGGGCAAAGCTGAAAATTGGACTCGTCAGAGAAGATGACCTTACTCCAGTCCTCTATGGTCCAATCATTATGGTCTTTTGCCAAACCTCAGCCTGGCTCTTCTTTGCTTCTCCTTGAAGAAGGGTTTTTTTCTAGCTTTACACGACTTGAGCCCTGCCCCTAGGAGCCTGTTTCTAAACGTTCTCACCCTGCACATCACCCCAGCTGCCATTTGACATTTTTTTTGTAGGTCACTTGATGTCATCCTACTGTTTCTGAGTGACATTCAAATGAGTTGACGGTCATTCCGTTCAGTGGAGAGTCGTTTTCGCCCTCTGCCGGTCTGTAGCTTTGTTGTCCCCAATGTCTGCTGCTTGACCTTGTTCTTATGAGCAACCGTCTTGGAAATGTTAAGGATGGAAGCAAGCTGATGCTCACTGTAACCCTCTGCCAGTAAAACCATAATTGAACCCTTCTTTTCCTCACTCAAAACTTTTATTTTCAACTCTTTTGGAATGGTCAATAGTTATCTTTTTTACTCCAATTACTTTTGAGGTACTACTAGGACTGTTTTTGCCATCCAGCTGGTCCTATTGCAAGAGGATAGTGATGACCACAGCAGTGGTTTTTATACTTTTCCTCTTTTAATAAGATTTGGAATCAGGTGATCAACTAAACAGTACCTCATTAAGTAGAATGAGGTGTGCTTGTGTTGGAATTCAACAGACGCTGGAATGGAATGGCTTTCATACATGTAGAGATGCTGATTTCAGAAAAAATTGCAGTGGTCTCTTAATTTTTTCCAGAGCTGTATATGGGTAACTTGAGTGTCTACCACAAAATGTGAAATAAATCCATCCAGTCCTTTGTTTTTAATCTGCATAAGTCTTACAACACAGAGAAAAATGTTCTGTTTCAAATTTGCTCAACTTGTGATGTCACAAGTTGGATTCTAAAACAAAATCCCCTCCCCTCTCCTGGTATCTCCACCCATGGACTCCCCTGCAGCCTAGAGCAAAACTTTTGCGCAGGTCTGCCAATTTTATTTTCGTACAGAGGAGTGATGTCTACCGGGAAAACTCGGGGGGGGGGGGAGGCTCATTGCATTTAAAGAGACACACACACCAAAACGGAGCGTTCTGAGAGAGCTGGTTTATACAGGGTCACAAACCTCCTCTGGTGCTTGATTCATGTTATATTTTGACCAAAGCACAGCACATATGTTTCATTTAGACCACAGGAGACTGTTTGAAAAGATAGAAAAGGGGGATAATATGTCCTCTTTTAATGTCTCTCCAGCAATTTTTGTATTTTTCCAAAAGATAAGGGACTCTGACTGTTTCTTAGAAGAACAGTTTAAATGCATGGACCAGAAGCTGATATGGAGCTCAGCATAAGTTGAAGCAAGAAGACTGATTATATCCTCTCACACATTCATTCCATTTTCTTTATTCAACTTAGCCACTCCCTCTCTACCACTTCCAGCATCTCCCTGCTGTGGTGATCAGTTGATTTTGGGCGTTTACTCTTTAAGTCATAATCCAACCATATTCTGCTTCAACCTTTTTCAACCAATTATCCTCCCTCCGCAGTCAGTTAGTCATTTCAGTGCCATTGCTGAGACCCTCCTCCACCCCAGTCAACTCCATTCCAGCTCAGCAGAGTTCAGATACAGCCTCAGAAACCCACTCCTCATTACATCCTGCATTTTTCTATCACCACCACCACCACCAGTGTCTCGACTCCATAGGGGGGGTATCCTATCCTGCTGTCGGCCTCGTTACCCCTCTTAGTGCATGAAGTCATCATGACGGAGTCTAATCGCCAAAGACATTGCACATTCATATTTTGCTAAACTGTTAAACAGATAATAGTAAACTCTTACTTAAGTCTCTCCTGATTGAAATATCATAACACCAGCCTACATTTCATGTTTCCATTGTAGTCAAACCTGATGCATGACTTGTGCTTGGTTGGCAGAAACTGGGAGATAGTTGAGCTTATAGAGAGTTAAAAAAGCAAAACTCTTAGAAGAGGAGCTGCTATGAGAGTTAAGTTTATCAGCCTGTCTGTAATGATTAAATGCAGCTGTTTATTGGTTAGGCTTACTCACAGAGGGAACATATGCAAAATGCAGCAAGTTGTTTCGTTTTCCCTTCATTGCTCCATTGTGTAATCAGGAAATTGACATCTAACCAAAATCTTCATATTGGTAAGATCGCCAAAAATAAGGGACCTTTAGAAGCAGCTGTCAAACGTTTTTAATCCATCTATCAATACTGCTGTCATAGTCAGCAGGTACCTGCAGACACTGTTGCCTGCTGTGGCAACCGCAGTTATGGTGGCCCCAAAGATAGAGCCACCCACAAATCGGCCCTCAGATTGGTGCATACTCATCCTGATTAATTTTCATGACGCTAAAACCCTTTTATTTTACATTAGCAGAAGTCCAAAGTTGGGTCTGTTTGAAAATGAGCCACATATATAGAAACAAAGACACACATACAGTACTCTATGTACTCTTCTCTATCTGCTGAAGGCAGAGACACCCTTTTATAAACCCTCTGAGTGATCTCACCATTATTCAGAGAAAACATGGTCCTCTATGTATTTCCTAAATGGTTTATTTAGCTTTGAAGAAAGGCCCTGGTGAGTTTGACCCTGAGCTACACTGTGCCTCATCACATCAAACCTCCTACACATCCCCTTCCCTTTAATACGGATGCCAGAGTGTGGGAAAACGTCCTTAACACTGATTTCTTTGTATCTTTTTTTTTTCTCTGCTGGAATGTTTTCATATCATTTATCTTACGAAGATTTATTTGCTTGTTCAGGAACATCTACATAGTAATAGGAAAGCAGGAAACCAGCAGGACTTCACATAAAAGAATGAACAGCTCCACCATGCAAAGCAGCCTGCTGTGTGTCCACTGTCCATGCGGGATATTTTGCATATCTCATGCATATATGATGTCTTTTAGTGGCTCCAGGTGTGATTTTTATAGAGGACGATAAGGTCATCATGTGAACACTCAATTAGCTGGACACATAGTTCATTATAGGACCTGCCAGTCTCCTGCCTGATATGATGTATGCATGCATGATATAGCTCACTTGTGCCTATGTTTGCCCTTCATAGCCATGCACTGGCTGTTTTGTTACTACTGGTCCTCCAAATACAGGGTGAGAAATTGTATTCCTTATCCTGCAGCTGTTAAAAATAGCTATCATAAGCAGCTGCTGAAAGACAAATGAGTTTTTGAATGTTTCTCTTGGGTGCCTATATTTAGTTCCAAATGTGAAGCAAAGCATCAAGTAAATGCTTTTTGTTAGTGGAGCTTTTTTGCTGACAGACACTGCTGGGAAGATGTTCAACAAACCTTGTTTCTATTTTGCATCAAAGAAGCCATGTTTTCCTTTTGTTCTGTAGGAAAGGTCAGAGTTAGGGGGTCTGTTTGGCCCCTCATGCGGAGAGCCACCAAAGAGATCTAACGTGGACGCATCTGAAGGGCCTCTCCACTTGGACCTGTTTTTGTTTCAGGCCACTAGGATTATTCTTAGATCCCAAAGGACTTAATATTTAACTCATCCGGGCCTGAAGTTTGAAGGATAGGAAAACATCTGAGGAGCTGAACAGGAAGTGGTCTGAGAGTAAGATGTCATCACAGGGTGGGAGATATCCCTGGGAAGGGTTCTGACAGTCAGCTGTCCATACACTTTGTTGTTTGGCTCTCAGCTGAATTTGCGTCAGCTTTACAACTTGGATTAACATCATTACATACAAGCCCTTTTGTTACATTAGCAAAAAGTTCTAAGAAGGCACAACAGAGGATGCTCCCCCGTGCCTCATTTGAAGTATTGTTCAAGATTTAGACTCCATATCATGTATCCTAAAATATATCTGCCCAGGAACAGCTACTTTTTATTTGAATAGAGATAAGATTTATATTACATGCCCAGCTGTAGCTTTCTTTGCATTGTTTGGAATCCTCGTTTCTTCAGAAGCAAACTTATATCATTTTCCCAAATTTGTAAGCATAATCCACATAATTTTTTAGAGCTATATCCCTCTTGTGTTTATTTACCATTCTGCTTTTGTGGAGTGTATTATGAATCAAGATTAGAGGGTGTGCTGAGTCTTTTGAGCCTGAAGCCTGAGTTTCTAGTGTCATTAAGGATGACGTTGTACTCTGGCAATGTAGAGCCACAGCTGAGGTAAATATGTGTATGGAAATTCATAATTACAGTTAAAAAGCCACAGAATGAAGCCATGCAGTTACAGTAGCAAATACTGTGCACATCACATCACTAAACCTTTGGCTACAGTTAGTAATGAATATAATCTGCCCCACGCTCCCCTCAGAGTCTCCCTCTGCTCTTTAGCCCCCGTTTGCTTCAGAAGTTATTGCGTTTACATTTCACACAGCTTATCATTCATGCAGTGAAAGAATGATAAAGTCATCAGAGCACCAACACACACTGTGGATTACTTCCTTAGTCTTAAACCCTCTTTTCCTTGTCTACTCCATTTAACTCTGCTAGTTTTGCAGCTACAACAGCTATTATACATTATTTAGTAAATAGATATTAATCACAGATTGTATTCAAACATTGAATTCAATTGAACATGGTTTGGCCAAATGCTAGCGACTTTCAGATATTCTTAATTATATGGAAGTGTTGCTTGGTTTCTTCTATGTATTGACATTTTATCTTGAAAAGATTTGTGGTGTTTGTTTAACACATTGGAAAAGTGCACTGAGAGTGTATTGGGAGGGGCGCAGATTGGCTAGCATTGAGGACACGTCCTATGTACTGAGGCAAAAGTCCTCCAGGTGGGCGGCCTGGGCTCGGGGTCCAACCTGTTGATCCTACCCTGCATGTCATTCCCCACTCTCGCTCTCCCCCATTTCCTACTCTATCCCACTGTCTTATCGAATAAAGCCAAAAGCCCCAAAATATGTATTACCAAAAAAAGAGAGTGTATTAGGAGATATAATGTAATTATTAGCTTTCGAACAAACACAATGGTTTTGAGCAGAATTCCTGTATTGCCTCATTTGTCACCTTCACAACAGGGTCCTAAGACTCTAACGAGACTCTTCTCCTCTGTTGCCCCCCGGTGGTGGAATGATCTTCCAAACTCCATTCATTCTGCAGAGTCTGCACCTTTAAGAAAAAGCTAAAGACCCAGCTCTTTCATGAATACCTACGACCCTAATGATGATGATGACGATGGTCTAGATATTATTGATGATGATGATGGTAATGACGATGGTTTTGTTTGATAACAACGATTTTTAAGATGGTTTCTATACTGATTAGAGCGCTCAAGAACTGCTGTCAATGTTGTGCTTTGCCTCTGTGCAATGCCTGTCAGCACCTGTGTGTCCAATCGGACTCAAAGCTGATCGTTTGCTCTTACTGACGTTTCCTCTTTTCTAGATCATTGCTTGTGTCGTACTACTCTCTGATGTACGTCGCTTTGGATAAAAGCAATTTGCAATAGCAGTGTTGATTTATTTTCAGCGTGATGTCTTATTCTGATAGTGATGGTCAATATAAAGGACCCTCTCATTTTAGATTTTTCTTTAGAATATAGTCCCTGTAAGATCTTACTGTGATGGTTGATGGTGTTGATGAGCCGGATTCCTACGTGTGCATGATTGTACGTCACCAAAACGATGTCAAACAGTTCTTCACTTTGTGGGTACAGCTCCCGCAGACGAGCGTTCACCGCCTCCAGAGCCTGTAAGGAAAAAGCAGCTGTCAGTTTAAAAGCTCTCATGGGCACAAACGTCACAAGAGCAGCTTTACAAATCAAAATCCAAATGGATACTGCATTTATATAATGTCTGTGAGTGCGAAGCCGTGTGACTTTAACCTTGACAAGGGGGAACGCGGGCCCTGGGGCGAAGGGTTCGTTCTCATGCTCGATCTGGTATCTCAGATACTCCTCGACTCCTTTCTGCTCAAACACCTTCTGCTCCCGATCGGTCCGAAACAAAACCCGAGTAGAAACAGCGATGGTCACCGCATTCTCTGGTTTTGGCTGCAGAAAAGAGAGGGAGCGGTGAAAATGATTGAAAGCAGATAAAAAGAAAACAGGGAAGATGAGAGAGCAACAATAAAGGGTGGAGGACACAGGAGGAGAAGAGGTGAGAGGCGTCACAGGAATAGTTTAGACTTATTTTATCTCTGTTGCACAATAGACACTCAAGCTAAACCCTGCTAATAATACATTAAAGGTTTCCTTTGTACAAGCGCATGCCATTGCAGGGGCTGCTATTACTTTTTTACAAGTGACCCTAAAGGCAACATCATAAAAGTTTGTATAGACATCCACGTCAAAACACATGCTGAGTTACATGCCAAAAACATTGAAACATTACACATGTTGTCAGGACTGTCAGGACAACACAATGTAAGAATGGAGATGAAACAGCAATGGTGTCATCTGTGGTCATGGTATAATATATTTGTAAGGCCATGTGGTCAATGCTTCACTCACACAAACAGCAAGAACACAGCAAAAGACTGCTAAAAAACAATAATACTATTTTTGTAAAAAAAAAAAAAAAACCTTTTCTAGGTTGTTAAAAAGGGTGGCAGGTGACATTTTTATGGTCTCGTTCTCAAAGTCACCTGTAAATACTGAATACTGAGTTGTCAAAATGAGCTAAGACAGCTCATATTAAAAGAACTAGATGGCTCGCTGGCCTCATGTTGCGCTCATATCGCCTGACGTGGATTTGCACACGCAGTGCTCATGTTTGAAGGGGGAGGGAGAAATTCCTGTGGTGGCAGCCAGCTTTGGTGACCACAGCAGGCGGCCAAATTCAGGTGATGCCTGGATGGTGGGAGAAGAGGTTAGGGGGGCAGGGGGCTGAGTGTACGGGTTGTACCAGGTTACAAGATTTGGCCTAAAAGAGTGGCTGTACAGTGAGTCACATGATTAAAAATACATTTTCTTAGAAGTCATCAACAGAAGATATAAATCATGAATGTTGTCTTCATTTTTTTATGATAAAATCAACTTAGTATTTTTTACAGTGCAGTGTCAACTAAAACCTGTGTGCAGTGCAACAAGGCAAACACATGTGATGCTCATCATTGCATGCTTTTGAGTCAATATCTGTCTACATCCGTTCTGTGTATTTGCAGTGTGAGAAGTTATCTGCGTGGCAGTGTGTTAACATGCACTAATTGCTATTCGCTGGTAAATAGGCCACAAGCTGACAGGGGCAGAGAGCAATTGTCCCTGTTTAGCCTTATTCCATTACAACAACACTGGCTGCTGACATATCACCTACTTACCTATTATGACACACATACGCACACCCAAATACATGTACAAAGTCTTGAGTTATGACTCATCCATTATGAGAGCTTTGTTATTATTTATTTACTCGGTGTAGGTTTCAAGTACTGTAAAGATGCAAATGAGAAAATTGGCATGAAAACAGATGCCTAGAAATCCGTTGATTGTTGATGCTCAATCCCAGGACCAAAATGTGACTTGAGGACCTTTAAGATTTTAGGACATGTATGTCACTCTAATCAGACATAGACTCAAATTCTACACATTCACCATGGACAGTCCCGATTTTCTTTACTGTCTTATTTTGTACCTGAGGCTACCATTGTCCACTTAAATGACCTGTTTGCTAGAAAAGGCTCGGCTCATCAGGATTTCTCAGTTAGAAGGCGATTACTTTCAACTTTGGGGCGACTGCCCATTTGCATCGAGGTAGTCACATTGAAGTCATGTTGAAAATAATTGTATGGTGCCTGTAAAGATTAGGGGTTCCAGCTTCCAGTTAAGGCTATGCCTTAAATAACCTTTAAATATGAAAATGATAGGCTAAATAACCAACACTGTTGGCTTGTTTGTAAAATGGGGGAAAGTAATACAAATTACTTACGAAATAGTTGTTGGTCATATTTAGACTGACAAACTGAAATATTCAAACATTACTGACAAAATGTTGATCTGAACAGTTCATTAAGATGGACTCCACTTTTTAAGTTGGGCCATTATTTACCACTAGTTAAATTTAAATTCACTTTTTTATTTGCACCAACAACAAACCAACAACAGCAGGGCATATTATGTGTCATCTTATATTAGACATTTAAAAACCACAGGAGCATGAGTTCACAAATCAAAGAGCTGCAGCTGTCTTTAACGTTGTAGTGATTGAAACACAGCATGTAGGTTCATTAGTTCGACTATCCAGTGCAATATGAATCAACATGACAGCACACGTGACGAGACATCAGGCCAGGTTGCTGGTTAGTGTAGTGGGTGTGTGTGTGTGTGTGTGATCATGCAGGCACAATGGAAGCTGCACAGTGGAGGTTACAAGGAAGGTGAAAGGGCAGTGATGATGACCATTCAGGAGCAATGGGCACAACCTTTGACCTGACGTTTTTATGAGACATATACTTACGAAGAAAACACCTCCCTCCACCTTCCGGGCTCGTCTCCCTGTCACCTTAGCACAATGACAGTTTGTTTTCATTCATAGGGTTATCAGAAATCATCAATTCAATCAAGTGAAGTGAAATACCTCCAATCCAAAAATGCAACCTTTGTTCTGTGAAATAGATTCTTCTTGTAAAGACTGTAGGTTTTAAAGCATGTAACATAGGATATGAAGATGGTGGCACAGTGAACAATTACAAAGTGTGCTGCAGAGAACACTAGTCACTTTCCAAATTCTGATCAGAGACAACTTTACAAGACCTTCAGTGAAGCCTATCCGTTAGAGTCAGTTTACTCTATGAATAACATGTCACACTGTCTGGGAATGATCCCAGAGCAGGAGTCCGGTTCTGTGCTATGATACGATACTGCTAGTGTTTACAGCATGCCCTCTTAAAGGGAATGCATTGATCATAAGACACCTCTGCACAGGAACTCACAGTTACCAAAATCGCCTCCTACCTATTGATTTAGTGGACAATAGGTACATCAGTATAGCTAAACCTGCTGGGAATGTGGAGCTAAATAAACATGTGTTTTTTGTCCTGTAAAGCATAAAGCTGGATTTATTGGTGTACCTTCTCACCCCCCCACCCACCCACCCGCCCACCCACCCACATCATGCACCCTATATATTAATCCAGTCAGAGCTCTGCCAAATCAGCAGGACTGGTGTTTGAGCATAACCCAGGTCTGTGAGTCATCTGTTATTTACATCTCTGAGGCTGTGAGATAACCCTTCCATCCATCCGAGATTAATAATAAGAGGATGGATGGAAGGGGCTTCCAGACAGCAGAGTGTAAGTAAGAGCGGGGGGGGGGGGGGGGGGGGGGGGGGGGGGGGGGGCAGTGTGAAAAATTAAAGGGGTGAGAATGAGAGGAGATAGTGACAGGGTTAGAAGCAGTGGGAGGGCTGATATTTATAGAGAAGTAAAAGGCCAGTGATGTATTCTGTTCAGGCCTTGGCATATATACTGACACAGGAGCATGACTGAGCAATGTATAATGTATGTCCTGGTTTGGCTAAAATCAGGTCAATAATGGCTTCTTTTGTTAATAACAGGAGGATTGACAGATGCTGATGGGATGTTGTGTGCCTTTATAATCTACTGTATCCAGGGTGACCCATGTCTGAACTGCTATTTCATCACTGAAACACAGAAATTCAAGGCGTCCTGACCAACAACAACAATTTAACCAATCCCTGAAATGACATGTCGATTATTCGTTTTTTTATAAAGTATAATCTATCTGTTTCTACCATCAAGCTACAAGACAATATGCGTGCAAAGGGAGGGGTTTGGTGTCAAATACCACAAAAAAAACAACAACTGAGGATATGATAATTCTATATAGGAAGCATGTAGCAAGAGATAAGGTGACAACAAACCCAAGGACATGGTTTTAAAGCTTGGGAAGAGCAGTTTTGTATTTCAGTAACTCCTTAAAAAACACTGAATCATGCTGAAAAACGTCAATTTAAATGATGAAACCTGTTGTAATATTTTAACAAAATCATTAATCATGTCAATATTCGGCTCAGTATTGACGACCATATGACCATCCACTAAGTTGAGTAAAAGGTTGTTAATCTGTGTGCTCCATTACCTTTGAGGAATAATCACATACAGTATACACTAATGCTTTAATGTGTCTTAAAACTCTGTATATTGTACATGTGAGCACAGTTAAATCCCTTAGTGTAAAGCATTTACGATGAAGGCAGGGATGGATCTGAGCTTCCCATTAGGCCAGAGTCTTATTACGGTAATGTAAAGCATCAATATTGGGATTGGTACAGTAGTTTAGTAGGATGGATGTTTACTGTCTAAAAATACACCCCTGTGACCGCACTAATCCTCCAACACTAAGCAAAGATTACTCAGCGTTTAGCTACTTTTAGACCTACTGCATTGCTTTCAGCTAAAATGATCTGATCCTCTGGGAAATTTACAAGAAATACAGAATTTTATCATTTACTTTGTACTACTAATTTGGTTTGTTTATGTGCTGAAATTTTGAAATACAGATTCTGAAGTTGAACTTGAAGTCTGTCAGAAATTACGACATATGTTTTAATTTCATGGAGAGTTTATACCGGAATTAAATGGGAAAATCTTATGGAATTGACCCATTAGACCAATCTCCAATGAGATGTATACATAAGTAATCAAACATGAATAATTTCACTGTAATATCTTGACATTTTTTGATTAAGTTTGCTTTGAAGCCCAGCCATTGCTGCTTTTAGGGGTGTCTCATGTGAAAGCTAACTCTATTTATAATTTGACAGAGAAAGGATTCAAGAGTTTGTTCCATAAACTTGCATCCTCAAAAACTAACAGAAACTCTTCCTGCCACCTTATCAAAAGTGTGCCCTCATTTATACCCCATGCTTCAAACTGTGGGGTGTAAATCGGAGCACTCAGCAGAGGAGAGAGTAGCAACAGGGCTAAAGAGAGGAGAGGAGGTCAGAGTGTTTTTATAAAGTAATTTGTAGTGCAGTTAATATTAACAAGAGAACTGTGCACGATTTTGTTCTGGAAATGTCAGTATTTTAAAAAATGGTATTGCTGACTAACACAGACACACTGACAGATAGATACAGATTCCATAACATTCTGAATATTCAGTATAAGACTTACTGGTATTGGCTTGGTGGTGAGGCCCAAGTTGTCTTGATCAAACTCCTCTTTCTCTTCCCATGATCCTTTGCTGTCCCCATTGGATGAAGGGACAACTTTGAGTTCCTTGGCATGTCCGCTCATCACCTGTACCGGGTCGAGACTCATCTTCACCACAGAGAATCCACCTTCTCTGTTTTTCCAAAAGTGTGCCTCAAACCGCCCCTCGCTTCTCTACCTCTGATAAAGACACAATTCTCTTCCTCATCCAAATGACAGCAAAAGAATGTCCTGCTGCAGTCCGTAGCATTTATCAAGATACTCCTGGCAAGTGCATTGATAACAGTACTACAGTAGATTGCTGGGCATGCACCTGCCTGTGAAAGCAGGCCAAGTGTGAAGAGCAAAAGTGCTCCCTCTTCCGTCCCCTGCTCACTTGTCTGTATCCGTTTTATCTCAAGAGGATTATTGCTCACTGCATCCAATTCCAGAGGACATGGGCTGCCTACAAACTCACAACCTTTCTCCTACACACAGCGTCTGTTGTGCATGCTTACACACACACACGGTGATATACAGTCTGTCCTTTGCAAGTGTGTTGCAGGCTGTACAGCAGTCCATCTGCTGCAGTCCCTTTGCCCCTCTCTCTTTTCCACACATTCACTCCCCCCCCCCCCCGCCTCCCCCCCAGTCCCCCCTGTCTCATTCAATCACTCTCTGCTGCCTGCATTCATTTGTTCCCCTCTGTCCTGCCGCTGACCAATCACAGACCTGCTTCCTTATTCAGCGTCGCTCCGCCCCCCTGCTGTTCCTTGTTGACAGTGCAGTCAGTTTGCCCAAGAGGCTCATGGGAAGTTCAGGCACAAACTAGAGTACAGAGCAAATTTTGGCTAACATGAGCCATTTAGTCTGTTTTTTCTTTTTTGTATTATTCGTTAGAAGGGCTAAAATTAATTCTGATTGTCATCCATGAAAAATATGATTTTCCCATATGAAGAGCTTATAAGAGCTTATTTTATATATACACACTATATTTGGAAACCTATCTCTGTTAAGAAATGTAAGTTGTGTAAAATAGACTATAAGCTATTGTATGTTTTGACATTTCTTTTCTCGTTGGAAGTATTGGTCATGCTGTTAACAAATGCTAACAAATACATGTGGAGCAAGAAAACAGTGCCAGACGGGGCTGTATACAGCAATAGCTGGGCATAACTTCATTTTTACACATTGTTACCATACAGTAGAAGAAACATGTTGGACTTTAAATGTGTTAAAATATTCCAATAGTTCGCTGTACAACAAATACAAGTGAAAACATTGAGTTCTGTTTTCAGCATTACTGAAAATGTTCATTTGAAATGTTTTGAAAGTTACTGAATCTTACTCCACTTTCAGATTTCAGCTCTTATTTTCATGCATGTTGAACTTTTTTTTAATTTAGTAAATCTGGATGGTAAATATGATTTAATCACTTTTGTACTAGCCTAAAACTTAAATCAATGACTGAAACATCAAAAGCAAAGCAGTCTTTAGAATACCATCAATTGATTGGACTTTGATGTAGTTATAACTGAATGTCTCTCCTTTAGAAAACTTGCTGGTGTTGTGAAGGATCATTAAATATTGAGTCAGGTTTAGTCTTATGACATAGTATGTGTATGTAGAGACATTTGGTGTTTGATACACACTGCGGCTCATTAAAGTGAAAAAAGTGAAATGTATAGTGTCGTGTTTTCCTTCCAGTGTAACACCAGTGTAAAAATGTGGTAGATTTGAACAAACTATTCATGTTGATGAGTCATATAAGATACGTGGAATGTAACAAAATGAAAATTAGTACCTAGTACATAGGATAAGAAAAACACAGACTAAGAGAGAGAGAGGGAGAGAGAGAGAGAGAGAGAGAGAATTGATGAGGTAAATGTTGATCAGAGAACAGAGAGTTAAATTGACCTAAAGGTCGCAGATAATGGATGTAACCGTCATTTAAAATCAAGGTTGTACACCAAGTCGAACACAGGGCCATTAGTGTCTTCACTCGTGCATGTTGAGCACAGCGCAGTGGCAGACCTTGCGACAGAAAAATGCCTCCACTACCATGGTCATGTTTCAATTATAGCTTTACAAATTTTGAATTATGAATTATGTGACTGCTTATTCCTGCCTCTGTGTGTTTTCCCTCCAGTTTTGATTGCCCTCATTGTCTTCACCTGTGTCGTTAGTCTCACCTGTGTCTGATTACACCTGTGTCTATTTAGTCTCTGTGTTTCTTCCCTTCTGTGTCAGTTCATTGTTGTATGTTTATGTTAGATGTAAGTTTACCTCGTGCTCCCTATTGATTCCTTGTGTCTTCCTGTTTTGACCCTTTTTTGGGATTTTGTTTTGGTTGCCTTTTTGTTTTAATTAAATAGTCTTTTGTTATTCTGCACTTGGGTCCACCTCTCTCTTGTTTTCGACACACCGTGACATCAGTATTATTTTCATTCTGTTTTAAATCAGTTCATAACTCATCTCAGGAGCTTGAACTAGGTATGTTTCCAGAATGAAAAACACAGTATGAAAGTTTCATGTGCAGCTTAACGGTGCACAGTATACTTTTCTCATTTACAGTATATTTGTTGGAATGTAGATTTCTCTATTTACTACACACAAGCTCCGATACAGCATTGAAATTTGACGAATGGTGAAGGGGATGGAGGCAGTTAAGAAATGCAGAGCCCAGATTAAATCTGTCCTTTTTCGGCATGTCTGGTTACTTTGTCCTGTGCTCTATACTGTAATGCATTATGTGTATACTAAAATTACATTATGAGCAACACAGACAGTCCCACAACTAAATTCAGGTCATGTCTCTTTAATGGTATCTGTACAATGTTTTTTTCTTAGGTTGATGCCAGGAGTAGTGGTCACTAAACGTTTTCTCACTCTTGATATTGGAACATTTTCATTTATGACGTTATTAAGAATTATTAGAGATTACTAGATTACCGTCTGTCAATAACAGTCTAGTTGGATTTTTGTAGCTACTTTATAGTTATGTTCTGTCCTCACTGCTTTGTATTGATTTAGCTACACATTCCCAGCATGAAGATAGGTTGCTTAGCAGTCTCTCTTCCATGGGTCACTGCTCGGTCAGTGTGACTGAATGTATGATTTTCTGTCACTTTCTTTTCACCAAATAGAATGTATTAATGTATTTAGTTTCATTTGGTTATAACATGGACACAAACATGTCAGAAGGAAACTTTGGCAGACATTAAAGGACATTTAGTCGGGAGTGTGTGAGGTAACAGCCCCATCCTGTGGTCACACTGCAAACTGCAACTGTCGAGCATTGACCTCTATTGCTGCAGTGTGATTCATTGTTTCTCTGTATGCTCATTTGTGATGTGTGGTTCTCTACTGAGCTGAAGGCTGATACTGTGAAGCTCAGAATAGTTTTTTATCGATCCTTGATGGGTGGCTGGGGGGAGGGGCATTGGAAACAATATGACATAGCCCACATACTTTGAACTGAGGAATGAACAGAAAGAACAAGCACTGATGCGGAATCTGAAATAATAAATATTAGTGTTTTTATTTTGGACAATTGGACTGATATTTGTCTTAATAGAAATCACAGAAGCCTACACAAGGACAAAGATAAAGCTGTATCAACCTTTAACAAAGCATTTAAAAAACAGGAAATCTATTTACTCTCTCCGTTTAAATGACTCTTTAAGTGTTTCCAGCTCTCATGGTATGTCCATAATTATGTGAAAGCTTTATCTGCATAAGACAAGTTATTGAAGGCACGTTTTCTCCATTGCTGTGGGGCTGAGTAAATTGAAGACTGCAGATACCAGAAGCAAAATTAATTTCTGCAATCATTACACTTTACAGTGAGGTGTGTGTGTGTGTGTGTGTGTGTGTGTGTGTGTTTTGTCTGAATATGGTTAGCTTCATAGGCGTGAAAGGTTTTTTTTGTGTATGTTTATGCACTTGTCTCCCTGCCTGGTGGCCTCAGCGTGGTAACCATGAGAACAGCATGAACGGTGACCTCATTGCAGCAATGTGACATCATAGACGGTGACTCATATTCTTGGCGCTCTGTTTTGTGTGTGTGAATGCATTTCAGTGTGTCAAGATGCTATTGGAGGAAACACATTGGCCAAGGCAAGAAGACAACAACAACAGGCTCTGTGAACATCAATTAATTTTATTCTATGTAACAAAAATAATTACATTGTCTTTGTTCTAGGATCCTAATATTGAAATCAAAAAACAAAAAAAAAAGCTAAATTATCAACTGGGACAGTAGACATTTACATGAACATCATAGAGAAAAATGTTGAAGAATAGAACTATATTGCACCACTGAGCACAAATGATCCCCTTCAAAAAGTAAAGAATATCTATGTTGGTATTCATGTAACAAAGCTCAATGTGTCTGTCGAAAGTTTTCTGAAGACTGACAGCTGATGAACTGCATCACATGACATCAACATAGTATCTCTTTATTTTGAACTTCAACTGATTCAACCATAGCACTTCTAACCCACTTTTCTCCTATGACATAACTCCATCTTTGGCACAGAAATTATACAGAGTAAATGATTTATTTTGCCAATGTAATTTATTTATTGTAAACTGCATGGGGAAAAAACATTCAGTGAGAAAGCAGTTAAAAAAATAATAAAAATGTGTGTTTGCAATCTTCGAAAAAACCGAAGCGGCCCCCTCGCTCTGAACCTGCGCTAATTAGGACGGACAAAAATCTAATAAGCAGAGGAGTGTGAAGACCAACACACCGAGAAGCCACTTTGTGAGCCAATCTTTTGTCGTCAAAATGTTTTTTTTCTTTTTAATTGCACACTGCTTTACATTTAGAAGGATGATTAAGCCTGTCACAAAAAATACATTTAGTCGTAACATGAGGCAACAGAATACTCTGAGCTCTAGGGGTGATTAAGTATACACTCAAAAGAATTTACAAGACATTCATTCTGGTTTTATCAAACTTAATCTTGTGTTTCTGATTTCCCTGAAATAGGAGCAAAACAATCTGCAAGTGGAGAAAATCAATCTAATAAATATATCTTGACAAACCCCTCTACAATGCTTTTCTGTCGTCCAAAATAACTCATTTTTTTCCTCGAGGTTACTTGTTACCACAGAAAAACAGTTAAATGATAGATATCGATGCATGTCCACTAAGGGCTTCCGTAGTTTTTCATACTTTTACAGGGAGAATTAAGAAAGATTATTTTTCAATCCTGCATACTGTTAGGTTTTAAAGCTCATAAGATTCTAAAATAAGGATTTGACTTTTGTTGTTTTAATAGAAATATGTAACTCTTTAGCTTCTAAATGCTCCAATGTGTTGAAAGTGAAGTAGGTTTGCTTTTGGAGGCTCATGGCTCACTGCTAACAAATACATGTGGAGCAAGAAAACAGCGCCAGACGGGGCTGTATAGAGCAATAGCTGGGCATAACTTCATTTTTACACGTTGTTACCATACAGTAGAAGAAACATGTTGGACTTTAAATGTGTTAAAATATTCCAATAGTTCGCTGTACAACAAATACAAGTGAAAACATTGAGTTCTGTTTTCAGCATTACTGAAAATATTCATTTGAAATGTTTTGAAAGTTACTGAATCTTACTCCACTTTCAGATTTCAGCTCTTATTTTCAGGAACAGAAAACTCTTAGGACCAAAACAAGATTATCGAGTTCTTCACATCAGATAAGATTTCTGGTTTTGATCTTGAGGCACAATCATTATATAAGCAAAGGAGAGCTGTACAGTAGTGTGACTTCATACCTCCAACCACTGGGTGACACTGTGACACAGGACAGTTTGATTATTATTATTATTGTTTGTTATTATCACTGACACCCCTCTCCTCAGACCTCAGGCTTCTCCTGCCCACAATCTGTCAGCAACCTCCACTTCAGAGACTGAGGCCTACAGAAGTAATCACTATGTGTGAGTATTATTTGTAGAACTGCAACAAGAGGCTACAGCAAACAAAACAGCACATCCCATATTGGAGACAGTACATCGGCTACTGTACACCAGCGGACCACGAAAGCAAGTGTAGGTGTGGGTGATAATACTCAGTGCTTCGGTGGGAGGGTTACCTCTAACATTTGTACAAACTTAAACTAGACTGAGGCATCTCTTGATACACAAATGATACAAATACAAAACACAGTAACACAAACACGTACAAAACACTTGCAAAAGTGTCCGGATATACAGCACGCACTGAGCTTTTTCACAAGCACTCACAGTTTCTACTCTGGCTCACTCCGTCATCCTCTCACACAGAACACACACATGCATCCTCTCTCTCTCTCTCTCTCTCACACACACACACACACACACACACACACACACACACACACACACACACACACACAGTAGCTGAGTCATCTTATGAAAGTGTGTCTAAGCTAGTGGTACATTTACATTTACATAGTATATTTGTTTATATTCATAAATACGATTACGGTCGTATCATATTATACATGTCGCTTTATCATTACATTATCAAACAAGGGAGGCTCGTTCTTTCACTTTAGGGGGGGGGGGAGCATTTTCACTGGTTTAACGAGAAGTAGCAAAAATGATGTGCAGTGACATCTGTTTCAGTCGGCTAAGAGGACACGGAATCATTTATGTGGGACTCGTGGAATAGAATAAAAGGCCTTTGAGATTTAAGAGAAATTAAATGGTGGGGAACTGTGTCTGCAGAGACCCTGTCCTCTTCCTCCACTTCAACTCAGGAGGTTTCTAGGAGGGCATTGGGTGGATTTCAAGAAGCCAATGACAGCACACAGGTGAGTTAAGTATACAATTCAGTGATTGGACGCTATACATACCACGGAATAGTGGATAAAGCTCGTTCCAAAATGAGGTTGAACCTTGGGTTGGCTTTTAGTCACGGATGCAGAGTTGTCCTTGCTGTCTGTTGGACAGGCAGGTGCCAAACACAGGCAGTTAGCCGGTGCTAGCATGCTAAATAATAGCCTTTTCGATTACATCAAATGTAATAGGCCTACTCTCAGGCAGCTTGCTGTGTGTCATCAGGCCAAGCTAGATGTATCTAGCAATTCTGGTAGTGACTAGCCAAGTTAGAGGGGCCCAGTTTGAATTTTGTGTTTATAATCTGCAACGAACAATGCTACCGACACTACCTTTAAGAAACAAAGCACTTTCACTTAAAATTCTTATCTACAAAAGTTTGTTTCACAACTTATAATTATCGTGAGCGCGATGCTGGTTCAGTCAGCCCGGTAATATCAATTTCAATTAAGTGCGGGCATCAAGCTAACGTACTTAGATGTACATGCTGGTCTATTTGTAAAAATGAGGGGGGAGGGAGAGTTAGCCTCCTTTGGGGTGGGCATTGCAAACTTGCTTAGGCTAAAAATGCTGTAGTGTGTGGCAGCAGTTAACTTGCTCCACATTTGTCCCTATACAAATCTTAATTAAATAAATAAAAACCCCTGCAGAATAATGCACCAGCTGCCACTGCATCCATCAAAGGAAAGGATTTATTTTAATTGCTTTGCTGATCCTATGGAATGCATGGATTTGTGAAGGGAAAGGCTGGAAATGACTGACTTACTGAAAATTACGATTCAGGTTGCATTACATGCATGATTGATATTCACAAGCAGATGAGCACACCACC
Organism: Labrus mixtus; assembly: GCF_963584025.1. Lineage (NCBI taxonomy): Eukaryota > Metazoa > Chordata > Actinopteri > Labriformes > Labridae > Labrus > Labrus mixtus. The sequence goes on along the minus strand of NC_083627.1, from coordinate 12,012,833 downwards.
CAGGCTTCCTCGTCAACCTTTTGCTCTTTTTAAAATTGATTTTAGATCTGAGCTGAGTTCAGCAAAGTTCCTCTCCCTGCACCTATTATCAAAGCACTTCCTTTCTGACATTTAGGATGGAAGAGGAGAAAAAGGGGCCGAGAGCAGGACAGTGGGAGAGGAAGAGAAGAGAGCCTTTCGGCCTTCAGTGTGAAACAAAAATTAATCACGGAGGCAGGGTTGGCCTTTCTGAGAAATACCGTTTCTGCCATGTGGTCTGCAATTACTGATTATCCCCACTCCACACTGGTCTAGTGGCTTCCTCTGCTCAAGTGGACGATTTTACAATGTCCTGTATGTTTCCTGATTTCTAATTGTGCATAGCTCATATATGTATGTTAGACTTTCAATATGATTTCTAGAGTTCATTCAGATTTGCTTTCTAATGAGGACAGGGCTTATTTTATTTGTTTATTTTGGTGCTGAGGACAATGACTGTAATACTGTTGTGGTCATCAAATTTTATTTTTTTCATATGTCTGGTTATCAAACATGTACCAACAATAGAAATATACTTTTTTGGATTATAACGTTATTTATTAGGCATAGTTTTAAGATGTGAATGTTTTAAAGTGTCAGTAAAAAGGATTTAAATATGATACTTGCACAACAATATGTATATTATGCTTGTTTCTAAAATGTTTATTTGGAAAATAATTTGTTGATACAATTATGACAGTAAATGGATATATATATGGTTTTATTAAAAAATAAGCTGATGTGGTGATTTCTGGCATTCATAAAAAGAATAGATAATAAGGAAGAGAGCCATGAGGGGAACATGTTCATCAGCTAAAAAAGCAGAGGTTTGAAAATGTGGTGGACAAAGCTTTATTCTGACTTATTTGAATTACATTTTATTATAAACATTTAATTGTTTGGATAAAATGTTGATTTCTAAGCATGTGGGGATAAAGCTTCAGGTGCAGCCAGATGTCACTGAGCAGCTCATCAGTATTCTTCACCATGCCGCTGGAGGCAGCCGTCTGAGACATTCATCACCTGTCTGCCTCACACTTAGAGCATGGACACAAGGTGTTGTAATGTATCCCAAATGCTCTCTCTGAGTGCCCTCAAACTTACTGTGGAATAGATGGTTGAGAAAGTAACAATGTAACTGCACACTTTACAAATACGCGGTTACATCTAGTTTGGCCTGGGTTATTAAAATGTACTTTGCTCGGAAAATGTCTCACATTCATTTCCCATTCATACTCAGAAAAATATGGACATCAATAAACAACCACACACAGCTTATGGATTTGTACATTTATGTAATAATCTCTTTCAGCATTTGCTACTCTCTGGTAGCTCTAGATGGACCGTGTAGAAAACACACCAGGCCCTTTGTTTGGTTTAATGCCATTCCTTTCTTCAACCTGTGGTGCACAATATTTACTACTTACTGTTTTAAAGTTGATATACTGGTTGCCGGAATTTCCAGTACAGTAAGAAATTAAGGGAAAAGTTTAGTAACGCTCTCATATCAGTTTATGAAGCTGGAGAAAAGTAGCATGTTTTAGCGTCTGGAAGTCTGGAAACAAGGAGGAACTGCTGGCTTAGCTCTTCATCTCAAGTGTTGAAATGATATATATATATATATTGACCATCTTTTTTCTAATCCATAGTGGTAAGTCAACGGTGATGTTTCTGATTGTTGGCCAGGTTACTACTGGACATTGATTCAAATCGGTAACCTGTTGTTTTTGGACTTTTCCCATTGAACAGATTCAACTAAAAACCTGCAACATCTTAAATGGTGAGTTTAACTGGTGCTGGTAGTCATATTTATTTACCCGTGAATATTGTGAGCTTTCTCTTCATCTCTCACCACTTGGACCAAGTGCTATCAATCCTTCTACATAGCTCTCTAAAAATAGGATGGTTTAGACACCATTCACTCTTTTACAAATAAGATCCTGTGCACTTCAGAGTCTCTGAATCTTACTATCTAGACACACAGCCCAGGTGGGGCTGACAAATCCATATTTCAAATCCATATTTCCTTTAGCTGTACATCTCTATAATATCTATTCTGCCTGTGCCAAAATAACTGGCAGAATTTCCACTATTTTTTTATTCTCTCAGTGGATTAGTAAAAACACTCTATAGTGCTATAGTGAAGCAAAAGAGCTATAGGAACGTCAAAGAGGGAGGGCATGGAGCAAAGAAATGGCATCAACCATAGGATCAACTGTGTTCCCATCATGCCTCATCCCATTTTACTGTTTCAAATAAAGGAAATAAACCTTCCCTACTTCCTCCTCTTCCCCCGAAACTGCATCCCTCCCTTTCATCATCAGCCCTTCTGTTCTCTCATCCTCCGTCCTTCCCTTACTCAAGTTCAACTCTTCCTCCCCTCCCTCTCTACCCTAATAGTTTCTGCACCCACCCTCTTTCTACTTCTGCATGTCACACTGCAGCAGTAGGACGATGGAGGGGTCAGACTTGGCGGCCTCTTTAAACTCTTCCAGGGAGATCTCATCATTGTGGTCCTTGTCCATCTTTGAGAAGATCTTGTCCACACGCTGCTGCGGAGTCAACCCATCCTCATTCATTCGCATCATGATCACAGTTCCCACCATCTTATAGATGGCCTACAGAGGAGGGAAAAGGGAAAATGCTAGATTTTTTCTTGTAACGTTCGGTTGGATTTGTTTCTAGTTACACGACAACTTTAATAAAACACATACCTCTATGATCTCCAGCATCTCCATGCGGGTGATCTTTCCATCCCCATCCAGATCATACATGTTGAAGGCCCAGTTAAGTTTCTGCTCAAAGCTGCCCCTGGAGGTGATGGACAGGGCACAGATAAACTCTCTGAAGTCGATGGTCCCGTCACCGTTCTTGTCAAATGTCCGAAACGCATGCTGGGCGAATTTGGAAGCGTCACCATATGGGAAAAACTGAGAGTGAAAAATGAGAAACAAGGTCATATAAATTATGCATGTATTCCAATGGGTGCACACATTGTACTGGCAATGTTCATATTGCAGTCCATTACAGGGCTGCAATATGAACATTGCCATCTAATTGCCAATGAACAATGTAGGAAAGTGTTTTAGAGTACCTATAATAATTATGACCTGTCAATAAAGAGTTACTAAAGAAACTGGGATTTTATCCACTGGAGGCTGGTTAAAAGACGCTATGGAAAGGACCGGTTACAATTTAAGTCTTTTCTTATGATGTGAAACTTTTGTCTCAATGCAATGAACTTTTATAAAAAATTAAAACTACTGTATAGGTTATTCACATCTCAGAGTCATTTCCTTAAGTGCCGGGCATAGCTTTTCTCCTCACTCCTAAGAGTTGATGAAAATATACTAAATAAAAAGTAAGAACAAGTAGAATCTGTCATCCTCTGTCGTGCACTGAACCATTTGAAATTCTAGAATATTCTATAAGGTCATTACTGGCAGTATTTAGGCTAACTAAAAAAATATGTTTCCCATTTGTAAACGCACCAGCCCTAATATAACTGTAATTTAACTGTTTAATTTCCTCTGCTATACCTGTCGTCTTATCCACCTCTTCTGCTCTCACCTTAACGTAGAGCTGCTGGAACTCCTCCAGGTTGAGGATGCCAGAGGGACAGTCTTTCAGGAAGCCTTTGTACCACTGCTTCAGCTCCGCCTCGTTGAATTCTGTACTCTTGGTCAGGTCATCCAGGACCTCTGGAGCCAGCTTGCTGTTGTGTTTCCCCATGATGCTACACCTCTTTTGGAGGAGGGGGGGGGGGGGGGTGTACAGAGAGAGAGAAAGAGAGAGGGTTAACACAATTGGAGGAGCTGCTAGACAAACAACAGCAATGGCAACATTTCCCCTGTGTTGTAGAAACAGCACAGGCCTCTGGGAATGGATGCAAACATGGAATAACCTGCAGGGAGAAACACAGGAGAGCTGCATCGTCATGTATCTGTCTTTTTATCTCAAATATATGCAGAATGAAACATTCACACACATTTACACTGTAGCAATAATTCAACAGTAGCTGTTTTTGCTACAGTGTTTTTAACACAACTTTTAATCTATACTCGAGAGACACTTCCTCTAAACTCTAAACAGAGCCAAACACCTATGCACTATTTGTCTTTCTAATTAATTTCCTTCCTGGAATCAATTTTTCATTCATTACTAATTTGACACAAATGCTAAGAGACTCTCTACATTCACTAACCTTATCATTATAAGACAAAATTGACTCAATTAGAGACTATATTTACAAAGCACTAGAGCATGTTGTCCATTCAGGAGGAACTTATATGAAATTATAACATAGCAAATGTTATAGTGTGTTCAATGTAAGGCATTATAAAGCATGTTTACTTGGTAAATGTTATATGGACTGCACTTGAATACACTTTTTTTTTATAGCCAACCTAAAGACAAGCCACCCACTCTAACTCTGATTCACAGTTGCCCTATCCATCTCACTTTCTTGGCACTTACAGACTGCCAGTTCAAGGCAGGATATTTATGCCCCCGTTACACCTGGTCTGCAATAGGTAATGCACAGAGGCGGTGGGGCAAAGGCGTTCCGCCTCTGATCCGCCATTAAAGGAAGTAATAGAGACAGAAAGAGGGGGAAACAGTGGCAATGTGGAACAGAGCTGTGTGTGTGTGTGTGTGTGTGTGCATGTCTAAGTGTGTATGTGAAGTTTCCACTGTGTGTTTACACCCTGAGCCTCTTCCTTCTCAGCAACGCCATACAGAAAAGTGAAACCACACACTGGGAAACCAATCTTATGCCATTCCTGATGCAATGTGAAAGTACAAAGGTGAATGTCAAATCTTCGTCATGAAGCTGTTCTGTAATCTTAACCTGTAAGCAGCTTCTGTCTCATCATTTGATTACTGTGGGATACTTAAATAATACAACCTCATCCATTCATCCACCAGGGAATGATTTAAAAGTTTAACTTGAGAGTGAGATAAGGGACACAAAGACCAACAGTCCATAGTATAAGTGTACAGGCAAGAATGCCTATACAGCTTATTTAAAAACCCAACTGCTGATGGGACAAAGAACCTCAGATATTTGTTTGATGTGTCCCTCCTAACATGAGTAAACCTCCTCCCTGTCGGCAGCAGTCTAAACTCTGCATGCAGAGCGTGCTGAGTGTCTTCCAGGATGGTCTTTGCCGAGATGGGTAATTCAAAATTCATTCAGGAGTCTGAGAGAATGCAGCTGAAGAGAGTGAAGCAGGTTTCACTTAACATGAGAATGAGATGGTCCTGTGACCTGGTGCACTTTTGAAGATTCTCAATTTGGAATTGGCCAAAGAAATTGCAATCAGTGCATCTCTAATATCTATAAGATCACAAATGCAATGGAATAAATGTCAACGCGCAATAGGTCTTTCCATTTTCATAATGACTGGAGTCATTGTTACTCCACTATAACTTTGTGCCACTTCTGAAAGTACAACCACTGATGATAGCATCATTTCTGCACAGACAGTAAAATGGCCCATTAACCTGGCTCCACACATCACATCACATGTCTGAGGACCACTGCACTGCCTTAATGACGCCATCCCTGAGTCATAGTCCTGTCTGACCTCTTTCACACTTTGTCACCTGGACACAGCCGACACAGCTGTGTCAAGCGGACACAAATCCTCTTCATAATTGCAAAGGGATTGTGGGGGCAGTTTAAAGGCTGAAATATCATCACCTCCCTCGCTTTATGGGCGGGTGAGTCATCTAGAAAGATGCAACAAAACCCCAAGTCACCGCAAAGTGCAACAATATTTTAGACTTTGTATTCCCCTGACAACTGGGGCGCACTGAAGGAAAGCCAAGAGCTTAGAGGAAGAGGAATAAGTGGAGACAGGCCAATCCAGTATTAACATGTTGTGAAAAGGTCACCTGTGATCTTATCAAGTCAAGACACTAAAATGAAAGTTCTCTGCTCAGAGAGCCACCCTGCAGTTGCTCAAGACAAAAGAAAGAGTGCTGTTCATAAAGAAAAGAAAGGGGGAAAAAAGTGTCTTTAAACTGGATGGTGCATTCAAATAGTCATACACTTTTATTTACTTGTCATCTTGAACTTTTTCAATTACTTCCGGAGAAATGCCACCAATTTCACTTGTGAATAACAGAACCCAGCATGAGTCAACCATAAGATGGAAAGTGTTAGTGTTCCATTTCCGTAAAATGCTGTTTTTAAATTGCGCAGTCACAGAAATGGATCCCTTCAGATGGGAAACAGATGTTTTTGGATTCACAGGAAGAAGTATGAGTGTAGAAGGACAGCTACAGAGCCAATCAAAGCTCAGACTGAGCATTGATCTATAAACCTCCTGACTGAGGACAGGGCTTAAACTGTTTCTTTAATGAAAGTGTTTTGATATTCTACAGCAGGTCACTGCCATGACCTTCATACATCTCACTTTTACCCAAATGATGCCAGGCTATCACAAATGGCAGGTACAAATAAACGTAAACCAAATATATCAACGATGCGAGCAGTGCCTTTCCAGCCTGAATGGCCATCGCACATCTGGCACGCACACAAACTTTCACAAGGTTAACGGCTGCAGGATGGATGCAGACAGATGTTTTGGGAGCCGTGTGGAGAAGAGGTTCACAGACTGTGTACAAAAAAAATCTGATAACAATAAACGCACCTTGGAAGGCCCTCCCCACTTCTATTCAACCAAAAAATGTGACGTCCCACCCCTCCAATACAAAAAAATAGAAAAGACATCAGCTGTCAATAAAAAAGGTGATGCTCACGTCACGTTTGCCAATCACAGCAATGTAGCAACACCCTCCATGTTAGTATGTTTAGTGCTGTTAGCTAGCCTCTTTAGCCATAATTAATAACGAATAACAAAGATGGCCATGCCAAGAACAAGCAGAAAACATAACATTTTCTTGGGGAGTGGGAGAGCGAGGTTTATTATCATGAATGTGAAGGGAAAGTGTGTGTGCCTCATCTGTGGTACCAATATCCAGTCAGCAAAAGAAGCATTACAGAACTCTACCGTACTTAAAGGTGAACTGTGGAGTTTTGGTAGAGAAATGTGAAAGTTGGAGAAATTCACAGATTCTGTGGTTCATGTTCATAACTCCATACACAAACTGTCCTCAGAGGAAAATTTGGTCCCCGTAAAACTGTTTTACAGTTATTGAGAGGGCCCTCAATAGTGACACCGTAACTCTCCTGCTAGCTCTTTAGCTCCAAACAGTGTTCCAGGGACCCATTTTTTCCCTTTGAATAAAGTGTGTGTATTTAGTTCAGAAAATATAGCATAGAATTGTTTCACTTCTCCAACTTTCACATTTCACTACCAAAACTACATAGTGCACCTTTAAGCCCAAGGTAACTTTGTTAAAAAACAACAACAATTTATATTCACCCTACAGATTAAGAAGGCCAACTAAGCTATCCTAACAAAGTGCCAAATTCTGAGGAGGGAGCGATAGCCACAGTGGCTGAAACGTTATTTAGGGACCATTAAAGTAAATCCAAAATAATGTTTGTTATTGCTGATGTTCCAACTGTTTGGTGCTCACACAGTGGCACAGAGACTCTCTGTGCTCTGTAAGCTTTGGGTATTGACATCTGATACATGTATGTGAGAAGTAGCTCTTGGCCACTTTTTTTTTTTAATCTCTCAGATATACAATTATTCGAGACCACTGACTGAAGAGGTTTATAGTTACTAAATCGAAAAGTCTTACTTAAATGTGTAATTAATTCTATTCCTTAAGCAGCAAACAGAAAACAAGTTTAACTTTCTCTAAATCATTGACAGTTTCCATTCAGGTCCCTCTGTAAATCACCTTCTGTATTTGCAAACTACAAACGTGGCAAAAGCAGTGAGTGGGTTTGTGCCCATACTCTCCTGTACCACACACACACACACACACACACACACACACACACACACACACACACACACCTGCAATGTTCTTATACCTGTGACTGAAGAAGATGAGATTCATCCCCCTGTTAGAAAAGCAAATGTAGCGGATAATAGAGTTTTCTCTGGAGGACAGGGAGAGGCGTGACAAGCCAGGCGTGCAAACACTTTGAAAACTTTACCCATCCAGAAGAATCACAATAAACACTGGACATGGCAACATAAATTGGCACATTTTTGCTATGGTTTCCAGACAAGGGCTGGCTTCCAGCTATACTCGCTCTATAGTCTTTGCAGGCTCATCTTACTGAGGAGACATTTATTGTGCAACAATATTCCCTGGAGGACATCTGGGGATAACCCCTGCTGATTCATTTTCTTTGGTTTTGTGCCCTTTAGAGCATGAACTTCAAGACCTTGGAGAATTACTGATTAACTGGCTGCTTTACCATTTTCTTCTTTTGCCTGCCTTGGAAAAGTTGATTTTAATAAAAAAAACATGCATACTGTATGTGAATGTACATACAGATGTGCTTGTTTCAAAAAACACAAAAAAGAAAAGTCAGGCATGTTAATGCAAAAAAATATGGACGCTGGGTCAGAGTGAGGGACAGAATCTAACCCAAGGCCGTCCGCTTCGAGGACTTAAGCCTCTGTACGTATAGTAACTGCTGGGCCAAATGGCGTCCCTTGTGGACTTTGGAGAAATGTTTCATTTAGCCTAGCTTTGCATTCACAATTTTTTAAATGGTTGGAAAGGTCTTCGGTTGTGATAACATATAGCTGCTCAACAACCATCCAGTTAGAGCCCTAAGGATTAAGAATCAGGACATAAACCTCATGGTGCTCTGAAAGCAAGAATTGCAACATATGGGTAAAAAACAGTCCTGATCAGCACAGCAGACTCTACCAATCGATAGAGTCAAACTTAAGCTATTGTTAACAGTATCCACCAATAGGGAATCCTCATCCAGGCCATAAGCGCACGTCAATAGCCGAATATTAACACTTCATGAAAATCCCTTTCTTATAAAGAGATCTCGTTCTATTTTTACATATATTTTAACTCAAGACTATTGTCCTAGACTGGGTCTGTCCCACAAGTGTTCTACCTCTGAACCGAAACAGAGACTACAGCAGAAGGAAACTCACCAACTCTCCCTTTCTCCTCAACTCTCAACCCCTTCTCAGAGAAGAGGCACACAGCGCACAGAGTTGTATAGAATTAAGAGATTCATGGAAAGTGCAGAATTTGAACATGCAGTTTCTCAAGTACAAACCACCAGATGCTAGAAGCTATTTCAACATCAAGAGATAAAAAAAAGGACCAGCCACTTTTGGCTACGTTGAAATGGATGAACACTACACTGCCGATTGATAACTTCACCTTTTGTGAGATAACTCATACTTCAGTGCAAAACCTTTTCAGCCACCTGTAGCAATAAAGCAAAAGCTCCTGATAATGATTCACAGACAAAAAAAGAAGTTAAATATAAACTCCAAAACTCAGAACATCACAGTGTTAGGATGGTAGAGTGCTCGGGGGTTGATTTTAAATGACAATGGCATCAAAAGTCATCAATATGCCAAACCCTGTGCCCGAGGATTGTTAAATGATCTTTCTGAATTTTCCACAGAGAAAAGGAGGAAATAAAGAAAAAATAATTATCTTTTGTAAATCACCAATCAATGTTTTGGCTTTGATTAGGTTTTAACAGCTTGACAACTGATCAAATTCTAGATGAAATCTATTTTAATTCTTGATTACAAGTTAAATGAATGTCACTACCAGAATGAATATCTTTTTTTTTCCTGAATGCTTTAATTCCAGCCCTGCTAACCAAATGGGATCAATTAGCCTGGCAACATGTTGTTGTTGTGCATAGAGACGTCTTTGACAGTCTGTTCACGTCCAGGAAAGGCCCAAACACAATCATATATAAACACACACAAACATGCCAGCTTCAACCACGCAGGGACAACCAGGACAAAGCATACACAAAAACTCGGAGATTCACATGTAGACACTAATGCACTGACGCAGAAAATATATGACAAAGGAGGAGAAGGGCAAGAGATGAGAAGAGATTGTGCATGAAGAAAAATTGGGTGTTGGAGGGTGACTCAATCTGGATTCACACCTTTTCAGGACAAGACAAATAGACAAACAGGGAAAGAGACAAGGAGTGAAAGGGTGAGGAAGAAGTACTGAGAACGATGGGAGGCTGCAGGCAGATAAGCAGAGCTTGAAGAAAATTGTACCAACAGGCGTTTAAAAGAGAAAGACATGTTGCTCGTTGAGTCTGAAGGGGCTGTAACGCATCTTCATCCCAGCTGTCGGACTGATAGTAAACACAAAATCTAATCTGAGTTGTAATTGCATGAGACACTGTGAGTATGTGTCAGGCCTAGCTTGACGATAATCTAGCTGATTGGATAAACTATTTCAACATGTATGCAAGTAAGAGTCGGCACAAATAAAGCTTGCACTTCGATGACAGTTTTCTCACAGTCAAGGCACTTTAATTTTGTCTTAAGTACTTTGTCTACTGTTTGGCATCTGAACACCAATCAGGAAAACAACAGTCTCTGCTGTATTTTAGCAGAAACATAACAAAAAGGCAGGGCAGTCGCACACAGCAGTCATCTGTCAAAAAATCACACAAAGACAATTCACTGAACAGCAGACATGAAACAATTTCTGGATGCAAGACAAAAATGAACACAAACATTTTCTATGAGTAAAGTATCATGTAATGTTATTTTTTTGTAAATTCTGTCTTCCGATAACGTTGCTATTTCATTTCAACCTGAATGTTGCCATCTTGCTCTCACCGTTTTAATGATCTGAGTTAAATCCAGTGACTGACTGAATCCATGTTGATGCAGTAGTGTAGCTAAGCTTGGGCGAAGGTGATTGTGTTAAATAAACGTGATTTCAGAAATTACAGAAATGATCACGATTATGTTTCTTGCCATTACAAGGAAGCTGTTGAACCAGAGACACAAAAAAGGTCATTTTTATTTTATTTTCTAGTAAGCCTACACAAACCATACACAACTCTGCCCTATATGCAAATGACTATAACTATTCCATAGGCAACCTTTAATTGGAAAATATATCAAGATTTAACAATTAAATGTTGTCACCCTCACTAGTCGATAATTACTAGTAGGTTGAACTATTATTAATACTTTTATTAGGTCAAGCCCACCATGTTGGTCAATTGTTGTGTCTAAGCTCTTATGCATCTGCCAGCCACTAACCGGGGCTGTAGTTCCTGTAATGGCTACAACCCAGATGTAAAATCAGCACAAATTGGACAAATGGTATCGCTTACCATGGAGCGTTTTGTCAGTATTTTGATCTAGAAAAAGGAGATAAAGTTGTATTTAGGTTGCTTAACCTGCAAGGAGGACCGAAGGTTCATGGCACAAGCACTGCTAACATTAGCCACACTCTGCAAACCTATTTAACATTGCTTCGCCCAAATGCTGTGATCCTGCCGTGTAAAATAAGCTGCGCACAATTTTGAATTTTGTCTAAATGTTTAGACTAGTTGACTAGTCAATTTTAAATTTGTGTTTTTCAACTTTCAAACTAGACGCCTATAGGAACATCCCTATGACTGTGATATAATGCACAAAGTACGTCATATAACCTTCATAACCAGCTCATATTTAGTGTCAATGACTAATGGATGGAAATAAAGTCTGCTTGGCACAATCACTGCAATATCCTCATAATAATTCCCAGATATAGTGCAGGCCATCTTTGCCGCAAAACCACGTAAAAAAAAAGGTTGTGTTTTTGTTGCAAAACTTAAAGTTTCAGTTTCTCAGTTTCTAAGACTTCAGCTTGATTCTTTTTCCTAAGTTGTGACCGGAGACAGATTGTCCCTAGAGGTCATCTCCTTTGATAAAAATCGACATGGTAATGAAAACCAGTGAAACACTGAATGCAATAGTTAGAAATTAGTTTTTCTCTGGATTTGGTCAATCATTGCAAGACTCCCCAACCTCCCGTGTTAAAAAAAAATGAAGCCAATGTAGAAGTGCAAAAAACTGCAGTTCCTCGAGTGTGTGCTTCAGTCTTGATCCAAAATACCTGAAAGTCCTATACACACCCCATATTGTAATGTCCATTTTGACAGCGGAAATAACATTTACAGCCAGGTATAAAAAAATTACTTTGAGGTCTGATTGGTCAATGTTTATCGGAACACACAATATGTGGGCTGATTGTTTTGCATAACTCACCCGGTTAGATTTTTTTGAAGGATACAAGTTATGCATAATTAGAGACGTGGTCAATCTGACCGGGTTGTAAATGTTTGTCAGGAGGTTTAAGGCCAGCCTCAGTTCCAGCTCTTTGCCTGTTGTTAGGCTGAACTATAGTTTGATAGAGTCAGCTTTCTAATATGGCAACCGCCACTGGTGGGCTTCTAAAACAGCCCTTAAGAAATAATGAGTAACTTCACTGAGACTTTGTCCATGTAGATATTTAGTCCATGACATAAACTTGTACTTTTTTGTAAGTGAGTACACTGAAATTGAAGCAGCTAAAGGGAACTTAACCATCATTTATTTCATTATTCACACTTCTGTTTCCGTTCTGTGACAGGTCAAAAAGTACTCCATGGCGGTTTATAAGTTTTCCTGGGGAATTCTTGTTCCATTCTCTAGAGATGAACCGATCCACTTTTTTTTCACTTCCGATCTGAGAATGTTTAAAGTGCCCAAACATCATTGATCAGTGATGCGGATCAGCGCTGTCAGTCCGATATCCGAAACGAAAATTGATTCAATATTGGACCCGATGCGGATATAAGATCTGATCGGTCCCATCGCTACCAATCTGCAGGGAGCAACCCAAATAACGTGGACATGACCAATGTCAATGTAAAAAACTTAAAACAGCCTAGTTGAGTCAGAGGCATTCCTAATGGGACAGACAGAATAACACTTTATATCCTTGTAGTTTGAATTCCTTTATGTGTTTGTGTGTACGGGGACATGTGTGTTTGTGATGGCAATAACCTTTGTGAGAGTGGAAAAAGTACAATGGACTCCTACAGCAAAAGGGAGAGCAATCAATAGGGTACCGGTCAAACTCCAGGCCTACTCTGTCAAGTGTGTGTGTGTGTGTGTGTGTGTGTGTGTGTGTGTGTGTGTGTGTGTGTGTGTGTGTGTGTGTGTGTGTGCGCGTGTGTGTGCGTGTGTGTGTGTGTGTGTGTGTGTGTATTAGAGAATAAGCAAGAGAGAAAGGAGGGGAGAGAGAGAGATAAATAATGAAGTTTAGAAATCTTAATAGATGATCAGTTGTAACATGTAGGGCGGTGACAACACATTGATAAAATTGGATTATTAAAAAGGCAACAAACGTCATTATTGATTCATTGTTTTGGGCAATTATTACGTCACTGAGCGTGGCGTGGAGTTTTACGTCAAACACGGACTGTTAAGCGTAGTGATGTTAGTCACTTGGTCAGCTGAAGTTGTTTTTAAATGTGCTGTATGAATAAAATGTACTTTCTACAATTCTACAATTCACTTAGCAGACGCTTTCATCCAAAGCGACGGACATCAGAGAGTAAGAACAACACAATCAAGGATCTAGAACAAAGGAAACAATGTCAGTAAGAGCAGACGATCAGCTTTGAGTCTGACTTTATCTTATTATAATCATGTTAATAACTTAATGATGAATAAAAAATGAAATGTTCATCAATGACCATTGTTCCATGATGAAGAGATGTTGGATTAAAACGTTAGTGGCTGTCGGACATTTAAAATCCATGATATGTTTCCTGCTGTGTGTCTTATATATGTAAATTAAGATACAAGCAGAGCCTGTCAACATTTAGTTTGCCATTTAGTTTTTTTTTATTATTTTAATTTCACATTTTTCTAATAGCTCAGGGACATTGAAGCTACAACTGTGTTCTGTTTTTGAATAAAGGGATGGAAATAAGAAATACATCTGATCTGTCGATTCATGAAGAAAAAAGTAATCAGCCGATGAATCGAATATTAATAAAATGATTATTAGTTGCAGCCCTATTGATATGTCAATGATAAATACTAACAGCCATTCAGCAGCGGTTCAGTCTTTTGGTCAATAGAAGCAGTCCCTCTGCCAACAGGACCTGATTCATTGGCTGACTATTATATGTGCTCGATGTTGAGGTTTTAATTAAAACATTTACACAATTACATTTTTATACTGCTTTACATTGACCAAAAACAAACTTGTAGCCTTTCTTAAACTTCCCCTGACTGATAACAAGACCTCACACATAGAGGTGGGCGATATGGGAAAAATATCATATCACAATTTTTTTTGGGGCAAAATCCCGATCACGATTTTATCACGATTTTTTTCATACTGATCTTTAGACAAATTTGTAAGTTACTGACCAGTTCAACATTTGTTGTTTTTTTATGACATCATTGGACTAACTTTAGTTTGGTTTATATATAATCAAACATAATACAGAATGTGTTCATTCTGTGACAGAACCCATCAAAGTAAGTTTTACTGACAGAAGAGTTTAATTCATAGAGGGGGCGGGACATGGTTGATTGACAGACAGTCACCATGGTTACTCACTCTCACCTGCCTGCTGCTTTGTAACGTTGTTTAGTGTAATCCCTATAAATTCAGTTATCACAAAGGTGAGCTTCGGGTGGAGAAGCTTGATAGTAACTTTTAAAAACTGAGAGAGAGCAGAAAACACCGACAGCAATATTTTAAACACCGGGGTTATATCTCCACTCACTGACAGTCTGACTCTCTGCAGACTGTTAACGTCTCTCCGTTAAACGGTTTCTTGTGTCGCTATCTGAGATGTAAACTTAGCTGTGCAAACTATGCAGATAAGTTAACTGTTGAGCACGCCGTGTCGGTTTGGAAAAATATCAGAACAGTTGCATAAAACCGGGATGGAGTTGTTTTTGCGGACTTCAGTTTTAAGTTTCGTTTTCGTTTTCACCGCTGCGGAGCAAGAGGGGCGTGCTCCGACACGCATCTGCGTCGGAGCATAAACTGCAGCATGATGAATGAATAAACACATTAGTCCGGTTCTACGATCTCCCTGCTTTGGCAGATCGTCAGCATGTTAAAATCCTTCACGATCTAAGATCGTTATATCGCCCACCACTACTCACATACAGTTTTCTTGTAACTCACACATCCCTACACTGTACTGTATGTGCACATATATAGCCCAAAAAACAAAACATACCAATTTTGCTGCAAAAATCTGCAGAGACATCCTTTGTGACATCCTTAAATTGCATCACAAATGGCAGATTCAAGCATTTTGTTTGCCATTTATTTAACAAATCTGTTGTTGCTAAATTAAAACTGCCACAGCGGGTTCAGACAGACAAGCACAACGCAGCAGAGACAGAACGTAGGTGTGGTTGGTTTCTATCCAAGAAATCTTGGTGTTGCGTTTGGCCAAGCCGGACAAAGCAAAGAGGACATCAAACTGAGTACTGGTCAGGCTTAAGTTGATGGTAGTAAATTAAGTGAGCAATGTTATCTTCTGTGTGATGTTATGAAGCAGCATCAGGGGTTGTGTTTGTCCGGTGCAAATGATTAAGTGGTCAAACTTGGGCAAGCAACATGAAGCAAAAATATCTAATCTAAAAGATGTTCCACCTGGTGACTGGAGTAAGAAAGATGCATTGCTACAGAAACACAGCTCACCTCTGTGCAGTTCAACTCTAATTTAAGCCAAGCGGCCTGGGGAGAAACACAGGGAACAAAACGGCTGTGTGCGTGTCCCCTTATGAGTCAGACTCAAAGCTAACCTCTATCTCCCACATCTCCAAAATGTCATTAATTCACCCCAGTATTTATTGCCACTATTAATACACACTAACTGAAGTCTGGGTGACTCATGTCTGAGTGCTCTGATTGACACCTTTTGTTTCGGTCCGTGCTGAATCCAACTGCACAGCATTGTCAAATGTGGCTAATAATATTCCTGCGACACCTTCATACTCAGTTCTCATACATGATTAGGTTCCAGCACACAAACACAAACACATGATCAGATGCACAAAAAGACACTTGTGTAAATGACACGGCACTGGTGGAGAGCTGTTCTGTTGTAAGGCTCAGGTGTGTCCAGATAAAAACACATTTACCCATGTCCTAAAGGCACACACACATGCAAACCAATACAGTAGTTCTATGTTTATTGTGTAGTGTATTCAATGTGAAGCTTGTAGAATGTAGCATAAAAGCATGGCACCCCACACATGATGACAAAGTAATCATAGATTAATCAGTTTTGTTCCTTTAGTGTGTCAGTGTGCTGTTTTGGTCATCGTTTGTCTCCACATACTACCAGATTCCATTCTCCAACATTAAGAGTCCTGACGCTCAAAGATGGAAATTTGGATATTTCTTGTGGTCAAACTTGACGTAAACAAACGTGGTGGAGGAGAGACAGGAAGAAATTGCAATAGTTTTTGCACTTCTTTTAACTCAAAATTCACTAAGAAAGAAGTTAAACCAATATGGATAAAGACGTGCAGACAGCATACATATACTGTACATGTGTACCCCACTTCAGACAAAAAGAGGTGCCTGCAGCGCTTACCTCTGCTCCCGTACTTAAAGGTATCCTCTCATCGCTGTGTTCTAAACATGAACAATGAAAAACTGTGTAAGAAGCTACAATGTGTCCTTTTTGGTTCAATTAAACACCAAATATGACTGGTTCATATGCAGTGAAATACCTCACAGTCTACATGAAATATTTGTAAATGGCCTTAAAAGATAGCATAATAGTAGTGGAAAGACAATTTTATTGTAAATGAGCATTATTCAGTCGGCTTATTTACCTCTCAAATTAACACTTTTTTAGATAAATGGTAAATGGAATTGTGCATGTACAGCGCTTTTCTAGTCTTCCAACTACTCTTAGCACTTTTTACATGGCAGGTTCCCTCTACCTATTCACATACTGATGGCAGAGGCTGCTTTGTAAAGTGTCCATTAGTATTAATTAATCCATTATTTGTACACATTCACACGCCACCGACAAAGAACCGTGAGCAACTACGAGTTATGTGTCTTGCCCAATTGGGACACATCAATCAATCAATCAATCAATCAAACTTTATTTATACAGCACCTTTCAGACAAATTAAATTGCAGTTCAAAGTGCTTAACAAGAGTGCAGAAAAGTTATTGGCGAAAAGTAGTTTATAAAATCATTGATAAAATCATTTAGAGACCAATGCACACCAATAAGAATTAAAAATAAAATATATGAATAAACATAAAATACGACACATAAAAGCAAATCAACATCAACATGTGGAGCTGGGGATCCATCCCCGACCTTTCGTTTTGAGAAACCACCGACTCTACCACTGAACCACAGCTGATAACCTGCCTCCTCAAACCTTAAAGACAGAAAAGGTTGATTTCAAACAAAACCCCAAACATCATACGTCACAGTTTTCACATTTTAAAGCACAGCACATCCGGACCCTTTCCAAAACTGTCCAAACAATGTGAAACACTGCAAAACTACTTATACTGTTCTAAGAATGTACCTATATATGCATGACCATTCTTTTCCAAACTTTGTAACTGTACAGAACCATGGGGCCAGGGCAGGTTTACTCTCTGTCCTCCCGTAGACATCTTGTTAGACTACTGTTTAAAGATGTTTTGGTACGATATATGCAGGTATTTATGTCAAATGTGATGGAGAAAAACAGGACTTCTTGGCATTGCAAAAACACTGGACCTCAAGTAGCCCAATGCACCTGAATACCACTAAACTAAAGAAAAACTGTCTGTTGGCCAACGGGAAAAAAGTTAAATGTTTGATACCATAAGGTGGATATTACTTTTGACTCGCAAACTGAGCTGTTTAGGAGGTTTTTTTTTTTTAAATATAATGAGTCATTCAAAGATGCAGCAGTGCCGTTCTTTTCTATCACTGTGACTACAGGGAGACACAAAAACTGTGGCTTATCTACGATGTGCCTTAAAGGACAAAATAGCATGTTTAATAATCATCATTAAAAAGATGAATGTATTAATTTCATACCTAAATTAATTATGATTAAGCAGTTAATGCTGACAGCCAAATTGAAACAACAAAGTCTGCCACTGTGACATTCAAGAAAAACTAAGACAAGCTACCTCAGAGAAACCCCCAGTATAGAGTTGCTTTGCACTGTCGCAAGGCAATGACATTTCTTGCTCCCTTATAACCTACAGACTTCTATGCATTTGGAATATATTAAAGCCACAATACCATTCAGTCATACCCATTCTTATACACCACTTTTAAATACTACTCAGCTGAGACAGGAGTCTATCCTATCATGCACTGAGCTAGGGAGAACCCTGACAGGTTGGCAGTCTGACACATGCAGAATATAGTCCAACGCTTTCACACTCATATTCACAGGAAGAAAGAGCACTCAGAGGAAACCCACTCAGAATTGAGTCAGGACATTTTAGCTGTACGACGCCAGTGCCAACTAAAACACTGCGGCATTTAATTTTGTCACACTGTGTTTCCTCCTAATCTTTCTGTCATGTCTCTATGCCATGCTAAACTATACCATGAATTCAATTCAATTACATGCAAATGCAGACTCACTGTCTTTCTTCCTCTTGCCATTTCTGGTGTAAATTTCCTTATTGTTGTTCTATAATGTTCCTCCCAACATATGTGATGACAACCTATCAATGGCGTTAACTGATAAGTGTAGGTGTTCATTAGTGAGCCACTAGTGATGCCAAAAGCCATCACTCAACATGCCTTTGTTCTTGTTCAACCACTGTCAGCTGGTCCATGAAGTGTGTGTCAAGCATACAAGCACACACACAACCATCGTTATTCTCCAACATCTGTTTCCCTGGGTAATATAGCATGTGACAGGTATGGATGAATCAATCAGTCAAGAAACACACATACTGTACAAGCACACACACAATGAGCCAATGATGCATGAGACAGATGCATGGTACACCTGGCCACAGGCTTACAATGAAATGAAAGTGATGCTCGGGCAGGGAATGACAGAAATCACAAAAGTGGGAGTCTATTTTTTTTTTTTTGTCAGAGCATCATCGAAAAAAGGAAAAAGATGTGACTGGAAAAATACAATCACACACTCAGGCAGGAGGTTGTTGTGTCACATGTTGCTCCAAGCTGATATTATTGTACTCTACAGAATATGGATCAATAGGTCTTTCCAGAGTACAGGAAGTAGCTTTAATAATGTGTTTTGCCATCCGGTGATCTGACAAACAGCTGTTCTGGGTAACTAACTTATTTCCACCTGCTTCTTTAAAACATAGGGAGGTACAACAATGTCTGCCATCAATGCAAAGGCCAAGCAATTCACTAAGTTCACCTTTAGGAAGTCGTCAATAGCTCATTATATGGGGCAGATGTGACCCAGTGGTAGAATTGGTTGTCTTTCAACTTGAAGGTTAGGGATTTGAGTCCGCAAGTCCTACGGGCCACAAGACACTTAACCTCAAATCAGCAGTTGAACACTTTTAGTAACAGCCTCTGCCATCAGTGTGTGAATGTTGTTTGAATTTTGTGACAGGTAGTGGAGCGCCTAGCAGTTATGTCGCACGGCCCAAGCACAGAGGCTATAGTCCTCGCCCCAGCGTCTCTGAATTGACATGTAGTCATGTAGTTTGAATGGGTGAATGTGACATGTGGTGTGAAAGCATTTTTGAGTTGTTGGAAGATTAAAAAAGCGCTATACATGTCAATTTACCATTTGAATGTTATCCAGTGTTTCTGTGGTGGGTTGCCTTTAGCCCCTTTTACTATATTTTCGATACTGAGAAAACACATTTTATGAGAAACCCTGCGAGTTATATTCTAAAAAGAATGACAGACTTTGTGTTTAAATGTACTGAACAATGATAAAAAAAGCAAAACTGACTAGAATTCTTTTTAAGGGTATTTGAAGAAGAAGAAGAAGAAGAAGAGGGGACAGGGGTCTCTAACCTTTGTTGCGCCGAGAGCTTCTTGCATAACATCCCTTAAGTTTGGTAGTTTGATATTTCTACACAAATGAACTCACTGAATCAAGCGACTCCTTGTGCATGTCAAATATCATTACCCAAATCTTACAAAACACAGACACTCTCTGGGCCTCCATGTAAGCACCAAACCGTACGTCAGTAATAGCATGCATTATTAAAGTCTTTCTTTTATGCTCCGTAATGTCCGCTGCTGTCATTTTTCCTTAACCATCCTACCGCTGGTGAAAGGCTTCTTGTGCTTTGTTAGGATGCGTACCACTTCAGCGGATGTCTCTGTTATCGCATTTGCCTTGGTCGGTTGGATAAACCCTCATGTTTTTAAGGGCGCACTCATACTAGGAGCATTTGGTCCGTTCCCGCTTAAGCCTGATTGAATAACCGGGCCTGTGCACGGTAACCTCTTATAACATCGTAATACAACACATGCATGGCTTTACGTGATCATGAAGCGTACTTATTTTACAAGACAAGAGGATAAGACGTCCGCAGATCAGAGAACAACACAGAGAATATGGCCGCTACCTTACTGACTTTGTGACTTATTTTGAGTCATTTAACGCTCCAGAATCAATAATGGAAGGATGTCCACGTTGAGTACCCGTGCTTGTGCTCGTGAATGAACTGTACAGTGCCGGAACACAACTTCCAAGTGTGCCAGTGCCAAGGAAGTGTACCGTGCTTGAGTACGGATCAGAGAACATTAGTCAAACGAACTGGACTTTAGGGTTGAAAGGCGGTACTTAGTGTTTTCAGTTTGTAACATGCTGCCTGCAGGAAAGTCCAGTACGTTACAATGGACCTTAGTGTGGTGGTACAATAAAGGTGAATGGACTTGTATCGTGCTTTTCTAGTCTTCTGACCAAAGCACATTACATGTCACATTCACTAATTGTCAGTACTATCCCTTTCACCCACATTCACTTCGCCGCTGGCGAGCAGCAACAGCAATATGGGGTTCATTGAGAGTAGGAGCTGCATCCTGCCCGCTGACATCCTGAACCACCAAAAAAACGAATTTCCCCTCGCGGGATCAATAAAGTATAAGTTATTATTATTATTATTATTATTATTATTATTGTTATTATTATTATTATTGTTATTATTATTATTATTATTATTATTCCAAAATCCCAACTCTTGACAATACACAGTTGAGAGAGTAAAAATGGGTTGCAGTAAAAATAAGTTACAAGAGAACCAACTATATATCTGAGTTAAATGGACTTTCTAGTCTTCTGACTACTATAAGGGCTTTTCACACCACAGGTCACACCTACCCACTCACACCACATTCACACTCTGATGGCAGAGGACGCTCAGTAAAATGTCCATCAGTACTAACTAATCCCATTCATACACATTCACACACCGCTGATAGTTTAATGTCTTGCTCTAGGACATTTTGACATGTGGCTGCAGGAGTTGAGAATCAAACCTTGACCCGCTGGTTGTGAGACGACCGACATCTGAGACAAGGGAACACGTTTTTCAGATACTGATATGACCAATATTAGAAAAAAAAAAAGGCAAAAAATCAGATAATTAAAACAGCTGAAGGACAAATATGTACTCTAAGTTATCTACTGATTTAAATCATAAAATGACCTTACTATATCATTAAGGAAACATGCCATGTTGTAGTGCTGGCTTCTTTGTCAACAGTGCAGCCGCCAGTATGTCCTCCGACTGAGCTTTGATTCCAGTGTGGAATGGTTTGTTATTGTTTATCCAGAGAAGGGAGGCAGTGTTAAGGCAGTGCCACATGGCTGTTCTGGTTGCCCCTTAGTTTGCCAGACAAACAGCAAACCAACAGGTGTTGCGTTGATGAAAGCGGGCAAGCAAATTGATTCAGATATAACTCATTCTATCCCACTTTAAAAAAAAAGCATTTGGCTTTATTCTAATAAGCTCCACAACAGGAACTAGGTGGGGAACTAGGATATATATTGAATATTCTTTTGAAAACTGGAGAGAGGTTAGAGCGCAGAAAGGTTTCAAGACCTGTGCAGAGCTGGCTAAACACTGAAGCTTGTGCACGACATGGCAACCCGTGCAACAGAGCTCTACAATGTTATGAATTTGGACTGCAGTACCGATTATAAATGCTATAGTTACATGTAAAATAAAGCAGTTTAAAAAATCATTGTTTTTCCATTGATCTTCTGTAAATACATGTTGTTAGAAGAGGTCATTAGCTTGGCTGACGATAGCTTTAGGTAATCTTATTTCTTAGGTGCTCAGCTTCTTTAAGGTTACAATGACACAAGTCATCCAATACCACGAAGGCTTACTAATACACAGCCGTTCAAAAAACGATAATGATGTCCAAATTTTCCAACACACTGGTATATAATGGGAAACTGTTATCAGCCAATACTGAAGTCTAGGAATCAGAACAGGTAACAGGAACAAAAGAAATGGGAACACCTCTACAACACACAACCTCGCTGCTAAAACATGTTTCTTATGTGTATTGATAGACTAAAACTCTTCAAGTTTAAGTGTCAATCACAAAATCTCAAATTGCCAAATGCAAATATATTCCTGTTTTAGTGATAGGCTCGGGGCCAAAAGACTGCAGGCTACTGAATGAGCTGTGACTGCATGGATGTGCCCATTCAACTGTGTGTGCACATGTTTGTGTCTTTCTATTTACATGCTACGTTGCTCTGCTGCTTTGTATTGTACACAAACAACAATCAATAAAAACTACATTATATATAGACAAGCAGGTCACACACATATGCAGACACACATGGTCAGCAACTATGATGCAATAGCTCATCTGATATGACCCTTTACGGCAGAGTGCCATGCAGGCCAGCAGTAATGGGAACAAGCTCATACAAAGCACACATTGGAAACTGGTCCTATCGATTGTGCAGGACCTGGTGGCACTCACAGAGGACTGGATTATGCAGATGGATCTAAACTTGTTCAGCCATACTGCATTTCCTTGGTTGTCTCTTCTCTTGACTCACTCAGGTAATCAGAAAATAGCTTTATATCGCCAACAGTAAGGTTTATATGCAAACATTTATTTTAAGTCTTGACATGTTACACCTCATACAACTATAGTGCAACTATCAGCCAAACAGAAATCATTGATTGCCTAAAACTGCATTCTTCAAGTACAGATTGGTGCAGCGCACATTCACACGCTTTAGTTTGAACGTGTTCATTATTGGCTTACAATACCCATTTATGGTCCCACATTTCGCAGAGAGGCAGAGTTCATTTTCAGTGGTGCATCACAGGTAGTCTTTATTCAGTTCTTCCATTGATTGCTCCCAACGCATGAAGGACATTCTAGGACTGACGTTCCTGCATTATCAAATCAGTGCTGAACACAACACTTCATCACCCTGAGATGTAAATGTCTTTTAGAAATTCACACTAACAAGACAACAAGAAAATGTTTGCTGCCACCACAACTAAGAGCTCTTTTAAAAAAAAAAAAATATGAAACCATCATTCCGAGTTAATTGACTCTACAGCCCAAATTGTCCTTGAACAAGACACACACACACACACACACACACACACACACACACACACACACACACACCTAACAGCTCAATTAAGCAGTTCAGAATAATTGAACCCCTGACTCATTTATAGTAAAGATGTAATGCACCAAAACTACAAGGAACCCTTATATGTTCAGTTCACCCTCCTGGTAATACAACTTTGCTAGTAAAACAGTCAAATAATGTCAGTGAATGCCATTCTCTTTACTTATTGCTTGTCTTAGTTAGGAATTACGAATAAGCATATGAGACATTTGGACCTCCTCTCGTACACATTAACATGAAGGTACAAAAAGACAGCCTTTAAATAAAGGAAATGTCCTCTACTTACCCTGTAATGTTTGGAAGAAGAATAAGCCCAGCTACCTTGCAGCTATTAAACAAAAAGCCTTGTCTGTGCTTCTCAGTTATTGTCACGGCAGTGGGTTGGTCCCAAACAGTTCCTCCCTCATGTAAAATAACCTTCGCGTTAACTCACCTCTCTGACTGGAAGAAGATGAATGAACCGCTGCGTCTCCCTTGCCAACACATTTGCATAAAGGCCGCCTCCCTCGCGCGATGATTAGCCAGGATGCTGTTCAAAGGTGGATCCACGTCATCTGATTGGACGGGGCGACATGTCAATCACAAGCTGGGACCGCGCGCCTGTGCCCTCGCGTCCTCGCCGTGGAGCAGCCGCCCGCGCGCGCACACACAGCGAGGGAGGGTGGCAGTAACGTGAGATGCTTTAAATGGAAATGAACGGGAAAACACACATGGTAATTTCTATAACTGTGATAAGCCTTTATCTTGTCGCCATTTATCTTTCCTTCACTTGTTTTATAGGTAGGTAGTTTTTATGGAAATGTTAGTTCAGCAGGATAATTGTCCTCATTAACTGGCAGGACATCAAGCTAACCAAAGCAGGAACCTCATCTCAGTCTTCAGGGAGAATTAGCCCACGAGATGCATGAAGTAAAGCCTACTCGCTGCATAAAAAAACCCATGTCCCCTGTAAAGCTCTTAAATTTTAAAACTAGATTTAACAAACAGACCCCTTTTCTTTAGAAATGTCCTCATTGGTTAATGTGTTTTGCTTACTGTTAAGAGCACAACAAATCGGTTTGCAGGATGAATAATATGCAGTAGACTTGTAAGTAGAAGTAGGAGAGACTGGCAGTCTAACCATGACTCTGGTTCTACTCGAGGTTATTGCTTAAAGTTTTCCTTACATGTGCAAACTAAATTACATTCAGTAGGTCTGCTGTTGTCTTTATAGAGTTTGGTCTAGATGTGCTCATAGCCGATATAAAGTTGTTTGAGAAGACTTTTGTTGTGATTTGGTCAGAAAAAAAATGGTTTTGTATTTGATGGATCTGTAATCCAGCAGTTCAATTTGCATAAACAACAACATTTACATTTTAGATTCTTGATTTGCAGCAACGTGCAAAATGGATTGGCCATCATCTTGGGACTTCCTACTTTCCTTTTTCGAGCACAGTCTGGAAAGCGTCTGGACGAGGGAATCCTTAAGCACCTTAACATCTGCTGACCCCATCACCAACCAGACAGTTAATAATGGATGATTCTGCAACATGCATTATGTAATTGCCAGGCAGGAAATTTGAAAATCACAGACATGGCTTTTGAATAATGTTATTCCTTTTACAACACATATAAAGTATGCGATGGTTAAAGTGAGAGCAATTTTGCATCAGTCAAAAATACGATAGCCTATTATCAATGAACTTAAGTAAACTATCACAGACTAACTTTCTGCTGTCTTGTAAAGAATACAAAGAAATCAAACATATCTATTGTAGCTTGCAATCTTACTTCTTTGAAAATGGAGAGAAAAGCTCTGTTGTGGAGGTCAAGTCTATACTGTTCTTCACGGCACAAATGTCAGCTTAGAGGAGAAGTTGTTGCTGGAAATGTCTCTCTTTATGTATGTACTGGATTTACAGTATTTGTACCTTTTGACTTCTCAAATGAGAGCAGAGCCTTAAATTATGTTCCCCATGGTTATACAATGATTTCAACTGTAGTGCATTATTGACTTATTTTGTGCTGATGTGGTTTTACACTCTATCGCTGTTATTTGGAAAAACTATTATACATAGAATCCATTATTTTGTTTATGAGTTAATGTAAGATACCTGCTATAACAGTTCAAACTATTTATAATGTTACAGCATTAATCTTAACTACAACGAATAACAAGAAAGAAGAACTGCAGAGGCAGTATGTGGGAATATGTGTGTTCATATTCAACAGCCATAAGAAGCTGTTCTACCGATTTAGAGGAAAATGTTTTCCAGTCTGACAAGGTCAGCTGGGGCCTCTTGGATGAAGCATAATCTTTAGCACAAGGTAAAAGTCAATCACTGCAGAACCTCTGCAACTCCCACTCATGTTTCTGTGATGCGTGTGTGTGTGTGTGTCCTTCAATCCAAGGTAAGCATCACTCACTCGAAAAGAGTGACTCAGATTAAAACATAAAAGAGCCAGTTTCAGCCTGAATTTATTGAAGATACAGCAGTGTAAATTAATAAAGGAAGAATGACCCACCAAAACATGAATTCATTCATACCCGGCAAGAAAGTGAAGAGAGAACTTTGCATTGGGTGTCCCTCATCTGTGTAGCCTAGGTTTAAAGTAGTTCAAAAGTGTAACAGAATAACATTACATCTGTTTGTATTTATTTTAGTGGCAATTGGTAGTTTCTTCTACTGTGAAAATAGATAAGAAAGTTGACACCACTGTGATGTCTCTGGGATAAATACAAAGCTGTACTGTAGCTGGCATTGACTCAAAGACTGGAAACAAAGGGAGAAGCGGTTTAAGCAAATACATGAATTAAATATCAAGAGTTTTTGGTTGTGCATGTAAACAGAACAATGTCTTATTTTGTTTTTTTTTACAATCGGTTAGCCTATATGAAGATCCTGGCTTACATTTGGTTTACTGTCTTTGTGCTAAGTTAAGATAACTGGCTGGTGGCTGGGACTTTGTGTTTAGAGTACTGACATACGTATAGAACTTACCTTGTCATTTAGCTCTGTCCAAAAAAAGTAAACATAATGTGTTTCTAAACTTTAAACTATTCCTTTACGTATTATTGCAAATTTTATATGTTTCCCTCTGCTTCCTCTACTGCCCTTCTCCCCCTAATTCAAATATGTATAATTGAAACCTCAGTAATTGAAATGAAATGAATCTCTGGCTCTCTAATTGAAATATGCTTTATTGAGAATAGCATGAATATAGGATGACGCTCTCCTCTTTTTTACTTCTATGAATATTCATTGGTGTGTGTGTGTGTGTGTGTGTGTGCGTGTGTCCATCGGCAACAGAGGGTTGCCAAGGGAGACAACCTGTCGAGCCCTCCCTCACCCTCTCATCCCTCTCTTCTCTCTTTCATCTCTCTCCCTGTCCTTGGCCATCATTAATCTCTACACTTGGGCCCTGCTCTGTGTTGTACTTTCACTGACTCCTCTTTTAAATACTCTTCATTCTGATAAGTGTGTCTTTGTTCTTTTATATTCAGTAACTAAATTAAATCCTTAACATGGAAAGTGGTTAATATAATTTTTTCATTGATCATTGAGAGTGAGAGAAAACATTTTTTTAACATTTCTCTTTCAGCGTGCTGTTATAAAATTAAGCACTGACTCTGGAGCTAGATAGTATGTGTGTATGTGGATCACAGTGTGGAGCTGCTCTTTCAGGTCTATTCCCTCAGCGAGAGGTGATGCACTCTTATTCATGCTAATTGATGGGCAACTTGGCAGCCTCATAATGAAATTCAAACCTCCATTCATGCCTTGGTGTGCGTGTGAGCCTGCGTATGTGTGGTGTGTAATTCTCTGTGATGGCGGCCTGTAAACTGTCTAATTGACCTTTCCACAGCCCGCAAAGGACGGCTCCTCCGCCCGCATGCCTCCTTCCGGCTGCAATTCCCTCCCTTCTCCTCTTTCTCTCATCTTCCTTTTCCATTCTACCTTGACACTTGCGCTCGTCCTGTTCTCTAGTTTTTCCCTTGATTCATGCTGTTGTTGATACATACAGTATGTCTAACATTGCTGATGGTCTCTGAGGTTTAGAAATAGTTCATTGGAAAGTATTGCATGGAAAAGTATATTTTTAGTTTATTAGTTCTCAGATCAGATTTTTATACAATTTCAGGTTAGGATGTACCATATTATCAAATCAAGGCAGGTCTTTTTGTCATCTACTGTCTTATCAGGAGCCTGACCAGTTATGAAGAACCTAGGAAATTAGTCTGATGGTATATGTGTGTAGCTCGAAAGTAAAAGCCAACTCAAGCAGCGCCGGCTCTAGTACATGGACTTGAGCTTGAACAGTATATCTCTGTTTTAGTCTTCTGACTACTCGAAGCGTTTTTATACAACATGTAACAATTACCCATTCACACACTGATGGCAGAGGTTGCTATGTAAAGTGTCCTTCAGAATTACCTGATCAATTCATACACATGCTGCCGATGAAGCAGCAGGGGCAACTTGGGGTTAAGTACAGGATCTGGGGATCAAACCCCTGGTTGAGAGACCACCTATTCTACCAACTGAGCCACAGCCCTTAAAGCTCACAGGAGGAGTTTTGACTAGTTATGAAACAGACTGAAATGTATACTGATGCCTCTATATGTCCTATAGATAAAAAAAAATAAGAACATCAGGTGCAAGATTGAGTATTTGTAGATATTTTGAATGTCTGTTACGGCTGACATGGGGTAGGTTTCGGGCAAGTTGATGAGCATGCTTAAGAGACAGCCTCAGTCTACAGCAAAAAAAATCTCAATGAGAAAAATGTTATTCGATCAGCAAGAGGTAAGAGGGACCACATGGTCCAAGAGTTTTCAAAATTGACATAAGCAGAAAGTTTGTTGCAGCTGCTTTAAAAAATCCTGATAAGGATGCAAGTAATTCATTCAATGAATAGTCTTAATAAAAGTGTTAAATATTTATCAGAAATCATCAGACTTTTTGTCTCAACACTCATAAAACAACCTGTCATTATTTACAAAGACCTCCTATGAGCAGGACATTGTTACAGCAG
This sequence comes from Labrus mixtus, assembly GCF_963584025.1. NCBI lineage: Eukaryota > Metazoa > Chordata > Actinopteri > Labriformes > Labridae > Labrus > Labrus mixtus. The sequence continues at coordinate 11,984,265 of NC_083627.1, read as the reverse complement.
TCTTGCCACACTTCTTATTTTCCTTAAAGCCCTGTGTCTGCTCTCCAAGTTATTATCTAGCTCTCTGTTCTTCCCGTACGTTTCTACCACTTTCCCTATTCTCATTGACTATTAATGGTGACAAATAATGGAAAACTATGTCCTAGTAGCTAATTATAAGCACTGATTATTTAACATGCTGCATTAATCAGGACTGGTGTTTCTGCTTGATGGCGGTGATTCATGTATTTCTTTAAAGCGGTTAAACGGCGGCTGTGTCTGCTCCACAGGGACCAGAGTCCAGTGACCTTTCATAGAAGACCAATGAGATTCATTCTTTCCTTCATCCGATCTTCCTTTTTCCCTCCTCTCCCCTGTCCGGAGCGATGCAATGAGATTAAGGAAAATGTCTTGTGGTGACCTCTCTACCTCAGGTCACAATCTGCCTTTTTGTTTGATTAAGCGAAGTCGGGGACCCAGGCTGCCCAAAAGTAATCTAACCAACCCCTGTAAAAGCACATCAACAGAAGAGTACCTCTGCATCATGGATGACGAAGCAACAGGATATGATATAGTTTGTGCGTATAGTAATGCCACTCCAGTTTGACATATATACTGTAGAGAAATGAAGCAGCTTCACTATGTGCACAACAATCACACTGGTCGCTCTTTTCCTGAATATTATTGACTGCTCACTTTAACTCACCGAGACTTCACAAGGCTCCCCGGATAGTGCTGCTTGACTCTCAGTGCAACTTTTTGGCCATGACGTGAGGCGACAGCAGGCGACTCTACAGGCGGCCTTCTCCGCCACCAGTTCTTTGCCGTATGCTTGGTGTGTCAGGGCCTTTACACACCAACAGTCCAGAAAAAAAAATCTAACATTAGCACCAGCTTTAAAATTTAAACATTACCACAGGCTTCATCGATCAGTATTCATCATACAATAAGAACCCTTTTTTTTCCTTGCCATTTTTCCAGATGACTAATGACTCTTGAGTCGCTGGATGGAGTTCACTGGTGTTAATGACCCTGTCTTTTAGCAGACCAATGGATGAACCACCCTGGGCACTGAACCGCTTAATCACAAGGGGACAGAAACAGAGAGCAGGCGGGAGAGATAGATTGGGGGAAAAAGTGGGGGGCCTGGCAACCATGACGATCACCTCAAATCAGACAATGATTCCACTCCAGTGACTTCACAAGGAAAGAAAAGATTGGGTTGGGGGGGTTGTGTTTGTGTGAAGGGCTGGAGGGGGGTGTTAAGAAAAAAAAAGAGAGACAAGGGAGGGAGAAAGAGGTGGTCTGACAAATCCTTCATTAGCAGTGGTAATGAGTAAGGCAACAGAGGGAGGGAGGTAGAAAGTAGGAGCTGTGAAAAAACTGGATTTTCATCCACAGTTGAAGTAGACCATGTTCCCTCCTTTGCTGCCGTTGTCCCACATTTGAAGCGTTAGCCTGAAGGAAGTTCAACACGCCACCTTGGCATCTCAACTCTTTAGACCACTCCAGCATTTTGAGCAGCCACTGTATTTTTTACTGCGCCCGAAACGACCACACAGATGAAAAGGTGGAGCTGAGGAAGAGCAAATTCAGCTAATGCTAATGCTAGCATGGTCAACAAGGTACATCCATACATTATCAGAGGGGCCGTGATAAAACCTGGGAATCTCAGGACATAGGGAGGAAAACAGGATGAACAATATTATTTACCAAATAAAGAAAGAAATACTATTTATATATCTCTATTTTATCAATCTGTATATGTGTGTTCATTTATTTACATGTGTGTGTACTGTTTATAACTGATAACTGTAAGAGATTTAAGCAAGAAAACAAAAGTAATAATTATACCCATACACCCGTTAACACACTTGCGTTCATCTCCATGGCTGTCTATTTCCAGAATGCCATCAACCTGCACACACACATGTCGCTGGCTAACACCAGCACTGACAGACACACACTCACCTGTCACGGGAAGAGCACACACACACACACGCACGCACAACTCTGCTATGGCTACCGTGAAGCTGACCCAGTTTCCATGGTGACAGGGACAGGGTTGGCTGCTGGCTGATGATCTTCAGGACACACCCATTTATTTGTTTATAAATCTGAGGAGAGATGAAGT